>NC_051260.2:16061384-16718640 GCF_015237465.2 Chelonia mydas
CTGGGAAGGCCCCTATGCAGGGTGGAATTCCCAAGCCCTCTGCACCCCATAGGCACTTTCAGATCCCTTTGTGCTGCTGGGGAATCAGACCCAAAACTTCCCAGGCATGTGGGCGGACACCGGCCGGCCTGCCAGAAAGCTCTGGGGTCGGGGGAGAAAGTAGCTCACAATAAGGAATCCGGTGGCGTTGGAACTGGTTCTGCATGGAGGCTGGTTCTGCTGGTTACTCCCCTCTCCTTCCCCCGCTTGGGAACTGGCCTTTTGATTTAATATTGTAAAAGGGAAAAGCGATTTCAGTCCCAGATTCTGGAGTTAAATGCTTACTTCCCAGGGGAGTTGGGCATGGGAATGCCTTTCAGGACCTGGGTTTTAGTTTATAACGCAGGGGGAGGGGATTCTGGGGCAGGGGGGCCCAGTGGGAATGGGTTTGCCGCAGCCCCGTTTAGCTGAGCTGGGTTACGCCAGTGCAAGTCCGCCGCTGATGCTTTGGTTGTAATGGAGTGACTCCGGATTGTCCGGAGCTCAGAGGAGTGACTGCGGCTTGACACTAGAACTGAGATGGGAGTAGGTCTCACTTTCTGCAGCTCGAATTTTCTTTTTTTTTTTTTTTTGCCCCCATTCTTCCCCGCCAGCCCCAAGAGGGCTGAGATGGGCGTACACCCCTCCCAGCCTCATTGACACTGTAACTCGGGAGACCCAAAGATGGGGGGTGCTGTGCCTTACGCAACGTGCCGGCAGTCCCAGATGCCCCTGCACCCCAATGTACTTGACACTATCCCAGGAGCCAAGGGAGAGCCCATGCCATAGATCCCTGCCTGGGAATGGGATGTTAGCCACACGCTCCTCCCCCAGGCCACAGTGCGTTAGCCCACACCCCTTCGCCCCAAATTAACCATGCTGGAAACCTGGCAATCTGCCCCCCGCAGCACCAGGCTCAAGTGGGAAGCCCTTCCCACCCCCCCATGGGATTTTTTTTTTCTGAGCTGGCAAATTTATTCACGATTGTTTGCGTTTTCTTTCGAATCTGGACTTCACTTTCCGTATTTGAGTTGGGAAGCGGCACCTGGGTTTTTTCGCAGCTTTTGGGTTGGTTTCCCTTTCGTTGCCATCATCGTCAGGTTTTGTTTTCTTTTTCAACAACAACAAAAAAGAACGAACTGAGGGGAAAAAAAATCTCTAATTTACACTTTAAAAAGCGCGAACGCCTGATTGTTCAAAGCGCGTGCCGATGCAGCATGGACACCTTCCAAGTGCTTTCAGTTGATGCAATTAGCTTCTATAATCTCAAGCATTTCTCCCCCCGATGCCCCCGTCTCTGCCCCCCCATCATAACATACTTACAAAGAGGAAAACAAAACAAAAAAACCTTTAAAAAAATTTTTTTTAATGCAACTCACTCTTTGCTCCCCGGCGCCCCCTGCTGTTGTTCTAACCCTGCCCCCGCCCCCCAATAATGCCAGTATTTGTTCTGTGTTATAAGTGCCAAGAAATTTTTGTGACTCCCTCATTCCTGTGACCTGAGAGTATCGACAATTGCACATTAACTACTGTAAAGATTTAAAAAAAAAAAAAAGAAAGAGGAATTCAGAAATGTTAATAAAAAATAAAAAGGTTTGTAACAAATTTGCACACCCGGCTGGTTATTTTCTATCCTGATTTCATGCACACACCCCAGGCATTTGCCAACAGCTGGAGCTTGGTGTTTAAGGCACCTGAGAAAGCTGGGTTTAGTTCCTTGACCAAGACATTGCCAATTCTGTGCCTAAGTTTCCCCATCAAAAATAGGGGATCGTTCTGCTCCCTTTACCTCCTTAGGGTCAGAAGGGCTCTCTGTGACCAGAAGACTTCCCTGAATTAATTCCTGTTTGAACTATGAGATGATCTTTTAGGGAAACATCTGATCTTGATTTACAAATTACCAGTGGTGGAGACTCAACCAGGACCCTGGGTAAGTTGCTTCAGTGGTTAAATGCCCTCCCGGTTAAAACCTTCACACCATATTTCCAGTCTGCACTGGGCTAGCTTCAACTTCCAGCCTTTGGCTTGTGTTGGCCCTTGGGCTGCTAGATTGATCAGTCCTCTGTTATCCAACAGTTGTTCCCATGTAGGTACTTACAGCCCGGGATCGAGTCACATGTCCTGGGCTGGCCGGCCGCTGTAAGGGGAGGCAGGGCCTGATGCGTCCCTGAAGAGCTGCTCCCAAGGGAGGGACCCCATCTGGGCAGGTCATTGACCAACAAGCACTTAGCCCTGCTAAAAGACCTGTTGGTGGCGGGGTCCGGCCTTATGCGCACGCTCCTGTCCACCTCGCCAAGCCAGCAGGGAAACAGCCGGCGCAGAAAGGATGGACAAGGAGCCGCCCGAAACCCAGGGCCAGCATGAAGAATAATCCGCTGCCAGGAGCGCAAGTTTCTTTTGCACCATCCCGCAGCCCGGCACCTGGAGCAGGGCTCTCCTGCCGGGGGGCCGCTCGTCGGCAGTAACCCCAGGGCTGGACTTGAGGGACTCCCGGAGGTTCTTTGTACTCTTCAAAAGGAGTGAAGCGATGAGACCCCTCGCTAAGGGGGCAGCTTGTTCTCGGTTCCCAGGTCTGAGTGAAGCCCAAGTCCAGAGGCAACGCAGCCAAGCCACATGATGCCACCCGGCGGCACGCATGAGGCTATCACATCACCCCTAACTTTCTGGGTAAGCGGAACAGCTGGAGCGCCCGGCAGGTTTTCCAAAGCTTGAATCTGCCCCGTGGCATGTGCCTGCCCCCCTCACTCGTCGAGCCCCAGCCTCCTGGCTGTGCGGCCACCAGGCCTGGGCACAGGATTCCAGCAGGGGGCACACCCGTGCCCCCTGCAGCGAGTCCACTGCCCCTGGAGGCCAGCCCTCTGTCCCCACCTGGGGGCTAGCTTGGCTAGTTAGCACATCAGGGCGGCCAGCTGCCTCCCGTGTTTGTGCAGAGCTGGCCAGGACGGGTCCCAGCTGGGTCCTAGGGCACTGAAAACCATGACAGAAAAGCACAGCGGTGCCGAGCTGGTGCACAGTCCATGCCACACGCCTGGCTGTAACGGAGTGACTCCAGATTGACAGCAGGCGTAGAGAGCCAAGCGACCCTCTGTCCGCATCTGCACAGCGCCTGGCGAGACATGGGTCCTGATCTCAGCTAGGGCGGTGTGGGGGTAGCGCCTGGCGGGACGAGGGCCCGGATCTCAGCTAGGGGGGGTGTGGACAGCGCCTTGCGGGACAAGACACCCCTCGCCCCCCACTTCCCCCCCTCAGCTGGAGCCTCTAGCAGATTACAGATCATTTCAGGGAGACTCATCAACTCTGGCTCAGGCCATGACATCCCCCCATTACCCAATTTCCACTGGAATTTTAAAATACTGTAAAACGTGATACAGAGAGCGGTGATGAGAGACTATAAAAACCCCGTTATTGTCAAAGATTTCTTTAGCTTCGCAGATACCCCAGGAAAAGCAGCACATGGCCGATTTCCCACGTGATAGCAGGTACCATCCAACTGTAATAGTCCTCACTGGGGGTCTGGTTGGGGAGAGTGGCCTAGTGGTCATGGCCACTACCTCTGACTACCAATAGGGTTGTGGGGAGGGGCACCGGGCCTTCTCACTCCACCGGGCTCCCACCCAGGCCCCTGTGGGCTACCAGCAGTCTGGCAAACAAGGCTGGCCTCTTCCTCTTGTCCCCCGCCCACAAAGTCAGCTTACTCCAAGGCTTTCCCCTGGTGGGGAAATCCAAACCACACTAAGGAAGGAGGGGTGGTTACCAATGTCCAAGGGCCACAGGATACTTCCCTCTCTGGTTGTCTCTGGGGTGGGTCCAGCCTTCCCTCAGGCAGGGCCCCTTTGGGCAGCTGTGTCAGGGCCTTGAGGCTTCCCCTCTGCACTGCCCCCCAAACGAGCTCATTCCCGGCCTTTTAACTCCTCCAGCAGATGGAGCATTTGCTGCAGCTGTGGTGAGGCAGGGCCCAAAATAATCCCTTAACCCCATGTTGCCCAGTATGGGGTTCATACACCCCATCACAGCACAGGCAGGGCTCCTTGCAGGGGTGTCCACGCATCACCCCCTGCCCCTCTGAAGCAGCGCAGCGGCTGCACACACAGCCGCCTCTGGCTCGTCACGCACGAGAAAGAAACTCTTGGGAGAGGCCCACTGCAGCTCCCTTTGCACCCTGCAGGGGGAGACAGAGCGGAGGGAGCCCCCTGCTGGGGCGCTCGCATGTGCTTAGTCATTATTACATTACCAAGCAGCGCCCAGGCCTGTCCCCCTAGGCGTAGCACCATGAGAAGTTGACCCCCTGTGGCTTAAAAGCACCCCCCCCCCGCCCCCAGCTGCCAACAGTCACCTAAACTCATCCAGCCTTTATAACGGGCGGGGGGGGGGGGGGGGGGGAGGGGCAGGCTTCACTAGCAGCTGTCTCCATTCATTCAGCCACTCCAACGCCATTTGCAGCCCCATTCCTGCCTGCGGAGAAGAGAGTGGCTGGGGGGGGACGGGACGGACACATGCCCCAGGAGAGACCCAGAACCCTGCAGGTTACCACAATTACAAGCGCTGGACACTGGGCCTGTGTCCAGATACGCCTTGTGCCTGGGATCTGCCCCCAGATCTCTTCTCCTTACGCCCTCCCGTCCCCCCAGGAGCCAGATCCGTTGCCTCTTAGGGACAAAACCCAGCCCCGGTGACTTTGTGTTCGCAACAAGGCCCCCGCAGCGCCCAGAGGCGCCGTCGTGTTCTGTGCCGGCTCTGCCTGCGGGATTGCTGCGTGCTCAGGGCTGTGCCCGTTTCCAGGCAGCGCTTGGGAAGGCCGGGGGCCAGATTCTCAGCTGGCGTAACGGCCAAGGAGCCACTTGGATTCACACCCTCTGCGGAGCCCCGCCACTGATGTTAGATGAAAACCGGGACAGTCACAGCCTCAGCAGGTGTAAATCAGTGCAGTCCCATTGATCCCGATGGGAGAACGCCGCTTTACACCAGCTGGGGATCTGGCCCCCCGACCCCAGTGGAGTGATGGATGATTCACACATGCTGGGGATCTGGGCCCCCACTGACCCCACGCTAAGCTGGCCTTAAAAGTCACTTCTCAGAGCACTGCGAAGATCCCCGGTGACGGAGCATTAAACGCTCCCAAGGCCGGCCCCATCTCAGCGCACGGAGCCACCGACAAAAACCAGGCACCTTTAAAGGGACAAAAAACTGGGCTCAGGTCCTCAGTTTTGCTGCTTTATTGTGCATTTGTTTAAAGGTTTTTTTAAAAAAATATTTGATTTTTTTTTTTTTTTTTTTACATTAGAAATTCAGGTTCCAGCTAGGCCCCGAGACTCTAGGCCCCTGTCACATGGGAGCTGTAATTGGAGGTCCTTTACGCCTCTACTTCCTCCCACAGGCCCTGCTCCCTGGCTGGACTACATCTCCCATAATGCATTGTGCTCACTCCCAATAGCCCGGCCACTAGGCAGCAGCTGGGAGCCCCTCCCACCCCTGTTTTCCTCTGTGGGCCAAGCTCCCTGCCCAGACTACATCTCCCACGATGCACTGCAGTCTCCCCCAGCAGCCCAAGTGCATCATGGGAATTTTAGAAAGGAGTGTCTCATGCCCCTGGTTCCCCCATGGGCCCTGCTCCCTGGCCAGACTACATCTCCCAATATGCACTGCAGTCTCTCCCCCGCGGCAGAGGCACCAGCAGGGTCCATCCTGGTTATGTTTGTACAGCACCAAGCACCGTGGGGGCCTCACAGCCCTACCATAATACAAATAATTAACAACAACAACAACCCAACAGTCAGGTCTCTTCCTCCGCGCTAAGGCAGCAAAAATCCAGCAACAAGACCCTCAGTTTCTTTAACTGAAAGCCCTTCGCATGAAAACCCTCCTGAGGAATTATTTTGGCTTTTCGTACAAAAAATGAGTGACGGCCCTGCCAGGGAGGGGAGAGGAGTGAGCACACGCCTGGCAAAGCGCAGCTGGGCTTTAAGGTGGGGGAGCCCTGAACCCACGCAGCAGGGGAGGGTATTAACCGCTGAGTCTGCATCTCATGCTCGTAGGAACTGTTCTACCTGCAACAGGCTGCAGAGAGCTGGTGTGATAAGTCAGCGCCCCCTGGTGGCGCAGGCTCTGCTGCCCCGTCCCATCCTGGAACATGGGATGGGCAAGCTGCTTCTCCTCCCAGCTCCTGGCTTTGCAGAAGGGGGGTGGAGGTACCAATTAACTGGCTTCCCCTCCCTCCCAAATCTGGGGAGAGATCAGATGCGCACCCCCCCCCCATTCAGCACGTTGCTACTGCTCCCTACAGGCTGAGGATGCCCCCAGTGTGGAAGCAAAGGCTGGGGGGGGACCTGAACCAGATTCCCAGCAGGAATCTCCCCTGGTACCTGGAGGTGCCTTTTCTTTCCCACAGGTGCCAGCCCCAAGGGTCAGAGAAAGGCACCGGGGTGGGCCGTGCTCCAGCAGGGCAGCTCCCAGGTTGCTTGCCAAGCAACGATGGAGGCATGTGCCAAGCTACGATGGGGGGGGGGGGGGGGGGGGGGCTGGTCAGGAGAGTGCTGCCCGCCCCGGCAGTCCTGGCCAGTCGATTACAGAGTGAAGAAGAGGATAAGCACCACGATGAGGAGAACGAGCAGAATGCCAATCGCACACCACTGGCGTCGGTCTGGGGAGGAGGAAGCACAGGGGGAGATACAGTGAGTGTGGGCGGGGGGGTGGAGTGGCAGGGGCGATTCTGAGATGGGGGGTGGGGGTTTGGCTTAAGCACCAACACTAGGGACCTCTAGGCTGCCTGGGGTGCATTAAAGAAACCTCCCTCCCATCTGCACACACATCACAGGAGTAGAGATCACTACCCCCATCCCGTTTTACAGAAGGGAAACTGAGGCGGGGAAGGGACTTGCCCCAAAAGTCACACAGGGCCATGAATAGAACCCAGGAGTCCTGACTCTTTGCTCCCCTTGACTCTAAACACTAGACTCCACTTCCCTCCCAAAGCCAGGGATAGAAGCCAGGAGTCCTGACTCCCAGCCCCTCCCTGATCTAACCACTAAACCCCACTCACTTCCCAGAGACAGGAAGGGGACTCAGGTTCTGAAGTCTCCTAGATGCTTTGAAAAATCTGCCCCTGCCCAGCGCCTTCCTCACCACTGGTCATGTGGGACACCTTGGCCATCTTCTTCAGCACGCCATCCATGCGGGACTGGGTGCTGTCCATCTCCTGGGCAAACTCCTCCAGCATCCTGCCAAGCCAGGGTCAAGCGGTCATCTCGGGGTGCAGCACCCACCCAAAGGGGGGGCTGTGGTCAAGCAGGGAGAGGCCTGGAAACACCCACCCCCGCCCTGCTCCCCCCCCCCAACGCCTGCCCGGCTCCCAGTGTCAGGGGATCCAGTCACTGCTGCTTTCAGTCCCCTGCCAAGGTGTCAGGAGGGGGCTTGTCCCATTCCCTCCCTCCACTCCCCCAGGTTGGTGGGGCTTCTCCTCCGGGAACCTGTCATCCCTCTAAGAACTGGGCTGAGACCCGCCAAACTCACCTCACACATGGGGCCAGATGGGAAGGATTTTCAGATCTGGGGCTGGTGTCCCCTCGCGGGGAAAGGCCTCATGTCCCATTCCCCACCCCCCTGAGCCAGCCAGTCCCAGGCCCTGGGGCCAGATCAGAGCTGGCGCCCTCAAGTGGGAAAAGGCCTCATGTCCCGTTCCCAGGCCTGTGAGCAGGTCTCGCCACGCCCCACCCCACTCACAAGCTCTGCTCCTCCAGCTCATCCCCAACCTGGCCCGACATGTGCTTCAAGACCCGGATGCTGCCCGACACCAGCTCCAGCTGCTCATCCTGCTGGTCTACGATCAGCTGCCGGGGAAGGGAGGTAGGAAAAGCCAGTGGGTCACTGCAGGGGGGCGGATGTGCGACAGGGTCCCGTTATGGGGGGACTGGATCAGAACCAGAACGGTGGTGGGAGAAGGGAACTGGGATGGTGGGATGGAGGAATTGCTGCCCCCCACCCCCTCAAAGTTTGCAACCTCCAGCCTGCTGGGTTAATCCCCAGGCTGTGCAACTCCCTGCTGCAGGGGGTTCAACATAGAGGGCCTGGGGGTGGTAGCTTGGGTAATTTTAGATCCAGCTCTCTGATGGGGTGGATGGATGTCAAGCCCCCCCCCCGGGCTGATCATTACAGGGGCTGGAAGGGAGGAATCCTCCTCTGGAGCAGCCGGTGCCAGCCATTGATGGAGACGGGAGATGGGCCCGGGTCTGATCCAGAGGGCAGAGATCTGGGGGGGTGGGGGTGGAATACAGACCTAGATGGGCCCATGGGTCTGACACGTAGCCAGGTCATGCTTCTAGTCCCTCCGGTTTAAATTCAGATCGTCTCCCCCACACCCCAGCTTTAGGGGCGTGACATCAGTTTCACTCTGATTTAAAGCAAGGGCAGAACATCTGACCCTGGGTTCCATTCCCAGCTCGCAGGGGGGAGCGGGGGAACGCTGTGTTCCTCCTGATCTTTGTGACTGGGGACGCAGCAGGGCATATCTCTGTCCCCTCTTGGCCCCCCCAGCCCCGGCCTGTGGCCTCAGACGGCTCCCCACCTGCTGCTGCAGTTGCTGCTCCTCAATATAGCGGGAATTGGCGGACACCAGCTCCTCCCGCAGCGGGCCGTATTGCTCCGGGGGGGGCTTCTGGCTGGCCCCACCGCCAATCAGCATCTGCGGGGAGAGAGCAGAGCCCTGATCGGGGACCCATCCAGGCAACTCACCGCTGGGGGTAGCAAGTAACTCGGGATGAGGGGGGAGATGGGGACTGGCTGGCTCAGGGGGGTGGGGAATGGGACACGGGGTCCTTCCCTTCTAGGGGACACCGGCTCCGATCTGGAGGATGGCAACGCAAACTCCACGCTATTTGCCTCCTCCCCCTGCTGTCAGCCCATCCCCTACACAGCAAGACCCTCATTACCAGAGGGGCGGGGGCCAAACAAACCATGGGGTTTGGGCAGCTTGTCCCCGGATGGAGAATCCCAGCTGCCAGGGGCTGCCACTCCAGCTTCACCCATCAGCGGCTGCGGGACAGAGAGGACAGCGTACCAGGGCATGGGATGTGCTATAGGCCTTTCTATGGGGTCAGTCCCTGCAGCGGCCTGGGTGGTGCTGTGGGCTCGTGCCCCCCCCCCCGCGAGCTCCAATTGCTGCTCAGGGAGGACAGGACCAGGTACCTCTCTGTTTTTCCGCTCGGCGATGGCCAGGGCTGACGGGCTGGATATGTGATCTCGCATCTCCTGCGATAGAGGGAAGGGAAGGGGTTAAAAACCAGAGGGGTTTGTTGCGGGGGGGGAGAGGGGAACTTGGGAGAGCAGCAGCCCGGGGCACTTCCATGGGGGTTCCCTTCTCCGTCGGCTTCACAGACAGAAATGCGGGCACGGGGAAGAGAAGGGACTTCCTCACGGTCAGCCAGCAAGACCAGGAACAGAACCCAGGTGTCCTGGACTTCCCCTGCCTTGACCACTAGACCCCACTCCCCTCCCAGAGCTGGGGATAGAACCCAGGAGTCCTAGCTCCCAGCCCCTTGCTCTGTCCAGTACACACACAAAGTTTCAAAACAACCTGCTGGAAACCATGATCCCTGACTCAGTTTCTCCTCCTCCCTGATCTAAAGGGGTCCCTCTACTGCACTAGCTGTTGTGCCCCACTAGAGGGCAGCAGAACCCCACACACTCAGACGAAGTCTGAGTTCCCAGATTCCTCCAGGAGGGGGCGGCCCGATGCCTCAGACAGAGACACACACACAGGACACGGGGTCGTGGTGCATTGGGGTAGGGGTTCCCCACCTTGACAGAGTCCCGCATCTGTTTCACGAAGGCCCGTCTCTCCGTCAGCTCGCTGGCTTCGATCCTGAACTTGCGAGGGTTCGACTCCACGATGCGTGCGCCAGAGCTAAGGACCAAGCGCGCGGGGCACAGACAGAGTCCAGGGGTGGGAGCGGGGAGCACAGGAGGGGAGAGCGTGGGTGGGGTGGACGAGGCCCCAACCAGCCCATAGACATAGGGGGTGCTGTGTGGAGCGGGGCAGAGACCTGGCACTGGGGGGGCTCCCGGCTACTCCCAGCAGGGGGTGCTGTGGGGAGCAGGGCAGAGACCTGGCACTGGAGGGGGCTCCTGGCTACTCCCAGCAGGGGGCACTGTGGGGAGCGGGGCAGAGGCCTGGCACTGGGGGGGGGGGGCTCCCGGCTACTCCCAGCAGGGGGCGCTGTGGGGAGAGGGGCAGAGGCCTGGCACCGGGGGGGCTCCCGGGTACTCCCAGCAGGGAGCGCTGTAGAAGCGGGGCAGACACCTGGCATTGGGGGGGGCCTACCGGCTACTCCCAGCAGGGGGCACTGTGGGGAGCGGGGCAGAGGCCTGGCACTGGGGGGGGGGGCTCCCAGCTACTCCCAGCAGGGGACGCTGTGAGGAGCAGGGCAGAGGCCTGGCACTGGGGGGGCTCCCGGCTACTCGCAGCAGGGGGCGCTGTGGGGAGCAGGGCAGAGACCTGGCACGGGGGGGGCTCCCGGCTACTCCCAGCAGGGGGCGCTGTGGGGAGCGGGGCAGAGACCTGGCACTGGGGGGGCTCCTGGCTACTCCCAGCAGGGGGCGCTGTGGGGAGCGGGGCAGAGACCTGGCACTGGGGGGGCTCCCGGCTACTCCCAGCAGGGGGCGCTGTGAGGAGCGGGGCAGAGACCTGGCACTGGGGGGGCTCCCGGCTACTCCCAGCAGGGGGCGCTGTGAGGAGCGGGGCAGAGACCTGGCACTGGGGGGGCTCCCGGCTACTCCCAGCAGGGGGCGCTGTGAGGAGCGGGGCAGAGACCTGGCACTGGGGGGGCTCCCGGCTACTCCCAGCAGGGGGCGCTGTGGGGAGCGGGGCAGAGACCTGGCACTGGGGGGGCTCCCGGCTACTCCCCGCAGTGGGTGCTGTGTGGAGCGGGGCAGAGACCTGGCACTGGGGGGGCTGCCGGCTACTTCCAGCAGGGGGCGCTGTGGGGAGCGGGGCAGAGACCTGGCACTGGGGGGCTCCCCCAGGGGAACCCGGGCCCCAGAAGGATATCGATGGTCTCCTCCAGATCCTCCAGGTCCCACTCGATGCTACGCAGGCTGTTGCGCAGCTCGTTCGTGGTCCAGTCGAACTCCTCCGTGCTGACCACACGAGTCTCCTGCAGCAGCTCGCACCAGCGCCCGTAGAGCCCCCGGGCCGTGTTCACGGCCTTCTGCACCTCCCTGGGGGGCGGGGGGTTGGCAAAGAGAAGGGGGGGGTGAGGGGTTAGTGAGGAGCAGGGAGGGGACCCCCAATGAGACGGCACTGTGCTGCCAAACCCTGTCTGGCTTCTCTTCCGCCTCCCCACCCACCCCAGAGGTGGCTGCATCTCAGCACCCGGTAAGGAAATCCGGTATAAACAGCGGTCGCCCCCCACCCCAGAGGAGGATGGGAAGAGATCTCTCCCGCAGCACTGGGGATGGGGGGGGGGGGTCTCTTCCTCCAAGGGGGGGAGGGAAGGGGGCTGGAGGGGGGTTTCCCAGCGGGGCTCTCTGCACAGGGTCCCGATCCCCGGTGCTATTTTCAGCCCAATTTTAAGGGGTGGGGGCGGCTCACCTCCGCACGGCGGAGAACGGGTCCTCCAGGGCCATGCTGCCGCCCCGGCCCCCGGCTCCGCTGCCTGCCGCCGCCGCTCCCCGCCATGTGACTGGCGCTGGCCCGGCCCCGCCGAGGCTCCGGCCGCCGCCTTTGCTGAGGGCGGGGCGGGATTGCCTGAACTCGGGGGGGCGGATCCAGCTGGGTGGGTGGCAGCTGCAGCGGGGGGAGGGGCGTGGCTCCCCCCATTCACAACCCTCCATGGAGGAAAGAGGCGGGCGGGGGAGGGGCCAGGCTGAGCTGACCCCGAATTCCCGGCACTGACCTGCTCCAAACGGAGCCGAGGAGCAGAGAAATGGAACCCAGGCGTCCGGATTCTCCCATCCTCCACCTCCAGCTCCCAGTCCCGTGCGGAAGCTGGGAATAGAACCCAGGAGTCCTGACTTCAGCCCCCACCCCGCTGCTAGACTTCATTCTTAGCCCACCCCCCAACTAGGACTAGAACCCAGGAGTCCTGACCCTGCCGCCCCAACCACTGGACCCCACTCTCCTCCCAGAGTTGAGAACAGAACCCAGGAGTCCTGACTCTGAGCCCGCCCCACTTCTAACTTCTAGACACCACTCGCAGCTCCTCTGCCCCCCAACTAGGACTAGAACCCAGCCCCCCCCCAGCCCCTAGACTCCACTCTCAGCTCCTCCTCCTCATGGTTATTTCATTCCAGTCCAGCCAGTAGGACTAGTCCCTGCTGTGGGGTTACTGGTTGTCCCCTTCCTGCCCCAGGGGATTTCTCATGACTCTTGGTAGGTGATTCCATGGGCCCCTGGCCCCCAGGGGGCTGCTGCTGGGAGGCCTCGTGAGGGGTGACACTGAGCACTTGAGGACAGCAGGGTGGGTGCGGGGTGCATGCGGGTGGGGTGAGCTTTTATGTGTAGCCATGGGGTGCGGGGGCTGTGTGCATCTGAAGTTATATGTGGGATTTGTTGATGGTCAGGTTGTGGAGGATAGTGTGAGGGTGGTGTGCAAAGTGTGTAGGCAGGGTGTGTGGGGAGGGGGGTTGCATGTTGTCAGATTGTGTGGGGGAGTTGTGTGGCATGCAGGCACGGTGTGTTTGAGCTGTGTACAGGTAGATTGTGTCCAGTCAGACTGGGTGTGGTTGTGGTCATATTGTGGGGTATGTGTGTAGTCAGATTGTGTGTGGGGGGACAGGCACTGTGTGTGAGGTGTTTACAGGTACGTTGTGTACAATCGGATTATGAGGAGATGTGTGTCGTCAGGTTGTATTGAGTCGAGTTGGGGGAGAGTTGTCTGATATGTGTAGAGGGAGGCTGTGGGTGGGGGGATGTAGAGGCGATTGTGAGTAGTCAGTGTGGGGGAGTTGTGAGTGGGTGAGAGAATTAGGCCCTGTACAGTCAGACTGTGCTCAGATGTGTGTAGTGAGGTTGTGTCATCTAGTCAGATTGTGGGGGGATATTGTGGATGGATGTGTTGTGCAGATGGGTTGTGGGGGGAGTTGTGTGGGTGGGGGTGACAGGAAGGTGGTGGGTGGGTGAGGGAAATGGGTCCTGTCATGTAGTCATTATGGAGTTGGGGGGGGAAGATTGGCTGTGTGTAGTCTGACTGTGGGGGGTTGTCATGTAGTTGGGTTGTGAGGGAGACAGGCAGGTGGTAGATGCAGGAGATTGGGGGTGACAGGCAGGTGGTGAGTGGATGGGGGGGTGACAGGCAGGTAGTGGGTGCCTGGGGGGAATTGTGGGGTTCACAGGCAGGTGGTGAGTGGGTTGGGGAGATTGGTGGGGCTGTGGCCTGTAGGGGGGCTTTTGGGGGCGACAGAAAGCTTGTGGGTGGGTGGGGGAGATGGCTCGTGTCATGTAGTCATTATGGAGGGAGTTGTGGGGGGAAGATTGGCTGTGTGTAGTCTGATTGTGGGGGGTTGTCAAGTAGTTGGGCTGTGAGGGAGACAGGCAGGTGGTAGATGCAGGAGGTTGGGGATGACAGGCAGGTGGTGAGTGAGTGGGTGGGGGGGGACAGGTAGGTAGTGGGTGTCTGGGGGGAAATTGGGGGGGTCACAGGCAGGTGGTGAGTGGGTTGGGGAGATGGATGGGGCTGTAGGGGGACTGTGGGGGTGACAGGCAGGTGGTGGGAGGAGATTGGGGGGTCACAGGCAGGTGGTGAGTGGGCTGGGGAAGATTGGGGGGGCTGTGGGGTGACAGGCAGGTGGGGGGGATGGAGGGAGATCGGGGGGGGCACCGGGGTGGGTGCAGTCCCACGTGCTGTGCGCACAGGCAGGCTGCGGGGGCGGGATCTGCAGCGCGAGCCGATGGGTTTTTCCCCCTAGGATCCCGGAAGGACGCTCCCCATAGGCCCCAACGGGGCCTTCCAGCCTCTGCCCTTATACGGAAAGAGGAAGCGAGGCGGCTGCGAACGTCGCCCCTTTTGGAACGTTGGTGCGCGCCGCGTTCGGATCCCGCCCCCTGTCGTCATGGGCCCCTAATATAGTCATGGAAACGGTAACCAGGGGGAGGCTGGGGTGACCTCAAAAGTGGGGCGGAGCCTCCTCCTCCTCCTCTTCCTTCCTCTTAAAGCGTTGGCCGGGGAACACGGGCAGGGGGGCCGGGCCTGCGGTGGGGCGGGGGCAGAGCGTGGGGGGGGGGATTGACTTTAACCCCCCCCCATTCCTGCGCCCCAGCAGCGACCCCCTGGCCAGGGCAGGGGCCCGCTGCATTGCATTCCCTCGCCGCAGGCGGGCGGGGGAGGTGATCCTGGCGGCCTCTTCGCGGCCCCGAGGCTATGATCCGAAGGGAAAGAGGGGAAAGCAGGTTTGCGTTGGAGCTGGAGCCCCCATTGCGCCGCCCTGGCGTTTGCTGCGGGGTTTCTTGCGCGGCCGACACCGATTTTGGGGTGGCTCGAGCGCACAACCAGTGCTAAGCACTAGTACCTTACGAGGGGAGTAGAAACAGTTTTGCAATGCAGCCGCTTGCAGCGGGCACACGCATCCTAAACGGACGGAGTAAAATTTCATTCACGCCGAGTTCCGGCTCAGATTTGGGATGTGCTGTAGTACGGGTTGTTTATTGGCACGACACAAGACGCAGCGATTGCATTGTACAGGCACACACTTTGCAGCCAACACGCAGGGGTTGCAGTGACTCCAGTCCGTGGATTGAAACAGAGTTGCAGCTAAAAACACAGAGTGCGCGGTTTACACACACAGAGAAAGCGACGTGTGCATTTGCCCTGGCGGTTGCATTCCACGTACACAAGGTGCCTTTTATCTAGCAGAGATTGCATCCTCACACACGCTCTGCTTCTGCTGCACTGCACGCAGGGACAGATTGATTTGGCAGACTGCATTAAACGGCGATGGGGCTTTTTGCTCAGACACAGAGATGCTGCACGTGAGGGTTGCGCTCACAGGCTGCACTGGCTGATTGCATTTGCACTTAACACAGCGATGGTGCTTGTGCTCCCGTTATTGCGTTGCAGACGCAGCTCGATTGTGCAGCGGGCTGTATTGCACGTCGTCGTGCACTAGCTTTGCATTTCTGCATCGCGTTGCGCGGGCACGTGCCTTAGCCGCTGCATTCAATGCATCGCGCGCGCCCAGGCATGGTGCAACAGCTGCGGCACCGACGGCTCCGCACAGCCGGTTGGCGTTGGCGCCTCACACCCGGCCCGGGGGCAGCAGCTGCACTGCGCGCGCAGACCAGCGCCCATCGCTACCTTGGACGCGCAAAATAAAGCACAAAGTGGCCGGGCCTCTGGCTGCTTTTGCAAAAGGGGCCGCGAGTGGCTGGACGTGCCGGGGGGGGGGTGTCCCTGTTGCATTGACCCGCCCCCCTTCAGCCGCTTTGCTGCGGCTGGCGGCTTCCTCCTCCGCCTCCCCTCCCCCACTCCCCGGCATTTCCGCCCTCCCCTCCCCCTGCAGTAGCCGCTGGGGGTGGCGGCGCGTTGCACAGGCCGGATGCGGCTGACGGAGTGGGCGGGGGCGGCCCGGGCGCTGAGATCACCGGGGGTATAAAAGCAGCGGCGCTGGGCGCGGCTGGGCTTAGTCGGGGCGGCGGGTCCGAGGCGGCGGCGGAAGGCGGCGGCGGAGCACAAGGCTCAGCAACAAAAGGCGGCGGAGCAGCGGCGGGGGCGGGAAGACCCAGGCGCAGCCCCTCCCCCTCTCTCTCCCCCCGTTCCCCAGTCGGTGCAAAGGGCGCCGGCCGCGCGCACCCGCCAGACCCGCGCAGCAGCCCGGCATGGAGGTGCAGAAGGAAGCCCAGCGCATCATGACCCTGTCGGTGTGGAAGATGTACAACTCCCGCCTGCAGCGCGGCGGCCTCCGGCTGCACCGGAGCCTGCAGCTCTCGCTGGTCATGCGGAGCGCCCGGGAGGTCTATCTCTCCGCCAAGCTGGAGGAGGACGAGGAGGGGGGACTTGGGCCGCAGCCCTGCCTGGGGGAGGAAGGGGCCGGCCAGCCCCCGCTGCCGGCCGCCGCCTCCCCCGGCCCCCAGGCCCCGGAGGAGCGGGCAGCCCCCGCGGACCGTGGAAGCGCCCCGGGCGCCGGCGAGCCGGAGCCCATGGAGACGCAGGACAGCAGCGGGGACGTGCCCCAGGCGCCCGCCCCTCCGGCGGCTCCAGCGCCCGGGGCGGGTAGGCGGCCGGCGCGGGGGGTTTCGTTGCCGCCCGCGGGCAAAGCCAGCAGGAAGCGGCGGAGCAGCAGCTTGGACAAGCCGGGGGCGGCCGAGGCCGGGCTGGTGCCCACCAAGAAGGCCCGGCTGGAGGCGGCGGAGGAGGAGGGCGAGCGGCAGCCCCAGGGACAGGACGGCCCCTTCCCCAGCCTGGCCAAAGTCCTGCAGACCCGCTTCTCCGGGATGCTGCGGGGCGGCCCGCCCAAGGGCCCCGAGCCCACGCCGGGCTGCCGGCCCGGGGACGGGGTGCTCAGCATACTGGTCCGAGCCGTGGTGGCCTTTTAAATGCCCTTCCCCGCCGCCTGGGGGGACTCGTGGCTGGGGGACCTGCCCCGCGGCGCGCAGCGGCTCGCTCGGCTCCTGGCGGGAGCCATGGGGCAGGACGGGGGGTCGCTTTTGGGGGCGCAGCCCCCCTCTCCCTGGCGGAGGGGGGGCGGGGAGCCGGCCGGGAGAGAGGCACACGAAGGCCGGGGATGGATTGCGAGGACAGCGGAAGAAGGATCGGACTTCCCCCCACCCCCCCCCACGCACGTCCCTCCCCACCCTGCTGGGTCCAGGGGGGAGGCGAGACAAAAGGACCGAGAGACGCTGCCGCTTTGTGTGCGTGGGAGCGGGGGGGCTCTGGCCCAAGTTCACGATGGGGAAGAGAGACTCGCAGACCGGGCCGAGCTTCTCCTGCCTGCTCCTCACTGACAGATGGTTTATTTTTGTGTAGAGACGTGCTATATGCGGACCTGGGGTCAATCGGTGCTATTCCATAACCCCCACCCCGGGGGGCGGGGGTTGGGGTGGTTTTTTTTTGGTAACTTGAAACTTTTTGGCCTCTTCTCCTCCGTGTTGTTCTGTGTCCTTGTGATCGCAGCATGGTTGCTGGGGGGGCGAGAGAGGGGGCTGCAGACCTGGTGGCCAGATGCGAGATAAAGGGGTTTAAAAGAGAGCGAACAGTGCTGAGAAATATTCAAGAAAGGGATCTGTTGCCTCGAGGGAGGGAGGGCTGGGTTTCTCCCGCCCGCCTCCTAGGCTTCGTTCTCCAGCACCCCCAGAAAGTGGGGGGATGGTGGAAGATGGGTGTCCTACTTACTAGATTTCTTTCCTCAGGGGTACTTTTTTAAAAAGTGTGTTTTTGTGTGTTTGTTTTTGTTTTTCAAGAGGCCTTTTTTCTTTTAACCAACGAAAAGCTCTCAAAGCAGGATTCAGTAAGGAAACTTCCCCCTCTTCCAGCCAGGCCTACAAGTTGACACACCACTCATATGACCAGTCATTGCATCACACTGGGTCTAGAAAGGCAGCGGGGAATTTCCTGTTCAGACCGCCGCCGGTAGATTTTTGTGTGTGTGGAGAGCTGGTTTTTCAAGGTGTGGGTGGGGTGTGTGTCAGCTTGACTCATTTAACCCTGTAAAGGGGAACTGAGACAAGGCTGCCTTCTGCTGCTTGCTCTTAAAAATCAAATAAAAGCTTAAAAATAATTTAAAAAAACCCTACAAAAATCATAGACTCCAGAGGTATTTTATTTCCTCTTCCACCTGGGGGTGGTGGAGGGAAGTTTCCTTTACTCAGAGTTTTGAGTTATTTGAACTAATCCATGTAAGATACGATTATTAAAATTCTTGGTCTGAAATGCTGAAGATCGAAAGAGAAGAGCGTGTTTGAGAAGGGCAGAAATCCTGGTGACACACCGCCACCCTGGAATCTTCAAAGCGAAATTGTCACGTGTTCAAATCCCATTGTAAAACCCTGAGAATTGGCCATCTTTCTGTTGTCATGGCTGGTGGGGCTAAGATCCCTCCCCACGCCACTGTCTTGTTTAAAATCAGATGCCCCTCAAGTTCTCTTCGAGTCTAAGGAGAGGAGGGGCCGATCAGTCTGTGTTTGTGAATGTCATGATGGCTTTACGTATATGTGTGAACAAAAATCATTCTCTGGTTCCTGAGTTTGCTAGTTGCCCGCAGAGGAAACTAGCGAATGGATTAAACAAATGGGGGGGGAAAACCCTACACAGTTGAGACATTTCTTTTTAAATGTTACCCATGTGTCTTGAATACTTGTAATTTATATCTATAGTTCCCCCTTTTTTTATTGTCTTGGGGGGGGGGGGGAAACGGCATGGACTGGGGTTTCCTCCTCTTGTGTCATTTTTTTTTTGTTAAATAAAATCCATTTGTGAAACTGGTGAAGTTGTGGTGCTCTGAATTTGTCATGAAAATGGGAAATGGGTGGTTTTTTGTGTGTTTTGTGTAAAGGCCTGGCTAAATTTAGTGGCATGCGTTTTTTTTTTTCTTTTGGTTTGGCCTGTTCCAGGCTGGACAGATGCAGCTGCCACTGTTGTCAGGCCTTGAGCGAAAACTAGATGGGCTCCTAACCCCTCGTGGATGAGGCTGGCTGTGAATTCTGTTTGTTACAGTAGGACCCCGGTGCTGTACACAGTAGAGGATCCAGCGTGGAAGGAGGCTGATTCATTCCATTGGCCCAGCCAGCATCCACCCGCTTCTCTCCCTCCCCCTGAGTCTGGGCCTCTATATCCCTTTGTGATCTTCCCCCCACCTTGGGTGACCCCATGCCAGGGTGACAGAAATATCGAGTTGCATAACAGTGCCCTTGGGTTGTGGTGGGAGTGTAAACAGGAGAGGTTTAAATGGCCTAGTAACTGCAGACTTGTAACTGGTTAGAAATACTCCCTTATAAACGTGGGCATCTTGCCAGCTAGGGGGCAGTTAAAACTGTTCAGGTTGTGGGAGGGGTTGGTTCTGTGTCCTCTTAAACAGCTGGCATGACTTCCGTGGAGGTAGATGAGCGAGCTGGGCATGGCTGCGAGGGGATTATAGCTGGCGAGATAAAATGGATCTTTTATTGGCCTGGCACAAGGGAGGTGGGTTCGAAGCACATCTGCTGGGGGCAGGTGCAATCCCTGTGAGCTGGGAGCCGGCCTCTGGCCTTGCTGTGATCCCCCTGCAAAATAATCAAGCTATATAGAAAGGGGGGGGAGGGTGCTCAGGGCTCCTGCGGCTGTGGTGGGGGATTGGGACATGCCCTTGCTAGATGGGAGGTAGGATTGTGGAAGGGGGGAGATGTCACAGGACTGGGGATAGGTTCACAATTGCTGCTGGTCGGGCATTGAAAGCGTAACCTGTGTCCTGGTGATCCAGCCCTGGCAGGGGCACAAATGAGGGAACGATGGATCCCTGGACTTTAAAGCACTGTTGGCTGGTAACCTGAGCCAGGCCTGTGGGGGTTTCCTTTATTATTTCCCCAGTGTTAAAGGGGCGAGGACTTTGCGTATTGTCTCCTGGGCCCTCCCTGGAACTGCTCACCCCAGTCACTGGTGACTAGATCAGTTCCTTGGCCGTGGTCAAAGCCAGGCTGGGGGTGCGTTGGGCTTCAGGAATTCTGCTCTGCATGATCCAGACTGCGGCAAGGTGAACCTCAATTTCGCATCCACTCGTTGCCCGCCCCCCACGAAGCCAGGCAGGTTGATTCCTACCGCCCCCCAAAAGCCCTGTGTAAAGGACCCCGTCAAACAAAATTAATGCATCTGAGCTGGATTTACACTGGTGCAGGATTTTTACAGCCGGTCTGTGTATCCGTGACACCCCTAAGGGCTGCGTGTGTGTTCCCGTCGAGTATTCAGCCGTAGCCTTCCGCGCTGGGAGTCTCCATAGCTCGTGCAGCCTCTGACCTTCCTAGCCCTGTGAAAATCAAAGGGGTTTAGTACAGACGGGTCCATGACGCAGCTGCCCAGTGCTGCGTCTCCTTGTTTCTATTGTAGCTGTTTCCGGCAGCCCTGTTGTTGTGGGTGCTGTACAAACACGTGCGCCCAAGCGCTCACATAGACGAGTGGCAGAAGGAGGGGAAACTGAGGCACTGAGCAGGTGTGGGATTTGCCTGAGGTCACTGGTGGAGCTGGGGAGAGAACCCAGGCATCCAACCTTCTTGCTACTTCCAGGCTGGGCTGTATTTCCAATCACTTGCCTAGATGTGCGGAAGCCCCAGCGCCATGTGCTTTGAGCCTGATGGTGCCATGTTTCCACTTATGTGAAGTGAGTAAAACGCGTCTCGGTCAGTTTCTACCTCCGGTCCGCCATAGGCAGGGCAGGGCTAGCCCCAGTGTGCAGATGGGAAACCAAGGCATGGAGAGGCTAAATGACTTGCCCAAGGTCACATGGTAATCATGAGGCAGAGTAGGGAATTGAACCCATGTCCTAGGCTCATGCTTAACCACTGGGCTGCCGCGCCTCTCTTTGCATAGGTGAAGTCCGAATAAATGAAATGCCGGGGCGGACGTTGCCACCCTTTAACAAGTATCTTATCCATGTATTTTTTTTTAAGGTTACCACAGAATAAATCCCCCATGGTTGATATTGTAGCCAGCTTAAAGAGCTGGCTACTGTGTCTGTGCAGCTCCCCCCTAGTGGCTGGAGTCTGAACTTTTCATTGGTGTGTCATAGTCCCTGTAGTGCAAACACTGAGTGGGGAGTCTCCTGTCGCTCAAGCAAGAAGGGGGCCTGGGTGCAGGAGGATATGAGTTTTGTTCCCAGCTGCTGCTGTGAAATCCGGTGTGTGGCAGGAGTGAGGATAGCTGTCCTACTTGGAGATTCATGCTGATTTTTAAAACTGGGGGGTTGAAAGCAGCCAAAATCTGTGGTTTGACCATCGCTTTCTGTGGAGCAGTGCAAACGCTGTCGCTTTACATTGGCTGGGGTTTTCCTGGGCCTGGTTGCAGGAGCTCTGTAGGGACGTGCGTGATCTGCGCCAAGCAGCCAGATTCGAGTACAATGGGGTAAATTGCATTTCTCTGCCTTAGGGAGCAGCCTGCATTTGTCTCTCTCTGGTTTTGGGTAGAATCATAGAATCATAGAATATCAAGGTTGGAAGGGACCTCAGGAGGTCATCTAGTCCAACCCCCTGCTCAAAGCAGGACCAATCCCCAATTAAATCCTTGCTTGTTCTCAGTCTGGAGTCTAAGAATAAAAGTTGTGAGATGTCACAACCTTCCCACAGGAGTATTTTGGGGTTTTCATCTAGATTTTGTGTGCATATGTCATGATCATATGAGGAACACCCCCGCCTCAGCTCAGTCTGCCCCCCTTTTCCGCCGGCAGCTCCCTGCATGATGGGAAATGCCGTGGGTGCGCTCAGAGGAGGTTTGTGGCAGGAAGGGAAAGGACGACTGGGCAGGAAACAGAGCAGCAGAGAGATGGTGGGGAAGCAGCTGTAGAGGGACAGGATAGAGCTGTGGGCTGCCTGGGGGGGTGGGGGGGGCCTGTCTGGCAGAATCCAGCACCCCTCACCCCCATGCAGCTGCAGCAGGACCTGACAAGGGGGTGGTTTTGGCAGAATCCAGCCCTCCTGCCCTCGGTGAAGTGGTATTAGAGAACGGCTTCCTTTCTAGCAGCCGCCCATCAGAGACAGGATGCTGGGGCGGATGGGCCCATTCTGCTTCGCCGGTTCCCAGGCCACAGGCGAGGTTCCGGTGTTCTCACGGGGGCCGGGCACCCTCGGGCGCCCATGAGCCGTGGGAGGGGGGGCAGGGAGCGCACACAGGCCCAGTGGCAGGGCCAAGAGGGTGATAGTTGTGATCCTGGTTATTGCTGCCCTGCCTTGGGCTGCAGTGCTGGACATATACTGCTGCTCTAACAGCAGGGCCATAGGGAACTGCCACCCAGGGAGGCAGTGGGTTGTAATGGTTAGAGCAGTGGGGCTGGGTGTCAGGACCCCTGGGTTCTATCCCCAGCTCTGGGAGGGGAGCTGGGTTCAGTGATTAAAGCAGGGGGGCGCTGGGAGCCAGGATGCCTGGGTTCTATCCCCAGCTCTGGGAGGGGAGCTGGGTTCAGTGATTAAAGCAGGGGGGGGCTGGGAGCCAGGATGCCTGGGTTCTATCCCCAGCTCTGGGAGGGCAGTGGGGGCTAGTGGATTAGAGACCTGAAAGAGTTTATGGTCAAAGAGCTTCAAGGCTTGACGTGCAGCGTCTAGAGTGCGATTCCCATGGGATGGGATTTGCACAATTACCCCCCCCCCCGCATGCAGGGCTATCTTTGTTCCAACAGGTGAGGAAACTGAGGCACAGAGAGCCAGAGTGGCTTACCCAGCAAGTCACTCCAACTACTAGACTCACTCCTCTCCCAGAGCTTGGGTAGATCCCAGGAGTCCTGACTCCCAGCCTCCCTGTTCTGCCCACTAGACCCCACTCACCTCCTACACCCAGGCACAGACCGCAGGAGTCCTGACCCCGATCACCTGCTCTAACCACCAGACTATGCTGCCTCCCTGGGAGGCGGTTCCTGGTGGTGCTAAGTGGGTCTGAGGCGCGCCCTGTAATTGCCCAGCCTGGGTCTCTGTAATAAGTCTGTCTGGCCCCTCCCTGCCCATGGTGTGAGGTGTGCGGGGAACGTGGGAGCCCCGCACACCCCAGGAACGTGGGGAGGACACGGAGGGGCCCAGGGAGGAGACGCCCTGTGCATGTACCTACACGTGCTCATGCAGGTTTCCACTTGGGGTTGGGGCTCAGGACGCCGGGGTTCTCTCTCTGGCTGGAGCAGGGGTGAGGTGGGGGCAGGGGTGTGTGTGTAAATTGTGTTTCTATGTTGTCGAATTCTAGCGTGTGTGTGTTTGTGGGTGTGCGTGCACACACACACACACTCTCTCTCTCTCCCCCCCACCCACCCTGGGAGTTGGGGGGAGGGGGGCCGTGATCCCTCTCCCATGTGAGGGATTCTGTCCCAGGCCAGGTGGGGGATTCTCTTCCCTGGGGAGGGGAAGGGAGATGAGTCCTCTCCTGGGGGGCATAGGGAGGGGGTGCATTACGGGGGGGGGGCTGGCCCCCATGCAGGCTCCCCCCCAGCTCAGCCCTGACTGCACATGGGCTGACATGCCCGCGGCTCAGGGAGGCGGCCTGGGAAAATGGCGAGCCGCTCCCGGCCACTCATGTCCCCCGCCCAGGGCGGTGGCTCCAACGCCGGGTGCGGCGCCAGGCTGGGGCGTGGGGGCCGCTGGCATGTGCCCCAAAGGGCTTTGTAAGGATTTCCTGGAGGGGCAAAGGGGGCTCCAGGTGAGTCTCCCCCGTGCAGAGGTTTGAAGGGTATTTTGTGGGGGGGGAGCATATGGAGGGTACATGATGTAGTGATAGGGGGCAGGCAGGGGCACGTGTGGGGAGGTGGGACAGTTGTATATAAGGCAGAGCCTGTTTGGGGGAAGGCAGGTACTATTTTTTGAGGGCAGAGGGACTGGGAGCCAGGACTCCTGGGTTCTATGCCTGGCTCTGGAAGGGGACTGGTGTCTAGTGGTGGTGGTGGGGGGCTGGGAGCCAGGACTCCTGGGTTCTAGGCCTGGCTCTGGAAGGGGAGTGGTGTCTAGTGGTTGGGGGGGGGGGGAGCTAGGAGCCAGGACTCCTGGGTTCTATGCCTGGCTCTGGAAGGGGACTGGTGTCTAGTGGTGGTGGTGGTGGGGGGCTGGGAGCCAGGACTCCTGGGTTCTATGCCTGGCTTGGGGGGGGGGGAGAGTTGGGGGGAGTGGTGTCTAGTGGTTGTGGGGGGGCTAGGAGCCAGGACTCCTGGGTTCTCTCCTTGGGAGGAGTGGACCTTGCGAGGGGAAAGGAGTTTCCAATCTCTCTGAGGCAGCAGCTGCCTCCCCCACCCCCAAGGCCGCGCCTGCTTCCTCTTCCTCTTGAGGCCCAGCCAACCGCTCCAAGCGCAGCCTGTACAGACAGGAAGGGCGCCAAGCCTGTGGGGGGCTGAAACTTGGGGGGGGGGGGGAGCCTTGAACAATGGGGGGTGGGGTAGCCCCCCCTGCTCTGTAGTAACCCCTTCCCTCCTGCTCTCCAGCTCCCGCAGGGGAAGGGGCCCAGGCCATTGCAGAGCTATGGGGAGAGGGCGTAGCAGGTAGAGAGGGGGCACACCCCTGTGGGGGCTGCTAGGGCATCTGTTATCGGCTGGCACGTACAGGCAGGCTCGTGGTTACAGCAGGGGAAGGGGCTGGGAGGGAGCCAGGACTCCTGGGTTCTAGCCCAGTTCTGGGAGGGGAGTGGGATGGAGTGGTTAGAGCGGCGGGGGGGGGGAGTTGGGAGCCAGGGCTCCCTCCCCAGCTCTGGGAGGCGAGTCAGGGGGATAGAGGGAGGGGACTGGGAGCAGAGCTGCATTTCTGGGTGCAGCCATCAGCCCGGGGAGGTGTGTGTGTGGGGGGGAGATGTCTGTTGGTGACACCCCCACTCTGTGTCTTCCCTAGGCCGGTCACTCTCATGGCCCCATGGGCGGCCTATGGAGCCCTGGCCCAGCATTTGACCTTTGGAGCCAGCGGGGTGGGTGCAGAGGGGTTTGCTCCACAGGTCATTGCCCAGCCAGCTGGGGCCTGTCCCAAACCAGGACAATCTGGGGGGGGCGGAGGGGGGGCACTAGACCAAACACAGGATCCCCACAACCCTCTAGTAGAGCTAAACTGATGTGGGGCGGAGGAATGGGAGACAGGCCTCCTGGCTCTCTGAGGGGAGTGGTGTCTAGGGGTTAGAGCAGGTTACTGCTGCAGGGGGATGGGTATGCTGGGACTCAGAACTCCTGGGTTCTGGCTACGTGTGTGTGTGGGGGGGTGGGGCTATTTACCTCCCTAGTACTGCCAGCCCAAAGCTCTGGGTCTGCCCCCCCCACTCTGTCCAGCGCTGGGCTCCATCCCCGGGTTGGCCGTGCGGTGCCCAGCTGGGTCCATGTGGCTGGGCTGGTGGGGTCAGGGGCTGGCTTGGCGGGGCTGGGCGCTCCCCGCCCTGGAATGGGGGAACACGCCCACGTGCCCCAGATTGAAGCCGCCCCGGGGCCACAGGCTGAAACTGTCAGTGACTGAACCGGCCGCTCCGGTCTGCGCCCTGGCTCTGCGTGGGAAGTGGGAGTGCCGGGCGCCGGCCTCAGAGCCGAGCAGCGGGGCCAGAACCCAGGCGTCCTGACTCCCAGCGTCCCCTGCTCCAACCACTAGGCAGCGACGTGTGGCAGCAGGCGAATCTAGGTCAGCGTGGAGCTGGCTGGGCCCTGCCCCACAGCGCGTTGGGACCTGGGAGCCGAGATGGAGCAAGACTGGGGGGGGGGGGGGGGCGTGTTGGTGCCTGTCTGTTCTCCCCTGCACCCCACATGCCAACCCAGCGACAGAGCCTCGGCCCTGCCCCCCCAGCCGAGCTCCCCGGAAGGTGTGTGGGGGAGGGGGGTCCCTGGCACCCCGGGCGGGAGGGACAGCCAAGAAGAAGCAACAAGTCTCCATGGTTACAATAGACTCTGATGTGTGTGTGTGTGGGGGGGGGGGTTTGCTCTCCCTCTTAAAGGCACAGTTCCCCCCACAGTGACCCCCCCCCCCGAGTTCTTCACAGAGCTTCGGGGGGGAATCTTGGCACCTCACCAAGTAGGCCCCAGGACAGACATGGGGACATGGGGGGGCTCCGTAGTAGGGGTGCTGGGCTGTGAGCCCCTTTTGGCGTGGGCAGTGGGGGCCTTGGTACTCTACATGCTCCCCCCAAGATCCTGGCTCTGATGTGCCCCCCCCACGCCCTGTGTCCCCAACCCGCCTCACACCCAGGTCACTGTGGGGGCATTGACCCCGATGCAGCCTGTACCAGGGTGTGTCTGCCAAGGGGGCTGGTTTCTCTGGCGGGGGGGGGGGTCCCCAGTGCTGGGCTGGGGGGCAGGGAGCTGATGTTTCCGCCTAGTAACACAATGGCCAGGCCATACACCTGCCTGGGGAGGGGGGATGATCCCCACTCCGGACGCGTGTGGGCCGGTACGGGGGAAAGGCTGAGCCACCGGTCCCCTGCCGCTTTCCGGGGTTTTGCCGTGAACCCCGGGGCTTGGCGGGAGCGGGGCTGAGCTGTGAGGAGAACAGGGCTGGGGCCAGGACACTTGGGTGCTTCTGCCCACTGGCTCTGGGAGGGGAGTGGGGTGTAGTGGTTAGAGCGGGGGAGGGCGGGGGCGGCTCGGAGCCAGGACGCCTGGGTTCTGTCCCTGACTCTGACACTGCTTGTCTGTGTAACCTTCGGTGCCTGGCTTCAGCCCCCTCCCCCACCCCTCCAGTGCCAGATGCTGAGGGCAAACACGCAGCATTCCCGCGCCGCCCTAAAACGGGGAGTCCCTGGGGATGCCTGACCATGGCCCCTCGCCCCCGACCCGCAGCCCCCCGCCAGCCCGGCCCGGTCCCCCCCCCCAGCTCCGCCGGCGCCCCTCGCACCCGATCCGCAGCCCCCCGCCAGCCCGGCCCCGGCCCCCCCCCCCCAGCTCCGCCGGCGCCCCTCGCCCCCGACCCGCAGCCCCCCGCCAGCCCGGCCCCGCCCCCCCCCCCCCAGCTCCGCCGGCGCCCCTCGCCCCCGACCCGCAGCCCCCCGCCAGCCCGGCCCTGGCCCCCCCCCCCCCCCAGCTCCGCCGGCGCCCCTCGCCCCCGACCCGCAGCCCCCCGCCAGCCCGGCCCGGTCCCCCCCCACCCCCAGCTCCGCCGGCGCCCCTCGCCCGGGACCCGCAGCCCCCCGCCAGCCCGGCCCGGCCCCCCCCCCCAGCGCCCCTCGCCCCCGACCCGCAGCCCCCCGCCAGCCCGGCCCGGCCCCCCCCCCAGCCCCGCCGGCGCCCCTCGCCCCGGACCCGCAGCCCCCCGCCAGCCCGGCCCTGGGGCCCCCCCCCAGCTCCGCCGGCGCCCCTCGCCCCGGACCCGCAGCCCCCCGCCAGCCCGGCCCGGCCCCCCCAGCGCCCCTCGCCCCCGACCCGCAGCCCCCCGCCAGCCCGGCCCGGCCCCCCCCCCCAGCTCCGCCGGCGCCCCTCGCCCCCGACCCGCAGCCCCCCGCCAGCCCGGCCCGGCCCCCCCAGCTCTGTTGCTGTTGCACCGGCAGGAGGCGGGATTTTACTGGAAGTGACGCTGGGGGCGGGGGCGGGGGGGTCATTGTCCCGAGTCCCGCCAGCCCCGGGGGGGCGGGGGCCGGATAAGCTCGCAGCTGTTCGCTGGAGAGAACCTAGGCCGACAGTGCCACCTAGCGGCGGTAACGTGCCTAGCACGCCCCCCCCCAAGAAGCGTGGGACCCATGGTGGGGGGCGGTAAGACCCAGACCCATGACCTGGGGAGGGGGGGGCCTCAGGACTCCTGGGTTCTAGTCCCCTCCCCCACTTATGCACTGGACCCACCCTGCCATGCTGCATGACCTCAGCTGTCAGTGGCCTGGAGGAAAGGTTGGCCGGAGGGGGGCATCCCCACCCCCATGGCTCATACTGTAGCGAGGCCCAAACTCCCCACTAGCAAGTACCCGCCAGCTCCCCCCAGCACCGTCTGCCTCCCACTCACCCATCGGGGTGAGTCGCGGACACCAGCGGCTCGTGCTCTCCTGCCTGTGGCCACCGTGACCAGCTCCTACAGAGCCATGTGTGTGCCCCTTGGGCATGACCCCTGGCCGCACGCCAGCGGAAGGACCCTGCCCTGCAGCCTGCACCGTGCCAGCCCCGCTGTGCCAGTGGCCATGGAGGGATGGCGCAGGGGTTGGGTCACTAGCAAGGGACTTGGGTTCAATGCCCTTCTCTGCCACAGACTCACTGTGTGACCTTGGGGCAGTCACTTAGCCTCTCTGTGCCTCGGTTTCCCCATCTGTACAGTGGGGATAGTAGCCCTGCTCTGCCTTACATGGGGCAGGGTTGTGACGATAAATAGCGTAACGACTGTGAGGTGCTATGACACTCCGGCCGTGGGGGCCTGTATACGTACCTTGGCCAGTGGTTTCCAACCCTACTGATCTGCAGCCCATGGCTCAGATTTCCACAGGGGGCTCACCTCCATTTGACATGTTTGAGGGGGGCTGCAGACGAAGGAAGATTGACCGGCACGTCCTGCGGCAGCACCGGGAGTCACACGTGGGTGGTGACGCTGCCGTTCCACCAGCCATGGCCTGAGTGCACAACGGTAGGACGCTGCTTCGCCAGAGGGGCTGCCACCCCATCAAACGAGGCCAGAATCTGCATGTGTGTGTGGGAAGGGGGGTCAGGCTAGCTGCTGGCATGGCAGTGCTGGAATTGGGGCCCCCTGCCCCCCATACACTGAGCTGCAGAGTTAAAAAGTTGGCAGGAAGGCAAGGGTTAACGCTGTCCAGTGATGCCATCCAGGAGTCCTGGCTTCCAACAACCCCCCTGCGCCAACCACTCACCACCACTCCCCTCCTGGAGCTGGGGAGAGACGGCCCACAAGTCCCAGCTCCTGGCCCCCCAGCTCCACTCTAACCACTGGATCCCACTACCTGGGCGTAGGATCCAGAAGTCCTGACTCCAACCCCCGCCCCCGACCTTGCTCTAACCCCCAAACACCACCCAGGCTGTGTGGGCCGGAAAAGCCAGCCCTGTGTTAACCCCTTAGCAACACTCATGTTAGCCCCCTAGTGCAGACCAGGCAAGCTGCCACATTAGCCCTGGCTCGCTGGTCGAGGTGAGCCCCAGACGCCTGTGTGACCCTGCTCGGTGCATGTCCTGGGCTGATGGTTAGCTCCTGGCTCAGCTCTCGTCTCACACAGGAGTCAAGCACCCGTGGCTGCGGCGGTGCGGCTCGTGGCCCAGAGCCCAGCCTGTGGCCCTTTGAAAGCAGCGGGAGACTTGCCCTTTACGTCAGTGGCGGCAGGAGCTGCTCTTCACGGCGCTCCCACCCCGTCCCCGCTTTGTGTTTTACGCCAGCAGCATGAAAGTGGCGCCAGTTTCCCGGTCATTAGCCCGCCCGCGAGGAGGCCGAGTTTAAAGCCACGGAGGTGAAGGGACCCCGCGCTGGGGTGACAGTGAACCCAGGCTTGGAATCCGGTAGATTCCCGAGCGCTGTGAAAGGTTGGTAATTCTGAGCTGACATAACGCATCCCTGGGCTAAAGAACCAGCTGGCTCCTCGTCCCCGTGCCCCAGCCATGCCTGCAATGCAGCTAAAACTGCCCTTCAGGGCTAAGTTTGCTGAGCCCTTTGGAGTTTGTGGGTCCAAATCGCCAATGAGACACGCGGCATAAAATCTGTGGAGCTAAGCCAGCAGCGCTGTCCTCCCCCCACCCCTTTCTGAGACATGATAATGGTTTCAAGGCTGGTTCACGGGGGCAACGAGCAGCAGATGGTAGCTTATGCTGGAGCAGAGCCTTCAGAGCCACTGAGCCGGATTCTCCCCTCGTGTAAACCGGTGCAAACCCAGTGAGGTTGGTGGGACAGTGAGGTGAGACCGCAGTCAGGCTGGCTGCCTTTACACGTGTCAGAGACAACAGAGCATGGCTCTTGAGGGGTATGGACCAAGGTAGCTGGGTCAAAGCCATGTCCATAGAGTCAGAGGTGAGTCCAGCTTTACGCCAATGAATCTGGCTCGGTGGGCTGCCTGCCTTCCTCTGAGCGGCTCCATAAAGATCCACCCCGCAGCCATCAGCACCACGGATGAATTTGACGGCTCAGAGCAGACACCCAGTTGAAAATCCAGCACGACACTGAGTAGGTTGCAGCTGCCCTTAGCCTTAGCATGGCAGCCTGGAGCAATGCTGTGCCTGGAGAGGGCATGCTGGGCTCTGTAGTTTTGGGGGGACACCCACCTGCCTTGGAGATTACAGGCTGCAGGGGTCAGATCAAGGAAGCACCTGGCGTGCCGGGAACTGCCAGACGCTGCCCCTGGGGTTGAGCAAACCAGCTGCATAGTTAGATCTGCCAGGGAAGGGAGGTGGAAGGGGACTAAGCAGCTCTCCAGCGATCATCATGGCAGGAGACATTAAATCAATGGTGCGCACCTCATGCTCTGTCTTAACTACACCCCAGCC
Source organism: Chelonia mydas (assembly GCF_015237465.2). Lineage (NCBI taxonomy): Eukaryota > Metazoa > Chordata > Testudines > Cheloniidae > Chelonia > Chelonia mydas. The sequence goes on from NC_051260.2 coordinate 16,091,382, forward strand.
ACCGGCCAATGCTCCTTATGCTGGCCCACCCACTGGTGGAAATGGGTGTCATTCGGTCGGCTTCTTCGGTGGAGCTCCGTCCATTTCCACCGGCTGATGGGTTGGCGGTGTCTCTCTTTGCTGCCCTCCAGGATGGGCCCTTGTAGGGTTTTCTCCCTTAACCCCATCCAGAGAGGCGGGACGGAATGGACTCTGCGTAGTTTCGTAGGGTGTTGCCACGGTGGATGGGTCAGGGTCCAGCTCCAGATGTGACTCCTGAGGTTGTTTTGTTCCAAGCGCCAGGTCTGCCACCACCAGGGCATAATCTCAGGGGTGCTTCCTCCCCCACCCTTGATGTTTAGATCGATGTGAACGGACTCAAATGGGGTCACTGCTGATTTACACCAGCCGAACACCTCAAGATTAAAGCTAGACGGGATCAATCTGACCTGCTGCAGAACACAAGTCAGAGAACCCAGCCAGAAAGTCCAGCACAGCGTCCGAGAACACCTGGTGGAGCAGGAGCAGAACTCTGAGAGCCAGAGAAATCGAGACCCCAGGGTCAGGTCCTCCTTGGCAAAGCAGTTCAGCATCTGCTTGAGTGGTTTGCTAAACTGGGGATTTAAGCACCAGAGGGGTGCGAACAGGGATGGATGGATACTGATAGATAGATCCACATACAGATAGAGCTGTGTGGGGAGGGGATGGATAGAGCTGCATAGAGCCGGATGGAGAGATCTGTAGGGGATGGATAGATGGAGACGGGTGGAGAGATCTGTATAGGGATGGATAGATAGAGATGGGTGGACAGATCTGTAAAGGGATGGATAGATAGAGAGGGATGGAGAGATCTGTATGGGATGGATAGATGGAGATGGGTGGAGAGAGCTGTATAGGGATGGATAGATGGAGATGGGTGGATAGATCTGTAGGTGATGGATAGACAGAGACAGATGGATAGATCTGTAAAGGGATGGATAGATAGAGATGGGTGGAGAGATCTGTAGGGGATGGATAGATAGAGATGGGTGGAGAGATCTGTACAGGGATGGATAGATATAGATGGGTGGACAGATCTGTATAGGGATGGATAGATGGAGATGGGTGGATATATCTGTAGGTGATGGATAGACAGAGATGGATGGATAGATCTGTAAACGGATGGATAGACAGAGATGGGTGGAGAGATCTGTATAGGGATGGATAGATAGAGAGGGATGGAGGGATGGAGAGATCTGTAGGGGATGGATAGACAGAGATGGGACAGAGATCTGTAAGGGGTCGATAGCTAGAGATGGGTGGAGAGATCTGTATAGGGATGGATAGATGGAGATGGGTGGAGAGATCTGTATAGGGATGGATAGATAGAGAGGGATGGAGAGATCTGTAGGGGATGGATAGATGGAGACGGGTGGAGAGAGCTGTATAGGGATGGATAGATGGAGATGGGTGGATAGATCTGTTGGGGATGGATAGATGGAGATGGGTGGAGAGATCTGTATAGGGATGGATAGATAGAGAGGGATGGAGAGATCTGTATGGGATGGATAGATGGAGACGGGTGGAGAGAGCTGTATAGGGATGGATAGATGGAGATGGGTGGACAGATCTGTATAGGGATGGATAGATAGAGAGGGATGGAGAGATCTGTAGGGGATGGATAGACAGAGATGGGACAGAGATCTGTAAGGGGTCGATAGCTAGAGATGGGTGGAGAGATCTGTATAGGGATGGATAGATGGAGATGGGTGGAGAGATCTGTATAGGGATGGATAGATAGAGAGGGATGGAGAGATCTGTAGGGGATGGATAGATGGAGACGGGTGGAGAGATCTGTATAGGGATGGATAGATGGAGATGGGTGGATAGATCTGTTGGGGATGGATAGACAGAGACGGATGGAGAGATTTGTAGGGGATGGATAGATGGAGACGGGTGGAGAGAGCTATATAGGGATGGATAGATGGAGATGGGTGGAGAGACAGACAGTTACTTTTCCCTGTAACTGGTGTTCTTTGAGATGTGTCCATTCCACAATAAGTGTGCGTGCTCGCCACGTGCACTGGTGTTGGAAGTTTTTCCCCTAGCAGTACCCGTTGGGGAGCCCCCCTAGCGACCCTTGGAGTGGTGCCACCATGGTGCGGAATAAGGGTCACTGCGCACTCCCCCCACCGTCAGTTCCTTCTTGCCAGACGACTCCGACAGAGGGGAAGGAGGGCAGGATGTGGAATAGACGTGAGCAAGACATCGCGAAGAACACCAGTTACAGAAAAGGTAACCGTCTTTTCTTCTTCGAGAGATTGCTCATGTGCATTCCACAGTAGGTGATTCCAAGCGATATCGGTTGGAGGTGGGAGGAGTTCACAGACACTCGGGACAGAGCACGGCCCTGCCGAACCCGGCATCCTCCCTGGCCTGGGAGACGATCGCATAACGCAAGGTGAACGTGTGGACCGATGACCATGTGGCAGCCCTGCAAATGTCCTGAACAGGGACATGAGCTAGAAAGGAGGCCGACCAGGCTTGCACCCTTGTGGAGTGCGCTCTTGCAATAGGTGACGGGGGAACTCCTGCCTGATCGTAACAAGTGTGGAGACATTAAGTGATCCAGCTGGAGAGCCGCTGAGTGGAGATCGGCCGACCCTTCATGCGCGTGGCTGTGGCAATAAACAGCTGAGTAGACTTCCTGAACGGTTTTGTCTGTTCCAGGTAAAAAGGCAGGGCCCCTCTCACATCCAGCATGTGGAGGTGGTGCTCCTCACTAGACACGTGGGGCTAGGGACAGAGCCCCAGAAGGAAAATGTCCTGGCTCATATGATAGGCTGAGACCACCTTAGGGAGGAATGAGGGGCATGGGTGGAGCTGGACCTTAACTTTATGGAACACCATGTTTGGAGGTCAGGGCCCGGAGCTTGGAGACCTGTCTAGCCGACGTGATCGCCACAAGAAAGGCTACTTTCCATGAAAGGTGGGACCAGGAGCATGTGGCAAGTGGCTCAAATGGAGGCCCTGTCAGCCTGGCCAGAACCAAGTTCAGGTCCCACTGTGGAACGGGGGCCTAACATAAGGAAAGAGGCGATCCAAGCCCTTAAGGAATCAACCGGTCATGGTGTGAGAAAATACCGTGTGGCCCAGTACCGGTGGCTGGAAGGCCGATATGGTGGCCAGATGCATCTTGATGGATGAGGGCGCTAGGCCTTGGACTCTGAGATGAAGAAGGTAATCCAGAATAAACTGGAGCGGAGCAGCCACTTGTGAGATGCCGCGATCGGCGGCCCACCGAGAGAACCTTGACCATTTTGCCAGGTAGGCCTGATGCGTGGAGGGCCTCCTGCTTTCCAGGAGGACTCGCTGGATGCCCTTCGAGCAGGTCCTTTCCTCTCGGTCTAACCATTGAGCAACCACGCCGTGAGGTGAAGGGCTGCAAGGTTGGGGTGGAGGAGGTGACCTTGGTCCTGAGAGAGGAGGTCTGGGCGGGTCGGCAGCCGCCATGGGGGTGGGCAACGGACAGGCTCGAGAGAGGTCCCATCCCAGGGCTGTCTGGGCCATGCTGGGGCAATCAGAAGGATGTAAGTCTTGTCTGTCTTGACTTTTTCCAGGACCTTGCTGATCAGCGGAATTGGGGGAAAGTCATATAGCAACTGACCTGACCAGGACAGAAGGCAGGCATCAGAGATCATGCCCTTGCCCAGGCCCCTCCTGGAGCAGAACCGGGGTGCACCGGCGGTTCTGCCTGGTCGCGAAGAGGTCCACTTGGGGATTCCCCATGTTTGGAAGATCATGTAAGCCACCTCCAGATGTAGCGACCACTCGTGCTGGGAGGAGAAGGCCCAGCTCAGGCGATCCGCCCGAGTGTTCTGGATGCCCGGTAAGTGGTGAGCTTCCAAGTCGCCATCGCGGGCGATGCAGAAATCCCACAGCCGGAAGGCTTCCTGGCAGAGGGCTGAGGAGCGGGCCCCGCTTTGCCTGTTGATGTAGAACATTGAGGCCGTGTTGCCTGTGAGAACTCTGACTACCCGGCCTGCAAGGCACAAGCGAAAGGCCACGCAGGCCAGACGGACCCCCCGGAGCTCCTTGGTGTTTATGTGCAGGCCTAGTTCCTGTGCAGACCACGGGCCTTGGGTGTGGAGGTCCCCCACAAGGGATCTCCACCCCAAGTCAGATCCAGTGGTGAGCAGGAGCCGGTTCCCACTGGTTCGCTAGAGCCGGTTGTTAAATTTAGAAGCCCTTTTAGAACTGGTTGTTCCGCGAGGGAGATCCGGCTCTAACAGGGCTTCTAAATTTAACCGGGCAAAAGTGGCGCCTTAGATGCCGACTCCCTGGGTGCTCCAGGGCTGAGGGTGCAGAGCACCCACCGGCAGTTCCCCGCCCCACCCCCAGCTCACCTCCGCTCTGCCTCCGGCTCCTCCCCTGAACGCGCCTCCCCGCCCGGCTTCTCCGCCCCCTGGCTTCCCGCGAATCAGCTGTTCACGCGGGAAGCCGGGGCGGGCTGAGAAGCAGGCGATGGCTTCCCGCTCAGGCCCAGGGAGGCGGAGGTGAGCTGGGGTGGGGGGGCGCGAGGAGGGCCGCCTGCACTGCAGTAGGTAACCCGGGTGGGGGGCGCGCAGGGGAACCGCTCCCCGCCCCAGCTCACCTCCGCCACCCTCAGCCTGAGTGGGAAGCCACTGCCTGCTTCTCAGCCCTCCCCGGGTTCCCGCACGAACAGCTGATTTGCAGGAAGCCGGGGCGGGGGTGCAGAGAAGCAGAGCGGGGCGGCGGGTTTAGGAAGCCGGGGGGGGGTGCAGAGAAGCAGAGCGGGGCGGCAGGTTTAGGAAGCCGGGGGGGAGGGGTGCAGAGAAGCAGAGCGGGGCGGCGCGTTTAGGGGAGGAGGCGGAGCGGAGGTGGGGCCGGGCAGCTGCCGGTGGGTGCTCTGCACCCACCAAATTTTCCCCGTGGGTTCTCCAGCCTAAGGTGCCACTTTTGATGTGATCAGTGGGGGAGCGGCCGCTCCCCCTGCTCCCCCCCCTGCTAAGCTACCGCGCCCCTAGGAGCCAGAGGGACCTGCCAGATGCTTCCTGGGAGCTGCCCCAGGTAAGCACCGCTGGGATTCCCCACCTCGCCCCCCATCAGGTGCCTCTGGCTCTTAGGGGTGGGGTGGGCACCCACTACGGTGGCTCACAAGACCCTCCTGCCCGGTTCTGGGGGCAGTCAGGGGACAGGGGAGGATGGAGCAGGGGTCCTGGGGGGGCATCAAGGAACACGGGGGGTTGGATGGGGCAGGAGTCCCGGGGGGCGGGGGTGGGCCACAACCCCCTCGTGGGGTGAGGAGGGAACCAGTTGTTAAGATTTTGGCAGCTCATCACTGGTCAGACCCATCAGACACCAACTCTAGATTGGGGAGCAGCTCCTGAGCGGGACCCCTTGGAGCACGTTCTCCGAGGTGGCCCACCAAAGGTGGGAGGCTAGTACAGACTCAGGTATGGTGAGGACCTTGTCCAACCTGTCTTTGGACTGGGAGAACATCGAGGCCAACCAGAGCTGAAGGGGCTGCATCCTGAGTCTGGCGTGGCGTACCACATACGTGCACGCTGACATATGTCCCAGGAGTTGGAGGCATGCCCTGCCGTTGTCACGGGAACCCTCGTGAGCGCCTTGGTGAGATCCCTCAAGGTTTTGAACCTTTCCGGCGGGAGGGAAGCTCTGGCCGAAGTCGCGTCGAGAATCGCGCCAATGAACTCTATTAGTTGTACCGGTATCAACGTGGGTTTGAGGTTGTTTACCAACAGCCCCAGTGTGGTGCATGTGGACAGGAGGAGCGTTGCCTCTGACCAGTCGTCGAGGTAGGGGGAGATCTGGACCCCCCCGGCCCGATGCCTGAGGTAGGCCGCCACCACAGACATACGCTTTGTGAAGACTCTGGGTGCCGTGGAGCGGCCAAACGGGAGGACGGTGACTTGGTAGTGCTCCTGCCCAACCGTGAAGTGGAGGAAACGCCTGTGGTCCTCGAATATGTGGATGTGGAAGTATGCGTCCTGGAGATCGAGGGCGGCGTACCAGTCCCCGGGATCCAGGGAGGGAATGATGGAAGCCAGGGAGACCATGCGGAACTTGAGTTTTACCATGTACTGGTTCAGACCTCGCAGGTCCAGGATGGGCCTGAGGCCTCCTTTGGCCTTCGGGATAAGGAAGTAGCAGGAGAAGAAGCCTTTGTACCTGAACTCTGCAGGCACCACCTCCACCACTCCCAGGTGAAGGAGCCGCCTCACCTCTTGCTCAAGTAGGCCCTCTTGAGAGGGGACGGGGAAGGAGGGTGCGTAGGTGGGGTAGAGAGAAATTGGCGGATATAGCCCCGGGAGAGGGTGTTGAGGACCCAGCAGTCTGAGGTCAGCAGCGACCACTCCATGACTGTGAGTGGTACCGTCCGGGTGGTGACTGCAGTGGTCCGAGAGTCGGTTTACTTCTGGACCAGGGGGCCGCTGGGGTCGGTACAGCCGGTATCGGAAGAGACATTACGTCTCGAGCCGCCTGCAGGGCCTCCGGCGTGGAGGGCACCCATATGTGGCCACTGGCATCCGGAGAAGTCAGCTCAGAGTGGGCCGGGCTACTCTGCTCAATCTGAGTCAGAGGCTGCAAGCCCGAGGGGGATCGAGAGCTGCCCAGCACGGGTCTAGCCTCACCCCCAGCGTTGTCCCGGTGCCTTGACGGGGAAGATCGCTTCTTCGCCTTCTTAGAGTGTCCCGTGGATGGGGAGTGGTGCCGGCTGGTGGGAGGCACCGATGGGTCGCCATGCACTGATCGGTGCCGACTTGGAGCAGTGCAGCGGTGTCGGGGTCAGGGCCGACTCCATCAATATGGCTCGGAGCCGTATATCCTGCTCCTTCTTAGTCCGGGGTTTAAATGATCTTCAAACTTCCCAGCGGTTGCTGACGTGGGTTTCCCCAAGACAGCATAAGTGACTCGTCTGCGGGCCACTTACGGGCAAAGGCTGTTTACAAGTGTCACCCGACTTAAAGCCCGGGGCACGCCCCGACCCGGGTGCGGTTCTTCTACTCTACTATTATTCTTTTTACTTTTAAACTACAGGTACTAACTATCTACAGAACTAAACAGCCCTGCACACAGGGAAGCTACCGCAGAGAGCTGGAGCAGAGCCGTTCCGAAGCACCGTCACTGGCGGAAAGAAGGAACTGGGGGTGGGGAGAGCGCCCAGCGCCCCTTATACCGCGCCATGGCGGCGCCACTCCCAGGGTCGCTCGGGGCGCTCCCCTACAGGCACCGCTAAGGGAAAAACTTCCGGCACCGGTACAGGTGACGAATGCGAACACCTACTGTGGAATGGACACGAGCCATCACTCGAAGACGAACTATAGGGGATGGATACATGGAGATGGGTGGAGAGATCTGTAGGGGATGGATAGATGGAGATGGGTGGAGAGATCTGTAGGGGATGGATAGATAGAGAGGGATGGATAGACCTAAAGGAGATGGCTGGATGGAGAAGGGTAGATAGATCTATATGGGAATGGATAGATGGAGGTGGATGGAGAGATCTGTATAGGGATGGAAAGACGGACATGGGTAGATAGGTTTGTATGAGGATGCATAGGTATAGATGGGTGGAGAGATCTGTAGGGGATTGATAGATGGGGAGGGATGGAGAGATCTGTAGTGGATGGATAGATGGAATTGGGTGGAGAGATCTGTAGGGGATGGACAGATAGAGAGGGATGGATAGATGGAGATGGGTAGAGAGATCTGTATTGGGTGAATAGATAGAGATGGGTGGAGAGATCTGTAGGGGATGGATAGATAGAGATGGGTGGAGAGATCTATAGGGGATGGATAGATGGAGATGGGTGGAGAGATCTGTAGGGGATGCAGACATAGAGAGGGATGGAGGGATGGAGAGATCTGTAGGGGATGGATAGACAGAGATGGGACAGAGATCTGTAAGGGGTCGATAGATAGAGATGGGTGGAGAGATCTGTATAGGGATGGATAGATAGAGATGGGGGCAGAGATCTGTAGGAGGTCGATAGATAGAGATGGGTGGAGAGATCTGTATAGGGATGGATAGATAGAGATGGGGGCAGAGATCTGTAGGGGGTCGAGAGACAGAGATGGGTGGAGAGCTCCCCCATGGAGGTGGATGTACGGAGGGATGGATGGATGGAGGGTTTGTTAGTAACCAAAGAAGGTCCGAGCCCAAGGACTCCCATCTGCTAGTTTGTACTTGAAAAGCTTCTGTCCACCTTGCTATTGCTGTGCAGTAACAAGCCAGGCCTTGGGGGCTCAGTTTGCAGCGTCGTTGTGCACAGCATTCCTGTTCTCCTTTAAACAGCTGTTCCCAAACCTTATGACGCCAAGCCCCGCCTGTGGGAAGGGGAACCCAACGTGCCGCTGAAGGCCTTGCCCAAACCAGAAGCCATGCAGGGCAAGTGATGGTAGCTTAGTTAAGACTGGAACCAGGAACGGTTTGTTCTGTTTGTACAGGGCCAAGCACAGTGGTGTTCTGGGCCAGGCCAGGGGCTGCTAAGTGCTACCAATTCACCTACCCAGCAACGTACAGCCCTCAGCACGCTGGGGTCCTGCAATACCAGTAAGAACATATTGTGTTGATTGTCCCAGCGCGATCCTCCTGCACTTTTACTTAGGGATTTGATGGGCAGCAAAAGAGTTAACACTACTGACATTTCAAGTTATCATTGTTGGTATCTGAGTCAACCACCTATGACATAAGCAGGACAGTTCCCCGCTCTGGGCTGTCGGTTCAGGCTCTCAGCAGACTCAGGCTCACAGTAGGGGTCAGATTTTCAAGATTTTCTTCACTGTAACAGCTGCAGCCTTTCTTGCTAGACTGAAAGATGAGATGTGGCTGAACAATCTGGAGGTGATACCCCCCCGGTCGGACCCTTCAGCCGGGGGGAGGAAGAGCTGTGTCACTGCATTTTCTAGGGAAAGAGCAAACTCTCAGAGCATTTCACACCAAGAACTGAGAACATTTCAATCAAAAATTCCTTTTTTTAATTTTTTTAGGGTTTTTGTGTGTGTTTTTTCTCATTTGTTTCTTTTAACGTTTTTTTTTGTAGTTTTCTCATGCAATATTTCACAGTCCCAATCCCACGGGGGTGTTTTTCTTTTAATTTTTTTTCTCAAACAAAGTAGGAAAAAGGAAAAGAAGCCAAGGACTTTTTTTTTCTTTTGACGTTTTCGGGTTTTTTGTTTTGTTAGTTTCAAGCAGGACCAAAATGTCGGAAGAAAAATGCTTTCCCCTCCCCCCCCATTATTATTTTTGTCTTTTTTCTTTCTGTTTAGTTGTATTTGTTTATTTCTCATTTTTGTGTGTGGGGGGGTTTCTGTTTGTTTATCTCTGCAGGCAGTAATAATTAGGGTTTGGTATAACCAGCAAGCACTCCTTTGTGTGTGTGTGTGTGTGTGTCGGGGTTGTGCACGTGCGTGTCCTTCAAAATGGCAGGCCACAAACTTTACTTGTTTTGAAGTTAACCAGGTAAGTCGAGATGATAAAACTCATCAATAGAAGTTCAGAAAAAAATACTTTTGTCTTTTTCCCCCCTCCTTTTTACTGATATTTTTTTTTTGTCGAGATTTGTTGCTGTTGTTGTTTCTGGTGTGGAATTTTTGTCAAAACTTCTTTGTTGAGGGTGGAGGGTCACATCCAAGCACATCCCCCCCTCCCCACCCTGCCATGCCAAGCACCCGAGGAAAACCGGTCTGCTGTCTCAGGGCCACAGACACATGCTGCATGTGGGAGAGGCTACCTGAGGGCATTTTGCATGGATTGTAGTCCCTTCTCCCATTTTTTTAAAATCTTCTTTAGATTCTGAAGAACTGGGTGGTTTTTTCCCCCCACTCCCCCCCCCCCGAACCACCACACACAACTTGATCTGTAAAAGATAAACATGCTCTGGTCCCTAGATCCCTTGTCCTCCCCCATCCCAAAACCCTGTCCCCCACCCCACCCCGAGAAAACCCCTCCAACCAAAGTTACTTCCCTCTCTGCAATTTGAGCACTCTCTCTCCAGACACCTCCCCATAGGGCAGATTGTTGTGATTTCCATGTGCTTTTCCTCCCCCCGCCCCTCCCCAATCTGGTAATGTCGTCTCTGTCCAGTGTGTGTGTTGCAAGTGTGCGTGTGTGTGTCAAACCGCTTCCAGGTTAGCAGCAGTCATCTTCGTCAGTTTCGCTAGAGGGTTCATGCAGTCCTTGGCGCGAGCGTGGCTTGGCTGCTCCATGGGAGTGGTAATATCCGTTAGGAAGTCGCCGCCCAGGCCTGGAGGGTGAAGAGCCGCCTCCCGCCCGGGAAGTCCTGGGCGAACGCCCTGAGCTGCTGACGTGCGTGGTCTCATAGGAGAAGGCTTCCTTGCTGGGGGGTGCGGCGCAGTCCGGACTCCGGTAATAACCGCCACGACGGGGTCCCGGGTGCGGCTCGGAGACGTGGGGCACCGACCACCGGCTGCTGGCATGGCGGGAGGCTCGGGGTGAATCGTTCCGCGGCGGGACCGTGTGTCTCTCCATGGCGGGCGACCTGCCGGGCCGCTCTGCCAGCCGGGGCTCGGCGGGGAGCGAGGGGTATCGTCTCGGCGCGGGGGTGGATATCCTGCTGGGGTGATGCACTGACTGCGGCTGCTGCTGGGGGCCTGTGCTGATGACCTTACGGACCACAGGGGAATAGGACACGTGTGGCCGGGGTGTAGAAGGGGTCTGTGGGAGCTGGCGGCGTCCTCGCCTGGGGGTACTGGTGCCGGATGTTGAAAGGACTGGACTGCCACTTACCGAACTACTGCCCTACACGAAAATTGAAACAAAGGAAATCAAAAAGAAAATATACAAGGAAAATTAACCAAGAAGAGACAGAAAGGGAAGGGGGGTGGGGAGGGGCAGGGAAGGTGACACAGAGACGAGGACGAGAAAAGAAGGCAGGGGATTTGGGGGTGAAGGAACCAAAGAAGGGGGGGGGAAATAATGGAGGGGGGAGAAGAAAAAGCCACAGCCACGGAAGGGAGGACGGGAAGAGGGGGATCGAGAGACCAACGGAGGAGAAGAAAAGAAACCAAAAGAGAAAACAAACGAAAGAAGGGGGAAAAAAAGTGAGAAGAGAAATGAGAAATGGAGTTTTTGTAAGTTTTGGGGTTTTTAAAAAGTAGCAGAAAACTTCTAAAAATTACTCACACGCTTCGAAAGCAAGAGAGGAAAGGGTTAAAAGTAAGCAAGCGAGAGAGAGAGAGAGAGAGAGAGAGAGAGAGAGAGAGAGAGAGAGAGAGAGAGAGACAACCCGCAGGGCCTGCAGAGCATGAATTGTTCTGTGCGTTACCAAAGGTGATTCCAAAAGGAACTCAAAAGAAAATAAACAGCTGGAGTTGAAAAAAAAATAGGGGTGAGGGAGGGTGGGGTGGGGAAACTGGGGTGGAAAGGGCGAGGGGGCGTCCGGCAAGGAAAGAGGAGGGGAGAGCACTGGGTCTGGAGAAGTTTGGAACAGAGCGGACCCCATTGGGAGAGCCAGTGTGTGCGGCTTGCCTCCAGCCGCGGGGCTTCGGGAGTGAGAGCTGCTTGCTGGCGGGTGTCTGCTGTTGGGTGGAAGGTCCACGGACCGGGGTACTTACCCGCTGCAGAGTGAGGTGACTTCCCCAGAATCGGAGCCGCGGGAGGAGGGCCAGTAGCCGACAATGGAATCACCTGCCCAGGAGGACATCCTTTGCTGGCCCCGGCAGTCAGGCGGTGACTGGCTCATGCCCTGAAGCAGAAGGGCCTTTATCTTTTATACATCCTTCACCCTCTGGAATCTGAAGCTATGTCTACCCTACAGCCTAGGTCGGCACAGCTTAGCTTGCTCAGGGGTGTGACTATTCTGCCCCCGAGCGTGCTCTGTCGGGGGCGGGGGGGCATCATTTCTGCCACCCGTAGAGGTGGGTTTTGTGCGCTCTCCTGTCGGCACAGAGCGTCGTCACCAGCCGTGCTGCAGGAATGCAGCTCCACCCATGCCGCTGCGCGTGTAGACGTGGCCTCGGAGCGGATGTTGTTATCACCGGTTCGTGCCCCACTGGCCTGGCTCGACTGGCTTCCGCAAGGCAAAGGTGTGTGGTGAGGGGTTTGGCTGAGCAACAGCAAAGAAGAAAGAGCAAAGGGGCGGCTCCGAGTTGCCCTGAATTTCTCCACTCTTCATGCTTCCCACATAGATCCTCTCCCGCTCTCGCACGGGCGGATCCTGCCTGCCTTTGGGGAAGCTGGGATCCGGACCTGCCACGTTGCCAATGCTTGGGCCTCTCTGACGCCCTCTAGAAGGTGAGAGAGAAGGACAGTCCAGTGGACGAGACACTGGTGCCCTCTTACAGGCTCTGCTCAGGCCATCACAGTCTTGCTGCTCCACCAGGCAGAGATTCGGGGTGAGTCGTCTCCTGCTCAGATCGGGTTCATGTCTCTCCAACTGTCTCAGACTAGTGGGGCAAGCTCCACCCTGGTTTAGGAATGGGCTGCCCTCGTCTGCACTGGGGAAAAGAGGAGCGGTCCTGTGCCTGACAGGCCTTGCCGGACTGAGCATGTATTTGGAGGAAGTGCGAAGAGCAGGAGAAACAGCTGGAAATCCAGCTCAGCTGGGGAAAGGAATCTGGCAACAGGCTGTAGAATTAGCTTGTCTGCAACAGTGGATTGGACACAAAAGCCTGACACGTGCAGAGGTCGTGGCCAAAGCAATGCGGGGCAAACACGTGGGAAGCTGTTGAAGATTGATGGAAAGCCCTTGGTTGGTTGTCCCAGGTCTAGCTGTGGTTACCAAAGTCAGAGAACCACATGAAAACCACAGGCTCTAGGTTTAGATCCAAGCTCGACAGACTGTGGACGTTCATGGTCCCTCCAGCTCTGGCAAAATGTGACTTCCGGGCTGCTCTGGTTCTTAAAAGATTTGATCCCTGGCTAGTTCTCATCCTAGGAAGCGGGTAGGAATGTCTCCCCAACGAGAACCTCTGTCTGCTTCACACCGGCCTCCTCAGGACCAGGTCCATTCTCAGTGTGACCAGGGTGGACTCACACCCATCTCACTCCACTGGAGTCAGTCTGGGTTTACACCTATCAGAACCCTGACGACCCACGAGTCCTGCACCAATGGCCACCAGATCTGCCAGGGCACCTTTGACAGATGGAAACAGCTTCCAGCAGGATTTCTCTGGAGAGGATCCCCAAACCAAGGGGATGGGGCAGGAAAGCAGAGAGTTAGCCTGAACCCCACTGCCTCCACTCCGCTCAGAATGAGAGGTTACCTGGAAACGCTACAGCAGGTCAGTAGGCGTTGACCCAGGAGACTGGTCGTAAGCAATGGTGGCGAAGCTCCCCTGTGATGTTCCGTGTGTGAGTAGAGACAGGCAGCTCTGAGCAGATCCAGGATTTCCTCTGAGGTTGTTCCAGATTTTTCAGCCCTAAGGAGGGCAGAGCACGGGCCCTCCTGCTCCAAAAGCCAGGCTCCTAAAGGAGACTCCCCCCTCAACCATATAGGGGCTGTGACACACAGCTCAGCTGCTCCAATAATCCAGTAGGGGGCAAGGGTTCATACGCAGGCTAGCCCCTGGGGAAGTGCTGTAACTGGCTGTCTCTGGCTAGCCCCTATGGTCAGATGCCTCTATACAAGTGCCCTGGATCGGAAAAAAGAAGCAGGCCGGATGCCTTGATCCATCAAGGCGCCTGGGGTCTGATTCTCCTCGGCCCACCGCAGCTCCACAGTGCTCGCGTGCTGTCACAGGGGCCTGGGGAACAGACAGAGCCTGGGGCCTGTGTTAGCTCTCAGCAGAGATAATGTGATGGGGCTGAACCGTCTGTGCGCCGGGTATCCACACGCACTTACACATGCCATGTATGTTCCCAGGTCTATGCGGATGCCTGTGTTTGCACTTGCGTGTGCCACACGTGTGCCTGTATATCCGTGTGCTCTCTGCCACGCCATGCATGTGTCAGTGTCTGCCAGGTGTGTGTCCCGCATGGCTATGCGTCTGCATGAGCGTGCCCTGAGTGTGCCCACTGGATGGATGTATGACACACATGTGCCGTACCCATGTCTGCAGATGCTATGTATGTGTCCAGCTGTACATATATGCCATGTGTGTGGGTGCAGGTGCGCTACCTGTGTTCCCACATCTCGGGGGGTGTCAGGTGTGTGCCTGTGAGCAGGTATCCTGTGTGTGCCTGTGACTCTGGTCATGTGCCACACAGGTGCCCATATCTATGCATGTGCCATGTGTGTTCCTGTATCTCTCTGTGTGTGACATCTCTGTCCATAGCCCTGGGTGTGCCAGGCATGGGCCTGTAGCTCTGTGTGCGTGTGCCAGGCATGGGCCTGTAGCTCCGTGTGCGTGGGCCAGGCATGGCCTGTAGCTCCGTGTGCGTGGGCCAGGCATGGCCTGTAGCTCCGTGTGCGTGGGCCAGGCATGGCCTGTAGCTCTGTGTGCGTGGGCCAGGCATGGGCCTGTAGCTCCGTGTGCATGGGCCAGGCATGGCCTGTAGCTCCGTGTGCGTGTGCCAGGCATGGGCCTGTAACTCTGTGTGCATGTGCCAGGCATGGGCCTGTAGCTCCGTGTGCATGGGCCAGGCATGGCCTGTAGCTCCGTGTGCGTGTGCCAGGCATGGCCTGTAGCTCCGTGTGCGTGGGCCAGGCATGGCCTGTAGCTCCGTGTGCGTGGGCCAGGCATGGCCTGTAGCTCCGTGTGCGTGTGCCAGGCATGGGCCTGTAGCTCTGTGTGTGTGTACCAGGCATGGCCTGTAGCTCCGTGTGCATGTGCCAGGCATGGCCTGTAGCTCTGTGTGCGTGTGCCAGGCATGGGCCTGTAGCTCCGTGTGCCAGGCATGGCCTGTAGCTCTGTGTGCGTGGGCCAGGCATGGGCCTGTAACTCTGTGTGCGTGTGCCAGGCATGGGCCTGTAACTCTGTGTGCGTGTGCCAGGCATGGGCCTGTAGCTCCGTGTGCGTGGGCCAGGCATGGCCTGTAGCTCCGTGTGCGTGTGCCAGGCATGGCCTGTAGCTCCGTGTGCATGTGCCAGGCATCTGGGCCTTGTTTAGGAGCAGCTTCATTCCAAACTTTCCAGAGTCACAAAACCCAGAGGCACCAGTAGCCACCAGCGTTAGCAGCAAAGGGTCACACCACAGACACTGGATGGCCGGTGGTTTTTGGGTCTCTGCTCACCAACCATCTTACCTGTGCCCGCCCCTTGCCGTGACAGCCAAGCCCAACACAACGGACACAGAAATAAAGATGGGACTCAAGGCCTGTCAGCATGGCGCTCCCGAGAAACAAGCGGGGAAGACCAATGGCTTGGGGAGGGGGGAGTGAGGGGTGAAAATAACCGAAATAAAGGGCTTGAAGAGAGTTCAAAGCGGTCGTCATTGTCCAAGTGACAGGGCAGCCCCTCCTCAAGGCCCCCCCACCCTGAGCAGCCTCCCAACCCCCCCCCCAGCTGGTGGTGGCAGCATGAGTCACAGCCAAGAACACAGGGGTGTGGGGGGCACATGGCTCAGCTACATCGTCCCATCCCCCTTTCGCTCACCCCGGTGTCAATCAGGTGAGGGGGTGCAGTTAGACAGATGTAAACGAGCGGGGCCCAGTTCTGATCCTCATGTCGGCGTCGCAGCGAGGGTGAGGGGAAGGGAAAATGCCCCCACTCGGGATTGCAGTGTTTCACCCCATGGTGCACGAGTGGGAGGATGCGGGAGGCTAGATTTTGCTCTTGGCTATGCCAGCGTAAATCTGGAGTCACTCCACCCACTTCAGTGGATTTACCCTGGTGTGTAAGTGAGCTCAGAATGGGGCCCACTGACTTCCAGCCCTTGGCGGTTTTACCTGATGGTCCCTTTAAATCCGCAGCTGTGACTCCTGCCCAGAGCTGCGATGGGCAGCCCGTGGTTTTACCCTGGGTTATTGCCCGCGTTTTTCAGAGCGCCCTCTGGTGGCTGAACTGCCCCAACTGCGCTGAGTGCCCCAGTGCCGGGCCCTAAATCTGAAAACTGGGTACTCCAGCTGCCAGGAGGAGCTTTTCCACCTGCAGCAGTCTCCCCCACTTCCTTTGGAGAGTTGGGGAGGGGTGTGTGTGTGGACAGGAGTGAAGCTTACTCTGGCTCTGATCCTCCCAGCATCCCCTGGGCCCTTTCCCCATTTCCCACACTGCTCCAATGACACATGGACCCCTGGTGCTCCTGTCGATCTCACTCCAGCCTCAGGAGCTCCCCGGGGCAGTTTGTTAGACTCGCTGCTCTTCCCCTGGCTCTAAGGAAGCAGGGGGCGGAGAGGGGACGGGATCTTTGGGTCGATCAGCTGCTGGGGGCGAATAAGGGGGAAAGCCCTTCTGGGCCATGCCTTCCTCTGGCGCTCTGGATCTGGGAGTCACTCAGTCTGTCTGTGACTGGGGACAGCCCCCCCCCCAGGACTGCCACTCAGGGATTGGCTGGCTGGGGCGTTATTTCAGTGGGGCTGATATTGTGGGATTCCCCTCCAGTCGGGGACAAGGGGATGCAGTGTCCGGCTGGGCTCCTGTTCCCCCAATAAATGCTCACGACGACGCCCTCATCCACAGGACGGACCCATGACTTCCCCCCACTCTTTGTCCCCACCACAGTCTCTGGTCCTTTAGACCAGGCAGCAGGGACTCCTGCTTTCTAGATGAAGAGGCCACTGGTCTGATCCCCCCTGTGGGGGCCTGTACAGGGAAACAGAATCTGTGCAGCCCTTTGATGTGTGGGCGGAGCTTCCCCATCCAGGGGGTGTGGCTAATTCTGGCTCATTGTCCCCCTCTAGTGGTTAGGTGAAGGAGCATTTGTGTAGCTGAGAATTAGGCCCTATGAGTCTGTGGCTGCCTGGGAGGTTTGGGCTTTTAGATCCAGAGGCCAAGTGAGATAGAGCAGCTCCTCCACTCTGGCTCCCAGATCCCAGAGAACCAGCCCTCGCTGGATCTGCCCCAAGCTCCAGAGCTTGGGTTGGGATCAGCACCTGTGACAGATGTCTGGGTCAGTTCGGGCCTCCAACCCGCTCTGCTCCACCCTCGCTGAGATCCCGCAATGTTTGCTCAGCCTGCTGGACAACTGGAACTTGCTCCCCAAGGAGCGGGGAGCTCCAGGCTGGCTCTGCTTCACCCCCACTCCCCACCCCTGTGCCCATCCCTAGAGGTGAAGGGGGGAGTGGAAAGCCAGACCCACCTGCCTGTGGGGCATGTGCTCACGGCCCTCGCTGGGGGATCTGGACCAGCGCCTGTCTCTGGAGCGGGGCCGGCTGTGCTCGTGTCTCTCCTGCGAATAGCGCTCCTTGTCGGAGGAGGGGTGGGGATGCCGGTGATGGTGGTGATGGTGGTGATGCTTCCGGTCCTTGGGCCGTCCCCGCTCCTGGTCTCTTTCTTTGGGAGGTAGGTCGCCCGATGGCGTGGTCATGCTCAGGTCCGTGCCCAGCCCTGCCGTGGAGGGAGAGGGGGAGGCAGAGATTATTACGTTCCGGGAAACAGTTTGCCATCAATCCAGTTAGCATCTGTGGACAGGAAACACAACAGTCCTGTGGCACGTGGCGTGCAATTGCACTAGAGTCCTGTGGCCTGTTACTACCTGGACATTCGCACCGTGCTCAATGGTATGATATCTCAGTACCTAGGGCTTACTCATACTGGTGTAAATCAGAAGTGACTCCAGGGAGGTCAATGGGCTGACCCTGGTATATAACTGGTGTAAGTGAGAGGAGAATCAGCCCATATAAACAAAATCTGATTTCAGTGGTGTTTACTCTGGATTTACATCAGCGTAGCAGATAGCAGACCCAATGGCATTTACTCCAGATTTACACCAGTGTAACAGAGATCAGGCCCAATGGAGCTTACTCTGGATTTACACCAAAGTAACAGAGATCACAGACTCTGACCCCAGTAAAGCGACTGCAAAAAGGGTTTGCGACTTGCCCACTGAAAGAGGCGGGAGGGTGGGGGCGTAGTAGGACAGGCAGTTAACAGGAGGGGGCAGCACGCAGTGGGGTGCTCAAGGGCAGTGTTTTAGGTGTAGACAAGCCCTTGGGACCTCGATGACTATTCAGAAGGTAGCGGAAGCACTTGTGTGCGCTGAACTGGTCAGGAATGGCCGGGCGCCCAGGTGTCTTGGGAGATTTCTGCTGCTCCCTAGTGCTGGTCTGGCCAGAAATAAGAACCCGTATAGTCACCCCAATTAACCAGCCCTTCTCTATCCAAGGGTCTCCATGTGCTTCAATGAACTGGGCCTCTCAACCAGCCAGTGAGCTCCAAGCCAGACTCCCCTAACCCCAACCCCAGGGGGTCCCAGCTCCAGGCTGGCTGGCTCAGGGCAGCTGGCGAATCGGATATAGAGCAGGACTGGCTGGCTCAGGGGTGTGTGTGTGTGTTGGGAAATGAGATATGGAGCTTTTCCCTTTTCAGCAGCACCAGCTGATTTACACCAGCTGAGGATATGGCTCCTGACCTCACTCACACCCAGTTTGCACTGGGTAACTCCATGGACTTTGCTTCTGCAGTCCACGGCCACTCGAGCGCACCAGCTCACATGCTTGGGCTAGTCTGACTCCATGGCAAGAGCAGAGCGGGACTAACAGCCTACAGACCGTGCATCCCCCCCAACAGCCGCACCACCTGTGTCCACGTCCGCGTAGCGGCTGAGCGAGCGCTCCGAGGCCCGGTGGCTCCGCTCCCTCCGCCGCTGGTGATGCCGCTGGTTCTCCTCGGGAACGACCCTCTCCAAGGAGTAGTCGTCCAGCCGGATGCCTTTGGAGCGCGAGTGGCCCAGCATGGAAGCCGAGCGCTTCATGGGGCTGGTGTCCGTGATCGTCTGCAAAGGAAACGACAGACCCAGACCCATAGATTTATGCGGCACTGCAGGGGGACGGGGAAGCCTGCGGGAAGGGGGAGGGGTACAGGGATGGAGTTACAAACAAATGCCGACTAATCCTATTGAAACTATCTGTGCATCTGTCTGTCCCTCCACCCACGTCTTCGTCACTCTCTCTCCATCCCTGGAGCTAAGGAACCACGGAGACCTGCAGAGATCTATCCTTCCACTCAAAGGTCTATGGAGCCATCTGTCCACCCATGGACCTATGACATTGCACCGCTGGTTCTCCCTCATCCTAAGGGAGGCTGAATCATAGAATATCAGGGTTGGAAGGGACGTCAGGAGGTCATCTAGTCCAACCCCCTGCTCAAAGCAGGACCAACCCCAACTAAATCATCCCAGCCAGGGCTTTGTCAAGCCTGACCTTAAAAATGTCTAAGGATGGAGATTTCACCACCTCCCTAGGTAACCCATTCCAGTGCTTCATCACCCTCCTAGTGAAAAAGTTTTTCCTAATATCCAACCTAAATCTCCCCCACTGCAACTTGAGACCATTACTCCTTGTTCTGTCATCTGCTACCACTGAGAACAGTCTAGAGCCATCCTCTTTGGAACCCCCTTTCAGGGAGTTGAAAGCAGCTATCAAATCCCCCCTCATTCTTCTCTTCCGCAGACGAAATAATCCCAGTTCCCTCAGCCTCTCCTCATAACTGATGTGTTCCAGTCCCCTAATAATTTTTGTTGCCCTCCATTGGACGCTTTCCAATGTTTCCACATCCTTCTTGTAGTGTGGGGCCCAAAACTGGACACAGTACTCCAGATGAGTACCCTCCGTTCCCACTGAGCTCAGCACCTTGCAGGACTGGGCCCTAATCCAGGCCCCCAGACCTAGCCGAGGAAGGTCTAACATGATCCAATGGCTGGAAGTTGAAGCTAGGAAAATTCAGACTGGCCACAAGGCATTCATTTGTCATGGTGAGAGTAATTACCCACTGGAAGAATGCACCAAGGATCATGGTGGCTTCTCCATCCCTGAGAATTTTGAAATCAGGACTGGATGTGTTTCTAAAAGCACCGCTCTATGAATTCTTCAGCCTGAGTTATCCTGGGGGTCCGACTGGATGATCACAATGGTCCCTTCTGGCTTTGGCATCTACGACTCTATGAACACACCTTCGAAAGTCCTCATAGGTGGGATGGATGGGCTGGGGGAAGTGAGGGGGCCTCACCGCCATGGGGCCCTGGAGATTGAGGGGCTGCTTTGCCAGGCTCAGGAATGCCCCCTCCCTGGACTCCTGGCCTGTGATGGCCACACCAACCCCTCAGTGTCATGTACTGTGAGGGGCTGGACTTGGCCCCTCTCCCAGGTGGATCAGTGGGTTGTCCCTTCCTGCAGGATGGACCCACCCATGAGCCTTCTGGGTTCTGGTGCTAGTTGTGGATCTCAGAGAGGGACCTATGACCTCAGGGTCCTAATTCCTGGGACTCTTCGCCCCTTGGTATTGGGGACCTCAGCTGGGGAGCAAGCAGCTCTCAGTTCTAGGATCCTGTCATACTGGTGCTATGGGCTATTATCTCTGTGAACCCTCTCCCCCATGAGGTTATTTGGGGGGTTGGGGAACGAATGCAGCTCAGCTCCCTGGAGTCTATGCTGCCCCCAGCAGCAGGGCCTGGCAGGGGGGTGATCTGATCAGCATTGCGGGGCTGGGTGAGATAAGAGTTTGGCTTTCTCTTACGTTGAAGATCTCAAATTACCACCCGTGAATTAAACCTCACAGACACGCCCCCAGCCCGCCCTGTTGGTAAGGATTGTTTTCCTCATTGTATGGAGGGGGAAACTGAGGCACAGGGAAAGGCGATGACTCACCCAAAAACCAACAGCAAATCTGTGGTAGAGCTGGAAATGGAACCCAGGAATCCTGTGATCTAACCACTACACCACACTTAAGTCAGACAGAGAACCCAGGAAGCCTGGCTCCCGATTAAGCTTTAACCATTAGATATTCTGTTCTTCTCAGCCTGCTATGGCTCATTAGGTTTCCCAATCTAGGTGCCACTCTCCATAGCCAGGCAAACTGAGGGATTGTGTCTCCTTCTACTTGGGTTCCTTCCCGTGGGACGATCCTGTCCTGTCTACGGCTGGGATGGAGGTTGCTGTAAATGCCATGGGCAGGCCCGCAGGGAGCCCAGTCAAAGGCCCTTGCTGTCTGCAATGGCTCAGGCCGGTGAGATGGTTTGTGGCCACCTGGAGAGCCTGGGAAGCACAGCCCACAAAAATACCACATTCCCACCAACCGGGAGCCATCCTGTTCCTCTCCCCTGGTGAGGCCACCATGGCCGTCCAGCTGAGGGGCCCAAGCAGAGGTAGCATCAAGGGACTCGGTGGCCTCCAGTATGTCCGGGGGGCTCCACCACCCAGAGGGGATGTTGAACTGACCTCGACCACAACCCTCCTGGGAGTATCAGCTGTGCCCCTCCCCACAGGCATTGCTCCTACAGGGCACCCAGCAGCAGGATCTACGGGTGAAGTGCCCCCAGAGACACACCATCGCCAGTGGCATCTACAGGCGAAGAGCTTCCAGGTACACCCAGGAGACACCATCGCCAGTGGCATCTACAGGCGAAGTGCCTCCGGAGACACCCAGGAAGCCTTATCATCTACACCCAAAGACCCTCCAGCAACGCTAGATGGAGCTGGTCAGGTGATGGGCCCCTGCAGCTCAGGGATACAATGGGGAAGAACCATGTCCTTAGAGCAGGGAGCTGAGAATCAGGCATATTGTACAGCAATCCCAGGGTCGATCTGTTCAAACCTGGGGGAGGGGGGGGGGGGGATCAGTGCTACAGCATGGGAAGGAGAATCCCAGCACTGACGCCTCCCCTGCCCAGTCCCCGCTGCCCCTTCCCCTGTTCCCACACACAACCAGGATGGCTATTTCCATTCAAAAGAGCTACGGGACCACAAACCGGACTGCCCCGTGGAGGAGCTCTGGCTGCCTCTCCCCGCTGTGGTGCAGAAGCATACACAGCAGACTGGGAGGCCCCTTCCTAGCACTAATTAAGCCTCACAAACACCCCCTGGGAGAGAGATCAGAGTTACTGGAGGGTAAACTGAGGCACAGTGAGTGAGCTAGGAGTAGAATCCAGGAGTCAAGAGTTCTAGTCCCCCTGATCTAGCCAAGAAACCCCACTCCTTCTTCCAGAGCTGGAACGGAACCCAGGAGTCCTGACTCCCAGCCCCCTGCTCTAACCACAAGACCCCACTCCCCTCTTAGAGACAGGAACAGAACCCAGGAGTCCTGGCGCCCAGCCCCTGCCCTAACCACTAGACTCCACTCTCCTCCCAGCACCAGGCACAGATCCCAGGTGTCCTGGCTCCCGCCCCCTCTCTTTTAAACACTAGCTGCCTGTCTCCCTGTCGCCTGCACTTTGTGTGTCACTGACCTCTGGATAGCGAACACTCCCACTCCGGAGCATTTCACGCCTGCCTTGCACGCACTGCTCCGGCAGCTGGCAAAGCCCCACAGCCCCCCGGGGAGAACTCCCCCACCACATGCCCCGCGGGGGGGCTTTCCACCCCTGGTTGGGAGGACACAGAGATGGTGGAAGCCAGTTTTGCCTCCTCCCCCCTAGGCTGCACCTCCCTGGAGCCACAAGAGATTGCAAGAGCTTTGGGGCAGGGCCCGTCTTTCTGTTCTGTGTCTCTACAGCCCAGGGACAGTGGGGGCCTGGGCC
Source organism: Chelonia mydas (assembly GCF_015237465.2). Lineage (NCBI taxonomy): Eukaryota > Metazoa > Chordata > Testudines > Cheloniidae > Chelonia > Chelonia mydas. The sequence continues at coordinate 16,113,897 of NC_051260.2, forward strand.
ATAACGGGGGCTTCTGACCACTACTGTAATACACCTACTAAGAAACATACAGGCCCAGCACAATGAGGTCTTGGTTCATGACTAGGGCTTGTGGGCGCTACCGTAATACACCTAATAAATAATGTACAGTGCCTCGCGCTGTGGGGGCGTGGACCATGCCTGGGGTCACAGGCCCCACCCCAATCCACAGAATAACACAGACTCTCAGCCCCTTTGCCCTGGGATACGTGACACCCCGAGGGGAACTGTGAATGAGAACACACTGTGTAGACTCAGGGTGTTAGCAAACCCCTTTAAACTGACGTGGTTGGAAACAGCAGGGCAGGCTGACCTGCCAAATGCACCAGCTGGTCACAGGGGGCAGAGGGTGCTGAGACCAAGTATGTACGGGTGTAGCTAGACCAGGACCCTGTACCCGCAAAGCGCCCCTTATACGCGCAACCCTGTGCCTTCCTCACTGTGCCTTTTCCCAGCCCCAGCGAGCGAAACAAGGTAGCCCAGTGAAAGCAGATTTGCCAATATTTGTGCTAGGGGATTCTGCCAGCACAGCTGTGTCGATCTGGGAACCCCCCTCTTCACACCCCCGGCAGGCAGAAATCTGTACTGTAGCCTTCGCCATAGCCTACACTAGTTGTCCTGATTTAGCTACACCGGGTTGGTTAAAGCCATAAAACCCGAGTGTGGACACAGTGATGTAGGGGTATAGCTTATTACCAGCCCTGCTTACTCGTACAGCTATTCCCATTCAGGAAGAGGAATTCACTCTACTGGGTTACGACACCTTTATACTGGTTTAAGGCACCTTTATGCCAGTAAACCTGCACCCACACTAGGAGCTGTATCAGTATATTGGTAAAAAAACCCCTTCCTAGTGCAGATGGGTACCACAGGACAAACACTGCGTGGACATGTCTACCCTGCAATCATGGGGCATGCCGCAGCTCACACGGCCAGACCTGAGCTAGCAGTAATCTAGCTCGCCTGGGTACTGCCGGGGTCGCTCCAGCGCAGGCTAGCTGCCCAAGTAATTACCCAGAGCTCCAGCTGGGGTTGTACAGCCTGCACTGAGACCTGGGCAATTGCAGCTTCACGGCTCCAGGATCCACAGTCGCAGCCCGTGGCTGCCGTGTAGACGTCCCCTTAGCGACAGTTCAGCCAGCTAATGTGGTTCCAGGAGTGTTCTCTGCTGTCCACACCAGTCTCTGGCAGCTTGCTAGAGGTTGCTGTGGTTTAATACAATGTGTTTGACGTCACATCTTTTAGCCTTGTCTTCATGGGGGGAGATTTCCTGGCACAGCTGGAGCAGACTAAAGCAGCCACTTCTGCCACGACGTATCCTGGAACACCACAGCACCCCCCGCCCCCGGTGTGCATATTCCCGTCTGAAATGGAAGTGACTTTCCAAGAGAGTGCCCAGCTGGGGATGCCAGTCAATTTCTGTAGGGAGACCAGCTGAAGGAACGGGTGGACGGATGAGGCTTCAAACACGTTAGCTACACTGGAACGTGCATTTGGATTAAGGCAGGGGGTGAGCGAGAGCGATTGTGGAGTAACTGCGGGTGCAGACCAGCCGGGAGCTGACACCATCTGTTCTCTAGCCCAGCACGTGCTTTCCTCCAGAGCTGGGAGTAGACCCAGGCTCCGGGTGCCTGCTCCTCTCGCCATTCGACTGCGCTTCCTCCCCCCGAGCACATGGGGCCAAGGGCAGTTTGGAAGGATCCCCAAGGGAGGTCATGGAGTCACCTGGCCCCAGGGTAAGGCAGGGGGAAGAGAGGAGGTGACAGCTGCGGAAGAAGACCAGGATGGAGGGAGGGGAGGAGACCCCTGACGGGAAAGGGTCCTGGCTCCCAGCAGGACAGTAGTAGAGAGCAGGGTGGAGAAGGGCAGTGTAGATCAGACAATGGGAGCTGATGGCGACCAGCATCCAGCAGGGTCAGGTCTCGCAGACCGCTCCTTCGCCATCCCCTCCCGGCCTGTGATGAGAGGAGCTGGACCCCAGCAGGGGAGAGATGACAAGGGAGCCCTCAGAGGGGGATGGAGCAAAAGCCAGGGACAGAGGCAGCTAGAGAGGAGGTGAAATCAACACAGAGCAGTTCCTGAAAGGCTGCCCCCTCCTGGAGCGCTGGGGCTGCCTACGTAGCTGCTGTTGGCTGTGATGAAAGAGAGAGGAACGCAGCCCACTGCCAGGGCCACTAATCTAGGTGGTGTGCAATGAAACGGACGTGGCAGACAGAAGAGGATGGAGATCAGAGCGAGAGACGTGGAGAAGGGAAAGGGATGGATGGAGAGACAGACAGGCTAGCTAGATGTGTTTGGGGACAGATCAAGGAAGGGAGGGAGACCGGCTAGAGGCGAGCGGGGGATCGTGGGCGTGGAGTGAGTGGCACTGGAGAGCCCCCACCACGGTACATACACTGAGATTATTTCCTCGGGGTCGCACCTTCCTCCTCTGCCAGAGCCAGACAAGACGGTGCACACAGAAAGGGAAAGAGAGAGAGAAGAAAATAAATATAAAGGCAAAGAAGGGGGCTTGGGAGGGGGGCAGGAGGACACCAGGAAGGGCAGGGAGTGAGGGGTGGGCAGGGGAGGGGAGAAGAGACTCGGTTATCAGTCAGTTACAGATGGGGGCTTCTTCCATCCTGCAGCCGCGTGTGCTCCCAGCACCCAAGCCAAGCAGGGGCAGGCAGCGGCCCCAGAGGATGGAGGGGGAGCGGGACGCATGGAGTGAGCAGCGGAGGATGAAAGCAGTGCGGGCAGGAGCAGCCCCCCCTCCCCAGCCCCCACTCCTGTGCATGCTGCAACAGAGCAGGCTCCAGCCCCCCTGTGTCCCAGCCGTGCCTTGGGCTGCTGTTAAAAGCTGCAGAGTCACTGCTCGGATCTCCCTAGTCCCCCCTGCCCCTGTGGGGCCTGATCCAGAGCCTGCTGATCGCCAGGGAGATGCTTTGGGATGGGCCCTCCCTCTGCAGCCCCGGGGCTGGCATGCTGTGCCCCTGGCCGAGCCCCCCTGCAGTTGGGGAGTGCCGAAGGAGAGCACCCAACAGGCTCAGCTGCGGGGGAAGCAGCAGGGTGAACTGGCTGAGTCTGCAGACAGGCGGGATTTGATGACCCCCCTCAACTGGCACAAGGGGCATTAAATAATGCGGGGGGGGAGGGCAGAGCATGGCAGAAGAGCCTCAAATTCATAGAGCTCCAGCCCCGACCCGCTGCTTGGGGGGGAAGTAGGAGGATCTTGGTTGCTACATAGTAGCAGCTACCCAGCCACGCTGTTGGCTTTGGGAGAATCCCTTATCTCCCCCCCACCCCCACTGGTGATTAGTGGGATCCAGCACCTGGGCCTGAGGGAAATGGAGCTGGCTGCCAAGTCCCTGTTCATCTCCCCGTTGACTCTGAAGGCTAAGGACTACGTGTCCAGTCACTATTGCTAACTGTCCTTAAAACCATTCAGGGAGGAGGAACGAGAGTAGAAGTGGCCCTTGCTCATTCACCACCTCTGCTCCTGGCTAGTCTCAGAGTGATGCCTGCTGGGGTCACAAGCTCCGGCCGCCAGAGCTCCCCTGGGGGTACGGAAGGATTTGAGTGATGGGGAGATGGAGACAGAGAGGGGAAGAGACTCACCCAAGGTCACACACTGAGTCAGTGACAGAGACAGGAAAAAAACCCAGGAGTCCTGTCTCCCAGTCCCTGCTCTAACCACTACACTCCCCTCCCCTCCCCGAGCTGGATATTGAATCCAGGAATCTGGACTACCAGCCCCCTCTGCTCTAACCATTAGGCCACATGATGTGTAAGGAACACTGATCAGTTCAGGGTCTCTTGGCTGGGCCCCTGGGTTGCCATGGGGGCAGGATGGAGCCGGACCAGCAATGTGGGAATCAGGCCTCCTGCTCCTGCTCCAGGAGCAGCCTCCCTGACCCCCCATCCCCTGGCTGTATGGGATGGTGCCTGGCCTGGCCCGCACTGTTCGCCCCACTCTGCTAGCCCAGCCAGGAGGGGAGACTCAAGGGTGTAGGGCCCAAGGGACAGTTTGAGGGGTGGAGGTGGACCCAAGACCCTTCCCCTCCTTCCTTCGGCCCCTAAGGAACAGTGCAGCCTTTAGCAGGTGTCTCGCCCCCCTCCTGCCCTGACCCAAAGGTCAATGGTTACCCACGAAGCTCGCTAGAAAGCTCATGCAAAAAGGAAATGAAAATCAGAGCAGATCTCCTCCAGCACGTAAGTCACTCGCTGCCCCAGCCGCCTGCAGAGCCATCAGCGTTCAGCTGGGAGCCGTGCCAGGCGCCCAGCGGGCAGCTCAGCGAGGCCCACGTCCAACGCCCAAGAGGATCCGGGCCCTAGTGCTGGTTTGACAGATCCTGCCCCAGAGTGGCCACTAGGTGTCCCTCTAACTCCACAGCAACCAAGCCCAACCGTTATCTGGTGGTGGGACCCACCCCTGATTCCCTTAAAGGTAAGGCCATTTTTTGGGGACCCACTCCTGGTAGCTCAGATTTGCCACCAACCGGTAGAAACACCTGCCAGTCAAGGGCTGGGATGTGGATTCGCGCCCTCTGGGTCACGTTCTACCTCAGTTTACAGGGGCATAAACCAACGGAGAATTTGGCAGGTTAGACCCAAACTTTTCAGGCTAAAGAAGTATTGTAGGTGACGGGAGTTTTCAGTCTTGAAGTTGCGATACGTCGTTGCTGTCCTTCTCAGACACACGCCACCCACATCCCACACGTGCATACTTAGCTCATCGCTACGGAGATTGCCCCGGTAAATGCTCCTCAGTACGCTAAGGATTGCATCTGACATGCTCTGGGCATGCTTAACAACACCCCGTCCCCCCAGCCACTCTCAGGGTTGCGGCACTAGGAAGGCGCCCAAGATGGCCGGGGGCACCGCACCTCGGGGGCCTGGAGGGGGGTTCTGTTGCTCTGAAGCATGCTTCATGCCAACATGGGACGCTCATGTTATAAGCTTGATGGAACCAGCAGTGGCAAATGGTCTTTGCTCAGATGGTGGCTGCGCTCGGATGAATCGCGACAGTATGAGTTCGCCTTCAGCGGAGGGAGGGGGTCACGTGAGTCAGTGATGTGCACGTAACACGCGAGCATGGACAGGCCAGGGTTGGCTCTCAGCCCTGGGTGGAACCGAGAGGTGAATCCCACCCAACAGCTCCAAAGAAACCGATGAATGTTAACACGTTACACCTCATAATGGTAAGCCAGATCACCCCCTGTTTTGAACATGGAGGAAACTGAGGCACAGACACGGGAGGTGACTTGCCCCAGCTCACACGGGGAGGCAGCGGCAGAGCTGGGATGAGAACCCAGCAGTCCTGACTCCCAGTCCTCTGCTTTGACCATTAGAGATGATCTCTCCCATTGCCAAGGAAAGAGGCCAGGAGTGCATGGCTCAAAAAATCTCACGCTGAGTCTATTAGATTATGCTGCCTCTTAACATTTCATGCTATCCAAGAGCCCCCGACGCTTGGATCAGCTCTGAAACCCAGGCCTCGGCTCTGGCCTCCTGACCACAAAATCCTCCTCCCGTTTTGCTGCTGCTCTCAAGGAAGGATTCTGCATCTTTACAAGATTCCTTTTTTTTTTTTTTGGAGCCTTTAACCCTTTCATCTTCCCTGGGAGAAATAGCTCCATTCCCCCCTTAATTTCCCTCAGCTGCCCCTTGGTTACAGTGACCTCCCCTCTGGCCCAGGCTGTTGAACAAGGCTCTCTCTGGGGCCTGCCAGTGATGCTCCTTTGGTCACCAGAGGGGGGCGCTAGAAAAGTGACACCATAATATTATTAGCAAGCTTTGGTTACTGATACAAAGTGAGACAATGACTCTTGCGACTCATCGATATTCTGGAGGGGAAACTGCAGTGTCAGGGTTACTGAGTTGTTGTCCCAGCAACAGACTGCGACGTCATGGTAACAGAGACTGCAGTGTCACGGTAACATGGACCACGGCTTTGATCTCACAGTTATGGAGACCATAATAATATGGTTCTGGAGATGCTGTTGTCATGGTTACATGGGTTAAAGTGGGCTTGCACCTTCCATGCAATCGCTCTCGGGAGATGCAGCACAGAATCTAGCTTTTCCCAAAGGAACGGTCAATTTCACCCATTGGTAAAATGCAGCCACCTCTGGGGTGGAGCACAGCAGCTGCTTAGTGGAGAGCAAAGCTACACAGCAGTTTAGGGAAAGACATGAAGAAAGAATTCTGCATCCAGCTGGAATCACAGGAGGAATTTAGAGAAGCAGCTGAAATTGAAATCTGGCTGGGAGAAATGTCCCAACTCCTACGAATATGACAATGGGATTTTTAACAGCCTCATTTCAATGCATGGCGACTTTAAGGATCACCTCCTGCAGCATAGCACCCCCTAGTGTTATGCAGAGACCCTGGCGACTATACTGACTCAGAGAGGAGAGCGCCCCCTAGTGACTGAGCCCCTCCATTTCCAGCAGCACAGCACCTTCTAGCACTCCTCCCCCCGTCCCCGTCCCCCACCATCCCCTGCTGAGTCAACAACACGTGCTGCGTTTTTTCATGCTGGAACTTTCCCATGAGGTCTCCCAAGTGGTGACCCGGCCCACTCCTGCTTAGCAAGTGAATTGCCATCACCTCTCAGCACAGGGTGGCAGAGCTGCTGGAGACAACGAAAGCAAATGTCCAAAGTCACTTTTCCTGAGTAGGAGCTGGGAGGTGATTTTTCCCCTGTCTAAGGCCTTGGTGAGACTGATACTGGAATAGTGGGTCCAGGTCTGGCGCGTCCACATCATAAAAACGATGCTGAAAAACTGGAAAAGGTGCAGAGGAGAGTTATAAAAATAATTTGAGGGCTGCAGAAAATTCCTGGCAGGGAGAGGTAAGGAGCTTATCAACAAGAAGATCGAGAGGTCGGAGGTGATTTGATTACGGGGTCTGGGGAAAGAATCCAGGGCACTGAAGGGTTCTTTAGCTAGCAGAGAAAGGCAGAAGAGCAACCACTGGCTGGAAGAGAAAGCCAGACTGTCCCACATTTGTAACCAGCTCCCAAGGGAAGCTCAGGATTCTCTATCCATTGAAGTCTTCAGATCAAGACTGGACGGCCTTTCTGGAAGATACTGACATGTGGACAGGTGCTCCTGGCTGCCAGCAGCTGAATTTCTGCACCAAAGGCAATCACAGACCACCTTAAAGTGGTCATGCAATGGGTGTGCTGAGCTCCTTCAAACTCAAGGGAAGGAGCAATTAAGCCCCTTTGTGGAGTAGAGAGAGGTACAGACAATGGAGAGTCTGCCCAAGACAAAAGGCAGATCAGAGCTAACCTGTGTGGACTGGTCTGTCTTCTCTGCATGGTCAATTCAGGTGTGAGCATCCCCACTGAAAAGCTTGACCTGAATTACCCTGTCCTCACTGGTTCTGCTCTCATCCAGGTGTGTCATGGCTCTGTCTGCTGACATGCTGTGGGATTCTTTCCGAGTCAATCTGTCCTTTAGGAGGAACTGTGGGAAGGGCACCGAAGAACTAGCATGTTCCAGACTGAGTTAAAGCAGAGCCTGGGTTCTAACTCACATCCCCAACTGAGTCAAATAGCCGGGACTTAAAGCACTTCCAAACCCAGGTCCGAGGCTTTTCTGTGTGGATGGTAGGAGGGTTTGGGCTAAGACCCAGGTTAGAACCAGGGTTAAATGGGCAGTGAAGACATACGCAAAGAGACAGAAAGCCAGTAGCCGTGAAGCAGAGAGACAGAGCCCGCTGAAGCGGCAGACTGGGGATTCCTGAACAAGGAAACCGCCTGCCGTTGTTCAGAGAAACAGGACTTGGTGTAAATATGTTTTGTAACTAAAACCAGATCACACCAAAGAACAGCCCTGGCTCGTACCATCAATTTCTTCTCTGAATGGAGACAGCCCTGCAAAGCTGCCACACGGGCCAAAGGGGCAACAAAATGCTTTGGCCAAACACAAGTTCTTGGGCTCAATGCAGGGGTAACTGGGCAAGGTTCTCTCCCCTGTGATGGGCGGGCGATCAGCCTAGATGATCTAATGGTCTCTTCTGGTCTGACACTCTAGGGTGCTATGAATTTCAAAAGGTGTCTCTTGTAATCTGGGCCCAATCCTGAGTCCTGGCAAGGGATTGGTTCACTTTGTATCAGTCCAGGAGCGACTCCCCATTCGAAATGCACTTGAATGAGAAATTCCCCGTTTTCGGAGGACGACCCGGGCTCCCAGCAGGGGTGTCATTGTGTTTGGCAGTGGAGTCCCTGGATGGTTCCAAAAAAAAGCCCCTCACCTGGTTTTCAGCAGGGAGTCGTGGCATGGAGGCAGCCCGGCCGTGCCCTTCCATAGGGAGGTAGTGGTCGCTGTCTGAGTAGCCGTCCTTCCCAATCTCTCTCATCTCCACAGACTGCAGAGGGCAAGGCAAAAAGAGGGTCACCTGGTAAAGTAGTGTCACCCCCATTTTACAAGTGGGGAAACTGAGGCACAGACAGAGGCAGGGACTTGTCAGAAGTCCTTCACAAGTCAGGGGTACCCTGGGAATAGAACGCAGGAGTCCTGACTGCCAGACCTCCCCCACTCTAACCCACTCCTCTCTCAGACTAGGGAACATAACCCAGCTCCCCGGGCTCTAACTACTAGACCCCACTCTCCTCCCGGAGCTGGGGATAGATCCCAGGAGTCCTGACTCCTAGTCCCCGGCTCTGTTCAGTACACACTGCTGCTGAAAATCATGATCCCTGGCTCAGTTCTTCCTCCCGGTGTCCTGGATTCCCTACCAGTCTGAAAGCACCAGAGACACCCTGCACCTGAGCCTCCGGAGCTGCCTGTGGTGGGAAATCTGTCATCCTCATTCCCCCTGAAGAACGGCTAAGTGGTCAGCTGGGAGACCAGGCCAGCTCCAGGCCTGACTAGCCCTCAGACTGGGCTTCTCCACATAACCCAGCCCTAAGGGGTCAGACCTGCCCCCCGCTCCTGAACAGGAGAGAGAGAGAGAGAGAGAGAGAGATGGGTGTATATGGGAACAGACAGAGAGATGGGTGTGTACGGGGACAGATAGATGGGTGTGTACAGGGATAGAGAGAGAGATGGGTGTGTACGGGGATAGAGAGAGAGATGGGTGTGTATGGGGACAGACAGAGAGATGGGTGTGTACTCGGATAGAGAGAGAGATGGGTGTGTACTCGGATAGAGAGAGAGATGGGTGTGTATGGGGACAGACAGAGAGATGGGTGTGTACGGGGACAGATAGATGGGTGTGTACGGGGATAGAGAGAGAGATGGGTGTGTACGGGGATAGAGAGAGAGATGGGTGTGTATGGGGACAGACAGATAGATGGGTGTGTACTCGGATAGAGAGAGAGATGGGTGTGTATGGGGACAGACAGAGAGATGGGTGTGTACGGGGACAGATAGAGAGATGGGTGTGTACGGGGATAGACAGATAGATGGGTGTGTACGGGGATAGAGAGAGAGATGGGTGTGTACGGGGATAGACAGATAGATGGGTGTGTACGGGGATAGAGAGAGAGATGGGTGTGTACGGGGATAGAGAGAGAGATGGGTGTATATTCGGATAGAGAGAGAGATGGGTGTGTACGGGGACAGATAGATGGGTGTGTACGGGGATAGAGAGAGAGATGGGTGTGTACGGGGATAGAGAGAGATGGGTGTGTATTCGGATAGAGAGAGAGATGGGTGTGAACGGGGATAGACAGATAGATGGGTGTGTACGGGGATAGAGAGAGAGATGGGTGTGTATTCGGATAGAGAGAGATGGGTGTGAACGGGGATAGACAGAGAGATGGGTGTGTACGGGGATAGAGAGAGAGATGGGTGTGTACGGGGATAGAGAGAGAGATGGGTGTGTATTCGGATAGAGAGAGAGATGGGTGTGAACGGGGATAGACAGATAGATGGGTGTGTACGGGGATAGAGAGAGAGATGGGTGTGTATTCGGATAGAGAGAGAGATGGGTGTGTATTCGGATAGAGAGAGAGATGGGTGTGAACGGGGATAGACAGAGAGATGCGTGTGTACGGGGACAGATAGAGAGATGGGTGTGTACGGGGATAGAGAGAGAGATGGGTGTGTATTCGGATAGAGAGAGAGATGGGTGTGAACGGGGATAGACAGAGAGATGCGTGTGTACGGGGATAGAGAGAGAGATGGGTGTGTATTCGGATAGAGAGAGAGATGGGTGTGTATTCGGATAGAGAGAGAGATGGGTGTGAACGGGGATAGACAGAGAGATGCGTGTGTACGGGGATAGATCGGGCTGGGCAAACTACGGCCTGGGGCCTCATCCAGCCCTTCAGACATTTTAATCTGGCTCTTGAGCTCCTGCTGGGGAGCGGGGTCGGGAGCTTGCAAATGGGGCCAATGGGAGGGGCAGGGGCAGGGGCAGTGCCTGTGGACAGGGCAGTGCATAGAGTCGCCTGGGTGCACCTCCGCGTAGGAGCTGGAGGAGGGACATACCGCTGCTTCAAGGAGCTGCTTGAGGTAAGCGCTGTCCAGAGCCTGCAAGTCTGACCCCCTCCTGAGCCCCAACCCCCTGCCTTGATCCCCCTCCCATCCTTCTGCACCCCAGAGCCTGCATCCCCAGCTGGAGCCCTCACCCCCCAACTCCCTCCCCACCCCCTGCCCCAGTCTGGAGCCCCCTCCCACACCCTGAACTCCTCATTTCTGGCCCCATCTCAGAGCCCGTACCCCCAGACGAAGCCCTCACTCGCTCCTGCACCCCAACCCCCAATTTCGTGAGCATTCATGGCCCACCGTACAATTTCCATACTCAGATGTGGCCCTCGGGTCAGAAAGTTTGCCCACCCCTGGGATAGACAGACAAACAGACAGATAGATAGATAGAGGGGGTGTATGGGGATAGATGGATGGATAGATAGATAGGTAGATAGATAGATAGATAGACAGAGGGAGTGTATGGGGATAGATGGATGGATAGATAGATAGATAGATAGAGGGGTGTATGGGGATAGATGGATGGATGGATAGATAGATAGATAGAGGGGGTGTATGGGGATAGATGGATGGATAGATAGATAGGTAGATAGAGGGGGGTGTATGGGGATAGATGGATGGATGGATAGATAGATAGATAGATAGAGGGGGTGTATAGGGATTGACAGATTATGTGCATATGGACGTCGATCAATCGATCACCTGGGAATTGGGACGGCTGTTGGGCATGTCTTCGGGGCGACCTCGCTCTGGACTCCAGGTGCCTGTCTTCTGGAACATCTCCTGTGCCCGCTCGGTGACCCAGGACTGGCTCTCCTTGATGCCCCCTTCAGGCGCACTCCTGCCAGAGCAGACAGGACGTCAGGCCATAGCCACCCATGCTGGCCTAGAGGGGCTAATCAGCAATGCAGCAGCGCATCTGCCGTTAACGGAGCCACGCCAGCATCGCCCATCTTCTCTGGCCAGTCCTGGGCTCTCCCACAGGGAGGCTCTGCAGGGTATGGTGACCTCCAGTCCTTGCCTCTCCCAGCAGGGGGCGCTGTGGGGAGCGGGGCAGGAGAGCTGGCTGTGGGAGGAGCTCCCGGCTATGCCAGTCCTGGGCTCTCCAGCAAGGGCAGGACAACCAGACAGCGAATGCTCAGGACTTACAGGCCACCCCCTTGGTCCAGATGAGAGGATGGGAGAGCGTTCGGCCCCGGGACTCCCTCCTGGGTGGGGGACGGTGGCTCCATACGCTGGAACATGAGCGGCGTTCGATTCTGCAGGGAAGACAGGAGGCATCAGACCAGCTTATGGGAAGGGAACAAAAGCTGTGAGCAGGCCCCCAAGCCAGCCTGGGCCGGGCACCCTCCTTCCCCCTGGCTGGGAACCTTGGCTCAAACCTCCAGCCCAGGGCAGGAGCATTTCACTGTGGTAGCGGCTTTCACCTGAGGGTCTCAATGCACTTCTCAGGCAGCTCCACCCTACCCGCTCCCGGAGGTGAGTCTGCCTGACCAGCCCAACGTGAGGGGGAAACTGAGGCACAGAGTGGCAAAGGGGCTTACTCAAGTGAGTCAGTGGGAGAGCCAGGAATTGAAAACCCCAGGGGATGTACCTGCTCCTCCCTCATGGCCTGGAGCTTCTTGGCCTTGCTTTGCCGGTAGTACTCCATGATCATCATAGCGGCGTAGATCTTCCCAACTGTCAGGTCCGTGGCTGGGGGAGGCAGGAAGGGAGAGAGGCTGAGCATTATCAGCAGCCCCACCCCCGCCCTGGCCCAGCACGAAGCAGCCCAACTCCCCCCAGAATTTCAACCCTCTCAGCCTCTGGTCCCCAAAGCTGAGTGCCCCCACTGATTGGTGGGGAAGATGGGGACACAGACTCTGGGCCCACACAGGTCTTGGCCCTGGGCACAACAAGGCATAGAGATGCCAGAGAGATAAGGGGCTTTACAGACCAGACAGATCCCTGGGGATGGATGGACGGATAGACGGACCTCTGTGCTGAGTGGCTGGGAGCCTCCAGGGCTCAGCTCGCCAAAAGTCACCCAGAAAGTCAGTGACACATTGGGATAGAACCCAGGAGTCCTGATGCTCTAACCACTAGACCCCACTCCCTTCCCACACCCCAGGAGTCCTGACTCCCAGCCCCCGCAGCACACACATCTCTCCCCCAAGGCACAGAATGGGCACGGGACAGCGCGAGCCCCCGTGGTGCGAACGGGATGCTTAGCCCTGCACAGCTCACCCTGCTGGGCAGCAGTGACCTGGTTAATGGGGGGCGGGCATGCTGTCTGGACATGGGTGCTATGCCCATCCCGGGGAAGTTCCCATGCCAGGGCTGGGGCTGGCTGCCCCTACAGCAGAAGCCAGGCGGGCTGCCGAGCTTGGGGACAGTGCGGGGAACAAGCAGGGATGCTCACATTTGTGAGGGGTGACAAGGAGATCCAGGTTCTTGTGGGAGAGGTTGGGCCAGATGGCCATCATCTCCTTCCGGAGCTCGGCATCCATCTGCTGCTTGTCGGCTCCTCCTGGAAGGCACAAGCCGGGGGGAAGGTCAGTGGCTGGGCATCGGAGCCCCGAAATATCAGATCCCCAGTGAAAGTGCTACTGTCCTGCTCCCTGGAGCAGCCAGAAGTTCCCCCCACAGCCAGCGCTCCTGCCCTGCTCCCTGCAGTGCCCCCTGCTGGGTGAGAGCAGGACTGGAGCAGTTGTGGATTTCCTTTTGAAGGTGGGGCTGCAGAACGGTGCCCTGCTGGTAAGCCCCCGTCCTGCACAGAGGAGCCAGCTCCCCACCACCACTGCCCCAGAGCCTCGCACTTGCCTTTGGCGATCTTGATGTCCAGTGCGGTCCTGATCAGAGCCATGAGGGTTGAGTTGAAGTGGACGGTGTTGTCGTCAGCCACGGGCAGGTCCATGCGGAGCAGCCTCTGCAGAGAGGCAAGCAGAAGCGCGTCACCCTCATGGTCCCCGCACCTGAGACCGGCGTGAGTTTCAAAACAGGGGAGCCCTGGGGAGAACTCTGAGGTGTCACCGGGTTCAGTACTCGGGGGATCCCCAGCTCTTGCTAACCAGCACCCCTCCCCACATCCCCTCTGGATGCTGATGGGCCTATGAAGGTGCCCAGTGCCAATGAATGAGGCACTCCCTTTACAACAATCAGCCCTGGCCTATACCTGTCTCTGTCCAGCTGAGGATCTCAGAGTGTGTTGCTGGCATTTGGGGATTAAACCTCAGCCACTGGTGGGCAGGCCAGAATTGTCCCCAATTTAGAGGTGGGGAAACTGAGGCAACTGTCTCCCTGTTATACACAGTGTCAGTGGCAGAACTGGGAATAGGACCCAGGAGTCCTGGCTCAGGCTCCTGCTTTAACCACTTTTCAACAGTTCCATCCCAGAGCCAAGATTAGAACCCAGGAGACCTGACTCCCAACTCTACCCACTAGACCACATTCACTCCTAAAGCCAGGAGTAGAACCTAGGAGCCCTGACGTCTAGCTCCCTTCTCTAACCAGTAGACACACTCCCCTCCAACAGCTGGGCAGAGAACCCAGAAGTCCTGTTCCAACCTCTAGACCCCACCTCTCCTCTCTGGGTTGCATCCCTCCCTGCCTTCCCCAGAGTTCTTTCCAAAGAGCTCGCTGACTTTTTAAAAAAATTTAAATTAAGATAAAGAAATCAACAAAGAAAGAAACACAAACTCCATGTTGCAAGGCAGCAGTGCACTCGGCGTCAGCAAAGGGAAACAGGGGAGGCGTAGTTAATGCTCACTGCACAGGATGCAGCCAGTACCATCCAACAAAGCGCGTTCCTCCCAGTGCCAAGGCAAGACAGCGCCACGCCAGGGCTCATGCAGCAGGCATGCAGCATGCGGCAGAAAGCATTCCCAGAGGACACATCGAGACTCATTCATAGCTCTGGTATAGACTGCTCTAGAGAGGCCCGCAGTTTTTGTGCTCTCGGTGCAAAGAATGGGTGCGTCCTCAAGGTGCGAAGGGAAGAAATGAAAAAATCGACAGAAACTCGGCATTCCTCAGAGTTCAGGCTGTTGGGCAACAAGATGCTCAGGGATGGATTGGACACTGGCCGACCAGTTAGTGCATTAGCTACGATAAGGCTGTGGACCATATGGAGATGGGGTTAGTGGGGGGGTCTCTTCCGGTCTTTAAAGGGATGTAACTGACAAAGGCGGGGGAGGGACAGCAAAACAAGAAGGGAAAAAGACAGAGAGGGGGGAGTAGGACAGACAGGGAGGATGAAGAGAAAATTAGCGTGAAGGTCCATCCGAGCATGGTGTCCAGAAAACTGGCCCTGCAGAGATCGGCCTGAAGCACAGAGGGGGAGTGCAGCTCCACACTGCCCCCTGGTTTGGGGAAGTAGCCCCCATCTTCACCCTCCAGGCTCAGGACACTTCCACCTGTGCTGCGTTCTCAACCTGTCAGCAATTGGGCACCCGAGGCCCCAGCAATAGTGTTACGTGGTCCCGATCGCTGCTCCATGGTTCGGATAATGGGACATTTGCCACATCCCTGATCTAGGTTCAAATCCCACTTGGGCTGGTCCCCTCGATACAGTTGCAAACAGGACCCTGCATGATTATCCAGGTGTGTCCATGCTCCACGCAGGTCAGGGTAGTTGGACATACCCAGCCTCCCAGGACTCTGCCAGACCTTCCCAAAATGCATTGCGCTGTGTGAAAAGCACCCACAATCCTCCATGGCAAAGCATGATAGGATAGTTCCCCAGATTTTCCTAGAATGCCCTGGCACATGCATGGCTCAGCAGGGAGGGCAACATGGACAGGCCAAACCAGGTTATCCGGTAACCTTGTCAAGTGACCCTGGAAGAGCCAGGTCACCCGCAAGGCTGGGGGCAGCATGGTGCACTCATCAGGCAGGATTGGCCCATAACACGGTTCTCTTGAGGTAGAAGGGACCAGGCAGGGTTTGGGATGGAGCTGCCTGGGTGAGGGGAACACAATCAGCCATGAGGGGCGCTGTTCCACACAGCACCAGTGCTCCTCTCACAATGGTTTTCTGGACAGCAGCTGTCATGGAGGAGTGAGCCAAGAGAAAAGGGGGTGAACGGGAGGGCACAGAAAAGAGTCAGCGGGTATGAGATACCCAGGTGGACTGAATGGAGAGCCCAGCGGGTTTTAGACAGAGTGAGGGGAGCGGAGGAGCAAGGACTGATGGGCAGGCTGAGGAGAGGCTACTGAGGAGTAAAAGCAACATGGTGAAAAACTTTTGCACCTGCCGTCTGAGGAGCTCTGTAAAATGGGGAAACTGAGGCACAACCAGGGGACATGACTTACCCAGGGAGCAAATGGAAGAGCTGGGAATAGAAGCTGGGAATCCTCACACTCAATTCAATCCTCTAACCACACTCCCACCCCAAGCCAAGAACAGAACTTGGGAGTCCTGATTCCCTGCTCTGACCACTAGACATCACCCTCCTCTCAGATGCAGGAAGAGAGACGAGTCCTTAGTCCCATAGCTCCACTAGCATCTGATACATCAGCCTTCTCCTTTTCTGATGGGTCCCGGTAATACAGTACAATCCCCTAGTGTGGACGCACCATATACAGCTGCTTCTACCTGTCAAGCTATTCAGATAAGGGAAAGGCAGTAAGTTATACTGGTTTAAGATGCTTTTATCTCAGTATAGCTGTGTCCACACTAGGAGTTCTTCTGTTATAGCTACAGTCGTTAAAACCCACTCCCCTAACCGATGTGGTTGCACCAGGACAAACACCTCAGTCAATTTCCAGTGTGAAGTCTCAGGGTAGAACCCTTGCCTGAACTGAGCTGCTCCGTGCTGCCATCTCTCTTAAAGCCCCAGCTCCTGGAGTCATGGGACAACCTCAGCTTTCATGCAAAAGAAAAAAGGAAGATCCCAACCCTTGTGGTGCTGGAGGAAAATGTGGACCTGGGCATAACTCTAAAGGCTCAGAAAGTAGGAGGCAAAGACAAGGCCAGGTCGATGTTAAAGGCTTTTGTTGGCATAGCTCTGTCAGTCAGGGATGTGAAGAGGTGGGAACCCGACAGTGCTGTGCCAACCTCCTCAAGTGATCCTGTTTGCCCCACGGAACTCAGACCTACACCTCCTTTCCTTCGCCCATACCTCACTGGGCTCTCTTCAGTTTCTCTGTAGTGCCCATCACTGTGGGATCTAAGGCACTACGGGCCTGATTCCCATTTAGGCCGGGTTGACACAGCGTTTGTCCTAGTGATAGCACATCCTGTAGGGGTGTGACTTTTACCGACAGCGCTACACCAGTACGCCCCCCAGTACGATGCAATTCTACCAATATAACGGCACCTTGTGTCAATATGGCTTATTCCCTTTCCCGTATGGGAATAGCTACAAGGCACCTCCACATCCGTGTAGCAGTGTCCCTACTAGGAATCATGCTGGCACCTCATAACAAAACCACACCCCGACGTAGTTAAACAGGCATCAGCGTGGGGAGCCAGGCTCAGGCCTACACTAGAAACTGTTGCTTGTCCAGTAATGACACTTGGGGATGTGATTTTTTTTAACGCTATTTCTATACTGGCAAAAGCCCTAGTCTAGACACGGTTACACCGGCAGAGAAGCCTTTTGCCAATATAGCTGATTTCGTTTGGGAAACTGGTCTAAGCTGTCTCGGCAGGCGCTGCATCTCCAGTAGGCAGGTTTGCCAGTATAGCTCTTAGACCCGGCCTAAAGTGGATGCGAGAGTCAGGGCCTGACACAACTTGCTCCTTAGAAGCCCCTGCCGCCGGGCCAGTCAGCAGTGTGTGATCCTGCCTGGCCCGGCAGCAGGTGGAGTTGTTCCTTTAGCTCGGATGGGAGAGGCCTGTGGGTCGGGTGCTGGAAAGACTCGGGTTCTATTCTGGCTGGCAGCCTGGGATAGGGGCAGGAGCAAACGCTCTGCTTCTGAGAACGCACCCTGGGACCAGCCTTCCCACCCCCGCGTCTCTCCCAGACAGCAGCAGCCGGGTGTAGGGACAGTGCATTTTGCCAATGGGCTGAGCCCTATTGGGCAAGGGCAGACAGACGCACAGGGACACCACACATGGGGGATAGATAAGGCGAGCTGTGGGTGTCTGAAGGAGCAATGAGGGGGCCTGCGACAGCGGAAGAAAAGAGAGAGAGGGAAGCAGTGGGTTATGGATCCTCAGTCATAAATGGGAACCCTCCAAAACTGCTCTGTAGGGCAGTTCTAGCTTTGAAGCCGGGGGAAAGGCAGGAGTGGGGCAGGGAGAGAGAATGGAGGCGAGGTGAGAACCAGAGATGGGAAAGACTGAATGTGACGGGAAGAGGAGAGAAGCTGCTAGCCAGGTTAGAACTGCATTGACAGAGAAGGGGGTCTGGGGACGGGGAGGAAAAGGGGGCGAGAAAGAAAGGTTAGTAGCTGTTAATATTGTCTCTGGTGGAGGATATTTTTGAAAGCAGCAAAAGGGAGTTCCCCATAGGGCTGATTAAAGATGGGGACCAGCTTCCTGAGCAGAGAACTGGGGCTTTCGAAGGAGGTGACTCACTAGAGCTAAGACACTTGCTGGGTGAGCCATTCTGAGAAGACCTAGCTCATGCCCCAGGCCTTGTAAGTGAGCCTGGAGATCACAAGCGCTTGGTCTGTGACACTGGCACCATGTTCACCCCTGGCCTGAACAGACTCATCTGCAATTGAAGCTGCTGCAGTTTCACCTGCTTAATCCCAGGATGAATTTAGCTCCTGCCAAGCTGATCATGTGGGTAGAACTCTGCACCTTTGTGGAAGCCCACTGATTTCTCTGCTTCAGTGTCTGTCCGTGTGCATCCAATTGCAAAATCGGGGCCTTAGTGCTTGTCTCTGTAGGGAGATTGACCGGCACAGCTATGGCAGAATCACTATTCCGCTGCAGCTAGTCCAGAACAGCTAGAACAAGAACACCTAGCTCTTCTCCATCAGATCTCAAAGCACGTAACCAAGGAGGTTGCTCTCATTATCACTGAGGCACAGAGACGGGAAGTGACTGGCCCACAATCACTCAGCAGGCTAGTTACAGAGCTGGAACCCAGCTCTCCTGAGTCCCACTGCAGTGGCTCTCCCCTCTAGGCCACACTGCCAAATTCACACTCTACCAGATTCCACAAGAACTTCCCTCGGCAGCCAAGCCCTGAGCCCAGCGTTCCAGACCACTGACTTGAGCTAAACAAAAACCAGCCTAGTTTCAAGTCCACACAGCCTTTCCCATTGGTTTTTCATAGAATTTCAATCCTAGATCCTGCAGCCAGAGGGGCCCTTTTCAATCATCCAGTTTGACCCTCCTGTAGAACTCAGGCCATGGGACTTCCCTGAATTAATTCCTGTTTGAACTCAAGCCACTATTTTAGAAAAAACATCCAATCTTCATTTAAACAGGGCCAATGCTGGAGAATCCATCCCAACCCCTGGTAAGTCATGCCAACGGTTAATTATCCTGTTAAAAATTTGTGCCTAAATCTACACCTGTCCAGCTTCAAATTCCAGCAATAGGATCTTGTTACATCTTTAGCTATATGTTTCAAATCACACCTTTAGGCCTTGGGCAGGTCTTCACTGCAGTTAGCTCGAGTTATCCATACTCAAGTGACTCCTCTTGAGTCAACCCAGCTTGACTGAGAGTGACCATAACAGTCGAGTTGCAGCACCCACACATCTGTGGGTGTCACTAGGACTTCTGGGGCACATGCCATGGTTCTTTGTACAGCAATAAGCTGAGCCACTTTAAGGATTCTTTTCCAGTGAATGGAGGGAGAACTGGTCTGTCCTTTTTGGGCACATCAGGGGGAGTTATGAGAAGGGAATGGATCAGCAGTGCTAGCCTGCATCCACATTACAGAAGGGTCATGTTAGCAGCTGACAAGTTGTGCTCACTTGAGTTTTAGCCTATAGCCACCGATGCACCACTGCATTTGAATGTAGAGTTTGTACGTGTGGATGGGCCAACGCTTGAGTTATAACTCAAGTTAACTTAGCAGCTAAGACCTGGTGCGCCCTCTCCTCAGCTTCCACCATTGCACTGCAGGAGCGTGCTGGATCTCCCACAATGCACTGTGGTCAGAAATATGGTGTCACTGGTTTAAAGAGACATTGTCAGGCAAAAAAAGCCAAACAAATCCGATATTTTGCAAACAAATCGCCCATCTAGCTTACAAATCACAATTAAGATGATCAAAACTGGAAAGAAACTAAGCATCTAATTTCCTTTCTACCACGGAGGATGTTTAGCTTCTCATACTTTGAAAGGGGAGGAAACCGAGGCACAGAGCCAAGACTAGCTTATGTTCACCCAGCGAATCTAAGACACTGCAAGGAACTGAACCAAGTTCTGCTGTACCCCACCATGTTGCCTGAATCACTAGGCACAGCTGCCTCCAAGAGTCAATTTCACTCCCAGGATCTAACCCTCAGCGGCAATGTTGGAAACACTGCAGTGGGATCTTCGCATCCAAGCAAACAGCTTCCACTGGATCCCAGAGAAATGATGGGGAATGCCTATGGATGGGTAGACTGGGTGAAACCTAAGCATTGGCCAGATTTCCCAGTTCTCAGCACTCACACCGGACCCAGATTGTCCAACGAGGCCCGAACTCAGCAGCTCACTCCTGGGTAGGCATCAGAATTGTTTGAAAATGTGGCTACTTACTTCCGTGCCTGAGCGCTCGTCTACCTGGGGCGATTTAACCAGCGTAACTACACTGGTATACCTACACCGCGAGCAACACACCAGTGCAACTCCCAACTCTTATTCCGTAATCAGAGTGCCTTTGTCTGGTTTCTGTTGCTTGTTCAAAATAACCCAGAAAATGGCACTCTAATGTTGGAATTTGAGGTTCCACAAGGGGTGTTATACCACTGTGGCTATGCCAGTAAATGTCTCTGTGTGAACAGACTCTAAATCGGTGCTGAGCTCTTTTGAAAAGTCTGGCCTGTATGTTTATACAGCACCAAGCACAATGGTCCCCGATCTTGATTGTGATATCTACAAGCTCCTCTGATGCTAATGAGAGCAACCCTTTAAATTCACTGCCTTTACTGTTCCCTCCTACCCCAGGACTTGCAATCAGTCCTCACTGATCATCCCATGAAAGGAATGGACCAGATACTCTGAGCCATGGTGCCGCTATCTCACCTGAATCGCCTTTCCTTCCCTGGCCTCCTATGAGATTCTCATCCCAGGCCTGACCTAAAGCACGACAAACTCAGTGGAAAGGCTCCCACTGACTTCAATGGGTTCTAGATCAGGCCCACAAGGGATTTCTGACCCCTGACGTCTTCCCACTGTCCAGCTTTGGACTGGAACCTTTCAGTTTCCATCCACCTGTCTCCCACCCATTGAGGAAATCTTTAATGACTGAGAAGTGACAGGTCGGTCAGAGCTGTATGGCTCATCCTACAGAGAAAGGTTCGACCGGGTGGGGTGGGGGAATTCAACGTTTGAAAGCAATGTTTCTTCCACCGAATAAAAAAAGGTAGGGAAGAAGGAATCCTTAAAAAGGGGCTTGTAGAGAATTAACATGCACCTTGCACTTCAGTTCTTACCCACCCCAGCTGACTTGCCATAATGGAGTCTCTGAAACATGAAATGCTAACGGACTCAAACGGACACACCGTACTATTTAAGAGATTTGATCAAGGAAAAAAAAACACAAAGAAATGTATAAAAAGATATTGTATAGGCTGATTTTTTTAAAAAAATGTTTTGGTTAAAAAAAAAATTAAAAAAAATTAAGTGAATTTGATTTGCATGTTTTTGTCTTTTTAATTTATTCTACCTTATAAGCAACCCGGGGTGGGCATTTCTTCCCTAACCCAAGGGGTGGAGACATATGCCTCAGCATCTCATACATATCCGTGAAAGTCATCCGGCCCCTGGTAGCGGAAAGAAAAAAAAAAGGCACGAAAAAATAGACAAGAGAGAGATGCAAAGAAGAAAAAAAATATTTTAAATCAATTTAAAAAGGACGGGAAAAAAATGGAAGAAAAAAATGCAAAGATTACTTCGCTGCTTCTCAGCAGAAAGAGTGAGAGCTCACACATCTTTCATTCCTATGTGTAACTAGCCAGCTTCGGGGGTAGGGGGAAGGCAACAGTTGATTCAGCAAAGCACTTAAGCTCCCCATCGATCCACTGCCCAGTGAAATCAATGGCAGTTTGTCCATTGCCTTCAGGGGGCACTGCGTTCTGCCCTTGCTTAAGAGAAACTGGAGAAGGCACATGCTTAAGTGATTTGCTGGGGTCCTGGAGTCCTTTAGGCAAAATTCCTCCTGGTGTTCTGGGAGGGAGGACTGCAGGATCGGGGCCACCTTTGTAGCGAAGAACAGGAAAGAGAGAGAGAGAGATTTAGCTTAGAGCACGCCTCTTTGCCAATGCTGGAGAAGGGGGGGGATAAGGTGGTGGACGGGGGGAGGGGAAGGGAAGGGATAAATGGCAGAGGTGTCAATGCAGTTTCCGTCCTCCCCAGATGAAAAAACTCAATGTGCGAAGGGTGGTGGAGGGGTGTGTGTACAGATACAGTGGTACAAATCCTCAGGGCCTAGCTTCAGCTGACAGCAAGCAGAAAGGGTTCAAAATCACCGATATGCTCCATGCGGTACTGGGCGGACGGCATCCTCGTTTGCATTCTGTTTGCTAAGGAGGTGACTGGATTACTTCTTGAAAAGTGCAGGATACCGAGATGTGTGTGTATACATATATATATATATATATGAAATATATATATTAAAGAAACCATAAGCAACATTCATTCCGTTGATGCTAGCAGGTTTTAGTGTAAGTCAAACCTTGCAAGCAACCCTATGAGGGCATTTCTTGCCTAAGCCCAGTGGGGGAGATATAACACGTAATAAACTGTACATATCCTTATAATGAATTCGGCCACTGCAAGAAGAATACAGGGGGTTAGTGCAGATGCTACAGGGCGAGAGAAACACACAAACTTTCATGTACACATAGATCACAGCAAGGCTGCTGGGAATGGGCGCCTAGGCCAGCTACAGCAATATTGCCTGGTTTTACCTTAGGGCTGGGGGTTTGGACATGCATTCCTGGGGGCTCCAGTGGGAGCTGAAAGTGCTTGGCCTTTGCAGAGTAGAGGCCTGGTGTTAAAATTGCTACTACTGAGCAGCTGGCAGACCACAGCTGGCTACGATGTCCTGGGAGGTGCATCTGTTATTGGGGAAACTGAGGCATAGAGCTACAGGGTGGGGGAGAGTGACTTATTCAAGGTCACACAGGGAGCCCTCAGCAGAATTGGCGACAGAACCCAAGAGTCCTGGCTCCCAGCCCCCTCTGCTCTAATCCACTAGACCCCACATCCCATCCCGAGCTGGGGAGAGAACCCGGGGTCCAGACTCCCAGCTCTGTTTTCAGACCCATAGGCCTCTCCCAGGGCCTGATGCAAGGCCCAGTGAAGTCAATACAAAGGCTGCCATTGACTCCACTGGGTTTGGGATCAGGACCCGACATTTTGCTTTCTTTTTACTGGGGGAGGGGTGTCACTCATATGCAAAGGACCCTCGTGCCAAGGCGGGGGCAGGGTTGTGTCTACCCCCCAGTGGCACGAGATCGGACTCGGGGGGCCGGTTGGGAGCTCCTCCTGCTGGGCTTGGCAGGGCCTGCCAGGTAGGGTTGGCAGCGTAGACAAACACGTTAAACCTGGAAACAACGGGAGTTTACTAGAAACGGAACAGGGCACAGGGACGACGTGGGACAGCACGATGCCTGGGGTGGCGGCCCCCTGGCACAGAACCAAACACAACGCGCCAGGAATCCTCCGCAGGGGCAGGCCGGCCCCACTCCAGTGCCTCAATGGTGCAGCGCCAGCCCAGCCCCAGCGCAGTTCCCAGCTCCAGAGGATACACCGGGGCAGAGGAGTCATAATGTCACAGAGCCGGGGTGGGGCTACGTCCCCTAGCGGCCTGTGTCTAGCTAGTGGCGTCTCCCTGGCGGCGCTGATTGTGTCATCTAGCCCTGAGTGCGTGGTGTCTCTGCATAGCATATGGGGACTCATCAGGGCGTGGGAGGAAAACAGCCCTGTGTTTTCCATCCAGCCTCTCTTCTGCAAGCTGTTACCCACTTCACAATGTGCAGTAATAATGGGACAGCCCGGGGCACCACGGGACATCCCCAGGACGTGGCAGAGGGACACCCCCAGGGCCCTTCGATTTGCTTGGGAAGGGGGGAGGGTTGGAGAGAATCCAGCTGCAAAAACCTAAAATTGAAAAAGGAAACATTAAACAGCAACAAGATCCAAGAGCCTGCGTTTGCAGGGCCCCGTGGGGGACACAGACCCAGCCCAGGAGGGCTGGACGGGCTTTGGGGTCAGCTCTCACTAGCGTACAGCTGGGTTAGTGCTCAGTGGGAACTGGTCCTGTCTTCCCCGAATCCTGGAGAGACTACGTGGGAGGGATTTGCTCTAATCTCGGCACCAGCTGAGCTGTGGAAGCCCTGCCAGCACACCGGAGCAGCACCTGCCCCAGAGAGTTGGCATTCAGCGATGAGAGAGGCCTCCATGTGTCGCCCCTCCTGGCAACCGGAGGAACACAGCCCCCTGCCTGCAGGCCAGAGGACATGATGATCTGTCAGGGGATGGAAGGAGGCAGCCGGGCAGATAACTTACTGTTCTGTGTGACTAACAAGGGCTGCTTCTAGGAGCTTTGTCCATCTTTGTCCAGGAACTAACCAAAGGCAGCACAAACCAGGGTATTGACTAGGATCCAACCCCTTCCTCCCTCCAGTGCAAAGGGGTCTTGGCTCAGGAGACCCTGGCTAATGGCTCCTTCCCATGGTGCTTGGACCCCAGGGTGCCCTGCACCCCCTTCCCAAAGCCGTGGAAACTTCCAGGTGGGCCTGGAAACTTCAGACCCTACAAGAACCCAGGAATCTGAGCCGATGTCTGCATTGGATTGTCCAGAGCAGGCCATCTAGCTCAGTATCCCCATGGCACTGAATCAGATCCAAGGCCCACCAAGCCAAATAACAGCTCATCCCTGGAATAGTGGATTAGAGTGAGGGCACCTGGGTCCAGTATCCACTCCCCGTCCCAAGCTGGGCATGGAATCCAGGAGTCCTGACACCCAGCCCCAGCCAGGCTCTGACAGCTAAACCCCACTCCTCCTTGCCCTGGTTCTTTCCGCTCCTCACCCCCCTTTCCCCAGCCCTCGACAGTCAGTTCTCTGCTGATCAAGGAGGCTCATCTCGGCTCCCCCGCAGACATGGACATATCTGAGCCCTCCAATATTCCCCTCGAAGGAGGGAGGGGAGCCCTGGCTGCTGGGCGGGGGCAGGAGGTGCGGGATGAGGGTGAGGTCCTTACCAAGCAGCGGGGTCGTACTCTGCCCACACACGCACGTACTCGTCCAGATGGTGGGGCCCCAGGATGGAGGAGTCTCGGGTCAGGTACTCAAAGTTGTCCATGATGACGGCCACAAACAGGTTCAGCATCTGCAGTGGGATGGGTTGGGGCGCGGAGACAGAGGCGTATTGAACAAGTAGTCCGGTGCAGACAAGACCCCAGGGGTCAAATCCCGCAGCCCTTGCCGTGGGCTGGGCTCTGGGCACTCCAGCGCCTCCTCTATCCATGTGTCTCTCGCTCATGTTTTTGGTCCTTCTCCCACTCCCCAACTTCCCTTTACGCATTCCGCTATGCACACACCCGTCATCATACACACTCCAACACACACAGAGGCACGCCAACAAGTACATCCATGTACACATGCATCAACACATACCAAAATGAATGCACAACCGGCATAAACGTGCAACACACACACACACACTTCCCACATACACACACCACATCCGTGCATTGCATACATGCAACTCACAAACCATAATAGGCCAATGTGCACATGTGTGTACTCACACAGCACACGCACATGTGTACACATGCACTCATACAACACATGCCAATGTGTACACACATACCAACGTGCGTACACGTACTCACACATCTGCTAACATGCAAACCCACATATACAAGTCATCACACACAACTCGTGCACGTGCCATTATGCACGCACATATACACTTGTCAACACAACTGACTCTGGTGCACACAGAGCACAGATTCACGCCAAGGTGCACACACCTATGATACCCTCACAGCTCCGACACGCGGCTTTCACACTTGCCAACCCGCACACACATATACACCTGTCTACGTGCACCGAGCTCACACATGCCGCACGTACGCTGCACGCGTGGCCCGACACACGTCAGCACACTCCCAACTCACGCAGTGCACGCGCACCCCTGCTGCTGCCGCCGGCCCGGCTCCCCGCAGACTCACCAGGAAGGAGCAGAAGAAAATGAAGGAGACAAAATAAAAATAGGCGAACTCGTTGCCACACTCATGCTCCTTGATCCCCGAGTTCTCATCGCAGGGCTTCCCGCTCAGACACGACAGCATGATCTCGTGCCACGCCTCGCCGGTGGCGCTCCTGCAGCCGCACAGAGGGGAGAGGGGAAGTGCATTGGGAAGGCAGGGCAGAGCTGGGGGAGCAAACCAGGCAGCTCTGTCCCAGTCCCCTCAGGCACCTGGGTGCCATTAATGATGCTTTGCACTTCTACAGCATCATTCAGCCCAGAGCTCTTACAGGGATGGGGCTTACAGTTTATACTCGGATCCCTCACCTGGCACTGAGATGCAGCCACCTCTGGGGCCAAGTGCGGGGGCTGTTTATACTGGGATTCCTTGCCTGGCGCTGAGGTGCAGCCAGCTCTGGGGTGAGGCTTGGGGGGCTGATTAACAGCCGGACAACCCATTGCATTAGAGCAAGGTATACAAGGAGGTCAGTTTCCTTGCAATTGCAGTGGGGATGGGACACGGATCTCTGCTCAGTCCAGCTTCTGCCCGGGGCAGGGTCTCACCTGAACAGAAGCATGAGGGCCTGGAAGAAAGTGCGGAAGTTGTTGTGCTCTGTGATAGCCGAGTCCTCCTCTTCGTCTTCGATGCCAATGTTACCAAACACCTGCAAAGGCAGAGGGCCCTCAGACAGCAATGGGGATGGGGCCTCATCTCTCTCCTGCAGACAGCCTGCTCCAGCACCCAGGCACAGCATGACATGCCGGGCCTGGAGCCCGGCACAGTCCTAACCCCCATGTGTGTGCGGAGGAGTCACTCCCAATCCAAGGCACTAGTGCTTGGATTCCCACGCCCGGTCTCCGCACTGCAAAATGGCCTGTGACAGTGTGTCCCGTCCCCCCGAGCTGGCCTGCCTGACACTCACCTGCATGCCGATGATGGCGTAGATGAAGAAGAGCATGGCAATCAGCAGACAGACATAGGGAAGGGCCTAGGGAGAGAAGCAGAGCAGGGCACGTCACTCGCAGGGGGCTTTAAACCTTGCGCCCTGCCAGGCAAAAAGCTTCCCCCTGTACCGGGCCACGGCAGCTTCTCCATTCAATGCAGCAAAATCCAGCTCACACCCCGCATCTGCACCATTGAATGCTGGCTCGCAGGGAGAGCATGCTGAGAGCTTCTCTCCTCGCCCGTGTCTCCTCCAGCACTCAGCACCTCAAAGGCACCGACAGGGAAGAGACCTGATGCCACTACAACACCGACCCAATCCACAGCCAACTGAACCCAGAGCAAAGGCTGCCTTTGCTTCACCAGGCACCCGCGCAGGGCCAGGGGAGTCAGCGACTGAGGTGGGCATAGCACCTGGATGCCACCCTGCTGAGACATTCTGAGATAGAGAGAGAGAGAGATAGATAGAGAGGGTGAATGGGGTAGATAGATGTGTATGGGGACGGACAGATGGAAGGGTGTGTATGGGATGGCTGGATAGGCAGAGTACAAGTGGATGGATGGGTCTATGTGGGGATAGACAGAAAGAGATAGCTAGAGGGGTCTGTATAGGGACAAACAGACAGATATGGAATCAATACATCTTCAGAGCCAAGGGTCCAGCCCGCATACGCCAAACCTTGGATCAGTCATTCTAAGAGTCAGTCGCTGGGTTCCTGGCCCCCTGGCCCAACCCCCCCCCCCCCGTCCCTTCCCCCCCGTCCCCAGTCACCTTGAAGGACTGGACGAAGGTCCACAGCAGGATGCGGATGGTGTAGCCCTGGCGCAGGAGCTTGATGAGGCGGGTAGCACGGAAGAGCCGCAGGAAGCTCAGGTTGATGAAGTTGTTCTGAGGGGATGAAAGGAAGGAGAGGTGAGCGCTATCTGCGGGCGCAAGAGGGGAGATCCCCACCCCCAAGGGAGACTGCCCTGGACGTGTGCCTGCATCCACGCAGCACCGCAGGGCAGGGCAATAACCCAGGGAAACATCATCTCAATGCAGATGATTAACCCACCAACTCACAACTAAAACAAAATCCACGGAGAACTCAATAAAGTAGTAATAAAATAATAACAACACCATCAATTGTGATCATTATTAGCAATCAACAGCAACTGTAGATAACAACCAATAATAATTATTATTATTCTCAATGCTATTAATTAATAACTAATGATAAATAGCAGCAATGCATAATAATATTAATAAATAATATATAATAAATGATTATAATACATAATGCTATTAATAACTGCTATAAGAGAAATAAATGATAATGAATAGTATTATTAAACCAATGATATAACCAATAATACTATTGATAAATAATAAATGATATTGCAATGCATATTGATAAAGAATAGTAACAGAACACACAGTACTATTAATATAAACAATACCCAACAGTGATCATTATAATACATAATAAATAAAATAAATAGAATGATTATAATGCATTGGATACTATTAAGAATAAAATGAATATTAATGAATTAATAGTGTTGTTAATAATTTAATAAAAATAGATGATAAATAATATGAATACAAATAATGATAATCAACCAGGACAATGAATGATAACACCATTAACAAATCACAGCATGAAAGCCACCCAGCAATCTCCATCCACCAGCCATCCCTGAAAAAGGGGAAAGGAACATAAAGGAAACTAACAAGCTGGGCTCATCCAATTGGGAACTCAATGGTTATTCGTTAATATCAGGGTTATACTGTAACTATCCCAACAACCAAATGCACTGATATTTTCTGACACAAGCAGGTAGAGCATTGTGGGGTCACATTGCATGTGTACTATGCACACACAACCAGAGAGAATTGAAGCAGGACAAGTGCCGGGGGAGGGGAAGGTGTCTGGGGACTTGCAACATGTTACAGATCGCATGTGATGATTGGGACCTCAAATGCATCTGTCTCTGTGCACCCAACAGCCACGCCGGGATGCTCCCTGGAATGACTTCTTGAGGCTGGCTGCGGGGGCTCAGCCTGCAAGCACGGACGGCATTCAGTGGGGTTTTGCTCCAAGGGATGGGGAGGGGAGGGCCAAGAGGCTGGGAGGCGCCACTCGTCCTGTTGGTTTCACGAAGATGCATTTTGGACCCCTCTCCCCCGGGAGGGGATGGCACGTGGCTTCTGGGACTGGGCCGAGCAGTGCAAAGCCTGTGGTAAGCTCTGGAGTTCCCACAGTGCACTGGCTGCTGGAGCTGGGCAATTCTGCCTGGCTCGTTGGGCTGGAGCTCCAGTTAACCGGTGGCATAGGCTGCATGACGCAGCTCCTAGGTTAACCTCAGACCAACAACCTTTGCACCCTTGAGGTCACCCCGTCTTTTCTAAGAGACAAACTCGCTCATGGCACGTAGACTCTGTTCTGGCTCAGATCTGGGGTCTGGTCTGGCAGATCCATTGCAGACCAGGAGTCAGCTGTGAGGTTCTGACCTCGAGCCCAAGGACTCCCCTTCCCTCTGCCAATCAATGCACAGGTCAGCAGTGGGGCTAGGATCCCAGCTCCTCAGGCACAGCACCGATCCAGGGTTCTAATCCCACCCTGGAAATTAAAGGCCTTGGCTCCTACACCCATTGCTGTGTTTCCAGCCTGGATCAGTCTGATCCCTTCTCTCCACATTCAGAGGTGGGGAGGGACAAATGGAGCAGTGGGGCTGTACTGGGTGACCCCCTGGCTTCAGTGGAAGGTACTCAGATACACGAAGTGTCCAGGGGCCTTGCCTTGGTGCTGCCTAATGGGGAAGTCTCCCCAGCAGCCAAGAGCGCGGGTGGACTCCCTCCCTGCGGTCTGTGGGAAGCCCTGCCGGGCAAGAAGAAACCCCTTTGTTTCCAGGGAGCAGCTGTGTAGTTGCACAACACTCACCACAGGACGTGTGCGACTGCACAGCAGACATCACAAGACGTATGTGGCCACACAACATGCACCAAGGGACTCATGTACAGCCGCACAACACATGCCACAGGACCCTTGTGTAATCTCATGACCCAGGCTGTGTGATCCTTGTGCAACAGCCAAACGTGCCAGAAAAAGCTTGTGCAATCGCACAAGGTGAGCCACAAGGCTTGTGCTGCCACATGGCTTGTGCTGCCACACAACATGCACCACCAGGGCTCCGTACCCAACAAACACCCCATGTGACTCTCACAATTGCACAGAACAGGCCACGTGACTCATACATAACATAGCCCAGAGACCCTTGAGTAGTTACACAATGCACAGCAGGGAACTTCTGTGTAATTAACACCAGGTCCAAGGGCCTGGCTGTATAATTACACAACAGATACCGTGGAGCTGTTGTGTAACTACACAATATACAACATAGGCCAATGCACCAATCCATGGTTCCCTATATGTGGGCATTTCTCTCCAGTCCGTTCCCCCCACCCCCGGACATGGGGAGGTCTGCCTGCTCCCTTCCCTAGAGAAGCTGCCCTGGTGTGTGTTCCCAGAAGCTGTGAGCCATCCCTCCAAGGAGTGAGTGTAACATACGGACTCCGGGGAGGGGGGGGGGAGCATGCGTCAGCACCCTCTGGGGGCGGCGGCACCGATTTATCAGCCTCCCAAACCAACTGAGAAATCAAACAGTGAGGCTCATGCGGGAGCATGGAAGAAAAAGGCCCCCCAGCTCTGCAGAGAGAGAGAGAGAGAGAGAGAGAGAGAGAAAAACTGGGGGGAATGGAGAAGGGAGGGGATCTTCCATCGTCCCACCCAGGCAGCTCTTCCAGTATTCTCAGCTCCTTTCTGCCCTCCTCTCCATGCCTTTGCCCCGTTCTCCCCTCTCTTGGATCTTATGTCTGAATGAAGCTACAGGGTTCCTCCCCTTCAGCCCTTGCGCCCTACCCCCTTTGGTTAATCCCAGAGGACGCAACGCAGAGTTGCTGACCTGGTTTCAAGCTTGCCCCAGACGCTTCCCTCTGGTAGGGCTCAGTCCAGGTCCTGCTGGGACGGGGGGAGGGATCTGTGTCACCCATGGCAAAGATGGCAGCCCCTTGCAGTCCCCTCGGCAGAGAGGGGCCTGGGGAGGAGAGAGCAGTGGGGAACAGCAGCAGAAGGGCATGGAGGGAGGGAGAGCATGAGGGGTCTGGAGGCCGGGGAGGGAAACACCTAACAAGGGAAGCGGGCAGCGTGTGCGCGCACGGATCTGCCTGTGAATGTGTGTGAGGTGCGTGTACAGGCAGCAGGGCATGATCGGGGATGGGTCGGGGGGAATAAGTGTGTGTGGGATGTGTGTACATGCCTGGGGGAGGTGTCCACGTGTGATGGATGTGTGTATAGGAGGCCATTTCCTGTGCACATGTGGGGCCCAGACAGGTATATGCCCTTCTTTGCTCCTTCCTGGTTTCCATCTCCCCTGCCCATCCTGCACTGCCTCTCAACCAACAGCGATGGGGGGAGTAGTCCCTGCAGGTGTCAGCTGCTCTCTAGTGAGGCAGCCTTGCCCTCTTGGTTCCTTCTTCCCTCCAGTGTGCTCGTGATCCCAGCCCCCAACCCTCAGAGGGTCAGCGCCGGGTCCCTGAGATCTAGCTGTAGATCTGAGCCAATACCTTGTGCAGAGGGAGAGGTTAGAAGCCTGGGGACCTGCTGTCCCCACTCTGTGCACCCACTGGGATCTCCCCAGGATCCCTCTATCTGGACATCCACCCGTCCACCTGGGTCTATCTCTTGGTCCACCCACATCTCTACCTAAGGATCTCCGTCTCCCTGAGAATCCAGCCAACCCTTTCTCAGGAGATCAACCCCTGGATCTGGGGAATCTCTCGCCCTCCGACTCAGAGCCAGCCCCCAGTTTGTAACACTGTATCACTCAGCCTACACTAGGCTCTTTGAAGAGAAAGACACAAGTACAGAGAGTTTTTCTTTTTTGCTGCTTTGTTTCAAAGATACGTACATCTGGAGGAAAGAAGAAGGGAGAGAGAAAGAGAGAGAGCGAGAGAGAGAGGAAGGAAGAAAAGAGAGCAGGTAGCCAGCTAGCTGCAGGCAGTTCCCGTGCAGTAACTCATGCAATGCGGAGATGAGAGAGTGCTCTTAGGTAATGCATTTAGGCTTCAGAAAGATATTAAACCAACCGGATTCTAGATGTAGATGTTGAGATGAATAGGAGGAGAGGAGTTGGGGGCAGAGGGAGAGATTTGAGGGGGTTGTTTAGTGTCACAGGTTGATTGGCAACCAGCGTAATATACAGAGATGGAGCGACAGATTGGGGACGGGGTGTTTTGTCGTGGGGGTGGGGGTGGGAGGCGGAAGAAGTTCAGAAATATTAGTTGGCATGGATACACAGACCGATTCATAGATGGACACATGGATTTTTCATAGTGCATTTTGATTGGATGACATTTTCAGAGGGTGTCGCCCCAAAATAGCACAGTATAAAGAGACAGCATGGAAAGAAGGTAAGACAAGAGAGACAGTCATTATAGAGAGCACACAGCATGAGGCAGGAGACTCCCGACCCACCCGCACAGGGCAGCGCCAGCACCAACCCCACTCCCCTGCCTGCTGAGGGGCCGCTCTGATGCAAGGGAGCGAAGGGCAGGGGTTCTCCCCGGTGCTTGGGACCCTGCCCTCTGGCGCAGGCCCAAGCATCCAGTCTCCATGGCTTTGCCACCTCAGGCCGAGGTCTTCATCCTCACGGCTCCTCCCTCCCCCGACCCTGGGAGATGGGTCAGGAAACTGAGGCACAGAGAGGGGAAGAGATGCCCCCAAGATCAAACAGCAAGTCAGTGGCAGAGCTGGGACGAGAACCCAGGAGTCCTAGTTCCCAGCCCTGTGCAGCAGGTACTAGCCTCTTCTGCCTTCTCTGGGGCTATCAGCCCCCTGTGTACAGTTCCACTGGGCCGGAGGGTCTCCAGAGGCCAACAGGTTCTAGGTGATTTCTGAAGGAAGGGCCCGTGGGCCATGTTCCCTGTCTCCCCCAGCCCTCCAGAGTTTGCACTGCCGCAGAGCTCTCCTGCCAGTTCGGGTCTACTGCGTTTGCATGGTACAGGCCATCGAGGTCAAGAGCAGGTAGAGAAGGCAAAGTTGTGCAACGGGCCAGCCCCTGACATAGGCATCACCCCTGGCATGCACTGGCCTGGCACGGTGAGGAGGGGCCTTCGAAAGGAACTTGTGTGCTGGGCTGGATTGGCAAAGGTCCACCCACCAGCAAACCCCACACCTTGCTGCCAGGTACTGGCCCCTCGTTCTGCCTGCCTCTGGGATCCCATTGGATGCCCTGAGCAATGCCAGCCCCCACCTATCCCCAGACCCACAGACCAGGAGAATCCAAACCTCACAAGTGCCAGGAAGCAAAGACCCCATTTTGGTAGAGACGAGCGCTAGGGCAGGCTATGTGGCGGCTGGATATGGGTGGGCAGACAGGTGTGTGAAACGCCAAGGGGAGTGGCTTACACTCCTTTTGCACACCCACTGACTAGTGTGTTTTGCACACTCAGGGTTGGAAGGCAGCTCTCGGAAGATAGTAAGACCCTTTAGAGCAGCTTCACTGAGATCAGTATCTGGGTCTCTGTCACCAGGGGATCCCAGGAGGGATAGGCCTTGCCTGGGGTCGGAGTCAGGACACCTGAGTTCTATTCCCAGTGCTGGGGGTGTGGCCTAGTGTTTACAGCAGGAAGGAAGAGAGGTTTAGGACACCTGGGTTCCCAGCCACTGGGTGGGAGGGAATGTGTCGTAGTGGTTACAGGAGGAGACTGGGAGGGAGGTTTTCTGGGTATTATTCCCAGCTCTGCCATTGGCTCTCTCTGTGACCTTGGGTGACTCACTGCCCTGCTCTGTGCCTCAGTTTCCTCATCTGTAAAATGAGGGATAATTATACAGACCCCATCCTGCAGGATTAATTAACACTGGGGGAAAGGCTCTCCAGGCGCTAGTTGGTGGCAGAGATGGAGGAGACCTGCTAGACCATTCAGTTCGTCTCCTCAACCCACCCAGGGCTGCTTCCTGCAGTTCTATACCAGGGCTAGTGCCAGTCAGATCACAGGCATTGCCCTGCTCCTGTATCCTGCTGCCACCCGCCCCCTACACTACACTGAATTGCAGATTTCCCTCAAGTTTGCCCAAGGTATCTTCTCCATGACGTTCACTCCACAAACAGGATGATCCCCAGTCACCCCGGGAGAGGTACCCTTGCCCACTGCCCTGAGTTTGGGCTGGCTGAATTCTCTCCAGGTGGGATTTGAACTCCGCCGTTGGCGGCTACCAAGGGGTGAGGGCCTGAGCAGCAGGCTTTCTGCAGAGGGCGATGGCCCAGTTCAAATCCAACTGTCAGTAACGTGTGCGCGCCCGTGTGTGTGTAACAGGGACTGTTCCCCTGCCTCCTGGGGAACATCCTGGGCTGCTTTCAGTTTTCTCTGTCTCTGCCTTCCAGGGGCCAGGCTCTGCTCTCAGCTTCACCTGTGCAAATTTGGCATCACTCCAATGGACACTGAAAAGTGACTCTGGATTTATGCCGGCATACTGACGCCCAGTTAAGTGACTCCGGATTTATGTCGGCATGCCCACCCCTAGTGGAGTGACTCCGGATTTACGCCGGTATGCCCACCCCCAGTGGAGTGACTGGGGATATGGCGTGTGAGATCAGACCCTGTCCCTCACTGAATCCCTTTCAGGTGGGCAGGAATGCCCAGCTGGGTTTGGTTTTGACTCCATCTGCCTTGGTCCCTCAGCACTTGGGGCTGTCCCCAGAACAAGAATTCTTGGGCCTCCTCATATAGAAACTGCATGGCTCTCTTCTCCCCACAGCGGCTATCTGGGATGACACTGAATGTGGCTCCAACCCAGCTGTCTCCCTCGCCCGGCATCTGTCCTTCCTTGGGGCCAGGCACAATGGGGTAAAAGCCCATACTGTAGTTCTCATGTCTTGATCCCTGTGGTGCCCCCCTCTGGCGAGCGTCCCCCTCTGCTTAAGCTAAGGCCATAAGAGAGGAGACGGTGTTTCGAACTTACCCCAAACTCTGTCACTAAGATGTCTGTGATGCTACCCAGAACTGTGACAAAATCAAAGATATTCCAGGCATCACGGAAATAATTCTATAAAGAAAAACAAAAACAAAGGACGAAAAGGAACAGCAACACGGCAGCAAACATTCAACAACATTCACGACGGAAGCAACAGCAACGAGAACAGAGAGTCACCCCCCGACCCAGCCCCATTTCCTCCCTGCCCCCAGTGCCCTGACGCCGGGAGAGCCCAGGTTACCTTTTCGGTGAGCTCCAATGGATCTGGCAGGCAAGAGGGGAGGGGGTCGAAAGGGTTAATTTAAAGGAGCGGTGGGGGTATTTCTTGGCACCTTGAATGATCCTGGGGTGGCTGGTGTGACTGGGGCCTGATGCTGATCTCAGTTACCCGGGGGAATGACGATGGTGCAAAGACTGTGGTGTTACACTGCTGTGTCATTGGTGTAAGGGCCAGACCAAAACTCCACTGAGATCATTGGGCACCTCTCCACTGATTTAAAGGGGCTCTGGATCAGGACCCCACCTATGAGGAAAATCAAACCCAGGATCTCTGGCCCCCAGTATCAACCAGCTAAACCAAGGGGGTCCCCCCTTCCCCTCCAAAACTTTGGAAAGGTGCCCCCACTCTCAGCCCAATCGGAATGGACAGTTAGATGGACATTTAAAATGAAAGAATAAAACACACAGGACCAGAATATGTTACTGTTGCTGGGATCTTCCCAGCCAAGGGACAGAAATGTGTCCTTGGCTGGATTCCCCAAGCAGGAGAAGAAATCACAGCCCTCTCCCACCCCACCAGAGCCACCTGTCCCCGAGCTGTCCATAGCTCTGTGGAGCAAGCCACCAATTGAGAAATGAACCCAGCACAGCAAACACAAGGAATCATGAGAAAACAGCCCAGTTAAAATAAGGGAATGGGGCAGGATCAAAAATCAGCCACATTTTCTGCGGGAGATTCATTCTCTCTCTTCCTTTCTCCATCTGTCAGCGTCTGCTCTCCCTGCCAGACCAGCCTGTGCTGCTCCTCAAATCCAGCCTCTTAACCTCCCTGAGCACCCCTCTCACTGGCTTGGCTCCTGCCTGAACGGAAGCCCAGATCCCTCTGTGCAGGATGGAGTGGGTTCCTTGCCCTGAGCACCTGCACCAATGGTGGGAGCCTCAAACCCCCAGGGAGCTTCAGCAAGCCATGAATGGAGATTGGACTCCTTCATGTCTCTTGGGGAGACGATGCTAATGGACCTTACTGGTGGGACATTTCTCCTGTAGCCCCTCTTTATTTTGCTCCCCTGAATCCTCATTATAGTTCCCTGAACCACCCAGAACAACCTACCCCATTCCCTGAGCTGGGGTCAGCTTACAAAGTGCTTGGAGATGCCTTCAACAATCACCTCTTAGTTGCCAGTTGCCACCATCCCCAATCACTTGGTGGCAAGGTGTTCTGACACTTGCCTACAGGATGGGGGGGCGGGGGAGACTGTTAAATCCCCGCCTGGTAAAGGGGGGAGGGCGGGGCATGGGGTTGGAAGAACAGGTGGGGAATCCCCTCCTGCTGAAGGAGCTGGGTTCTGTCTTTTATTTCCATGGTAACACCCCATGCTCCCTAGCGGAATTGGCTGTGGAGACACTTACCAGCACTCCAAAGGCCATGATCTTCAGCAGACACTCCAGGGAAAATAATGAAGTGAAGACGTGGTTGAACATCTTTAGCACGTCCTCATAAGCAGTTGAGGCCTTGTCGAACTAAAGGCAAGAGAAGAGAGAGCAAAAAATCAGCCCCACAGGACAGGACAGGTCCCCAGGCCACAGATCAGCCCCACAGGACAGGACAGGTCCCCAGGCCACAGATCAGCCCCACAGGACAGGACAGGTCCCCAGGCCACAGATCAGCCCCACGGGACGGGCCAGGTCCCCAGGCCACAGATCAGCCCCACAGGACAGGACAGGTCCCCAGGCCACAGATCAGCCCCACGGGATGGGCCAGGTCCCCAGGCCACAGATCAGCCCCACGGGACGGGCCAGGTCCCCAGGCCACAGATCAGCCCCACGGGACGGGCCAGGTCCCCAGGCCACAGATCAGCCCCACGGGACGGGCCAGGTCCCCAGATCAGCCCCACGAGATCAGGGGGACATGCCGGCTATGCAGGAGGGGCCCATGTTTGCTCTGCCAGGCTTGCTACAGCATGGCATCTCATACCCTGGTCAATACTGCCCCATCCCACAAGGGGGTCGCTCACCTTCATCATTAAGACAACGGTGTTGAGGGCGATCATGGCCATGATGGTGTACTCGAAGGGCGGCGACACCACGAACTGCCACATGCGGTACTGAAAGCTCTGCTTGTTCTGAGGCATGTGCCGGGTCAGGGGCTTGGAACTGATGGCGAAGTCGATGCAGGCTCTCTGCGGAGAGGACAGACACAGCCACTAGAGCGGGAGGGGCTCGTGGCCACCGGCGTCAGGATGGGCGCAGGGGGAAGAGGGCACAGGGGCAGTCCAGGCCGAGAGACTCTGAACTGGCTTAGCCCCATGCGCGAAGGACAGCTCAACCGGCTGCCCTGGTCTAATGCTTCTCCGACCCCTTTGTGGTGGGTCAGAGGACGCTCTCTGGCCCGTGTGAAGCGGGAGATCAGTGCAGATGATCGTAACAGGGCCGGCGTAAATCAGCATTTCCCTCATGAAGTGAATGGAGATTTACACCAGCTGGCGACATGACCCTATGCACTGGTCATCATGGGGACCGTCCCAGCTCTCTCAGCTGAAGCCCCCACGGGTTCTTCATGCCACCTGAAAGAGCTCAGCAGCCCCTGGTTTCCTGTGGCCCTTTAGGGAAGCTCCTTGCAAACCACTGGCCTTTCTCCAGTGCCCTCTTCTAAAGCTCAGGGCTGCTCCATGCCCTGATTCACAGATGCTACAGCCAGAAGGGACCCTGCTGTGACCTTCCTGTCTAACGTGGGCTATCCATATGCAGCTGCTGCAGTTCTCTCTCCCCTCCACTTGCTGGGGATTTGAACCGACAATCTCTAGCACCAGAAGCAGCAGCCAGACCCCTGTCCCACCAGGCCATCTAAACTGGGAAACTGAGGCATGGAGAGGGGAAGAGACTTGCCCAGGGTCACCCAGAAGGCTGGGAATAGAGCTTGCTCATTAGCGAGCTTGCAGGGGGGCAATTGGGGAGCTCTCCCCAGTGGCTCAGTGGTGTAATCTGGCCTTGCGCCCTTCCAGGCAGCACATCAGCACCGGGAAACAGCCTGAATTCCTTCTTCCATGATGGACACAGGCCCTGCAGCAGCTGATCCAGGGCATGCCACGGTGCTAATGGCGAGATGCATGGTGGCTGGGGCATGGCCACTGGGAGCTGGTGTAGGGGCTGCTGTTGGGGAAGCAGGGACAGAGTGGCATGGTCCCCCTGACTTGGACTGCACCTCATTCTTCTCCAGGCTGTATTCCTCCATCATCTTATCCCCCTGTTCCTGGAACGTGATGATGATCAAGGCCACAAAAATGTTCACGAAGAAAAATGGGAAGACCACGAAGTAGACAACGTAGAAGATGGACATCTCCATACGATAGCCGGGGCTGGGGCCCTGGTTCTCATAGGTGGCATCCACCGAGTGTTTGAGGACTCTGCAGTGGGGAAGGAAGGAAGGTGGAAAGGGAAGGAAGAAAGCGAGAAAGATGGAAATAAGAAAGGGTAGGAGAGAGACAAACAGCAGCAAGGAGGAGTCAGTTCAAGCCTAATAGAAATTCCTGTCCCCAGCTAGGCTCATTCTGTGGTAATACCCTGGTAATATGGATGAGGAAAAAGCAGCCTAGAAGGTCCAAGGGCCAGATCTTCATCTGGTGTAACTCAGCACAGCTTCAATGAAGCTATGCATCTACAATAGCTAAGGAGTTGGCCCTACGCTCACGCAGCAGACGAGTGGCAGAACTGGGAACAGAACTCAAAAGTCCTGAAGCACATGCACATGCCCGTCTTTCCTTTTCACCTACGCCTTGGGAAAACTTTACAAAGGTGAGGGGCTACCATTCTCCCCATTTTACAGATGGGGAAACTGAGGCATGGAGAGGGGACATGACAGGCTCAGGGTCACCCAGCAGGCCAGCGGCAGAGCTGGAAGAGAACCCAGGTCTGCTGAGTCACAGTCTGGTGCTCTAGTCATTACGTCTCACTGCTCCAGGCTGAAGCAGCTACATTCAGCTGCGATCTAAGCGATGCTTCACCCCAGATCTCAGAGAGAAAAGGGTTAACCCCAGCCCTCTCCTGTACACACTGGCCCGCCCCCGTGGCAGCTCCTTACTGTGGCCAGCCTTCCCCCGTGGACACAGTGAAGAGAGTCAGGAGTGCCCACAGCACGTTGTCATAGTGGAACTCGTATTTCCTCCACTCCCGCTTCTGGGCTTTCACTTCATTGTCCTTCTCGTAGACCAGGTACTCGCCCCTGGGGACGAACAGACACCGTCAGCTGCACAGCCAGGAGGGCTGGGGCATAGCACTGGGCTCCTAAGGCCAGCTCCTGATCTCACTCACTTGGGAGCAGATCCTGAGTGAACAGCTTCACGCAGGCTAGGGGGCTCAATTCTGCTCCTGTTTGTGCTGGCTTCACGTTTGTGTAATGCCCGGCAGCAACTCCTGATCGACACCCCCGTCAGCGAGTAGGGACTCGGAGCCTTTGCCGTGGGCTCAGTTCTCCACCAGGCCTGAGCACAGCTTGGGTGCAGTTGGGTGTGGGAGGGCTGACAAGG
Source organism: Chelonia mydas (assembly GCF_015237465.2). Classification (NCBI taxonomy): domain Eukaryota; kingdom Metazoa; phylum Chordata; order Testudines; family Cheloniidae; genus Chelonia; species Chelonia mydas. The sequence continues at coordinate 16,153,335 of NC_051260.2, forward strand.
ACCCGATCACAGCAGTCTGACCTCCAGCCACCTGGCCCAGTGTAACTGAACCTGCAGGTAGCTCACTGGTACCAGGTCTTAAAAGGTGTAGGGCCCCTTACTCCACCACAGCCCCTTCCCTCCCCTATGTCAGCTGGGCCGGAGGGAACTCTGAAGGGGCACTCTCCGGCTGTTTTCAGATCACTCTATATGTCTCATAATCCACCCCACTGACTTTAGAGCCTGATTCTGATCTAATTTTCTCCAGTGTCAATAAGCGTCACTTTACTGAATCCCGGGAGCTACCTCAGAGTGAGTGGAGAATCAGGCCACTAGAGTCAGACCTGCTGACCCATTTGGGGCCTCTCTCCCTGATGTAAATCTGAAATAGCCCCACTGATGTCAATGGAGCAACACCAGTTCACACCATCGAAGGATCTGGCCCCACTGACTCCACTGCAGCCATGGCCAATTTACACCAGCTGGGATTCTGACCCCACTGACTCCAGTGGAGCAATGTCCCTTTACACCAGCTAGGAATCTGATCCCACTGACTTCAGCACAGTGATGCCGATTTACTCCAGGTGGGGAGTCACCCGGGTGTCACTCTGGCGTATGTGAGAGAAGCAGGCCATTGTAATTTCTACCCTATGCCCGCTGTGACTCTGTCCTTAAGCTCTGCCTTGCTCCGCCACGGGGCAAGGAAAGCTGCCAAGAGGAGGGTCATGATACCAGTAAGTAGGTGGGAGACACTAAGGGAGCGTAGGAACGAGCCGGGCTGTAAATCAGGAGTAACTCCACTGAAATCAGCGCCACTGGGCCAGTGCAAACTCAATGCTAAGTGAGCAGAGGTGAGGTCAGGCACTGCCTCTGCATTGGCCACCACCACTGTGTAGCTAGGCTACCCGCCAAGCGAGCAGAGCAGCTTTGCTCCACTCCTGGAGGCCGAACGGGACTACGGGGAACAGTGAGGCCCCCTGCTGAGAAGGTGGCTGGGGAAGCGGAAGTGTGAGGAGCCCAGGGATGGGTTGGGCCATGGCCAGGTGCTGAGAGACAGAGGAAGGTGGCTCCGTACCTACAGTCCTTCTCAAACTCCTTGGACTCATCCGTGCAGTAGAAGAACTTGCCCTTGAAGAGCTGGACGGCCACCACAGCGAAGATGAACATGAAGAGCATGTAGACGATGAGGATGTTGAGGACGTTTTTGAGAGAGTTCACCACGCAGTCAAAGACAGCCTGGAAAGGACGGGGGCCCCAGTCAGGACTGTATGAGGACTGCAGAGTCCAGACTAAACTTGCTCCACCCTCGAGTCCCACTTGGCCTGGTCCCATCTCCACATAGCCAGAAAACAGCCCCTTTCCCAAGCATGGCGCTCTGCAGTCAGGTCCACCTGGCCCATTAGGAACTGGCTGCCTATTTTTGAGGGGTTAAATGCCCAGAGATTAGCCTCACTTAGGTCACAGAGCAAGGCCGTGCCAGAGCTGGGGATAGAATCCAGGAGTCCTGGTCCTCAGGTCCCCTGCTCTACCCCACGAGACCTCCCAGAAACAAGAACAGAACCCAGGAGTTCTGACTCTGCACTAACAACTAGACACCACTCCTTCCCATAGCTGGGACTAGAACCCAATCTCCTGTCTCCCAGCCCCTTTTTCTGACCCCCGCACCTGCTCCTGCAAACCCCTGCCACTCCCCTCAGGCAGCCACAACTCCTTTATTTGCTCTCAACCATCCCTGCACCTACCTTGAGCTTTGGCAATCGCTTGATGGTTTTCAGGGGCCTGAGGACACGGAGGACACGCAGTGATTTGATGGTGTTAATGTCCTTCCCTTTGCTGCTGCCTCTGTAGAGACACGTTGGGTGGGGGTGGGAGAATGGGGAGAGAGAAGGGCGATGAGGCCCAGGCCCCTTGTGCCATTCTAGACACAGGGTTCTTCATGGAGGTCCATTCCCTTGGGCGCGGGGCACCCATCTGTTGGTGGGAGACTCTGGGTTACTGGGTCACTCCCAAGTGACTCATCTACAAGCCCGGGCCACCCCTAGCCCTTTTGTCTCCTCCTCACCTCTTGCACTCATCAGCTGCCATTCGGAGGTGCTCTTATCACACACCACCAAGTTGGCCCTTTCCTCATTATCCCAGAGAAGGTGGAGTTCAAAACCCTAATCTATTTATTTAATGTATTCTGTCTCTCCACCTATGTATCCGCAGTTTCTAACTAGCCATGCATCCATGGATCCATCCATCCACTCTACTTACTTACCTATGGTGTCTTTCCATCCATCCATCCACTCTACTTACCTACCTATCGTGTCTTTCCATCCATGGATGCATCCATCCATCCATCCACTCTACCTACCTATCTATCCACTCTACCTACCTACCTATGATGTCTTTCCATCCATCCATAGACAGACCCTGTGTTTCTCTCTAGTTGCCTAGCTCCCAGTCTGTCCTGGCTGGCGTCACCCTACGTGCTGGTCCACAGTGAGCAGTCTTGACCACACAAATCCCACATTTGAGGGGAGTGTAGGGTGATTTAGTTTGCCCAACTGATGGGTGGCATCCAGGACTGGGGAACACCTCCACTCCAGCACCCCACCAGACAGAAAATCCTGACTCCTACTAGAAAAACCCAGTTCACTCTCCTCACGGGGACGTCGTCATTCAATGATGAAACGCCGCAGTCTGAACAACCACCTCGTTCTTTGTCTTAGAAGTCATTTCCACAGAGCCAGCAGAAATTACCAAACCGTGCTTTGCAGACACCTCCACAAAGAGAAAAGGCAAAGAAGAAGGAACTCCTCCGCTGGGGAGCGGGGTGGGGCCCTTCACCAGGTGTTTGCTCTTCTACAGCGTCTTTCATCCAGGGACCTCAAAGCTCTTTACCAAGGTCGGTATCATTATCCGCATTTGACACGTGGGGAAACTGAGGCACTGAGTGGGGAAAGGACTTACCTATGGCTACTTCAGGAATTAGTGGCACAGGCGCAAGCTGAACGCAGGAGTCCTGGCTTCTGATCCTCTGCTCTAACCACCAGAACACACTCCCACTCCCCTGGCTCCCAGTTCCTTGCACTAACCACTAAACTACATAGTCCCCACTTCTTACAAGCAGCTGTGGTAAACGGCAACCACCGTAAGAGCAATGGGGTGGGTCACATCCAGGGAGAGGGGGAATTCAGTCTGATCTATTCAGTAGTTTTCCCCACTGTGAAATTTCTTTAATCACTCCCCCTCGCTGCACACACACGATTTTTTTTTATACCACTAGTGGAAGGGGCTTCAGCGTGGGCCCTGGAGCCTGAACATGTCCTGTCTATGGTTACTAGCCAGGCAGCTTCCCCATGCACACCCTGCCAATTGTGATCCCTGTTGTGGGGAGCAGGGAGTGAAGCCTTCATGGCCCATTCAATCCTGGCTTTGTTGGCGAGGCTGCCAATGAAAAGGGACAGGGATCGCTGATTGTGAGGAGAGTGGTTTGGGGCCATAGACATCTGTCCCACTAGGAACAAGGCTGAGACCCAGCAAATTCATTCCTCACAGAAGCCTCATTATCCACATTTTATAGACAGGGAAACTGAGGCACAGAGCGGCTATGCAACTTACCTAAGGCTACTTTGGGAGTTAACAGCACAGGTCAAACAGAACCTAGGAGTGCTGTGGCTGGCAGATGGGACCGATGTCTGGTGATAGGAAAAGTCCCTTTTTATTATTAGCTGCACACTAAGAACCCGTGTACTAATGACTCGGTCCCTAGAAGGGGCAGGACGGGAGCTCCTTCCAGCCCCAGATCTCAGCACAGACTGCTGGGCACTCTCACTTGCTCTTCTCCCCAGCACTGATTGGGTCATATGGGCAGATCCAGTCCAGAAGGTGCTGGATGTAATATAATCCAATAACACCAGGCCTGGGTCCCAGCCTGGGACAGGGGCTACACGATGATCATGGGTGCCCCCGGTATATGGGACGGCGGAGAGCTGGGCCACAATCTCACCCAAAGCCAGCCCCAGCCCGGAGGGCTGGAGTGGAACTGCTTCATGCCAAGCTGATGGGGAACTGGTGATTTTCCCACAGGGCTTCTCACTGCTGCTACTCACTGCGAGCTGCCCTGCTGCTCAGAACAACACTTTATCCATCACTAGCCTCTGTAAGGGACTTTGCAAACGTTCATTCTTCACCCTCACACCATCCACTGGGGGGGGGGTGTCAATCAGTATTATCCCCATTTCAGAGAAGGGGAAAGTGAAGCACAGAGAGAGAAACTGATTTGACCTAGATCACACAGCACATCAGTGGCAGAGCTGGGGATAGAACCCAGGAGTCTTAGCCCCAGTTCCCCATGTTCCAATCACTAGACCCCACTCCCCTACCAGAACTGGGAACAGAACACAGGCATTCTGCCTCCCAGCTTCCCCAGATAACTATCAGACACTTGGCAAGTCTCTCTCCTGGGAAAAGAACCCAGGCACCCTGACTCCCAGTTCCCCGCCCTTAGCACTGGACCCCACTCCCTCTTCTCAGTATAAGGTCACCAGGTTTGAGTTTCACAGGAACAATGCTGCGAAAGGCAACAAAGTATTCTGTACAAGGAAATCATTTCCTTAGAAGGGACCCACTGTCCCATTTTGGGAGACCCCATTCCAGCACAGGACCGAGACAGAGGCAACAAGGTGCCTTATGCCTGGGGGACAGAGAAATCTGGGTGGGTGTCCAGCAGAGGGGCCAATGACAAGAACTGACCTAAACGAGTGATGGACAGATCTTCCCATTCAAAGCAACGCATGATCATGAGCACAGGGAAATAAAGAGAACATAGGCAGAATGTGTACGAGAGAGAGAGAGAGAGAGAGAGAGAGAGAGAGAAAGACTTTACCGTGAGCTGCTCCTGTGTCAGGTGGCAGTGAAAGGGGAAAGACAAGGAGAGGTGAGTGACAATCAGAAAGAAAACACACGAGACGTACCCCAACAAAAACCACCAAATGGGTTGTCCCCACATCGGCACTGCTCTTGGAACGCCCAGCGCCCTGCTCAGAGCTTCACTCAAGCTCCTCCTCTTTCACCTCCTGGCCAGGAGATGGACTGAGCTGATGGACCAAACTGGGCTGAGCAAGGTCAGGATGCTGGTGTCAGGAGAACCTGAAAGCCAGGTCAAGGCTTGACAACTGGATCCAAACTCTGGTACCAAACAGGGCATTTTCCAACAGCTGGAGGATTCCCTGCATGTGGATGAGCTTTAAAATCATGAAGAGAGGACAAATCCTCAGGGTTTACTCCTCCCTTACCCAGCATTCACTCCTCCCTTACTCTGGGTTTGGCCTTTCCTTACTCCGACAAAACTACTAGTGAAATAAAATAAACTGAGGATAACTAACCAAATTGTGAATTCATTACTCCAGGTTTACTCACTCCCTACTCCAGGTTTACTCATGCCTTACTTGGGAAAAACTCCCAGTGAAGTCAAATAAATTGAGGGTGGTGTAAATCGGCAGAGCTGCATTGACTTCAATACAGCTGTGTTAACTGACACCAGCTTTTGGCCCCCTGGGGGCACAGCCTCTGCTCTCAGTTACACTGGTGTAACTCCGCTGACTTCAGTGAAGGTACCCTGGATTTCTGCCCGTGTGGAAGGAGAATCAGGCCAGACATCACATACAAAAGCAAGCCCAAGTGTAGCAATCAGCTCCTCAGGCCTCTTGTCACCAGCCCAGCTCAGAATAACTGTGGTTAGAGTAGCTTGTGGCAGAGCTAGAATCCAGCTGTCGAGACCCTGGGACGGCTGGTACTGATGCAGCAGCATGATCTAATGTGGTACGGAGGAGAGCAGCATACACAACCAGGTGAGACCGTAATGCAGCACAGCAGAACATCAATAGAGATACTTCGCTTGTGTTACCAAAATGGCTCAAACATTGGCTCAAACTGGTTCTAGGCTAGTGATGGAATCTTACGAAACTGACACGAAACAGGGTGACATAAACAAGGCTAACAGTGGGGAGCGAGGTGGGGAGGGGGAAAGCTGAAAGCTCTCTTCAGGGGGAGAGGCGGGTGGATTCAACCAATGGGGAAAAAGACTCTCCGGCAGGGGTGAGCAAACTGGCTGGAAAAGATTCCCACGCGACTCCCACCCCAGAGCCCTTTCGGATGGGTCTGAAATGCTCAGTTAACCCTTTAAAACCCATTCTTCCCTATATCTGCATTGCTGCTCGATGGATTAAATGCAAAATGGGTCTTGGCTCCACCAACACACTCCACTCCCCGAAATTACACAGCCCAGCTGCTGCCCAGTTCATGCCCCCCCCCCGACTATGGATTCCACCCATGATTTCACCAAACACTCCTAGAGGCATGCTGGTCATACCACCCGGCCTCAAGTTCAAGGGGAAAAAGGCAGGTCTGGGGAGATCTCCCTGGTCGGCATGCTTTGGAGGGTCACCCTGAAGTAGCCACTACTACAGGCCTCAGGGCTAGCCCAGCCCACATCCCTGCCGTTACAACCACCATGGGCTACTGCAGGGGTACAGAACCACTGGGGCACAGGTTTGCCCTAGCCACACATTCTTCTCTTCTGCCCCTCCCTCCTCCTCTACATCTCCCTGAACCATGCACATGGGCCTCCGGTGAAGACGGCAGAGCCAGTCTCGGGCTCCCTGCTGTGGAGGGTGCTCTGTGGGAGGAGGGGAATGGCTGTGCCTGCCCCAAGGCCCCTTCGCACCAGCCAAGCTAGCCCCCAGGGACCAGGGCGCAAGGCTACGGATGGCCCTGACTCTCATCTACACCAGTGTCACTCCAGTGGCATGACTCCGGGGTGGGGGAAAGGGGAACCAGGTGCCAGAGCTCTGCTTCAGCCCAGTTCAGAACAAACTCTCTCTAGAGTCAGGATATTTAACGAGCGGGGGCCCCCCTCTCCGCCTCACCTCACTGCAGTGGCAGCTGCCTCCAGCCTCAGCTGCTAGTCCTGGATGGGGACACAGCATTCACAGCCTGAACTTTCCATTCCCCTCCCTGCTCCTGCACAGGCCAGGGCACCCCAGCCCTGCAAACCCTCGGTTTCCCCAGGGAACGGACACACCCTGAAGCCTGGGGGATGCATCGAGACCACTGGGCTCTGGTCCGAACCCTGGCCGTGCCCAGTGGTACCAGCTGGGAAGGTGTCTCTGATTCACTGATGATGAACAGCCCTGGAGACTGCTGTCTCCTGAACTCCCATTCAGCACCGGGCCTGCCCTCTCCATGCCCTGCCGGGCTAACATGCTCACAGTCTTGACCCAAAGGACCAACCTCTCCAGGGAGCTCAGGTTCTGTGGCCCATTTTGGCTTCTCTGCCAATGAGGCATCCAATTAAGGCCGCCGGCAATGGTGTTTCATGGATACGAAGTGGGTGCCTGGTCCCACTGGGGAAAGGGCTGAGACCCCCTCAGACTCATCTCACACACAGGCCATCAGATGGCCATTACCAACCCAGCCTCGATTGCTCTCGTGACCTCCAAGTGAGAAGGCACGGCCAGTCCTTGGGCACGGCAGGCCCTGAAAAGGGACGGCTTGTCCAACAGCCCCAGCAGTTTGCCCAGCTCCACACAGAGGGTCAGGAATGGCGGGGGAAGCCCCCGTGCCTCCCAGCACAGACCATGCAGGGGGAGGATCAATCGGTGGGACAGCGCCAGGCATGCGCGGGGAGTGGGGAGATGCACATTCGGGGGTGCAGGGGGCGCTGGGAGCTGGACCCTTTGGCAATGCCCACTAGCAGCGATTCTCAGGGGTCCCAGCAGGCAGGCATGAGAGAGGTTGCTCAGCATGCCGTTTCCCTGCAGCAGGGGAAGCTCGCCACTGGGGGTGGCACACGGGGGCTGGAGATGACCCACCAGGACCCCGAGGGCTCTGCTGGCTCATGTGCCTGTTTCCATCCATCCTCCCGTAATAACCACTGACCCCACCGTCTGCTGACCCCTGTGCATTGCTTCACCAGGGCACAGAAGCTGCTCATGGGCTGAGCAAATCAACACTGGAAACTCAGTGCGTAATCCCCGGAACTGGTGCCGTGCTCGCCTTCTCTAGCTGTACACGCCCGGACGGGCTGGCTCTCACAACCGCCTGGAGCGGCTGGGCCCAGCACCCTCTCAGCACGTGAGAGATGGACAAGCAGCAGGGCCCAGCGTTACCCGCATGTCAGTCACAGAGCTGGGAAGGAGAACCCAGAAGTGCTCTAATGACCCCAGCACACTCCTTTCCAGAGCCAGGGCTAGAACCCAGGAGTCCTGACTCCCAGACACCCGCTCCCCCCCGCTCTAACCCCTGGACCGCACTCCCCTCCTGGAGCTGAGGAAAGTAAGGAGCCACCCTGCTCGAACTACGAGACCCCAGTCCTGCACTTGAGGCTCACCCAGGAGTTGGCACTCCAGATTTACTGAGCCGCTCCTGCTGGGCTCTGACTAGCACAGCGAAACCCTTTCTCCAAACTGGGCCTCGCTGCCCCATGGCTTTTGTTCAGTAAGGGATCTGCTGGGCCAGTCCTCGGGTGGCAGCGGAATATCACTGTGCTAATGGCTTGGGTGGCATCATAGTGCAAGGCCCTGAGAATCCTGCTCCCGAAGCCAACAGCGCTGGGCCTGACTGGGGCTGCGTGCACCAGCCTCCCTTTCGGGGAGCTCCTGCTCGGGACCACGTTCCTTTGTCCTGCGGATGAGGCCTCGGTTGTGGGCACTGCATGGCTAGGATGGACAGACATTATCTGGCCCTTGGGAGCGGCTCCACATGCTAGGGGCATCCCAAGCTGGTGGGGAGGTCGCTCCGCCATTCCATGCATGCTCTGTGATTGGCTGGGGGGAGGGTTGGCAGCGAATGGGGGTGCCCTGTCATGCAACAAGCCAGGAGCTGGATCTGGGGAGGAGTGCAAGTGAGAGAGCTCCAGCAAGTAACTCACGTGAAGGCAAAGGCCACCAGTGCTCCGCTGACCACGATGAAATCCAGGATGTTCCACAGGTCCCGGAAATAGGCGCCTTGGTGAAGAACCAGCCCCAGGTCGACCATCTGTGGCAGGGAGCAAAGCTCAGGCAGAGGGTCAGCAAGGCGGCTCGCTCCGTGCTGGCTGCTGCTGAGGGTGAAAAGGCTGCTCCCCTTTCCAATCGCACCTCGCTCTGCTCAGCCCCAGGTCCCAGTGCGCTCAGCAGAGCAGGGGCCATCCCACTCTCTTCCTTTCACAGAGAGGGAAACTGAGGCACGGTGTGGGGACGTGACTTACTCAGGGGAGGGCTGGGACCAAGTCTCCTGAGTCTAGAAGGAGTTGGGCCTGTTCTGCTAGCCAGATGGAGGGACAAGAGCTACCCAGCAGCTGGCATCATCTGGGCTTTAAGGGACAATTCGCTCTTCCCAAGCTTAATTCAAACTAACCCAGAGGCAAACCCTGTCACTGCTGAGAGCCCCCAGTGACTGAGAGGTACTGAGCTTAAATAATTCCTCTCCCTCTCCAGTATTTATCCCTCTGATATATTTATAGAGAGCAATCATATCTCCTCTCATCCTTCTTTTAGTTAGGCTAAACAAGCCAAGCTCCTTGAGTCTCCTTTCATAAGACAAGTTTTCCATTCCTCGGATCATCCTAATAGCCCTTCTCTGTACCTGTTCCAGTTTGAATTCATCCTTCTTAAACATGGGAGACCAGAACTGCACACAGTATTCCAGGTGAGGTCTCACCAGTGCCTTGTATAATGGTACTAAAACCTCCTTATCCCTACTGGAAATACCTCTCCTGATGCATCCCAGGACAGCATTAGCTTTTTTCACAGCAAGTTCTACCCTTCCAGCTCTGCACGCCTCATCCCCCATCAGCTGCGCGGTAAGGAAATGCCGGCAGAGCCATTGTGAGGGACCAGTCTCCTCTCTCAGCTTCTCCCCCTCCAGGTCACTCCTTCCCTGTCCTGGTGACGGGGAACGGACAGGCTCCAAGATGGGGGCTCCAGACCTATTGGGCCACTCCATCCCCTCCTCCCAGGCTGGAGGCCCCCCGGGGAAGAACTGACAGGTGGTCCATACATGCAGAGAGTTGGGGGGGGGGAGGGGGCAAGGGCTGTATTTAATGGACTGATGGGCTGTTGGCCTGGTGCCTTCTGTGGCTAATGGCAGAAGGATGCCTTGGCCATCCTGGCCAGGGGTGGGATGAGAAACAAGCTGTTAGGAATTAGAGGAGCTGCTAACACAGGGGATTCCAGGGCAGCGTCCGCCCCGTGACACTGATCCCCACCTAGGGTGGTAACGTGGGAGGATGAGCTCATCCTTTCTCTGCAGCAACACCGGGGGAACCCACAGGGCTGGTGGCTGGGTCAGACACCGTGGAGATCTCCTGCCCCGGCTGCTGTGGGTAAATCCACCCCACCCCGCGATATGGCCCAGGCCCTGGTCCCTGCCAGACTCACCTTAATGACCATCTCAAAGGTGAAGACGCCCGTGAAGACATAGTCAAAATAGCGCAGAACCTTTGGGGGAGAAGAGAGGGAGGATCTCAAATGCCCCTCTGGCTCCTCTAGCTAGCACCCCAGGGCAGGAGGAGACGCTGCCTTAATCACACTGCAGCCAGGGTCCGGCCGAGCCAGTCCAGGAGCCCCAGCTGACGCTGGCACAAGGGGGCCAGGAGTGGTTTGGGGAGGCTGTCTGAGACCCACCAGGGTCACAGAGCGCAGAAGCCACTAAGTAAGTGTTCCAAGGGGAACGGCCCAGATTCAGACCAGCGATAGCCCATTCCCAACCCCTGTGCTGCCTAGTGCTTGGCCTCCAGGACCAAAGCAGGACCTATGGATGCAGGCGTTGCATCTCCCCACGGGTCTCTGGTGGGTGCTCCCCATTTCCCCCATCACTCTTCCATGGGGATGGCCTTTGGATGGGGTTTTCACGCCCCCCCCCATGCCCTTAGGGTCCCCACTCAAAAACTTAGGGTGGGTGCAACCTGTAGTCATAGATACCCTGGGCACTCGCAGCGAGTGGCCAGGTGGGAACCCAGGTGTCCTACTCAGACTGCAACATGGGTCCTTTCTGTTCCGTCTCCCTCAAACTCCCCCTGCAGCAGTTCCAGGCAGATAAAGGATTCTTCTTCACTTCCTGACCCGTCATACTTTGGCACCTGGCTGTTAAACAGCTGCTGTGCCCCACCTTAGAAAGGGGTGAACTTCCATGGTGCGTGAGTGATCCCTGCGAGGTGCTGCTGGGTGGCTGTTGAACAGCTCCTGTGCCCCACCCGAGAGGGGGCTGCATACTAGCGCCAGGCAGAGCCACGCTTTGTGTTCAGTTAACACAAGGCTTTAGGAGCCCCCCTTTGGAGACGCACCAGCTTGTTATCAGGCTCATCAGGGTCTGCAGAAGTTGCGTGCAGGGAAGGGGAAAGCGGAGGAGGCATGGGACTTGGCTGAGACCTGCTTCCCCTCCCCTTTGGGGATGCTGCTCTAATTCTTTCACTCTGCTCTCTCCAGCAGGCCCATGCGTGCGGGAGTTGGCCAGCGTGGCTCTCAGAGAGGAAACTGCAGTGTCAGCTGGCGGGAGAGCTGGGTGGTGATTTATGGAGCTCTCACTCCCGGCTGCCTCCCTCCTAACCTACTTTAGCACAGCTGCAGTGCTGCAGAAAAGCAAGAGGAAGGGGAGAGGCCTTTGGCTTTACTTTGGGAAGGGGCGGATGCTAACAGTTGCACCTCGCGTGCTGGGCTCCAATGCCAGAAGGGTGGCACCGGGGCAGCCTGCTTTCTGTTCACTCCCCAGGCATTGCCTCTCTAGCTTTCAGCGTCAGTTTAGACCTGCGGAAAGTTGCCAGTTTGGCACCCCTAGAGACTGGAGGGCACAGCCGGTGTGGCGGGGGCAAGCTCCCCCCGTATGCCACCCCCCACCAATATGCCTCAGCCATGATGCAGAGATCCCTTGTTAGGGGTGTTAAGAACATAAGAACAGCCACAATGGGTCAGACCAAAGGTCCATCTAGCCCAGTGTCCTGTCTACCGACAGTGGCCAATGCCAGGTGCCCCAGAGGGAATGAACAGAACAGGGAATCATCCAGTGATCCATCCCCTGTTGCCCATTCCCAGCTTCTGGCAAACAGAGGCTAGGGACACCATCCCTGCCCATCCTGGCTATTAGTCATTGATGGACCTAGCCTCCAGGAACTTCTCTAGCTCTTTTTTGAACCCTGTTATAGTCTCTGTGTCCTGTTGAGTCCTTGGCCTCTCTCCTGAGACTGCCAATAAGGAACGCAGGAAGTGTCAGCTGTGGTGTGAGTGCCTAGAAAATGGTCTGAGAAGCCTGAACCTACGGTTCATAGGCCACTGAACAGACACCAGGCAGTGATGACATCTGGGGGGATAGGTTTTGACTGGATTGCCTAGAAGGGCAGAAGCCTTCAGCCCCCCTGGGGTAGGGCGGGCTCAGCTCAGCGGTGGGACTTACGTTGTTGCGGGTAGCGTTGGGCTGCACAGGGTCCTCAGCGGCCAGCGCGATGCTGCTCATGGCGATCACCATCAGGATGCACATCTCAAAGTAGCGCAGGTTCACGATGTAATGGCAGAGCCTGCGGAACCTGGGCCGGGCAAAGACGGCACATGGCACCCCGGGCCAGTGGCCCCCAGACTCACTGTGTCCCCCCACCCTGGAGCAGACCAATGCGCCCCTCTGGCCTGGTATCCACCCCCCACCCTGGAGCAGACCAATGGGCCCCTCTGGCCTGGTATCCACCCCCCACCCTGGAGCAGACCAATGGGCCCCTCTGGCCTGGTATCCACCCCCCACCCTGGAGCAGACCAATGGGCCCCTCTGGGCCAGCAGTCACCCCTCCTTGCCACACCAGATCAGGATCACAATTCACAAAGCCAATAGCTGACCCCCATTCATGGCCTATACTTGATGTTTCAGAGTAAGGCACAAACCCCCACAATGCACCTGGCCAGCTACGCATGCTGCCGGGGTCCCCCCACCCCCGCAGGCCAGATGCTCACTCCTAAGTCTGAAGCAGGGAGTTCAAACACAGGAGGGCTGGATGCCCATTGGCCGACTTCCCTCACTTAGGGGTGAGGGGTACTAATAGCCAGGACATTCCTGGCATGTGCCCACCGTCTGCCCGCGGGCACTGGTTGGCTCAGTTCCCCGCCCCGACGAGAGCTGTACTCACGGATTGGTGGTGGAGAGGATGAACATGGAGCTGTAGGGAACCATGGGCTTGGGCCCATTCCCCTCCTGCTCGCCATCCTCCTCCTCTTTCTTCTCTTCCTCCTTCTTTGGCAGTGGGTCTGGATTGGCATTTTTATTCACTGCACAGGAAAGAAGGATGAAGTGAAGTGAAGTGGTCAGCACTGACCTGGGACCCTGGAACCAGACACGGCACAGCTGCTGCCTTCCTGCCAGCTTACAGGGGAGCGAGTGTCATCCCTGCAGGCACGGGCAGGGAGACCCAGGCCTGGCAGAGGTCACCTGAGACTACTGCTGCCGATGGGGAGATGGCTCTGGGGGCGCCCCTTGGGCCCTGTGCTGCATGGCTCTTTAATGCTAACAGCATGCTGCCTCCCCACGCGTGGTGCTAGGGTTAAGGCCAGAGAGCTCCCTAACCCTCCTTAGGAAGGGGAGCTCAGGGGAGACACACACACAGACACTCCCAGTGTGTGAAGCCTCAGCAATGGCAGGGAACTGATTAGGAGAGACCTGCCCAGAGGGACCCAGGAGGTGCCCCACGCCCCATGCAGCAGAGTAGGTGAACCCCCCACCCCCAAAAGTCCCTGCCAATCTGACCCGGGGGAAATTCCTCTCCACCCCAGATCGGGCAACCCTGAGCATGTGAGCCAGACCCACAGCCAGGCATCTAGCCAGAGAATTCTCTGTACCCTCTTGGAGCACCGACCCACCCAACCGGTGCCTGTTTCTGTCTATGGTTGAGCTCTGATCCCTTAGGGCTGATTTGTCTTCGAGAGGTCCCATCTAATGGTCATGGGCTACTCCCTCTAAATTGGGACCAGCCCTGAATCTCAGGAGAGATGCCCCCACGGATCTCACTCCCACACGTAAGAACATAAGAGCGGCCACACTGGGTCAGACCAAAGGTCCATCTAGCCCAGTATCCTGTCTTCTGACAGTGGCCAGTGCCAGGTGCTTCAAAGGGAATTAACAGAACAGGGCAATTATCAAGTGATCCATCCCCTGTTGCCCACTTCCAGCTTCTGGCAAACAGACGCTACGGACACCATCCCTGCCCATCCTGGCTAATAGCCATTGATGGACCTATCCTCCATGAATTTATCCAGTTCTTTTTTGAACCCTGTTATAGTCTTGGCCTTCACAACATCCTCTGGCAAGGAGTTCCACAGGTTGACTGTGCGTTGTGTGAAAAAATACTTCCTTTTGTTTGTTTTAAACCTGCTGCCTATTAATTTCATTCGGTGGCCCCTAGTTCTTGTGTTATGAGAAGGAGTAAATAACACTCCCTTATTTACTTTCTCCGCACCAGCAATGATTTTATAGACCTACGTCACATCCCCCCTTAGTCGTCTCTTTTCCAGGCTGAAGAGTCCCTGTTTTATTAATCTATCCTCATACGGAAGCCGCTCCATACCCCTAATCATTTTTGTTGCCCTTTTCTGAACCATTTCCAAGTCCAATAGATCTTTTTTGAATTGGGGTGACCACATCTGCACACAGTATTCAAGATGTGGTCAAAAAGTTTGAAAAAAGTTGGAAAACCACTGCACTAAGCAGTCCCACTTCCCCTAGGGCCTACGCTGAGGGCGGATCGAGCGCTGCCCCGTGGCGAATACGCTGGGGACGGATCGAGCGCTGCCCAGCGGCGAATACGCTGGGGGCGGATCGAGCGCTGCCCGGAGTTACCCCCCACCCAGTGCCTACCTTGCACGACGGTGTTGTTGATGGGTGGTGTGAAGGTGGCTGGGATATCCACTGTGGTGTGCTCGGGCTTCTTGGCAGCCTTGGCTGGGTTGTTCTGGGTGCTGGGGTTGGTGACTATAAGGCTGTTCTCGGGGGTTTTCGGGGGCCCGGGCTGGGGCAGGTTGCTGGGTGCCTGGCGGTTGGCAGCATTCTGGGAGTTGGGGGGCGGCTGGCCCAGGGTGCCAGGAAGGTTGTGGGATGCCCGGATGGCCATGCAGTTGGCATGGTGGCCCACCTTGGCTGGGCTCTGGAGGTGGCTGGCGTTGTGGGGGATCGAGGGCTCCGTGGTGGCTAGTTTGTTGTTCTTCATGTTGTCTATGTCCTCCGCCACCTGTGGCTCGTGGCGCCCCATGTCCTGCTGGATCGGCCGCGTGGTGGAGAGGTTCGGGCCGGGCACTGAGCTGGGGCCTTGGTTCTCTCTACGGCAGCAACGCAAAGAAAAAGACCCAGATCAGAGTCAGGGAGTAGGAGGCCTCGTCTCCCTTCTGAACAACCTAAACAGCCTGCTGCTATGACCCCACTGAACTGCTGGCTCAGGTGATCAGGGAATGGGACATGGGACCTTCCCTTCTAGGGGCACCAGCTCCAATCTGGCCCCAGGCTGGTGGTGCGGGACTGGCTGACTGCTGGGGCAGTGCTGGTCAATGACTGATAATCACCTCCATCTGTGATGGCTGTTTGCTGGCCCGTATGGAACCAGTTCTTGGATCTCAGTCCAGTTCCCAGAGGGACAAGTGTCAGGAGGATGTGGCCAAGAAGACATTGGTGCCTGTCTGAAATGCTCCCAGCAGAGAGGGGGAAGTGAAGGGCCCTGGGCTTGATAGTTGATACATCCCCTGTTGAGCGGGGAACCAGCTGGCTCCACCCCTTGCTTCCCTTTTCCCAGCCCCTTGGTCCTTCCTTGGCCCCTTTCTCCAGCCCCAGCCCTGTGCCCACTGCTGGCTGAGCGAGGGCCCTGCACTCTGAAAATGGGGGGTCCTGTCTCTGAAATAACTCCGATCTGGCTTCCGATCACCACAGCACCCCTCCCCCATGGTACAACTCCAATCCTCTGGACAGAAGCAAGGAGATCGGGGGGCAGAGTTCCCATTTCCCCCAGCCCTGTCCCCCCCCGCCTCATCGATCCCTGGCAGCTGTCGTGCCCGGGGACCCTCCCACCCCACCCCCAGGTGCCCCCACTCACTTCCTGCGCCGGTGCCGCCTCTCCCTGTCGTCCCTCTTGCCGCCGGTGTCGTAGGTGGACTGCGCGGCATGCCGGTGGCGCCGGCGTCTCTCCCCGTCGAGCTGCTCCCCCTCCACGTTCCCGCAGGAGGGCCGGCTCCCCTCCCGGTGCCGCAGTCGCCGCTCCACCTTGCTGCCCTCGTCCCTGCCCCCGCCGCCCTCCTCTCCAATCCGGCGGTGAGCCCGGTGCCGCCGATGATCCCGCTCGCCCTCGGCCATCCGGGGCGACCCGCTGCGGCTCTCTTTGCTGCCCCCTTGACGGCGCTGGTGCCTGCGGTGGGGGTCGACAGCTCTGATCCGCTCCGAGGTGCTGTCGCGGAAGCCCTGCTCCTGGCTGCTCTCGTGACCCTGGCTGGGATAGTCCAGGTCCCGGTAGGTGCCGTCCTGGTTCAGATCAGTCTCCTTGCTCCCGCTGCGCTGCCGTCGGGCCTCAAGACCCTCTGCCTCAGGTTGCTCATAGCTGCGGGAGCTGCTAAACTCCCGCGAGCGCTCGTGGTAGCGGGCCTGCTTGCGCAGGAAATCCTCGGCCCGCTGCTGGCTGAAGCGCTGCTCCATGGAGGGCTCGCTGGGCCGGGTCTTGTTGGTGTTGTTGTTGCGGTTCTCCTGGGGGTCAACCACCAGCGGCCGGTCCAGGTGGGTCTTGATGTCAGGCCGCATGGCCCGGGCATAGGTCATCTTCCATTGGTCCTCGGGGTCCAGCTCATTGTACAGGGCTTCCCGGCTCGCCAGCAGATTGTGCTTCCGCATCTCGCTCGTTCTCTGTTCCCAGACAGACTTGGAGGATTTTTGGTTCTTCTGCTGCTCTTTCCTGAAGCCGAAACAGGGTCAGATTCTTGAAACACCATTAGAATTGAGCTGCTTTTCCTCCCCCACCACAGCCAGCGCCCTGCCCCGCTCCCCACGGCGCCCCCTGCTGGGAGGAGCTGGGACTGGAGTAGCTGGGAACTCCTCCCATAGCCAGTGCTCCTGCCCCGCTCCCCACGGCGCCCCCTGCTGGGAGGAGCTGGGACTGGAGTAGCCGGGAGCTCCTCCCATAGCCAGCGCCCTGCCCCGCTCCCCACGGCGCCCCCTGCTGGGAGGAGCTGGGACTGGAGTAGCTGGGAGCTCCTCCCATAGCCAGTGCTCCTGCCCCGCTCCCCACGGCGCCCCCTGCTGGGAGGAGCTGGGACTGGAGTAGCCAGGAGCTCCTCCCATAGCCAGTGCTCCTGCCCTGCTCCCCACGGCGCCCCCTGCTGGGAGGAGCTGGGACTGGAGCAGCCGGGAGCTCCTCCCATAGCCAGCGCCCTGCCCCGCTCCCCACGGCGCCCCCTGCTGGGAGGAGCTGGGACTGGAGTAGCCGGGAGCTCCTCCCATAGCCAGTGCTCCTGCCCCGCTCCCCACGGCGCCCCCTGCTGGGAGGAGCTGGGACTGGAGTAGCCGGGAGCTCCTCCCATAGCCAGCGCCCTGCCCTGCTCCCCACGGCACCCCCTGCTGGGAGGAGCTGGGACTGGAGTAGCCGGGAGCTCCTCCCATAGCCAGCGCCCTGCCCCGCTCCCCACGGCGCCCCCTGCTGGGAGGACTTGGGACTGGAGTAGCCGGGAGCTCCTCCCATAGCCAGCGCCCTGCCCCGCTCTCCGCGGCGCCCCCTGCTGGGAGGAGCTGGGACTGGAGTAGCCGGGAGCTCCTCCCATAGCCAGCGCCCTGCCCCGCTCCCCACGGCGCCCCCTGCTGGGAGGAGCTGGGACTGGAGTAGCTGGGAACTCCTCCCATAGCCAGTGCTCCTGCCCTGCTCCTCACGGCGTCCCCTGCTGGGAGGAGCTGGGACTGGAGTAGCCGGGAGCTCCTCCCGTAGCCAGCGCCCTGCCCCGCTCCCCACGGCGCCTCCTGCTGGGAGGAGCTGGGACTGGAGTAGCCAGGAGCTCCTCCCATAGCCAGCGCCCTGCCCCGCTCCCCTTGTCTCTAGCTGTCCTGAGAACAGACCCTGCAACATGAGCCAGTGCCGAGGCTCAGCAGCCCACGGTCAGACACCGCGTCACGGAACAAGAGAGCTTGAGGGCTCCGGTACGTGCCCTGGCCGCCGGTGTCGCTACCTACGGCACTTACACCGCTATAGACATGCTGGCTGCAGACAGGGGGCTCACTTCCGCCACCTCCTTGGCTTTCTGTAGTGCAAGTTTTTGGTTGGCCACCTCCTCCTCTTCTTGTTCATCCTGATAGGCACAGACACGGGTGAGCATTAGCGGCGTTTGAGCCCCATCAACCTGTCCCTTTGGCGACAGAAGCATTGGTGTGTAACTCAGCCCCGCCTGGCGCGGCGGCTCTGTCCCCTTTCGGGGGGTGTGTGTGTGTGAGACCACACAAGGGGTGACAAGCCTGCTGCAGCCTTGGCAAACCGCTCGGGCATAGGTGCTGACTCCGCGGATGGAGCACCCCCAGGGAAAAAATGGTCCCCCTCTATCAGCACCTCCCCCTCCCTCCCCACACCTCCTGCCGCGGATCAGCTGGCATGCAGGAGGCTCTGGAGGGGAGGGGGAGGAGTGAGGGCGGGGGAGGGGGCGGGAAGAGGCGGGGTTGGGCTTGGGGGAAGGGGTGGAGCAGGGGTGGGGCCTGGGGCGCAGTAGGGGTCTAGCCCCCCCAGGGAAAGGACCAAGTTGGCGCCTGTGAGCCCAGGAGACTCCTGCTTCAAGATCCAGGGCGATACTTGCAGCTCCCCAGCCAGGTGTGGCCGCAAGGCTAGGATGCCCATCCTCCCGCTCCACGAGCTAAGGGAGAATTCAGGAGCCCCAGGCCAGACCATGGGACCATCAGCTCCTCTGGTGTAAGCTCCTGGCTAGCACAGGGCACCACCAGCACCCGTACAGCCAGCCCAGCAACTGGGATTCGACCGAAGTATCCCAGCCCGCAAGAGCCTGAATTGGTGTGTGCTGTGGACGGAGAACAGGCAGGAACAAATTCTGCCAATGCCCGAGCCTCAGCAATGGCAGGGAACGGATTAGGTGAGATGAGCCCAAGTGATCCCAGCGGGCACCCCGCGCTGCAGAGGAAATCGAAAAAATCACAAGAGTCCTACCAATCTGACCTGGAAGGGAAGTTCCTTCCCCACCCCAGATCTGTAGACCCCAAGAACATGAGCCAGGCCCACCAGCCTGGCATTTAGACACAGGATTCTCTGTACCACCTCGGAGGACTGGGCCCACCCCAACCAGTGTCCTGTCTCCAGCTGTAGCTGGTCTTTCTTGCTTCAGAGGAAGGTGAAAACCTCTCAGAATACATCATCCCTAGCTGCTAGCTGTGTAGGCCCTAGGACACACAGCTGAGGAATCCTGATGCCACCGCTCCCATGGACTCCAGGGAGGGGTGTGTGATCTGCGTCTCTCTGGGGCAAAGGAGAGCCTGGGGCTGAGGGGCGGACAGGGGAGCGTGTTCCTCTTATTGTGCAAGGAAGCCAGGAGTCCGACAAGCTCCCGGGGGCGAGAGGTAGGAAACAGGTGACGGAAGATTAGCCAGAAAGCCCAGGGGCTGGGGCAGCTCCTGCGCTGGAAAGAGCAGTGTCAGTAGCTTAGCCACGAGCCCACTCCTCACCAAGAACAAGGGGGCAGCACCACCATGTTGCGCAACGGACACTTGACAAAATTACTGGATGTAGTGATGGACCTTGGCAGGGGGCAGGAGGGAGCTCCGGGCTGAGGCAGGGGGTTGGGGTATGGGAGGGGGTACGGACTCTGGGCTGGGGGTGCGGGTTCTGGGGTGGGACCAGAAATGAGGGGTTCAGGGTGCGGGAGGGGGATCCAGGCTCAGGCAGGGGGTTGGGGTGTGGGAGGGGGTATGGACTCTGGGCTGGGGGTGCGGGTTCTGGGGTGGGACCAGAAATGAGGGGTTCAGGGTGCTGGAGGGGGCTCTGGGTTGAGGCAGAGGGTTGGTGGGCGGGTGTGTGTGAGGGCTCCAGCTGGGGGTGCAGGCTCTGGGGTGGGGCTGGGGATGAGGGGGTGCAGGAGGGTGCTCCGGCCTGGGA
This sequence comes from Chelonia mydas, assembly GCF_015237465.2. Classification (NCBI taxonomy): domain Eukaryota; kingdom Metazoa; phylum Chordata; order Testudines; family Cheloniidae; genus Chelonia; species Chelonia mydas. Next base: position 16,173,418 of record NC_051260.2, read on the forward strand.
CCAAGGGGTTCAGCGGGTGGGAGGGGGATCAGGACTGGGACAGTGGGGTGGAGCGCAGGGGTCTGTGTGTGCAGGCTCCATGCAGTGCTTACCTCAAGCAGCTCCCAGAAGCAGCGGCATGTCCCCGGTCCGGCTCCTATGCAGAGGTGTGGCCAGGCGGCTCTGTGCACTGCCCCGTCCGCAGGTGCCGCCCCTGCAGCTCCCATTGGCCGTGGTTCCCGGCCAATGGGCTGGGAGCCGCGGAGTCAGTGCTTGGGGAGGGAGGAAGAGGCAGTGTGCAGAGCTGCCTGGCTGTGCCTCCACCTGCTACAGCAGGGACGGGGAGCTGCTTGTGGGGAGCTGCCCGTGAGCACCCCCCACAGACCTCAACATTTTTACCATGGACACTTGTGTCTGTGTATGGACACGTTGCCGACCCCTGCGAGGACACTGCTCGCGATTCAGCCCTCAGGATGCTCCCTAAGGAAGTTCCAGAGTAACAGCCATGTTAGTCTGTATTCGTAAAAAGAAAAGGAGTACTTGTGGCACCTTAGAGACTAACCAGTTTATTTGAGCATGAGCTTTCGTGAGCTACAGCATCCGATGAAGTGAGCTGTAGCTCACGAAAGCTCATGCTCAAATAAACTGGTTAGTCTCTAAGGTGCCACAAGTACTCCTTTTCTTCCTAAGGAAGTTCGACTTCCAAAGGGGCCCCTAGGGCTGCTCTGAGATCTCAGGGCTCCTGAACCCCCCACTCCCCGATCATCCTGCCCTGGCCCTGCCAGGCAAGCCAGGGAAGTTGCTCCCACCTTGGTGAGCTCCTGTGCGTTAGCCAGGTTATCCACGGCGATAGCCAAAAACACGTTCAGCAGGGTATCTGGTCACCCAGTCAAGGCAGAGCCAGCTCCAAACACCTCTGAGGCCAAGGGCAACCATCCTTGCCCCAGCTCAAGCCACGCCTGGCTTTCAGCATATTCCCAGGGCTCTCTCAGCATAGGGGGCGTGGTCTGCGATGCACATGCAGAGCTTGCTTGCGCCCGCAGCACCTGGGGCTTCCTTGCAGGTCTCCCATCCAAGGACTGGCCCAGTGTACCAAGGACTAGTTTCACAGCCCCAAGCTCCAGCTGCTCCAGGCCTGATCCAGAGAATCGCTCTCTTCCCTTTGCCTGCCGAGACAGCTAGCTATTTCTAATGCACCCATCACTGGGGCGTCTGAGCCCCACAAAGAACACCACTTCACCCTTCACCGACGAGCCCAAAGCACTTCTTCACACAGGTGTCCACGAATCTCACAACCCTGGAACGTCCCGCCACTGAGGGAAAGGTCGCCATTATCCTAATATAACAGATGGGGACGCAGAGGCACAGAGAGAGGAACTGACTAGTCCATGGTTGCACAATAAGCCAGAGGCAGAACTGGGAACAGAACCCAGGAATTCTGGCTCCCAGCCCCTCCTGCTCTAAGCACTAGACCCCACTCCCCGCCCAGAGCTGGGGTTAGAACCTAGGAGCTGGATTCCCTCTAGAGCCTGCTTTCTTTCTCTCCTGGGGCCATCGAGCAAAGGATACAGTTACCAAACAAGGTCAGAACAATGAAATAGACCGAGTACACCATCCCCTGATGGACTCCGCCCTGAGATTTGATCCCATCGTACATTACCATGTTCCAGTCTTCGCCAGTCAAGATCTGAAAGGGAAAAGAACAAGGCACCACAGGAGGAAGAGAATCCTTTCAGACAGTGCGGAGGGGCCCACGCCACCCCCCAGGACCAACACTGAGATGGGAAGACAGGTCTCCAACCCTCTCTGAGCCATGGTGAACATCGCATCATCAAAATGGGGGCGGGTGAGGGAGTGGGTGCAGTCTGTTTTTGCTGGACGGCTTACTGGAAATCTTGGAAATGGGACCTGGGAACTTTCTTGGCCCATCATGGAAATAGTGGGGCATCTTTAACCCAGTGGGTTTCCTCCCAAAGGGTTCAGCAGGCATTTGAGTTCAATAGCTGCCCATAACCCATTGGCCTGCTAAACCCAAGGTTGTGAGTTCAATCCTTGAGGGGGCCATTTAGGGATCCGGGGCAAAAATTGGGGATTGGGCCTGCTTTGAGCAGGGGTTGGACTAGATGACCTCCTGAGGTCCCTTCCAGCCCTGATATTCTATGAGTCTATGAACACAGTGAATGACAATCGCTTCCCCTTTGTGGGTGTCCTTCAGAAGGGCCTTTCCCCTAAGTTCACGCCGTGATGCCTCTTCCTGTTTCCCTGCCCAGCTCTAACCGCCTGTGACACCGACCGAGTGATGGAGCCCGTACCTGAAATACTGTCATTATTGCTGCTGGGAAAGTGTCGAAGTTGGTGGAAGGGGTCCCATCGTCAAAATTGAACCTGCGCAGGGGAAACACCAAACCAACACACACAGGCACATTACTCACACACCCCCTTACCTGCCTGCCATGTCAGAGGGAAAAGAGTTAGCCAGGAATGTCTGCTCCAGTCCCAGCCTTTCCCAGCAGATGGCGCTGTCGGGGAGCGGGGCAGGACTGCTGGCTGCAGGAGGCACTCCCAGCTACTGCAGTCCCAGCCTCTCTCTGCAGGAGGCGATACAGGAGCACTGGCTGGGACCAGCTCACTATTAGTCTGGTCCCAGAGCTTGGTGGGATCTTGAAAAGGCAACAGGTTGGCTGAGGGCTTGGCTCGGAGGGTCCCCCCAATTACTCACTGGCCCCCAAAGAGCTGCATCCCCAAAAGGGCAAAGACGACGATGAAGAGGAAGAGAAGGAACAGCAAGCTGATGATGGACTTCATGGAGTTCAGGAGAGACACCACCAGGTTCCGTAGGGAAGCCCAGTACCTGTGGAGAGAGACCAAAGGAACCACAGGTGAGCCCCTGACAGCGTGTGATTGGGTGACGGCAGACAAGTGCACACATATCGATGGGCAGATGTACACGTGTGATTGGGTGTTTGTGTCTGTGGCCATGTTATTTGCCGGCTGCATGAGACAAACTCAAATGTGCCTTTAGATCAGAGGTGGGCAAACTGTGGCCCATGGGACCCTCTTGCCCGGGCCTTGAGCTCCTGGCCGGGGAGGCTCGCCACCGGCCCCTCCCCTGCTGTCCCCCCGCAGCCTCAGCTCACCCTGCCGCCAGCACTCTGGGCGGCGGGGCTGCGAGCTCCTGCCGGGCACCGTGGTTGCGAGAGCTGCCGGCCTGCCCTGGTGCTCTAGACTGCGCGGCAGCGTGGCTGGCTCCTGGTGCTCTGAGCGGCTTAGTAAGGGGGCGGGGAGCGGGGGGATTGGATAAGGGGCAGGGGGTCCCGGGTGGCAGTCAGGGGACAGGGGGCGGTTGGATGGGGAGGAGGTTCTGGGGGTGGGGGCGGTCAGGGGATGAGGAATGGGGGGGTTGGACAGGCATGGGAGTCCCGGGGGACCTGTCAGGGGGCGGAGGTGTGGATAGGAGTTGGGGCAGTCAGGGGACAGGGACTGGCAGGGGGGGAGGTTGGATAGGGGGTGGGGTCCTGGGGGGCTGGTTTGGGGTGGGGGGGTCCCGGGAGAGGGCGGTCAGGGGATAAGGAGCAGGGGGGGTTTGATGGGGTGGGGATTCTGAGGGGGGCAGTCGGGGGTGAGAAGTGGGAGGGGGTGGATGGGGGCAGGGGCCAGGCTGTTTGGGGAGGCACACCCTTCCCTACCCGGCCGTCCATACAGTTTCGGAACCCCGATGTGGCCTTCAGGCCAAAAAGTTTGCGCACCCCTGCTTTAGATGTTTATACTGTCATGGCACAGCCTAGGGCCCACAGTTAAAGGTGAACACCAACAAACGGACACACACACGAGCATGTGTACACACACATGCACTCAAGCATACACACACTGTAACCTAGGGTTGCCAACATTGTATTTAAAAAATAAGAGACTGTTTCCTTAGCACCCCTGCCCTACCCCTCTTCCCACTGTTATTATAATTAATAATTATTATGAATAATAAGCAGCACTCTGGGGGGTATTTCTTACTGCTTTTTGCATCACTCAGCAACTCCCAATCTTGTTGTACAAAAATAAAAAAGCAAGGGACGTCCCTTGTAATAAGGGACTGTTGGCAACCCTAAGCGTACCACACACACACACACACACACGAAGCAAGAGAACTTACTTTGTGATTTTGAAAATACGCAATAACCTGAGAGCTCGTAACACGCTGATTCCAAAGGATGTTCCAGGCTTCATGACAGCCCAGACCACCTCAAAGATGCTCCCTATGATAACCTGCCCGAGAGCAAAGAAGCATATTAGTGGCCTACAAAAGACTCTGGGCCTTGGCTGTGCAGGGACCCTTGGAGCTGACACCTCCCAGCCTCTCCCACCTAGGGGCTGACAGCATGCTCAGGACAGGCTGTGTATTCACACACATGCACTGCAACACCTGTACCCAAGGGCACACACATGATCACAGGCACATGTGCGCACCCACCTGCCAACGCTCACCTCTGTGCATGCACTCCCACCCTGCCCCCCGTACCTACCCATTAGCATGTACAAATGCACACAGACACACTCCTGCCTCTAACCCCATGCAGCTGTAAATCCACACTAACTCCACAAGGCCAGATTCTGATCACAGCTGCACTGCTGTAAATCCCGATTAACTCCAGTGAAGTCGACTTCAAGGGAGCTACTGTGAATTTACACTGGTGTAACAAATCACAGAATCCAATGGAGCTATTCCAAATTTACACAGTTGTAATTGAAACCAAAATGGGCTCAATGGAGATACTCCAGATTTACACCAGTGTAACTGAAACCAGAATATGGCCCGACGGAACTGCTCCTGGTTTAACGGGTGCAAGCGAGCCCAGCCACCCCTTGCAGGCCCCGTGGCGGGCAAGGAGGTGCGGACTTACGGCGCAGTCGAAGCAGTTGAAGGAGGAGTGGAAGTAAGGCCGCGTTCCGAGCCCGTACATTTTTATAAACATTTCGGACATAAAGAGTCCTAAGAAAATGAATTCTGCATAGTCTGTGAGAGAGAGAGAGAGAGAGAGAGATGGCTCAGACCTGCCCAGATCTCCCTGCCAGCTCCCTCCCACCCTGCTGCTCTCTCCACTAAGAGAAACCCAGAAATTAAACTGCCCGTTGAATGACCCACTAATAATCTCTTCCATTCCTAGAAGAAAAGGAGTACTTGTGGTACCTTAGAGACTAACAAATTTGTTAGGTGCCACAAGTACTCCTTTTCTTTTGGCGAATACAGACTAACACGGCTGCTACTCTGAAACCTTCCATTCCTAGAGCGCCCTCACCCCAAAGGATCACAGAGTGCTTTGCCATCTGATAGACACCCACATAGGGAGACTGTCCGTTCCCACCAAAATCCTCTGGTGCAGGGGGTGTGGCAGCTGGTTAACAGCACGGAACAGTGCCGCGCAGACATCAGTCACCCAGCACTAAGGAGCAGCCCGCTCTGGGGTGGGGCACAGCGGCTGTTTAACCGTCCGTAGTAGGGACGCCTCCCCCAGTGGTGAAATGCAGCCACCTGTAGGGCTGGGGTGCACCAGAAGTTAAACAGCCATGCCATCGAGGAGAGGAAAGGAGGAATCCTCAATCCAAGTGAACCATCTGAGGGGATGTGAGAGAGAAAGGAGCGTGTGCTCAGGCCGCTGGCCATACTCACAGAGGAAGTCGGATAGCCAATCTGGCTGGCTGTAGTGTACTATAGCAACACACAAGGTGTTGAGTGCTACCAGACTGAGGACTGTCCAGTAAAAGGCCTGAGTTTTGACCATTCGGCGGATATAGAAACGCATCCTCCTCTCCCTTTTGTGAAAAAAGGTGGAGTTTTCCAGCTTGGCACTTTTGATGCTGGCTCGAGCAAAGGGTGAACCTGCAGAGGGAAGAGAGGAAGGTTAGGAGCAGCCCCTGGGCAAAGGCCCCAACATGGCTGGAACAGGTGTTAGAGGGGGCAGTTTATTGGGTTTCCCCATTCCCCGAAATAGCTGACTCTCCACCCGCTCCTCAGTTGAGTGACATGGCACCTGGGCCGAGGATCTCAGCGCACTTACTGGGGTCAGCCTGTAGGACAGCAAAAGAAGGATCCTGCATCCAATGAAACTGCAGTGTGTGTGGCAGTGTGACCCAAGGACCTCCGGATGCCAACTGGCAGAGGGCCCAGGAGTATACAAGGGAACAGGGATCCCTGGGTGCACTCAAAAGGGGTTATGTAAGGTGGCTACTGAAAGCCTGTGTCAGGCTCATCCTCATAATCTTTGCAAGAGGTACATATGGAGAATATGCGAGGAGCGATGCGTATATGCTAAAACTGATCTTCCCTTGGTCTGGGAGTTAAGGCAGGTCACCAAAAGGTGGCCCACATACTCCTGCCAGGCAGGGGGAAGGAGATGCTTCTCTCTCTAGCCAGGAACATGCAAACTGCAAATTGTCTGGTACACAATAGACGCCCATTTACAGTCTGAGCAAAATGCAAATTAACAGATTGCGGGGGCTGGAGGAAAACACAAAACCAGCAGGAGTTTATGGGTAAGACAATGAACTTCTGAAACTAGGTGAACCCCCAGTTATTCCTTTAATTGGGAAGAAAATTGGTGAGTGGGCTTGATCTTATGAGAATGGGTCTCAACCAAACTGGTTGAAAACTCTGGGGACAGAACTTGGGGTATCTTGTAGGAGATAGGGGAGTGCCCTGCCCATTAAAGTTAGTCTCTAGAAAGCGTGTTACGATTTTGCTTTATATATAATAACCATTTGTTTCCGATATTCTTACTGGCTATCGCTTCAATCTCTTCTTGTTTTCACTGTATATCTCAAAGTGTGTTAAGCTAAGTGGTGATCCTGCATAGAATCCACCAAGCTGGTGTGTCTAACTCCTTTGGGAACAGCCAATCTCAGAGTTGCGTGAGTGTTCAGTGGAACAGGAGCGCTTGGAGGACCTGGGGTTCAGCGAATGCCCATCCCTAGCCTGTACAGACAGAGCGAGGCCTGCAGGGACCTGGGGAGCGGTGCCTGTCGTGCCAGAGGCTGTGGCTTCAGGGAGCTGGTCCACAGCAGGGACAGACAAAATTCCCTAACACTAAGGGCAAGTGGTGGTGAGGTGACTCACAGCCCTGGGAAGCGTCCCAGCGGCAGACAGGTTTGTCCTTTCCCGCATCACACGGTGCCCACCGTGGCTGCACACAAGGCTGCGGACCTACCCACTGAGGAGATGTCGGCCAGCTGATCATCTGCTTCCTCCGGGTTCAGCAGGTCTGTCTTGCTTTTCTTGATGGTGGCTCTCCGCAGAGCTCCAACAATAGGAACATGGCAAGAGAAACAGACATTATCCTTTGGGTTTCCCAGTCAGACTCTGTACAGTGCCCTGGCTGGAAGGGGCTGGAATAGCCAGGAGCACCCCCTCGGTGACCCTGCCTGCCCCCAGCAGCACCCCCTTCTGAGAGGAGCTGGAGAAGCCAGGTGCTCCCCCCACAGCCAGTGCTCCTGCCCCACTCCCTACGGTGCCCCCTGCTAGACTAGGCTGCACCAGAATTTCTCTACTATTTTTTCTATCTCCGGAACTTTTTGGAACATGGACAGATGAACAGCACCTGTTTATACTGAGCCCTCAAGCCAGCCCCCTGGACTGCCCTCTATTAGTGCAACTGTGTTCAGAAGTCCCAGGGGAGCCACTATTTCTCCAGCCACTCGGCATTCAGGGGCACACAGCTTACCATCAAACGGGAGCCTCTGCTCTTCCTCCGTCTCATCCTCCGCTAGGATCACTTCTTCTGAGGGAAAAGAACCGGGAATTAATCTAGGCAACAACACGCCCCTGGAATTCTGGGGAAACTTCTTAAGCTGTGCTGGGATGGGGCCAAGTTGAGTCCGCTACAGTCAAGGGCCAGAGCGAAGGGCATCTATGCTACCACATTTCAGGGGGGAGGGGCCCCATGGTGCCAATCGAGGTCCAATGCAGAAAGAAGCCACATGGCCAAAGGGCCCCTACTACGGGGCACCCCTCCCCAGGGCACGCAGGAGGAGGCGTGCTGGCTGGAGGGCCCTAGCAAGGGGAAGGCAGGCTGGAATGCCCTGGGAGGGAGGAAGGCTCAGGTGGAAAGGAGTGACTGGGAATATGGAAAGAGGTGTGGGGTCCGCATCATTCACTTCACCCCCACCAGGACACCCATCCCTTGTCCTAGCAGCTGGTCAGTGACTCCATAACCCTGCCCTGGAGGGCTGAGAGGGGAAGAGCAGACGATGTTGCACCAAAGATCAGAGCCAGGGGGAATGTTCACTTGGGAGCCTGCATGGAGCTCACTTAGATTCCGGGGCTCCTTGCTGAGTGGACTGACAGGCTGGGTTCATCGAAAGGGGCCCAAGTTTTCGGGGAGATCTTGGTGTTCCAGATGCCACCTTTGGGCCCAGCCCCAGAGATGTGTTTAGGTGCCTAACTCCCACTGATTTCAAAGGTGCCGCAGTACCTTTGGTGATCTGGGCCTTTGAGCCTTTGGGTGGGTTGGCAACTCAAACTGAACGCCAGGGCAGGGGATGGGAACCGACCCGACACATGCTTCCCAGAGGCAGGGAAATAGCATCTGCCATTGCTGGGCAGAGGCCCAGAGAGGGGCAGGGACCTAGTGCATTAGAACTGAGAAGAGTATGCTCCCCCCATCCCCGGCTGGCGTTGTGGTAGAAAGGAGTCCTCACCCGCTTTGGAGATCCACTCCATGTAGCCGTTGAGCTCCCTCTCAATCTGCTGCTGCCGTCTCAACTTGAGAAACGCCCGCCGGTTCTCCACCCGCTCTCTTTCCTTGGCAAACTCCCTGCAGGCATCAAAACAGTCAAACTGTCTGCCAGGCTGCCCTGCACATGTCTGAGCAGGTGGGTATCACAAGGAGGGGGCGGAATGCACCTCCTCCCCTAAGAAGGTGCCATTTGGGGCACCCTGTGCATGTGGAGCGTGTGTGTGCGTGTGTACCTGTGTGAGAAGGGGAAGTGTGTACATGTGCCTGGTATGTGTGACCGTGTCCGTCTATGCAGTATGTGTGCGCCCATGTATCTACATGGACTGTAAGGGGTGTACACACAGTGTGTAAGACATGTGCACCTACACGTGTGTCCATGTGTATGGATATACGTGTGCCCACGTCTGTGGGTGGGCAGCATGGCTGTGGGTGCAGGGCGTATGCCAGGGAATCCAATAGCAGCAATGGCAAAAGCCTATTGGGTTTGCTCTGACCCCTTCCTGGAGGATCGCACCTAGGACTTCTCCTCTGCAGATCTCCCAGCTCTTTACAAGGTGGGTCAGTGTCACTCTCCCCGCTTTACAGGTGGGGTAACTGAGGCACAGAGCACAGAAGTGACTTGCCCAAGCTAATGCAGCAAGACTTCCAGGTTTCCCCGCTCAAACTACCAGAGACCACTCCCCTCCCAGAGCTGGGAAGAGCAGCCAGGTGCCCTGGCTTCCAGTCCCATGCCCTATTCCCTACAGAACATCCTGGGCCCCTGGAAGTCAGTCGAGAATGCAGCCCAGGGCAGGGGCCACACACTTACCCAGACAGCACCCCCAGCACAAGGTTCAGCATAAAAAAGGATCCAATGATGATGAGGGGGATGAAGTACACCCAGTTCCAAGTGTTCCCTGAGGCATCGTTGCTCTGGGAGAGAAGGGAGTGACTCAGCCAGTGCAGGCTGCCAGGGCCAGGCTGTTCCTTCCCTCCAAGGAGGGGCTGGTGACCATGGACCCCAAGCAGCCGGCCAGCTCAGCAGGCCCACTCCTAGCCCGCTTCCAAGAGAGCTGAGTCTGCTGCCCAGCCCCCACTAGGCTTAAGGTGACCATATTTCCCAAAAGGGAAAACTGGACACCCCCTGGGGCTAGCCTGAAGGCTAGCTCTGGCCGAGCTGGCATCAGCCACTGGCCCAAACTCCTCCCCCATGCAGGGCTGGCCTGAACCACCCACCCATGCTGCTCAGCCCCCAGGCCCACATGGGGCCATCCCGCAGTGCTCACCCCCCCTTGGCTTGTGCCACTCAACCAAGCTGCTACCCCCCGCCTCTCGCCCATGCAGGGCTGGCCTGGCCAGAACCGCTCGCCCGAGCCCTCACCCCCTGCACGTTCCTCCACCTCCTGCTAGGGGTCGCTTGCCACTTTTTGGGCAAAACTGGGCATCAGTTGGCAAGTGCAAATGGGACAAACGCCAAGTTTTGCCAAAAAAATTTGGGACGGCTGGGACAAGGCTTAAAAAAAGGGGCTGTCTCGGCCAAACCGGGACGTCTGGTCACCCTACCTAGGATGGGCCCTGGCACCAGTGCGGTTAGCACAAACAGCCCCCCTCAGCCACAGACGCACTAGGCCACGGGGACTGATTACCTGTCCTGCTGCTCAGGTTGGGGTGCCTTGGCAGGGGATGGGGGGAACATGCCCAGCTGATGTCCCTACGCTCCTCCCAGAGCGAGGGCTAGAACCTGGGGTCCTGACTCTCAAAGCCCTGCTCTGCCTGCTAGGTTACACGCCTCCCACCAACACCCTGGCACTAACTGCTGCTTGCAAACAAACCATAGGCCACTCTGCCGGCTCCCTCCCACAGCCACTGCCCTGAGGCGCTCAGAGCGAACCCGGCCGCTCCCCACTCTGTGCCTTGAAAGCAGACATCAGCAGCAGGTCATGGGTTTGCTCCAGGGAAGGTGCTAATGGACTCTTCTCCTGACTGGCTTCTTTGTCCTCCCCTTTGTAGTGCCAGGGGCTGGAGGGGCAGGAGCAGGGATGGGGCGCTTTGTGAGCCTCCGCTCCACGAGCTGCTAAAGATTCCTTGTCCCCATTTCTCGCTGCTAAATATAGGCCAAGGAACAAAGTGAGCGGCAGTCTCCCGGCTGCTCAGCCTAATGAGAGCCCAGAGTGCAGCAGAGGGGTCTGGTGACAGTGGTGCCTGGGGAGTGGGGAGCATGTGAAGGGGCCTCAGGGCCTCTACAGACTCTGCCATGCCCACCATCTCCCCGTAACTGCAAGGGGCAGACTGGGTCCAGGCTCCCCTGCTGTGGCAGCCTTGTTAGGGCAGCTCCTCCACTCCCATCCTGAAGGGACCTGAATTCTGCAAGGTGCTTGTGTCCTGCCAGATGCCTGGTCAACAGCTTGGCCTGTGGCATGGCCAGGGTGCCTCGGGACTTGCACTAGGAGCTGGGGGGTCGGGGGGTGGGTGACTCCCAGCTTGCGCAGATATATTTGGGCTAGCTGTTATTGAGTAGTGCCACCAGGGCAGCGGCAGCATGAGCTAGCTGCCCCGAGCACAAACCCACGTGGGGCCCATGGGAACATCCTCGGGGCAGCAAGTCCGTGGCTGCTGCTTCCAGTGCGCTATCTGCACACGGGGTGTAAGGACTGCATCTGTATGAGCTGGGGATCACACCCCTGACTTACAGTGTAGACGTAGGCTCAGCAGAAGGTGCAACAACCCTCCACGTCACACCCCAAGCCCTCTGAGCCATCCTGCCCCCAGGCACTGCTTCCCAATTCGGCTGGCAATTTAGGTCCCACTCAGAGGCAGATTGCCATTGCCTCTTGCCAATGGTTCGGCTGGTTCAGTGTCTGGTCCCTGCCCCCCTTTTCACACTGTAAAACAACAACAGAATCCTCTGTGCTGAAATGCAGCTGTCTCTGGAGGGGTGCGGGGGTGCAACAGCTGCTTCGCAGCCAACGTCAGCCCCATGGTACAGTTTGGGCAGGGCAGCAGGCACTGGATGGTGGTAAGACAACTGTATGCGATACACATGTTTTCTGCTCTCCTCCTTTGCGAGAGACTGGAAAGAAATGACTCGCTGGTTAATTATCCAGGGCTCCTTTCAAATCTAGCATAAAAGGCACATGATGAAGACAAAAGGGAGCAGGGTTCAGAGGAAGCAATTACCCACAAGGCCGGGAGTTCGTGGGACGGTCTAGAGCGATTGGGTTGTCGATGACAGAATGCGTCATAAGGGCTTATTCCACCGATGGATTGGCTCAACTGAACTGCACTGCTGCATCATGGGGGGTTCTGGGTCTCAGGCTCCCCCGATGGGTGGTTTTATCCCCTAGTCACAGGGGCAAACACATTGGCGCAGAGCTGATGGGGAAGTTGCATATACTCCTCTGACTGTTGCTCTATCAGGCATATGAGCTGGCTTGCGGACATCTGGGTCATTGCCATGAAGCAGAAGGTGGGCTGGAGGCTTGTGAGATTGTAATTAAGGTGCATCATCACCCAAGGGCCTTGAATTGTAAAGTAATTAATGAACCCACCTCCAGGGGAGGTAAGTGGAGACCATAACCAATATGGGGAAACTGAGGCACAAAGAGCAGCAGTGTGATTTTCCCAGTCCCCAAGGGGAAGTCTGTGCTCAGGATAGAACCCAGGAGAGCTCACTGGAGCAGTAACTCATTAACTCTCCCCTCCGGAGAATATTTTCATTCTCAAAGTGAATTTCATTGGAGGATGGGAGCACCAGGCTGGCAGCCCCAGGGGATGGCCTGCTGCGTTTATCCACAGCGTGGTGAGCACGGTCAGCATCTTCCCTCCCATGCTCATGGCCCCTATCAACGTGCCTCAGCCCTCTCCTGGGGAAACCCAGCTTTGGGGGCAAGAGAGGACATAGGCACGCAGCTGCTAGGAACTGGGCTGAGACCCACTTAACTAATTTCACATAGGGACCAATGGGAGCACACCTCAGTCACAAGTGAATGGAGCTGAATTCAAACCAAGGCCCTAGAAGGGAAAGGCCACAATAGCCCATCTCCCAGCCTCTCGAGCCAGACATGCTGGGCACTAGATTGGAGAGGCACCATCTACCTGGGAAAGGCTCTGTGAACCATTCCCTAGTCCCCCAAGCCAGCCAGTCTCACTGCCATGGGGCCAGTTTGGAGGTGCACCCTCCCTAGAAGGGAAAGGCCCAGAGACATTCCCTGCCTTCCTGAGCCAGCCAGTGCCCCTGCCCCAGGGCCAGCTTGGAGCCAGTGGCACCAAGAGGGGAAAGGCTCCATAGTGCCCCTGAAGTGGAACCTGAGTAGAACCTATGAACCTATGCCCTGGATGTGAATCCCACCTCCTGTGCACCTGCCCTCCTCCACAGTCGCCAGTGCACACCCACGAAGAAGTGTCTTGCAAAGCCCTTGTCCAGAGGCCCGCATAGGTGCTGGAGCAAAGCCCTGCATGGGACTAGTCTTCAATCCTGCTCCCGCTATCGTGGCAGTGGGTCCTGCAGGATCCCAGTCTTACTGCAGGGCTCCATTCTGGAGCTCCTCCTGCTCCCACCTGCAGCAGACTGCCATTGCTTCTGGAAGGTCAGCTCTCGCCAAGAGGACTGGCGCAAAGCAGATCCTAAACCACCACCAGTTTGGAGGGGCTGACAACGGCTGACTCATGGAGCAATGCTGGCTGCTACAAATCCACTTGGAAGCCTTTGGGGACTAGAGAGAGATGCAGGCGGTGCTGCTCCCGCTGTGGTGGGCCTGGGACACGAGGTCTCTCTCCTGCATTAGTGTGATTAGCTCATGGAACTAGGAATAATTTATGTTTACATTGCGCTTTCCGTCCCCAAGTGCTTCATGGTCTCTAGAGAAGGATCTGCCACCCACCACCAGAATGCAGCTACCTCTGCGGGGGAGCACGGCAGCTGTGTAACAGCCCACACCCACACTGCGTAGCAGCTTTTGGCAGAAAGCAAGAAGAATCCTGTGTCACACACAGATTTCAAGGGAGGGTTTGGGGAGGCTGAATGGAATTTGAGCAGGAGCCTGGGGCTAAGGCAGCTACTCCTGGGGACAGAGCCACGGGATTCCAGTGATCTCACTGTAGTGTTTTATCCAAAAGGCAGATGCTGTGGGTGTGCAGCTTCCCTTCCAAGCAAAGCATTGAGCTCAACAGCCCTTAAGGGATAGGAGAAGTGCCCCCTTCTGGATCATCAAGGCAATTTCCTGCTGCACCCTGGGCTTTCCTTCCTGGTCTCCACCCAGAACTAACTGGCCAGGTCACCGTTCAAAGCACCTCTTGTCCTATTCAGTCTCATACCCAGACGGCTAAGCTCAAGCTCCCCCAGCCCAGCTACATGCTAATGCACCACAGGGCTGTCCTTGCACACACCAGACATACTCAGACACCTACACACTTTAGTGTTAACACACACAGACATATTACAGCCATGCTACCATAACCTGGCACTTACACAGTTGCAAATTAACACACCTACTTTTCCACAGTGCTCCCTTCACAGGTTCTCTCACAAGGTCCTGCCCTGCCACTCACACACTACAGTGCCATGCTCACTAATGAACTCCCCTCTTGCAAGCTAACACACTCAGCCACAGTGGAACAGGGTCACTCCCTCCAGAGCATCCCTCATGACATGGGACAGCTCTGCAGCATCCCTACCTCAGTTTCCCCCTCCAGGGTGGGTCCCCTCAGCCTTCCCCACATTGGTCACATGACAGCCCTCCAGCTAGTCACTAAATAAACTTGAATGCTTCCAGGATAACTAGGGTCCAACTAAAAATCCTAACAAACAACAGGTTCTTCTGCCCCTCTGGAGCCCACTTTCTGGATTCAGTTTCTTTGCCCCTTCTGGGCTACCATGAAACCCTTCCCCACTCTGTCACAGAGCGCTGACTCCCCAGCTGCTTCCCCTGGAACTCCTCTCCCAGTCTACAGGTCCTGGCATTCCCCGCTCCCTGCCCCGCAGAGCAACTGGTGCTTTTAGCTGAGCCCTGCCTCCCAGGACTTTCTCCCTGGAGGCCCTTTATCCTCGCAAATTCCTACTGCCTCCCCTACGAAGGAACTCCCTGCTTTCTCCTGGGGCCAGCCTGTCTCCCTGAGAAAGAATTCCCTGGAACACAGTTTGCTCAGCCCTTTTTAGGAGACCCAGGTGTTCTCAGGTAACCCATCCCCTTAGCTCCACCCCCTCAGGCTACAAGGCAACTAATTATGGCACAGGTAGGGCTGGTCCCATTTGCCCTGTAAGGGCCAGTGACCCCCTCTCTCTCTCACTCGCACACACATCCCTGTCACCTTCCCCAGAAATCCAGCGACCCCGGGCTGTGCATGGGAGCTGTCTGAAAGTCCCCCTCTGGCACCTTTTCCCTGTATGCCACCACCAGGCAGGCCCAGCTTCATCCCCCATTCTCCAGCCTGCCACGAGGCCTACGGGCTCCAGGCCAGGCACCGCCCTCTCTCTTTTTCTCTTCCTCTGTCTCTCTCCCCTTCTCCCCCACCCCACATCTCTGTGGAGCACTTTATCCTTTTCCCTGGCTCAGCAGAACGCCCCAGCTCATTAATTCTGCACACATGGCCAGCCGCGTGCCTGGCCTCTTGCTTGTGAGGACCCCACTGCACTTTGGATCAGGGACAAAATGCTGAGAGAGAAGCAGGCTGTCAGCATCCTGGAAGCAGGCTCCCCTTTGGCTGGGCACTGCTGCCTGGCGGCTTCTTAACTGCAGTCCAGGGGAAGCCACGAGCCTCCCTCTGGAGTCTGGACACATGTCAGCCACAAGATGCCTCTTGGGTCCAGTGTCAGGGCTGTGAGGGGGCTGGCTGCCTCGGGCTGGTGGTTATTGGCCCAGCTGAGAATATGCCTCAGTAGATTCAGGACTTGTGAACAGCCAGGTCTGTTCTGGTCTCACTCATGTAACTCAGAGCTGAGAAATGGGTTGTTTTGGCCAAGAAGATTTGTGCCTCTCTCTAGGGGCTGCAGTGATTCTACAGGGCAGGACCAGGGCCAGGAAGGCACTGTAGAGCCAATGTCCATATTTGGTGGATTCAATGGACCTGCAGTACAGAAATGACAGTCGTGCCAAGTGAGTGCGGTGACCCTGCAGTACAGAGACGGCACCCGTGCCAGGTGGGTGCGGTGACCCTGCAGTACAGAATCAGTGCAGGTAGCAGGCAGGTCAAAATGCTTTACAACCATTAATTAACAAACTCACCCTGTGAGATCATCACCCCCTTTTTACAGATGGGAAAACTGAGGCACCAGCAGGGCAGTGACTCCCCCATGGCCAAACCATAAATCAGCTGCAGACTCAGGAAGAGAACACAACAGTCCTGATTCTCAGCGTTATGCTCAGACCGCTAAGCACAGCTTCTTTATCCAACTAATGAAAAGCAATATGTGCAGGGAACCCCCTACCCCTCATGCGTTTCCTGCCCTGCCCCCCAGATGCCAGGCAGTGAAGGCCTTAGAGCCCAGGGCTGCTGCAGGCAGGGACTCACATAATAAAGGAGTTCGGTCCACCCTTCCATGGTGATACACTGGAAGACAGTCAGCACAGCAAACAGGATGTTATCGAACTGCGTGATCCCGTAATTCGGGCCTTCCCAGTACTCACGGCATTCTGTCCCATTGGGGCACATGCGGGCTGGTTCTTCTGTCCCACATGGAACATCGACCTTGATTTCGCCTGCAGGGTGGGAAAAGAAAAAGGACTGATATCCCGACGGCAGGTGGGCAGCCCTGCAAAAGTCAGGTAACCCCATGGCTGGCGGGTAACCTCGCGTCTGACAGCTCATCTGAGGGCTGGTGGGTTACCCCACAGAAGCCAAGGGCTTCTCCCTACATGGCCCCTTCCACTTGTCAAAGAGCTGAGGTAGTAACGATACCAAGCCCTTCCCGGATCCTTTTGCTGGAAGGCCCCAGTGCGGGGCACAGGAATTGTGTGCAGAGAGAAAGCAGTCGACGTTCAGGAGCCTGGCATCCAAAGAGCCAGCCTGGTCTCTACAAAGGGAGGGGGAATGGACAGAACCTGTGTCTGAGGGTATCAGGAAGGAGCCCTGAACCTGCTCCTGCTGGAGTCAGTGGCAGCAGGGCTGGGCCCTGTGCTCTTCGGGGATGGGAGCCTTGGGGAAGGAAGCGTTGGGGCACCTGGTCATCCCCACACATGCCATGCCATGCAGCCCTCCTGTGTACAGCACTGGCAAGCCCTCCCCCCTTCGCCCTCCATGATCCCAGACACACTCCCTCTCTGAAGGGGACTGGGATCCCCACACTGAGCTCCAGACCCTTCCCCTCCTATTTCTCTGACCCTCGGCACCACAGCATCTGAACATCTCAAAGTCACTCCTTGGCCTACCAGCCACCACCCTGGGGTATTACCCCATTGCACAGATGGGGAGCAGAGACACAAATGACTTGCCCAGTTACACAGGGAGACCATGGTTAAGCCAGGAACTGGACCCGCGTCTCCTGGGTCCTGGTCCAGCATCTCTTCTTCTACTCCCAAAGCAGGGAAGGGATGGTCCTCTCTACAGTACCTTATGGAGACCCCTCCTGGGACCCTGAGCTGAGCTCCAGCCCCTGACTCCCAGACACCCTGTCCTGGTGCAGGGAGGGGCCCTGCACTGAGTGCTGGTTCCCTCCAGATTGGTAGCCGGGATTTGCAAATACTAATCGGAGCCACTTCTCTCGTGTCTGCTGGGAGAGTCAGACTGCCTGGGACCCTGCAGGTGCTTCCTCTGTCCCCCTCTCCTTCCCTCCCTCAACCCCCTTCTCGATGACATGGCCGCGTTGCAGAAATAGCTCTCCCTCAATTAACACCATCTCCATCAGGGGAGAGAAATAATTAGGCCATTCCATATTGAGCGCAGGCCAGGGGCCCAGGGAGGAGCGGGAGAGAGAGAAGGAAACAGAATAGTGGGGATGACAGGCAGATTCCAGCCCCACGCCCTGAGACACTTGGCCAGGGAAGGTGCTGTCACTCGTTGGCTGGGTTGCTGCTCACAGGGCCGGTGCCGGCTGGGTTCATACCACCCTCTCTCACACACAACAAGGACTGGGATTTTCCAGCTGCGGCTCTTCAAGCCCTTTACAGATGTTCCTTCATCTAGCCTTGATCCATGTCAACATGACCTCCACATGACAGGGGGGGAAACCGAGGCACAGAGAGGGGAAGTGACTTGCCTGAGGCCACACACCAGGTCAGTGCCAATGCTTGGACTAGAATGTCCTGGCTCCCTGTTTGCTGCTCTAGTCCTTAGACCATTTTTCCTCTAAGAGCTCGGAGTAGAACCTCCAAGTCTCAAGCATCCTGCTCTATGCCCAACCCCTCCAAGAGCGGGGATTAGAACCCAGGTGTCCTAGCTCCCAGACCCCTGCTTGACAAACATTCCTCCCTATGTGGAACCAGCATGCAAGTAAAGGGAGCTTGTGCTGGCCCCTTTCTGCCGCTTGACTGGCAATTCCCTGCGTCACTCACCTACGGGACCCCGATCCGAACGCAGGGGACAGGCGATGCGGGCACTGGACCTACCTGTCACCAAGTCAAAGCAGGTGGTGTGAAATTTTCCCATATAAAATTCTAATCCTATGATTGCAAAAATAAGGATTGCAAAAAACAAGAGTAGGCCAATTTGTAGCAGAGGTATCATAGCCTTCATGATGGACTTCAGAACAACTTGTAAACCTGGGGCGGGAGAGAGGGAGACAGGGTGTCAGACGGCTGCTCCCACGGCAAAGGCAGGACCATGGAATTCTGGGGCCCCGGAGCAGTGCGGGGAGAGTCCCTCACTGCACAGCTGTGTGGGGACCCCACCAAGGATCCTGTGCTCAGCAATGAGACTCCACACCAGGAGGGCAGTAGATCAGTTAGTTAGACTAGAAACTCTGGGGGCCAGGCTTATCTTTGTGTTCTGTGTTTGTACAGCACAATGGGGGCCTGGTCCCTGACTGGGGCACCTAGGTGCTACCGTAATACACCTAATAAACGTACAGCACCCGCACAATGGGGTCCTCTCCATGACCAGGGCTCCTACACACTGTCATAATCAAGCGCCACAGAAGGGGTCATCCTCTTCTAGGCAGCACTGGGGAGACACCCCCCGTCCCCCGCAAGTGAGGCCATTTGGTTCTGGACTCCTAGGTCCCTGAGTAATGTTTGCAAACGGAGAAGTGCTTCAGAGACCAGCAGCAGTCACTCTCTGAACACACAAGGTCAGACAAGCTCTTCTAAAACCTCTCTCTGCAGCAGCTCCTGCCAGTTCCCAGCTTCAGTATGAGAGTAGCAGGGCAGCTGTTGGGAGCTGAGTCCCACTGGGGGATGACAAAGCCCAGGGCTGGGTGCCGGATCCCATAGGGAGGTAACAGGGCCTGGGGTTGGGTGCCGGGTCTCATTGGGGGATGACAAGCCCAGGGTTGGGTGCTGGGCCCCATGAGGAGGTGGCAGGGACCCGTGGCTGGATCCCAGGTCCCATGGGGAGCACAAGGACTAACTCACTTACTTGGAATCCCCGACACCAGCTTTAGTGGCCGGAGCACACGAACTGCCCGCAGCGTTCGCAGGTCGAAGTCAGAGCCGACTTTCGCCAAGATGCTGCAAGAGACGAAGGGGAGAGAGACAAAATAAGGGGCATGCTGGGAAGTGAGGCTGTCTGCCCTACGTGGGGAAAGCTCCCCTCTGAGAGGAACACTGTAATTTTGCCACGGGAGGGGGGGAGAAAGGCATGTGTGGATGGGGCTACAGTAGGAACTGGTGGAAAGAAGGGGTCTCACTGCAACTGGGCAGCCAAGACTCTCAGGGTCAAATTCTACCCGCACATAAGCAAGTCAACAGAGCTGGGAACAGAGCCCAGGAGACCTGACTCCCAACTCCCTCTGATCAGACCGCGAGCTTTCACTCCTCTCCCCGAGCCAGGGAGAGAACCCAGGAGTCCTGCTGTTACCAGCTAAAGTGAAGGGGGCCTGCTTCATGAAAAATAAAATCATCATCTACTTATTTCTTTCGCACATTCCTTCCACGGATCCCACGGGCTCTCCAAGAGAGGAACACGCAGGAATAACTTGCTCAGCACTGAGGGGTGCAGCAGCTGGTTAACGGCGCATGGCAATACCGCACAGCTGCTCTGGAAGGGGATGATCCGATCTTCATGTGAAAACCCAGGGGGAGTGGAAGGAGGCAGAATTCAATTATCTGTCTTGACATTTGGCCAGGATATTGGAGCTAACATCCCGACTCTTAGGAAAAGTGCCACAGGATCCCATGAGCAAAAGCTGACAGGAGCCTGGTTTCATAGCATCCAAGAAGGGGCCAATCCAACATCCCCTCAGTCACATTGGGAATGTCACTCTAGTGCAAAGCTACCCCTGGCACCATGCTGAGGCAGTGGGGGCAGCCCTGGCTGACTGCGACGAGCGCTCCCTAGGGAACCCATCTCAGCCCCTGGGTTTTCCTTGGAGGTTTTCCAGGCCTGCACATACCTAGCCTGTGAATTCAGACAGGATCATAGCGCGGATGGCCTCAGTGGTTAAACCAGCCTGGTTATAACACACAAACCTGTTCAGATTGTAGCACTAAGCATTTCAGATCAGACCCATAACTGGTTTCATCAGCCCAATATCTAGACTAACAGGCATTAACTCCAGTGTCCTGGACATATTCCAAGTCAGATTTTGCTTCCTTAAAATGCTTCCCTGCAGTTTCAGTGGGATACAGGATTCTCCATTACCTTCTGACCTAAACTCTCGAGTAGCGTTGCTGTGCGGGTGTTAGCAGCAGCCACCTTCTACCCTAGAAGTCTCTGCATTTCCGTGCTGGGGGAGCCATCCCAGTACAGTGTTGTTGTGAGGCTGTTAAACAGCTGCCACTTTCACCCCACCCAGAAGTGGCTGCACTTCGAAGGAAAGTGAATTGTTCCATATTTAGATCTCTTGGGATGAAAATGGCTCTGGAAATGGGAGTTAATCTAGCCCTATGTTTGTCTCTTTCTTATGATAATTAAAAGCTGAATCACAGGGGTTCAATAAGTAACTCTGGTTACAAAGCTTTTATTCTTCCTGGCTACGAGACATGAATCAGCAAAAGGCACAACTCCAGTGAGAGGGGCGTGTGTGATAAACAGATAGATCCACACACTCTCCCCAAAGGACCATAGCTCAGAGACGCTGCGGCCTGGGCTCCCATTGTCAGCTTTAGACCTTGGTGGATGCAGGAAGGGAAGGGGATGCTGGGATAGGGACCCCCGGCATGAGAGTTACAAAGGATTTGGGGGCACATTTGGGGGGTTATGCCCTCATTTCAGACGCTTCTCTGCTGCCAAGGTGCAAACTCCTGTCCCAGACGCCCCTGTATTCTTACACACCCAGCACACACCCCTGCTGCCCTGTCACACCCCAGTGCCTCTGATCCAAACCCTGCCTGCCTGTCCCTTCCTTCCTGTGGTTACGTTCACCTCTCCAGAGCATCGCCAGGAAACCAATAATCCAGCAACTCCTTCGCCAGTTGTAGGGGTCGCTGGAGGTCCATCAATCATTCATGGGCCTTAGTGCCGTTCCTGAAAACACCTGCCCGGATATGAAACATTTGCTGTCCTTGCCACTCACCAAGGGTTTGGAACACCAGCGGGCTAAACTGGGGACGTTCCCCCCAATATCTCCCCAGCAAAGCTTTAGGGTCCAGATACTCTGGGAGGCAGATCATGATCAGCTCTAGGTTTGCGCATGTCTAGAATCTGGCCTCTTTTAAACACATCCCTGAGAGGTTAAAAATTTGTCACAAGCCTCCTGTGGCAGTGTGGTCCTCAGATTTGGTTCACAGATGAGAAAATCACTCCTCTAGGATACTGTACTTGTGTGGTGGCGTGGCTGGCACTCGCCCTCTAGGACGCCGTATTTGCGTGGTGGACTGGCTGGCGCTCGCGCTCTATGACGCCGTATTTGTGTGGTGGCGTGGCTGGCGCTCGCGCTCTAGGACGCCGTATTTGCGTGGTGGACTGGCTGGCGCTCGCGCTCTAGGATGCCGTATTTGTGTGGTGGCGTGGCTGGCACTCGCCCTCTAGGACACCGTATTTGTGTGGTGGACTGGCTGGCGCTCGCGCTCTAGGACGCCATATTTGTGTGGTGGCGTGGCTGGCGCTCGCTCTCTAGGACGCCGTATTTCTGTGGTGGCCTGGCTGGTGCTCGCGCTCTAGGACACCGTATTTGTGTGGTGGACTGGCTGGCACTTGCGCTCTAGGACGCCGTACTTGTGTGGTGGCGTGGCTGGCGCTCGCGCTCTAGGACGCCGTATTTGTGTGATGGCGTGGCTGGCGCTCGCGCTATAGGACGCCGTATTTGTGTGGTGGACTGGCTGGCGCTCGCGCTCTAGGACGCCATATTTGTGTGGTGGACTGGCTGGCGCTCGCGCTCTAGGACGCCGTATTTGTGTGGTGGACTGGCTGGCGCTCGCGCTCTAGGATGCCGTACTTGTGTGGTGGCGTGGCTGGCGCTCGCGCTATAGGACGCCGTATTTGTGTGGTGGACTGGCTGGCGCTCGCGCTCTAGGACGCCATATTTGTGTGGTGGACTGGCTGGCGCTCGCGCTCTAGGACGCCGTATTTGTGTGGTGGACTGGCTGGCGCTCGCGCTCTAGGACGCCGTACTTGTGTGGTGGCGTGGCTGGCGCTCGCGCTATAGGACGCCGTATTTGTGTGGTGGACTGGCTGGCGCTCGCGCTCTAGGACGCCATATTTGTGTGGTGGACTGGCTGGCGCTCGCGCTCTAGGACGCCGTATTTGTGTGGTGGACTGGCTGGCGCTCGCGCTCTAGGACGCCGTATTTGTGTGGTGGCGTGGCTGGCGCTCGCGCTCTAGGACGCCATATTTGTGTGGTGGCGTGGCTGGCGCTCGCGCTCTAGGACGACGTATTTGTGTGGTGCCGTGGCTGGCACTCGCCCTCTAGGACGCCGTATTTGTGTGGTGGACTGGCTGGCGCTCGCGCTCTAGGACGCCGTATTTGTGTGGTGGCGTGGCTGGCGCTCGCACTCTAGGACGCCGTATTTGTGTGGTGGACTGGCTGGCACTCGCCCTCTAGGACGCCGTATTTGTGTGGTGGACTGGCTGGCGCTCACACTCTAGGACGCCGTATTTGTGTGGTGGACTGGCTGGCGCTCGCGCTCTAGGACGCCGTACTTGTGTGGTGGCGTGGCTGGCGCTCGCGCTATAGGACGCCGTATTTGTGTGGTGGCGTGGCTGGCGCTCGCGCTCTAGGACGCCATATTTGTGTGGTGGACTGGCTGGCGCTCGCGCTCTAGGACGCCGTATTTGTGTGGTGGCGTGGCTGGCGCTCGCGCTCTAGGACGCCATATTTGTGTGGTGGACTGGCTGGCACTCGGCCTCTAGGACGCCATATTTGTGTGGTGGACTGGCTGGCGCTCGCGCTCTAGGACGCCGTATTTGTGTGGTGGCGTGGCTGGCGCTCGCGCTCTAGGACGCCGTACTTGTGTGGTGGCGTGGCTGGCGCTCGCGCTATAGGACGCCGTATTTGTGTGGTGGCGTGGCTGGCGCTCGCGCTCTAGGACGACGTATTTGCGTGGTGGACTGGCTGGCGCTCGCGCTCTAGGACGCCGTATTTGTGTGGTGGCGTGGCTGGCGCTCGCGCTCTAGGACGCCATATTTGTGTGGTGGCGTGGCTGGCGCTCGCGCTCTAGGACGCCGTATTTGTGTGGTGCCGTGGCTGGCACTCGCCCTCTAGGACGCCGTATTTGTGTGGTGGACTGGCTGGCGCTCGCGCTCTAGGATGACGTATTTGTGTGGCGGCGTGGCTGGCGCTCGCACTCTAGGATGCCGTATTTGTGTGGTGGACTGGCTGGCGCTCGCGCTCTAGGACGCCGTATTTGTGTGGTGGCGTGGCTGGCGCTCGCACTCTAGGACGCCGTATTTGTGTGGTGGCGTGGCTGGCACTCGCCCTCTAGGACGCCGTATTTGTGTGGTGGACTGGCTGGCGCTCGCGCTCTAGGACGCCGTATTTGTGTGGTGGACTGGCTGGTGCTCGCGCTCTAGGACGCCGTATTTGTGTGGTGGCCTGGCTGGTGCTCGCGCTCTAGGACGCCGTATTTGTGTGGTGGCCTGGCTGGTGCTCGCGCTCTAGGACGCCGTATTTGTGTGGTGGCCTGGCTGGTGCTCGCGCTCTAGGACGCCGTATTTGTGTGGTGGCCTGGCTGGTGCTCGCGCTCTAGGACGCCGTATTTGTGTGGTGGCCTGGCTGGTGCTCGCGCTCTAGGACGCCGTATTTGTGTGGTGGACTGGCTGGCGCTCGCGCTCTAGGACGCCGTATTTGCGTGGTGGCGTGGCTGGCGCTAGCGCTCTAGGACGCCGTATTTGTGTGGTGGCGTGGCTGGCGCTCGCGCTCTAGGACGACGTATTTGTGTGGGGGCGTGGCTGGCGCTCACGCTCTAGGACGCCGTACTTGTGTGGTGGTGTGGCTGGCACTCGCCCTCTAGGACGCCGTATTTGCGTGGTGGACTGGCTGGCGCTCGCGCTCTATGACGCCGTATTTGTGTGGTGGCGTGGCTGGCGCTCGCGCTCTAGGACGCCGTATTTGCGTGGTGGACTGGCTGGCGCTCGCGCTCTAGGACGCCGTATTTGCGTGGTGGACTGGCTGGCGCTCGCGCTCTAGGACGCCGTATTTGTGTGGTGGCGTGGCTGGCACTCGCCCTCTAGGACACCGTATTTGTGTGGTGGACTGGCTGGCGCTCGCGCTCTAGGACGCCATATTTGTGTGGTGGCGTGGCTGGCGCTCGCTCTCTAGGACGCCGTATTTCTGTGGTGGCCTGGCTGGTGCTCGCGCTCTAGGACACCGTATTTGTGTGGTGGACTGGCTGGCACTCGCGCTCTAGGACGCCGTATTTGTGTGGTGGACTGGCTGGCGCTCGCGCTCTAGGACGCCCTATTTGTGTGGTGGCGTGGCTGGCGCTCGCCCTCTAGGACGCCCTATTTGTGTGGTGGCGTGGCTGGCGCTCGCGCTCTAGGACGACGTATTTGTGTGGTGGCGTGGCTGGCGCTCGCGCTCTAGGACGACGTATTTGTGTGGTGCCGTGGCTGGCACTCGCCCTCTAGGACGCCGTATTTGTGTGGTGGACTGGCTGGCGCTCGCGCTCTAGGACGACGTATTTGTGTGGTGGCGTGGCTGGCACTCGCCCTCTAGGACGCCGTATTTGTGTGGTGGACTGGCTGGCGCTCGCACTTTAGGATGCCGTATTTGTGTGGTGGACTGGCTGGCGCTCGCGCTCTAGGACGCCGTATTTGTGTGGTGGCGTGGCTGGCGCTCGCGCTCTAGGATGCCATATTTGTGTGGTGGCCTGGCTGGTGCTCGCGCTCTAGGACGCCGTATTTGTGTGGTGGACTGGCTGGCGCTCGCGCTCTAGGACGCCGTATTTGTGTGGGGGCGTGGCTGGCGCTCGCGCTCTAGGACGCCGTATTTGTGTGGTGGCGTGGCTGGCGCTCGCGCTCTAGGACGCCGTATTTGTGTGGTGGCGTGCCTGGCGCTCGCCCTCTAGGACGCCGTATTTGTGTGGTGGCGTGGCCGGCGCTCACGCTCTAGGACAACGTATTTGTGTGGTGGCGTGGCTGGCGCTCGCTCTCTAGGACGACGTATTTGTGTGGTGGCTTGGCTGGCACTCGCGCTCTAGGACGCCGTATTTGTGTGGTGGCGTGGCTGGCACTCGCCCTCTAGGACGCCGTATTTGTGTGGTGGCCTGGCTGGCGCTCGCGCTCTAGGACGCCGTATTTGTGTGGTGGACTGGCGGGCGCTTGCACTCTAGGACGCCTTATTTGTGTGGTGGCGTGGCTGGCGCTCGCCCTCTAGGATGCCGTATTTGTGCGGTGGCGTGGCTGGCGCTCGCCCTCTAGGACGCCATATCTGTGTGGGGGCGTGGCTGGCGCTCGCGCTCTAGGACGCCGTATTTGGGTGGTGGTGTGGCTGGCGCTCGCGCTCTAGGACGACGTATATGTGTGGTGGCGTGGCTGGCGCTCGCCCTCTAGGATGCCGTATTTGTGCGGTGGCGTGCCTGGCGCTCGCCCTCTAGGACGCCGTATTTGTGTGGTGGCGTGGCTGGCGCTCGCGCTCTAGGATGCCGTATTTGTGTGGTGGACTGGCTGGCGCTCGCGCTCTAGGACGCTGTATTTGTGTGGTGGCGTGGCTGGCGCTCGCCCTCTAGGACGCCCTATTTGTTGGTGGACTGGCTGGCGCTCGCCCTCTAGGACGCTGTATTAGTGTGGTGGCGTGGCTGGCGCTCGCGCTCTAGGACGCCGTATTTGTGTGGTGGCGTGGCTGGCGCTCGTGCTCTAGGACGCCATATTTGTGTGGGGGTGTGGCTGGCGCTCGCGCTCTAGGACGCCGTATTTGTGTGGTGGCCTGGCTGGCGCTCGCGCTCTAGGACGCCGTATTTGTGTGGGGGTGTGGCTGGCGCTCGCGCTCTAGGACGCCGTATTTGTGTGGTGGCCTGGCTGGCGCTCGCGCTCTAGGACGCCATATTTGTGTGGTGGACTGGCTGGCGCTCGCGCTCTAGGACGCCGTATTTGTGTGGTGGCGTGGCTGGCGCTCGCGCTCTAGGACGCCGTATTTGTGTGGTGGACTGGCTGGCGCTCGCGCTCTAGGACGCCGTATTTGTGTGGTGGCGTGGCTGGCGCTCGCGCTCTAGGACGCCGTATTTGTGTGGTGGCGTGGCTGGCGCTCGTGCTCTAGGACGCCATATTTGTGTGGTGGCGTGGCTGGCGCTCGCGCTCTAGGACGCCGTATTTGTGTGGTGGCGTGGCTGGCGATCGTGCTCTAGGACGCCATATTTGTGTGGTGGCCTGGCTGGCGCTCGTGCTCTAGGACGCCGTATTTGTGTGGTGGCGTGGCTGGCGCTCGTGCTCTAGGACGCCGTATTTGTGTGGTGGACTGGCTGGCGCTCGCGCTCTAGGACGCCGTATTTGTGTGGTGGCGTGGCTGGCGCTCGCGCTCTAGGATGCCGTATTTGCGTGGTGGACTGGCTGGCGCTCGCGCTCTAGGACGCCGTATTTGTGTGGTGGCCTGGCTGGCACTCGCGCTCTAGGACGCCGTATTTGTGTGGTGGCGTGGCTGGCGCTCGCCCTCTAGGACGCCGTATTTGTGTGGTGGACTGGCTGGCGCTCGCGCTCTAGGACGCCGCATTTGTGTGGTGGCCTGGCTGGCGCTCGCGCTCTAGGACGCCGTATTTGTGTGGTGGCCTGGCTGGCGCTCGTGCTCTAGGACGCCGTATTTGTGTGGTGGACTGGCGCTCGCGCTCTAGGACGCCGTATTTGTGTGGTGGCGTGGCTGGCGCTCGCGCTCTAGGATGCCGTATTTGTGTGGGGGTGTGGCTGGCGCTCGCGCTCTAGGACGCCGTATTTGTGTGGTGGACTGGCTGGCGCTCGCGAACTAGGACGCTGTATTTGTGTGGTGGCCTGGCTGGCGCTCGTGCTCTAGGACGCCGTAGTTGTGTGGTGGACTGGCTGGCGCTCGCGCTCTAGGACGCCGTATTTGCGTGGTGGACTGGCTGGCGCTCGCGCTCTAGGACGCCGTATTTGTGTGGTGGCCTGGCTGGCGCTCGCGCTCTAGGACGCCGTATTTGTGTGGTGGCGTGGCTGGCGCTCGCGCTCTAGGACGCCGTATTTGTGTGGTGGACTGGCTGGCGCTCGCGCTCTAGGACGCCGTATTTGTGTGGTGGCCTGGCTGGCGCTCGTGCTCTAGGACGCCGTATTTGTGTGGTGGCGTGGCTGGCGCTCGTGCTCTAGGACGCCGTATTTGTGTGGTGGACTGGCTGGCGCTCGCGCTCTAGGACGCCGTATTTGTGTGGTGGCGTGGCTGGCGCTCGCGCTCTAGGATGCCGTATTTGCGTGGTGGACTGGCTGGCGCTCGCGCTCTAGGACGCCGTATTTGTGTGGTGGACTGGCTGGCGCTCGCGCTCTAGGATGCCGTAATTGTGTGGTGGCCTGGCTGGCGCTTGCGCTCTAGGACGCCGTATTTGTGTGGTGGCGTGGCTGGCGCTCGCGCTCTAGGACGCCGTATTTGTGTGGCTATGCTGTTGGGTGATGCTTGCAGCCTGAGGGGTGGCTGCGCCTGCCTTGTGCAGCCCTGTTCCGTTTGTTTCCACGGGTCCCAGTTCAGTGAAATGCTGCCCTATCGAGCCCTGCCCTAACCAGGCTCTGACTCTGCAGCAACTCCACTGAGCTCAATGGCCTCGCTCCTGATTTACACCCGAGCGGAGTCAGACCCAACAGTCCCTGCAGCTTCAACTCTAAAACCAAGATGCTGCCTGCTGTGTGGCTGGCCAACCAAGCGGTGGCGCCTGCCCATAGGGGCACAGCCCTGCAAGCCAGTAGGAGACAGAGGCAGGTTAGATTCAGGAACTGACAGGCGCGTCCCACGGGCTTCTGCATTTTGCTATTTTTAATTACAGAATTAGCAAGGCCACCACGGCCTTTGATGCCTTTATATACGATCGTCAGGAGTGTATTTATAGAAGAATTGAACGTGGATATTAACAGCCTCTCCCATAAAAGCATCGGGGGTGAAACTCCTCTCACCTCCCTGGAGCTGGGAAGGGAAAGGTGGCAGGATGCATTAAAAAAGGGGACAGCAAATTGATGGCACCCTGGGGAACTATGAAAATCTTCCCTGCAGAAGGGATCCAGGGTAATCCTAGCTCACCATCCTTTCAACCCAAAGAACATAATCGGATATACAAATTATAGGCCAGGACCACCAAAATGCAGCCTCCTCTGGGGTGGGGCACAGCAGCTGTTTAAAAGCTGTGCAATAATGATCTACTGGAATATCAGCGCCGAAATGCAGCCACCTCTGGGGTGGGGCACAGCAGCTGTTTGACAATGCACAGCAATACTACAAAGGATTTGCTCATCAGACGATGAAATGCAGCCACTTCTGGGATGGGAGGCGACATGACAATTTAACCGGGTTACGCAATGGTTTTGTCAATCTGCCTAAGCATTTCTAATTGGACCATCATCACGAATCGGGCCGCGAAATGAATGGGATTACCACATCTAACTGCAGGAGTGGGACACAATGGAAATACTGGTGAGTCAGGATCTGGCTAGGACTTCACATTTAGCACCTCCATCAGGAGCTTTAATAGACACACATAGTTGAGACCTTGGTTGGTACATTTCATTCTACGGATAGCAACACGCCGGAGCACTGCGGTCAAACCCTTGACCTCAAACTGCGGCACATCACTCCTTGCCTCACCCTTCGCCGTCTCCCATCCACCCTACAGACCCAGCATGATGCTCTTTTGCTCACAAGCAATGCTAGGGTCACAGCACAAAGTGGTGTCACAGCATTATTATTCAAAAAAAGTGAAAACAGGTGTAGGGGATCGACTGAAACATTGTCCTGCCTGTTTTGGAACCCAAACAAGACAGCATCATGCAAAAGCGGCTAGAAACAGCAAGTTCTCCATCACTCAGCACCTTTAATCAAGCCTGGATGTCTTTCTAAAACATACCCCCGAGTTCAAACAGGAATCATAGGGTGGGTTCTCTGGCCTGTGTTCTGCAGAAAATCAGACTAGATAATCAGAACGGTCCCTTCTGGCCCTTAAATGTATGAAATGGGGCTCAAGCCACCATAGCAGGATCCTGCTGTTTCTTCTGTGGGGTCTAGATCTGGGGTGTGGGTTTTAAGAACAGGTTAGACCAGCACAAGTCAGAGATGGTCGAGATATTCTTAAACCTGTGCCAGTGCAGGGGGAGGGACTCCATGACCTCTTGGGGTCCCTTCCATCCCTACATTTCTCTGATTCAAATCCAACCCCAGGGTGAAGTAAATCTGATCCTTAACATCATATGTATTATAATCCAAGGTGTCTGTAGCGGCGGGGGCGGGGGGGAGGATTTTCAGCCTGACAGTGGCCATTTTGCTACTTTGGTCTGTTCTTGTCAATTGGACTGATCGAATGGTGCCAAAATCTTCACAGCCTGATTCTCCTCTCACTTAGGGCCATCAGAAGTTAACCACACACACACCACTGTCCCCGACCCTCTCTGGCCGAAGGGATCCAAGGGCTCACTAGGCGTGCTGAGCCAAGGGGGGTGGGAACCAGTGCATCTTAGAAGGTCAGGTGAAAGCCCAGAGCCTGACTGGAGGGGTGAGGAGGCCATGAGAATGGAGAGCCATTGGGATCGGTCTAACAGGAGCTGTAGGACACTATCTGCTGAAATAGGGACTTTTAGGGTATGTCTACACTGCAGCTGGGAAGGTGGCTCCTCGCCTGGGCCGACAGACATGCCGTAGCTCTGCTCAAGCTAGCATGCTAAAGACAGCAGTGTGGATGCTGTGGCACGGACAACGACTTGGGCTAGCCACCTGAGACCAAGCCCACCCGATCACCGGGTCTTAGCTCAAGTGGCTAACCCAAGCCTTCCCCCATGCTGCAACATCTGCACTTCTCTTGTTAGATGCAAGTTTGAGCAGAGCTAGTGCAGGTCTTTCTACCCGGGCCGGGAGGCACGCTCCCAGCCGCAGTGGAAACGTCTCCTTCAGGACTAAGCAGAGGCTAAGGCTTTGTCAAAGGCCTCTAGCAGGGAATCAAAGCCAGCTGGGATAAAGGGCTGTCCAGTCGAACCGCCCCTGGCTCTGGGGCAAATAGAAAGCAAAAGGTGGGCCACCCTAACTAAGACACCAACCTCTTTCAGGAGGGCCCTGTCACAAATCAGAGAGACAGAGTGCCTGGGCCCAATGGCTTTACTGGGCCTTGCCGGAGAGGGCAATGAGGTTGGACTCCCACAGATAGTGGGATTCTCATATCCTGGGAGGGCACCAAGACTTCCGTGTATAATGTTCTTCCTGGGCACTTTGGGGGGGGAGGGGGCATGTCTTATAAGCATCTTCAGGATTTCTCATAGGAAGAAATAGAACCCAAGAGTCTTGACCCACAGTCCTCTGCTCTAACCACTATCCCCTTCCAGAGTTGGGAATAGAACCCAGGAGTCCTGACACCTGGTCCCCCACATCTCTAACCTCTATACCCTACTTCCTCCCAGAGCTGGAAATAGAAGTTCTGAACCCAGGAGTCCCGACCCCTAGTCCCTGCTCTAACCACAAGAGCCCATTCTCTCCTGGATCCTCACTTAGGTAGCTGGGAGTAGCCATGCTGCCTGCTGCTTATCCTGTCACTGTTATGCCAGAGGGTCTCTTCCCATTTACCAGATCTCCATAGCAACTGGCCATTTCCCATTCACACAGTCTCCAGGGTTACCTTCCTGCTCATTCATGCTTGTTGCCTTGGTGACAAGCCCCATCTCATTGATACAATCAGCAGCCTGTGTGTGTGATGGGTGGCAGAAAATGCGGCTTCCCTGGAACCCAGGGGCAGATGGTGGAGTGAAGGGGGAGAGGAGAGAGCGAGCACTGCCGGTATAGTTCAATGCTGCCACTCCCCTGCTCCCTCTGCCCAGCTAAGGACAGGGCAGGGGGCCGCCACTTCTTGGAGGGGAGGCCATGAAGGATCTGCTACTTTGCTCAGTGAGTCGCAGGGGACCCTCTGTAGTGGACGCTCTGCTCCCTGGGTCAGTGTTGCTCCCAACGCGGGGGTGCAGCGCTGCTGGCAGCTCTGTGTTCTCAGGCTGCTACACCGAAGTCCTGACCAGTTGTGGTCATTAGAGATGCTTCCCAAGTGTCTGGCTGTTAACCTGGCTGGCTAGTTCCCCTCTGTCTCTCCACAAGTCCATGTGCTACTTCGGCTGCACACAGGGTCCTCCCTCACTTCCTGTCCCAAAGCAACAACAGTTCAGATGCCAACTGCAGAGCAGTGGTCTCTTCTTTAGAGTCTGCATCCAACTCTAGGCAACATACCCAAATCCCCTCTATCTATCTATCCATCCCTACACATCCAACCCCCCGCAGTAGTAATCTCTCTCTCTAATCCGCTGTAGTTTACGTTTTTATATAGCACACATCGTCAGAGTATCGAGGCTCCCAGTTCTGTCCTGGTTGCTCTCACCGTAGTCTTGCTGGAGCTATCTAAGAGGGATGGTGGGGCATGCGAGCAGCAGGGATGTCATTTCAAAGCACAGCTCTCTGTAAGGGTGGGGGTCTGTGACAGCCCCCCAGCCTGGGTGTCGGGGGGATACGTTCTTCATGGAGCAGAGCCCCCAGGCCCACGTGATCCAGGACAGGTTTGTTGGATGGACCTTGTGTGAAACCAAACAAGTTACAGCTTTGCGATGTTGAGGTACCTTCATGGGTGAAAAGGGGAACAGAATTTGGCCTGTGTGTGTGACCCCGCGTGGCAGGTGTGCACAGCACCAATGCAGGTACAAATGTGTGGAGCGGCAGGCATGAAAGGGTGCGTAGGTGTGTACATACAGTGAGGCAGGTGTGCAGGCGTATTTGGGCAACGTGCCCAATGTGAATACAGTGCAGCACAAGTGTGAGGGCACGTGGAATTGTGCCCAATGTGGAGACGGCAGGTGTGGAAAGCTATGTGGGTGTGGGATTGCGTATGAATGTAGGGCATGCGGTAGGAGCGGGGACGTCATGCCCAATATGAAGGCACTGTGCCTTGTACAAACACACTGTGGAAGGTGTGCAAGGGCAGGTGGTGTCGTGCCCAGTGTGCGTACAGAGTGGCAGGCATGCAAAGGTATGTGCCGACACAGCGCGATGAAGGGTCACTGCCAGGAGTTGGTGTTGAATATTGCTTCATGTTTTCATACAGAGTCGTCCTCTGCGTCGGGCGCTGGGGAAGGGGCAGCGTGGGGGGAGGGAAGCCTGCATGCTGACCTGTGTGCATGGGCTCAGTGTGACTGGGTGTGGGGAGTTTGCCAGACTTTCAAAAGCTCTGCTCCCAGCAGCTCCAATGCAGCTAAACAGTCCAGCACAAGGTGGGACTCAATAGAGCCGCTTATAAGTTGACTACATGGGAGCAGAGCCAGGGCACCTTCTTCCCCTGCAT
The DNA here is from genome assembly GCF_015237465.2 of Chelonia mydas. Taxonomy (NCBI): domain Eukaryota; kingdom Metazoa; phylum Chordata; order Testudines; family Cheloniidae; genus Chelonia; species Chelonia mydas. Next base: position 16,206,059 of record NC_051260.2, read on the forward strand.
GCTCTTCAGGGCAGGAGCTGTAGCGCCATGTGTGTTCGGACAGCACCTGGCGTAATGCCCCCGTGCAAGCGAGCCTGTGCTCTGCTGCAAACTGAATGTGCACTAATACTGATGAGCATGTACACTGTGTCTGCCTGTGTGCGTGCAAGTGTGTACGAAACGTGTGTGCGCTCTGTGAGCGTGTGTGTGTGCGGGCACGTGTAAGTGTCTATGCACATGTGTGAGCTCCATGTGTCTGTGCGTGTGAGTATGTGTACGTACGTACTCTGTGTGCCTGCGTGGGGGTGCACAAGAAAATGTGAGCGGACGTGAACTCTGTAGGCCATTGTGAGTGTGAGAGCTCCGTAGGCCTGTACGTGTGGCCACACCTGTGTGTGCAGGCTGCTGGTGTGAGTGGCTGCCCTTGCTCCATGCCCTTGTTGCAGGCAGGAAGGTGAGAGGCTGGGGTAAGAAGCAGGAGATCAGTTCTGCCCTGTGCCAGAGTCCTGCAGCCGAGGGCGGAGTTAGCCCGGGGGCGCTGCCTGGCACTGCCTTTCCCTTCCGCAGGTTATTGCTCCTTTCCTCCCTCATCCACTCTGTCCTTTTCCTCCTTGTTCTGTCTCCCTTCCCCCTCTCTAATTTCACATTCCCTCTTTCTTGCTTCTCCCAGCAGAGCTCCATCCACAGCCGAGAACAGAACCAGAACGGAACAGACGCAGCTGCGGCCTCCCTCCCCCTTCCTTTCACACTCCCCCTTTCTCTCTCTCTCTCTCTCTCTCTCACTCCCCTTGCGCTCTCTCTCTCCTATTCTCCTTCACGCACTGAGTCACAGGGCACCTGGCACAGCCTATGTCCGCCCCGAACCTGACACCCCCCATGTACTCCAGCAGATCCCCCTGCCCTGGGGACCCCCTTAGCAGCTCCAGGCAGGCCGTTTCATATTGAATGGTGTTGCTCTGGACGGAGGCGAACGACCCAACCATGGCATGGCAATGGGACAAGATCCACCCTGCTGGGGATGCCAAATCCCCCTAGCAGCTGTCCCTGCTCCTCCCTGGCCCCACCTGCATGTACCATGGTGTACCACTTCTGAGCAATGAGCCCTGCAAGCCGCCTGGGGCAGCGAGATTGGGGATGCCATCAGGGAGCCTCCCCCCAAACACATCCCATTAGCACAGCCTCATGCCCCTTGTACCTGCCTGTCCTCCCACATACACCACGGCCCCCCCTTGCCCAGTGCTCATCTAGTCCACCCCCTGGGCGGATGCAGAGCTCTCCCCCATGGGGCAGGCACTGAGTATATCTCACTATATCCATTTCCTGCCATCGCTGAGTCTCGGGCACTGGCAGCATCTTGGTGCCTTCAGTTCTCTGCCTGTGGCACACAGCAGCTTAGTCTCTTGAGAGCTGGGATGCTTTCATCTAATCCCAGTTGTTGGGCTTGGTGTGCGGGTGCTGGGGGTGGCCTGTGATAGACAGGAGGTCACACTTGAGGAGCTGATGGTTCCTTCTGGCCTTGAACTCTCTCACTCCTACAGCCGGAGCGGACTCTGACAATCATCTGTACAGTCATTTCCCAGCGCTTTGTCCGCCAGCCCCCGTGTGCCAGGGGTTTGGGAGGGGGCGGGTCTCAGCCCAGATGCTCCTGACCAGATGTCCATGTCACAAAACCCCCCAGCACCACTGGTGAAAACCAGCCCCCTTGCCAGCAGCTTCAGCAGACACGGCAGACAGGCCATAGAGATGGAGCTTCCTCTGCCATTCTGGGTGGGGGGGGAGGAGGGACGGTCCCTCCATTGCAGGGCTGAGAGAGAGACAGATAGAGGGGTGTGTATGGAGCTGGATGGACAGATAGATCGATCAATCGATCCATCAGCCTTGTACATTTCCCAGAGGCACTGCCTTTGTGACCCTTCCTTTCACCTCTTAACCCCATGGCAGCAGAGAGCAGCTCAGCGCTGCCGGACGATCTCTCCCCCTAGGCGTTAGCAGGCACAGGGAGCGACCTGGAGTGATGGGCACAGACAGGTCTGGGGCAGGTCCCTGCTCTGCTCACACCCACCTCTAGCCCAGGGCAGAGGATCCTGGAGGGAGCAGGCTGCCAAGGCCCGGAAGAGGCAGAGAGAGGAGCTGATGAAAGCGAAGGGGACTTGGGCAAGCCCTGTTCCTCCCAGGTGTAGGGGGACAGTCAGGTTCTCTTATTACGGAGGAGAAAGAATTCTCTCAGCTACAGTGCAGGAGCAGCCCCCTGGGTGGTGCAGGAGCCCCCTCTTCGGGGAGGCTAACCACGCGGCCCCACCCCTTCTGCCTGAGCCCCAGCCATCAGAGGGCCCCACCCCAACGCCCGCCCAAGCCCCGAGCTGCCGCGGGGCTGGAGGAGCTCCAGCCAAACAGTCCCGGTCCACTTGCCGGCTCCAGGGCACCTGGCTGGAGCTGAGCTGGCACCGGCTTGGGGGAAAGGGCGCAGCGTGGGGGGGGGCAGGGCTTGGCTTAGGAGAGGTTTAGCCTCCCCTAGCCTATTATACCCACCACCCATGAGCAGCCCAGTCTGGGCAGACAGATATCCCCCCCATTAACCTTTACCCTAACCCTAGCCCTGTCAGTGTGCTCCAGCCGTGTCCTGGAGACACCCTGCTATGGGGGGAGTTCTCAGCCGCTGTGAAGGCTACCCAAGCAGGGGCCACTGGATCCCATGGACAGGGCAGAGGCACTCTGGTGGGGTCCCTGTCCCCCCTGCAGCTCTGGACTTCACATCGTCCTCAAACCCCACTTGGCCGACTCCTCCTCCCCACCCAATACCCCCTGGTACTTCCTGCACATCCCCAGGGCACACCTGCTCCACAATCATTACTCCCTGTGCCCCCCTGGTCCCGACTGCCCCCCCCGGTCCTTGCCGTCCAGAGCTCTGGGCAAGTGGCGATCAAAGTCATTTTGGGGTGGGGAGGGTCTGGTGAGCACCGCTCGGGGAGCCAGAACAGGGGAAGGAGCAGAGACGAATGGAAGCGACACAATCAGACGGGCAGCCGGAGACGCAAAGAGACAGAAAGTGAGAGCCACAGCCCGAGACAGGCAGAGGAACTAGGGCAGACACTGTGGGCAGGGCAGGAGTCCTACAACCCGCGGTGGCTACAGGATCTTTCAGATCATCAGGCAATGGCACAACCAGCCTGCCTGTGCCCTATGCAGACGGGGGCACAGAGAGAGAGAGAGATGACAGGGCCTGATCCCCCTTTGCAGTCCCTTTGCCATAAGGTCCCCACCACCACCACCAAGTGCAGGGCGCATATCGGGGGTGGATCAGGGACAGGAGGAGGTGATGCTGGTGCGTGCCTCTGCCCTGGCTATTTCCTGGCTGCGGCAAGGCCCACACAGCTCTGAACCAGCCCCAGCAGCTCCAGAACGGGGAGACGCAGGGCCAGCTCCCATTGGTCCCAGGCTAGACTGCAGCAGCCCAGAGACAAATCTGGGCCTTAAGTGAATGAAGCCGTTACTGAAGCCAAGATATGAGACACTGCAACAGATTGAGAGAGAGAGAGAGAAGGGAGATGCATTAAAAAAAAAAGAGTGTCTGGGAAAGGGGGAGCGGGCAATCACAATGAGAAAAGAGGGAAGACAGAAAGGCGAAATGTGGAGAGAGGGAGAAAGGTCACAGCGGCTTTCCGCACAGTCGTTAGATGCAGCAGCCTTTTGATTCATCAGCAGAATCCAGAGCTGGGTTTCTGTTCAGCTTTGATCGGGCCGGACTGACATTTAGAGCATCTAGACAGGGCCTAATCAAAGGCTCTGGTGAGCAGAGGGGGCAAGGGCTCTGGGAGCTGGACAATGCAGGGTTAGGATGCTGGACAAATGGCACCCGGCAACCCCTCAGGAAGCAGCAGCCGTGGAAACGGGCTGTGTCAGCAGATAAGGATTTAGGGCGAAACACAACAGGGATCCTCGGAAGGCTCGGTCTGGAAAAGAATCGAATTCACAGAGTCCAAAAAGCCTCAGTGCTGGGGAGAAGGGGTGGGCTTGTGGCTAAGGCGCTGGGCTGGGACTCAGACAAGCAGGGGGTCAATTTCATGGCTCTGTCACAGACAGTGAGCAAGTCACTCCATGCCTCAGTTTCCCCACCAGTTATGATGACTTTCCTACGGGAATGTTAATTCCTCAGTGTCAGCTAGCAGGGTGATAGGGGTTAGCTGGATAGACTAGCCCAGGACCCAGCAGCAGCTTGTCTGCATTGTAGGGGGCAGCCAATGCTCACAGGGGGTGAAGCAGAGGGATGTTAGCTCTGCCCCAGCACGAGGGCTTACAGCCTCCACAGGCACGAGCGGGTGACAGGCCTGGGAAGCAGGACCACCAGCATCACACCCCGATGCTAGCCAGGCTGCACCTCACCGAAGCCGAGGACTGAATTTAGTCCTTGGCTGTAGTCAGGACTCAGGATCTGCCTGCAGGGGCCTGCAAACACGGAAAGCAGTCACCCCGTACAGGGAAGAGATACATGCGCTGATGGGTCCTTCTCACTACCTGGGAACCACGGGGAAAGGTGGTTGCTGCTCCACCGATTGGTGACTTTAGAGCACAGAACCAATAAAAGGAAACTCTCTTGCCAATGGCAGGTAGTCAGCCTCGGGAAACCCAAGTGAGAGAGGGGGAGGCGATGAGATGGATGGAGAGACAGACAGCGTGGGGTATATGGAGTAAGAGAAGTGGGTACACATGGCAACAGATAAACAGATCAGGTAGACAGATGTCCTCAGGTCAGATACTGAGAGTGAACTATTAAAGGACCATTCAACTCTGTGGCCATTAATAACTTTGGCTCTGCAGGGAGGATCAGGGTAATCAACTCTGATGGCACAAGGCCTGGGCTGGTCACCACAGGGGTCAGGAAGGACTCCTCCCTGCCCCACTGCACTGGGAAAGAAGTGGTTGCCTTCCTCCGAAGCATGAGGTATTGGCCACTGCTGAGGGCCGGATAATGAACTTGATGGGGCAGGGTCTGGCATGGTGCAGCAGACAGCAGGGGATATCAGGCTACAGGACTGCCAGAGGCAGAGAGAGAGTGCACTGGGTCTCACCCCTGGAGCAGGGAGTGTCTTCAATGAGCAGGCCTGAGCACCGAAGCAGGAGAAACACAATTTCGGGGAAAGTGAGTAGGCAGCTTTGCAATAAAATATTGTGACAGCATTAAACAGCACTTGCTCCCCATACGCAGAGCCCTGGGAACGTAGGACAATGGAGCAAAGGCCGAGGCGGTAATTAACGTCTCATTGAGAGCATTTCCCAGGAGGGGACTTCCCCGACTCCCAGAGGGACTGATGATACCAGGGATCAAAGACAGGCTCAGCTCTGCCCCTATGCCACACACACACACACACGCTCCTTAGACACTCGCGCTCTCCTCACATATACATTCATGCATGGACACACACTGCACATATGCACACTCCTCACACACTCATGCTCCCCACACGTATGCATACACACATGCCACATATTCTCCCTCCACACATGCAGTCCCTCCATGCTCCTCCGCTCCTTACACACAAGCACTTGCCCAGTACACACAAACCCTCCCTGTACAACCATTTCCAATACACTCCCTGCACATATACCCTGGCCACGCACTATATACAGTTCAGTCAATGACAGCACACATATGCCCTGAAGGAAGGATTCTCTCTCTCACACTCACACACGCTGCCCAAACCCATCAGTGTAGATTACATGTGTTCAGAAGACGAAGACCCACACACACAAGGCTACAGAAACAGGCTTACACTGGGAGTTCTTTCGAGCAGGGACCATCTTTTTCTTCTGTGTTTGTACAGCGCCCAGAATGACGGAGGTCTGGCCTGTGGCTGGGGCTCCTAACAGCTACTGTAATAGACCTAATAAATAATGTACAGGGCCTAACACGACGCAGTCCTGGCCCACAATGAGGGCTCCTAGGGGCTACCGTAATACACCAAATAAATAAGCATAGTGATATAGCAGTCATACACATATGCACACATAGACAACATAGGAATCCAGGAGCTGCCAGACTAGATCAGACCGAAGGTTCATCTAACCAAGTCTCCTGTCCCCAACAGTCACCTGTAGCAGATGCTTCAGAGGCAGATGTAAGAACCGCACAGTAGACAGGCCTGGGACAACCTGCAACCCACATGGGTCTCACTCTGGTCTCTAATAGCCAGAGATCAGCTTCAGCCCTGAAGCAAGAGGTTTTCAAGCTCTTCTTCCATTTTTCTTAGCATTAACTGTAATGACTCTGGCTCCATATAAACATCCAGTCCTTCTCTGAATCTTGCTAAATTATCGGTCTCAATGACATCATGTGGCAGTGAGTTCCACAGACTAACTACACCTAGTTCCTTTAATCAGTGTTGAATTTGTCCCTTTGAATGTAATTGACTGTCCCCTTTTTCTTGTGTTCTGAGACAGGGATGACCAGTCACTATTGTTCAGAGGTTTATCACATCCCCTTTTATTAGCCTTGTTTCTAAGGCAACAATCCCACACTTTTCATTCTCTCTCCATATGGAAGTTTTTCCAGGCTTCCAATCAGTCTTCTCTGAACCCCTCTAATTCTGCACTGTCTTGCTGGAGATGGGGCTGACGGGGCCAGCACACAGAATCCAGAGGAGGCCATGCCATTTATTTATAGAAAGATATTAGAATATTGTCCGGCTATGTCTACGCAGCACTTGTGGGGAGGTGATGGCAGCCCGTGGAGAGGCAGCCAAGCTAGCTCAGGGAGCGGAGGAGTGGAGCCGTCACAGCATGAGCTTCAGCCTGAGCTAGCCACACAAGGAATTACCCAGTATCCGGGACATGCTTTACAGCCCATGCTAAAGCTGAAGCCGCAGATTCTCTGCTCTGGTATCCAAGCTAGCTAATGTACACACCCTGTGAATGCAGTGTAGATATCCCCTCTGCATCCTCCTCCGTCCTGTTCCTCATACAGCCAAACATCTTGCTTGATTTTCCGATTGCAGCTGCACATTGAGCAGAGGTCTCCCCTGAGCCGCCTCCAACACTGCCCAGATCCCGCGCTGGAGCTGATAACAGTTCATTTAGGCTCACAAACCCAGATGCGCGCATATCATGTGCACACAGCTGCACAGACATGCACAAGCAAATGCACTCATTGGCACCCACACTGCCAAGAACTGCACTTCTGCTGCCAAAATCTTGCATCTTCCTGGTCCTAAATATTCCAACTGTGGCCTGAGCACCCCCGGCTGCCCACGTAACCACTGGAAGGCAAGGCAGGCAAGGACCCCAGTGACAAGGCAGAAGATCAATAACTCCTTCCACTGCCAGAGTCTCCCTGCATCCTCCTGGCTCCCTCCTTCCCATGCCTCTCTGCTTTCTTTCATTCAGGCAAAGACGCCTCCCTCAGCATGCCAGGCACGTCTGGAAAGCACCTCTAAGGTACTAGTACAGGGAGACTCCCTAATCAGGGCCCGAGCTGCCTGGCATACTAATGAGCTCAGCTCTGCCGAGGAGAGGGGGAGAGAGGCACAGATTTCGTGAGTGGCCCTGCTTTCCCTGCTCTGCACCATAACTGCAGGAGGGGAGGCCGGGGCAGGAGCAGAATGCTGTGGATCTGAGCTGGCTGACAGCTCCTGCTAAGAGGGGGCGCCGCGTACGTTGGTGAGGTCAGGGCAGGAGGTGTAGGAGGGTGATGCACAGCACACTCACATACACCCTCATGGCAGAACATCACACTTGTGCACATACATTCCCTATGCACTTCCACCCCCTGGGCACACACAGTGCATGTGCAAGCACACTGTGGGCATGCACACATGTGTAGAGCAACACACCACCTTGCACGTTTGTGAGTACATGTGCCTAAATGCACCCCATGCACAAACATGTACCACACATGTAGGTTTAGACTGTACACTCCTTGGGGCGGGGAGCCATCAGGGCCAGCATCTATTGGGCTGTATAAATAATACTGTGTGGACATACACATACATCAAACTGCCTCATTAACATACATGTACATGTGTACACTCCCACATATAATGCACAGATACATCTGCACACACACACATACACACACACACACAGAACAGCAAATCATGGCAGCTCCTCACATTTCACAGCAGGCCTAGATAGGGGTCCCGTGATTCAGTCACGATACCTGAGATTACCTCTTGCCAACAGTCCCGAGAGTCGCTCCATTGGGGATGGATGGGGGGGCAGGGAGTGTGCAGTGGGGAACCCTTGGCACTGGGAATTGTGCCCCCAGTTGGCCCATTGCAGCCTGACCGTGCTGGCCCCATGCACAGGCGGACTCCTGAGTCTGTGCCACGGGCTCTGGGACCCACGTTTTACTCGGATGAGTTGCTGCGCTCTCACACGCCTTAGTGGGTTTGGGCTTTTATAGCTGAAGCCACACAAAGGAGCGTGAGACACACCAAGAGGGGTTTGGAGGCTTGGCTCTTCCGCAGCACTCTGATCCCCAGACTCAAGGAAAGCTCGGATTTGGGAGCCATCCCATGTGCTCCCTTCTTCTGCCACCCCAAGCCCTCCACAGCCCATGGTCTCTGACTCCCTGGGGCTGAGGACAGCATCTCCAGCCTCCAGGACCGTCAGCCAGAGCCTAGCTTCCCTCAGCAGCTATCTCTCTTCTATTGAGATTTCCTCGGCCTGCCTGCCAGTCTCCCCTGCAGCTCCCCCCCCACCCCACACCCCCCCCCCACGCTGGTGAGGAAGAAGCCATTAGCATAGCAAAACTGCAGCAGCACTAATTGGAGCCTCTCTCGGGAGATGGGCTGGGATCCCTCACTGCAGCTCCAAGGAAGGCTGGGAAACGGGAGGGCCAGAGCAGCCCCTCTTCCCAGAGCCTCGTGCCCCAGGGGACCCCAGAAATCGGTCTTCCCATCCTGCAGGAGCTAGTGTGCAGCCATCATTGCACGAGTGACCAGGGAAGCAGAGGCAGAGGAGGGAGGCTGCTTGCTGCAGCTTGTTATAATCAGCGAGTGCCCCACCCCTGGGGCGTGCAGTTCCTCTCAAGCAGGGTCTGCATGTGGCTGGTGGCTCTATTATTCTGACCAGAGCCCAGCTTACTTTCCAAGCAACCCCTTCAAAGGAACACTAGGGGCAAAGTGAATGCCCCACGGAGAAACCCAGGGAGTGGGACAGGTGACTCAGTAGGGGGCGCTCTCCCTTGGAGCCAGTGCTGACTTCAACGCCCCAGCAGGGCAGAAGGGGGCACTGTGCGGCTGGCCGTGCTGTCTTTCAGATGGCACATAATGACCCCGCTCCCATGTGGTCATTAATGACGCCTGGACAGAGACAAGACCCTGTGTCCGATCTCCTCAGCCCAGACACTGCCCCCAGTGTTTAGACTAGAAGCGATGGTGGAAACGGAAGCAAGGGCGGCAGCTTGGGACTCACTCCCATTTCAGTGCAGATGCTCTCAAACAGCCGCTGGTTTAATAAGTGATCAGCCTCTGTGCAGAGGAGCTCAAGGAAAAGCCTGAGAGTGGCAGGGGCAGGGGGAGGATGGAAGTGAGACAGACAAAGGCCCTGATTCCGCGTTGCTGAGCACGCTGTGCAGCCATGTGCACACGGTTGTGAGCCACGGCTGACCAGGCCAGCAGGGCGTAAACGACTGCCCAAGGTGCCAGCACCGGAGCAACAGGCCAGGAACGAGTGGAAGAGGGGAGCAAGGAGAGGGGATGAGTGGGAGCCCAGGAGAGATAAGGAGGGGCAGATGGTACGTTCCCACTGAACTGGAAGTGCCTCTGGTTGGGACTGCGCAGCCTCGGTCATCTTGTTGGCTGCGCAAACTAATCTCCCATTATGAGGGGTGATGACTGCCCTTAGCTTCCCCTCTCTCCCTGCCCCAGCTGTCCAGCACCGCCCAGCCAGAGGGCTTGGGTAGCCCTTCCTCTCCGTGCTGCAGCGGGTGACTGATCTCCCAGTCCTAGGAGCATTTGTCCCAGAGCTGGGTGACTCAGACGGAGCCAGTCGTTTATCTGACGCGTCTCCCTGCCTGTCAGTGAGTAGTGAGTTTCTTCAGACGTGGTTGCCTTTTTCCCCAGCCCAATTTCCACACCCAGCCCTCGACCTTGTTCAGCCCTCGCCCAGCAACACTGCTTAGGACAGAAGAACATGTCTAGCTGCAGTGCCCCCCGTGCCCAGCACCATGGTCATGCCACTGCCCTCCGCAGCTCCTGAAACACCTCTGTGCCCAGCCCCGGGGCTAGGATTCAAGGCCTTGGGGTTAGTTCCACACTGCGCTGTGGAAGACTGTATGACCTGTAGCAGCCGCAGAACTTGAGGCTTCCTGTCCATGCTGAGAAGAAACATTGCTGACAACATATCAACAGGGCCTAAGTGGAACAGCCCCCACCCCACACGTTGCCCCCAACCACTGCAACCATACAACATCTGGTCCAGGTATTGTGTGTGGACGCAAGGCATTGGAAGATCAAAGCATTTCAAGCAACATCTTGTTGCAATGCCTAGTATAGACAGGGTCTGCAGGCCAGTGCTGGCTCCTAGGGACAACTTTTTGACCAGATCTGGGGCCAGATCCCCAGCTGATGTAAACTACCATCACACCACTTACTTCAGTGGAGACCTGCTGGTTTACACTAGGTGAAGAACTGGCCCTCTGTGTCCTCTCTTACCTCTCGCTGCTTTGTGAGGGACAAAATCCCACAGCATGCCAGGGGAGGGGAATGACCCAAACATCACAACCAGGATGTGTCCCCAGCGAGATACGCAGTATGAACAATTGCAGTGGGATGGCGAAAGGATAATAACACGTCCACAGCATAGGCCTATGACCCCAGGCACAGCACAGAAGCAAGGGACCCTTGAGAGGGTCTCAAAGCTGCACAAATAAGGTCCATACCAGTGATAACTCTTTACCCTTGGGAGTTGTGTTGGCCCTGTTGCTGGAGCAACTAAGCGTCAGGTGTTCCAGGTAAAGAGGAGCCCTGGAGCGATTCCAGCAATGGCTGGATGCAGTGGGACCACTGGGTGAATTCTGTGGCTAGGGAGAGGTCCAGGACACTGACTGTTTGTGGGGCCTGCCCTGGAGGGACCCCCCCTTGCAGGGGAGAGGGATCTCTGTGACTCATTCATTCCACGGCTTTTCTGTTGAGGCTGCCAGTGTCAATGCCAGCAGCACCTGCCCACTGGGCTGTGGACAGAGCCCCCTCAAAATCAGGTCATGCAACCAAGCAGAGAGGAACAGCTTTCACCCCTCCAAACCAGGGCTGGATTTCAACTGGCAATCTCGCAGGAAGGCGCGACAGCCCATTCTAGATGCCCTGAGCCATCCAACTCCTACTAACTGATCTCCCTCCACAAACCCCTTTGTATCTCAGCAGCATGCCCCAGGCAGAGCCATGGTAAGGGACCTCATGCTTCCTGGGCAAGTTAAGTCCCTCGCTCTGTGGCCTCAACTTATTGCTTAAAAATATATTGCATGGACAACAGCCAGGTTATAAAGTAATAAAGGAAGTGACACCTGCTGCCTGGAAAGCGACTGCTGTGTCCCCCAAAGTAACATAAACAGACAAGGAACAGACCACGTGCAAAAATCCACACGGTGACAACAAAAGGCCAGACGCAGCAAGGCTTTCCAAGTGTTAATGCAAACGTTGCTGAGGCAGCAATTATGGTGACCCTCACAGGAGACGCACCGGGCGCACAATCCAACCTGTGCAAAGAGCAACCCCACGCACACCAGTACTGGAGCAACACCAGCTGAAACGTGTAGAAGAAAACCACGCCACAAAGATTAGACCGATCACAACTGTCAAGTGTCTGCAAGTGCTTGATCAACATTTCCTCCCATGACACAAAGTAGATAAGAGAAAGGGAAAGCACAGACAGAGGAGCAACATGCCCCCAGTTCCTACAGCAAGTCAACGGCAAGACAGGACCCAGGAGTCTTGACTCCCCGCCCTCATCCTGATTTAACTACTAGATCTATCCTCCCAGTGCTGGGATAAAACCCAGGAGTCCTGATTCTAACAGAACCCAAGAGTCGTGGCTTCCCAGGCTGCTGCTCTGACTAGTAGGCAACATTGTCACATTCCGCTTCTCCAGGAAACTTTATATATTCAAGAATGGAGAGAAGAAAAAATTCCCAGCAGGCGACCATCATGCAGAACTCGAGAGTGAAACTGACACAAGCCAACACAATGGAAACACAACGTTATTTCTCCAGGAGTTATCCAAACACAAGAGCTGCCCAGCAGACAAACCCAGAGAAATACTAGGTGAACAAGTGCGACAGGCTCAAAGATGGAGAAACAACTCCAGCACACATCAGCCTTCATTCCACAGCCCCCGCGGAGGGGCACTGACAGAGGGACAGAAGCAGGAAGCTATGGGGAAGTTAAACTGCAGAGAACTTCTGCAAGCTCTCAGTGGGGTTCTCTTGGCAAACGAGGCCTGCTGAAAGGGGGTCCCAGCACTCATTAGGACCAGGGATCTCTGATGAATGGAAGGTCTCTAGCTCCAGCCACCCCAGCAGTAATAACGTCTCAGCACCAGCAGAGAGAGGCTATTGTTCCACAGCCCTAGAACTACCAAAGCAGGTTGCAAAGCAGCAGGGATACGAAGCACTGGGGACCTGACTAGAGTGAATCTGCAGCGTGGCAGCCAGGCCGGCTCCACCCATCGCACAAAGCCCCAGGCTTTAATAAAGCCACTGAGCCCTTCTGTCCCACTCTCCCGCTTCTAAAACACCATCCACACATTAACCCTCACAACCGCTTGGGGAAAGTGAGACGCACAGATCTGCCCAAGGCCATATGGACGGAGGCAGAGATGAGAACAGAACCCAGGAGTCCCAACTGCCTGTCGGCCACTCTAATCACTTCCTTCTAATCTGGGAATCGAACCCAGGTGTCCTGACTCCTCGTCGGACTGCTTTAGCCACCAGACAACCACTAGCCCAAGCTACCTCCCCCCAGTTCAAGAAAGTTTGTACCCTGGTCTGCAAGTGACCAACACACAGATGGAGAGGGTAAAAAACAGCTACTCACCCTGTGAGAACCACCACGAAGTCCATCACATTCCATCCATTCCTCAGATAGGAGCCTTTGTGGAAAGCAAACCCTAAGGCGATGATTTTAATTCCAGCCTCGAAACAAAAGATTCCGATGAAATATGGTTCTGTGTCATCCTGGGGGAGAGAGGGGGCAGGGAAATGCAGACAGTGAATATAATGAAAACAGTAACAATCCATGGGGCTTCTAGAGGGCCTCAAAGCACTTGAGGGCCATTCATGAAACCTCACAAGCCACTGTGAGATGTGGGGAAACTGAAGCACAGAGAAGGGAAGGGACTTGCCTCAGGCCACACCATGGTGAAGCGGCAGGGAGGAAACAGAGGGGTCCTGGTTCTCAGAACCTGGCTCTAACCACTAGATCACATTCTCTTCCCAGAGCAGGAACAGAGCCCAGAAGTCCCTGGTTCTCTGTGCTCTGACTACTAGACTACACTCTCTTCCCACAGAGAAGAGGTTCTGTCCGAGAGGGGGTGGCGTGAATGTCAGAATGGATGTGAAAATAATTCCAAGAAAACAGTTTCGTTTCAGCTCTGCATGGTCTGGGGTACAAAAAGAGAGAAAGGGGTGAATGGAGATAGACAGACAGACAGATTACCAAAAATCCACCCCCAAGATTCCTAGAAGCCCCAAATCCAGTGGAATGGAAACTGTTGTCACTTTCCAGGCATTCCAGGCTGGCTCAGATTTTCATGGCCTGAGTAGGGAGGAATCTAGGACAAGCTGCTGCAGAGATAACACAGCCAGGGTCCGGTGGGACAAGGGAACTGAAGCAGTTGTGTGGGAGGCATGTGCCACTGTCCCAGCTCCCAGCGTAAAGGCAGAAAGCAGGACGTGAAGAGGACAGCTAGAAAGGGCGATGTAAAGGCAGCCCACTGTGGTGCAGAGGTCCAAGGGCTCAGCTGCATGAGGAAATTATCCCAGAATAACATAGGGTGTGAATTTAAAATGCAATAGCTATTCAGGAATAACTCCATGTGTGGACAAATATATTCCGGAATAAAAGCGTCCAGATGGGGAGTTATTCTGGTCAATTTCCCAACATACATAAGACCTAAGCGTGGCACTGCACCCCATATTCTTCACAGTGATGTTGGGATACGATTATGACATAATTATGATGCATTGTACGCAAGATAGGTCATGGGAGGTTTCATTGGAAAATTTATGATTTTCTGAATATGACTATCTTATTTGTATGCATATATCTTTTTTTGTATCTGAAGTTATGAATATTGACTGTGTATCTGTATTTCAAATGTAGTTACATCGGGGTAACGCCCACTAGAGAAGATGCTTTCAGCCTAGATAGTGGGTGGGGAAGGGCCTATTCAGGGCAATGGGCCATTAGGCAAAACGATAGGCCTTAGGAGAGTGGTTCTCAAACATTTGTACTGGTGACCCCTTCCACACAGCAAGCCTCTGAGTGCAACCCCCCTTATAAATTAAAAACACTTTTTAATATATTTAACACCATTATAAATGCTGGAGGCAAAGCAGGGCTTGGGGTGGGGTCTGACAGCTCACAACCCCCCATGTAATAACCTCGTGACCCCCCGAGGGGTCCTGACCCCCAGTTTGAGAACCCCTGCCTTATGTCCCACCTGGTGATGAGCCTTCCTGAGAACACTCCAAACAGCCTGTGAGTAATGGTTGCTATAACTCTACAAGGACATGTGATCAGACTACATAATGCTGGACTCCATCTTGGGATGTCAGTATTTTTCCATACACTGGTTTGGGAACCAAGCTTTGAAACAAAGGGCTCCTGCCATATGCAAAAGCTATATAAGGCAGGGAGTGACATCATCAGGTGGCCTTCACTCCCCACACAGGAAAACTCCTGGAAACAGCCGAGGAACAAAGACTGAACTGAGGGAAGAGCTGGACCCAGGCTAAAGGGATTTCTAGCATGTGAATGAAACACCTGGGGATTCCAAGCTGTAAAGCAAGTGCAGCTTGCCCCTTAAGAATCTGCAACCTACTTGTATCATCTCTTAGGGTGAGAATCTGCTATTCATATCCAATCTATCTAGTATATTAAGTTTAGTTTGCGTTTTTGTTTATTTGCTAGGTAATCTGCTTACATCTGTTTGATATCCCTTATAATCACTTAAAATCCATCTTTTGTAGTTAATAAACTTGTTTTTGCTTTATCTAAACTAGTGAGTATGGGAATCATAGATCGGGGCAAAGGTTGTTGAATATTCCTCTCCACATTGAGAGAGGGGGCGAATTTTATGAGCTTACGCTGTACAGTTCCCTGTGCAGCACAAGATGGCATAATTTTCGGTTACATACTCCAGAGTGGGTGCGCATCTGGGGAGCTGGGAGTTGCCTTAGCTGTAGCCTTCCTGTGCAGGGGGTGGTCAGAGAGCCTGCATGTAAATGTGGCTGGGTGTGTCCCCACCTGTATGTATGTTGGTGAAAGTGCAGGCTGGACGGCTTTGCAGCTTGTCACAGCACTGCAGTGTGAGAGGGAGCCCAGGCTGGTAGGCCAAGGGGCTCGGTGGCACTCCAGTTCCGGGTAGCATCCCGGGGGGAACACATCACACTAAGTATTGGAGAACTTAGATAAATCCAGATAAGAAAGAAAGAGAGGCCCACACTCACCAGTCGTTCTGACATCGGGGTCTTGTCTTCATCAGGCAGGTGCTGCTCCAGAGCAAGAACAATGCAGTTTGCTATGATAGTAGCTAAAATCATGTATTCAAAAGGAGTGCAGCAGAGTCAAGGAAAGCTCAGCTCTTGGGGTGGCCCCCTGTGAGTGCTGGGAGCAAGGAGGGCCCCTATGCCTCGACGACGGGAATCCCGCTCTCTCAAGGGCGCTGCTGTCTGTGCAGGATCATGTCTGTCCAAGGGTGTCTGCAGTCAGAAATACCCATGTCTCCCCAGTTCCCGGAATCAGCTGCAGGGGCAGATGAAGTCTCCAGAGCCCTGATCCACCCAGCCCCAGACCTCTCCCTAGCTTATCTCACTGTTCCATGCAACCCAATGAACTCTCCCCACGGACAGATCGTTGGACCACTCCACAGGGTCCTAATCCTAAGACTCCGCCTGCTTCACCCTGATTGATGATCCTCACTCTGTGCGGCAGGGGGGACAACTCCGCCACTCCTTGCTGACAGCCCAGGAAGGGGAGGCGAGCCCAGCTCTGCTGTTGGTCAGTTTAACTTTGTGCGTGTGAGAGCAAAGCACCATAGTTAAGAGCATCTGATACTGTTAATAAGCCATTATGCAGTTCAACCGTGTTTGGTGCAACCAAGTTTTGCTGTATTCTGCTAACATCACCCAGAGTCCTATTTTTCTGACACAACCACACCTTCCCTACTGCATAGCCATGCCTACAACCAGTGCATTCTGGGACAATCCAGGCAGCTATCCCATAATGCCTCAGCTGCCAAAGCAGACAAGGGTGAGTACTTTTCAGACATGATGGCTAAGGCTGACAGTCTGTCACAGAGGTCACGGCCACCTGGAAGGCCGTCAGAGCAGCGGTCCCTGGGGCCTCTGAGCAGAGGGTGACTGGGGGCAGTCAGCCCCCACTGCCAGTACTGGGGCTAGCTGTCAGTCCCTGGGGTCCCCCAGGGCAGCATGTCCTGGAGTCCCCCAGAGCCGCGGCACCTCAGGGTCTCAGGATCTGCTAAGTTTTAGTCGGGGTATTTATAGTAAAAGTCATGGACTGGTCATGGGCTATGAATTTTTGTTGCTCGTCCGTGACCTGTCCATGACTTTTACTAAAAGTACCCGTGACTAAATCTTCGCCTTAATGATGGGCAATGAGCCAAATTCTGCTTTCAGTTTATACCAATATAAATCTGGAGTAGCCCCACTGACATCGGTGGTGTTATTCGGGATTTATATGGGCAGAGCTGTGGTCAGAATCTGGCCCAGTGAGTGGATCGGGGGTGGCTAAAGGTTCGCTATAGGAAGCATGAACTCGCAGCTGAAGCCCAGGGGAGACGGGGTCTGTACCTGACTCTGGGAGGGTAATCTAGGGGTCAGAGCAGGAAACTGAACTCCATTCCTGGCTCTGCCACTGACTCACTGTGTGACCATGAGCAAATCACTTCCCCTCCCCACATGTTTTTGCTCCCTCTGCAAGAGGGTAGGTGTGGGGTTCAGAACCTTATCTAGGGAAGCTTCTGAGCATGCTTGGGATGCAGCATGCATGTGTCTCTAGTTCCCTGTCTTAGGTCCCCTTTCAAGCCCCATCCAACGCTGCGCCTCCACATAAAAGGGGTTAAACTGATCTCAGCAATTGACCTAAACACTGGGAAGAAAGCAGAGCTGTTGGAATATGCTGAACAGCTGGGGCTGGCCCAGTTCGCGGCGGGGGGCGGGGGCCTGGAAGCTTGGACTTCCGTGTGCCCCTTCTCCCAGCACTAGCACTGTCCGCTGCTGAGAACTGGAGCTTGCTGCAGGCCCTTCCTGTTCATCGATTGGTTTGTGGGGGAAAGAAGCCTGAATCAGTGGCCTGTGGGAGCAGATCCGACACCGGAGAAGTCAGAGGAGAGAGGGCTAGGAACATGCAGGGCAAGAGACACAGAGGGAGGGAGAAGGAAGGTGAAAGTCAGAGCCATCCAGTTCTGTGGATCAGTTAAATCTTTTGCATTAAACAAACACCCTGAGCTCTGTTCCCCAACAGCACACCCCCACTCCCACGCCACGCTCCTTCCCAGAATGGGTTAGTCACTCAATTGTGCCACCAGATTTCTCCTCCTCTTCAGTCTTCACACCCCGCGCCCTTCATTGTCTACGATGCAGAGGGACACCCTTCCATCCAGGGAGGGGTTCGGAGGAGCTCGTGGGAAAAGGGAGCCGGATTGCTTGGTTTGTACTGGCCAATGGAGAGGGATAAGTAAGATTAGGTCTGTGTCTTGGGGGAAAATGAGTCCGCTTCTGAAGGTGGGTGCTGGGGGATAGGTATGTGGGAAGAACGCTAGTAACAACCAAAGTTAATCCCACAATGGTCTAGTAATGCACCTTACTGAGCTAGGAATTAACTAAACCCTCCCAGAGGGGGGTTGGTGTTGTTATCACCATTGTACAGAAAGGGATGTGATCTGCCTATGTGGCAGAACCAGGAAGAGAACCCCAGACTCCTGAGTCCCAGTCTCCTCTGCTCTAGCCAGGAGAACCCACTCCCTTCCAGATCCCGCGGAAGAACCCAGGAGTCCTGACTCCCAGCCCCCTCCCCCCACCCTAACCGCTAGATCCCACTCCCCAAAATGAATCCTTCCTGTGCCATTAGACATCACTTAGGGCACAAACTATCCCAGGCCGCACTTTGCAAGTCCTCTCTGTTGTTAAGTCCCATAAGTTTTCCCTCTCTAAGTAGCATTTCCTGGAGGGACTGTTTTGGTCAGCCCCTTTCATATACTCCTCCTCTCCTAAAGCTGGGACTAGAACCCAGCAGTCCTGCCTCCCTATTCTAATCACGTGACAACACCACTCTACGGGACTGTGCCACATACAACATGTATTGGCTCTGATTGCTCTCTGGGGTTACTTCTAGTCACCCTTACAACATATTTTTAAAAGTCTGCATTAGACAGATATCACACACAGACATTTTAAAAAATATATTCACCCCAGTTGCACTCCATGGGTGAGGGGAACAGGTCTTCTCACTCACTCACTAACACTCACACACAAACAAAGTTCCTTTTCTATTTTTAATTAAAAAAAATCAAAGCAGCTTAGCCTTTAAAAGAAATGAAACTCCTGTATGAAGCCGCTGAATTGTATTTGACACATTAACTGGAAGACGTGAGGAGTACAACAGCTGACAAGCACCGCAAGTGGCTTGTTAAGACAGCAGCAAGGTCTAGGGTTTTCAGCCAGGTGGTTGCTAATAGGTTCAGAGGGGTCATGACCATCCTCCCTGTCTTTTTGGCTAGGAGAGAGGATTGCGGGGGAGAGTCCTGAAATCTTTTTCTCTTGAAACACAGAGCCACTGTATATAAAAAGTAGAGAACCACTTGACTAGTGGTTAGAGCAGGGATCTGGAAGCAAAGACTCCTGGGCTGCATTCCCAGCTGGGAGCGAAGTGGGCTCTCGTGGTTAGAGCAGGGAACTTGGAACCAGGACTCCTTGCTGTTATCCTGACTTGGGAAAATCACTTCCTTTTGCTGCGACAATATAGAGCTGAGATGTTACACACAAACCAAACTGTAACAGCAAACACAGAGCAAGCAGCCAACATTCCCACAGGCAGAGAGGCCTGAGAAACTGCAGTATAACAGTATTCAACGAGGGCAGCTCCTCTGTGCAGGAGCCTATTTCAGCACCAGGGCTAGCTCCTCACTGAGCTGCTCTGCTCGGCTTGGCCCTGTGACCCTGCAAGGGAGAGTTTTGCTTTGCTTTGGATGTGTTTTCAGGCCAGGCTCCCACCTTGCTGGGTCCTAGAGCCCGGGCTTCAGGCCGAGCCCGAACATCTACACTGCAATTAAACAGCCCCTGAGCCCGAGTCAGCTGAAATGGGCCAGCTGTGGGTGGCTAATTACAGTATAGACATACCCTGAAGGTCTTAATTCTGAGGGCGGAGGGAGAAATTTACAACATCAGGAGAAAAACAGAGCTTCATCCCTGGCTTCGCCTCCCAGGTCAGAGAGCCCCTGCCTGCCACAGCCTCCCTTGCTACCAAACTGTGCTATTAGGTTCCAGAGTTGCCAGCCCTACTGCTGAGGGCTGAATATTGCCCCGTGGCTTGGCTAACTGCACAATGTCTCCTGGGGTCCTTGCTCCCCCTGTGCCCATTGCCACCACCCCAAGCACTGGGATTGAGCTCCCTGCTCTCCAGCCTCCCTAACCTCCAGCCTTCCAGCCTCATGCCCTGCGTCAGCCTAGCATACAGCCCTTCTAAGGCTCCACAGGTCCCAGTTCATTTCAGCACCAAGGTTGTAGTCCACACCCTATGGTCTTACTCCATCCACCTGACCTTGAGTCTCTCTATCCTCCTCTTCAGGTACCTGCCCTTTGCTGGGTCCTTCCAGCCAAACTCCGCACTGCTGGTGCAGGAACCTTCTTCTCTGCAGCTCCAGCCATTTGGAACAGCATCTCTCTCCTCCTTTCCCATCACTCTCCACTCACCCAGCACCAGCCTCCTCCCTGTCCTGCCAACCCATCTCTAGAGCCCTGCAAATCTGCAGCTATCCACTTTATATCCACGAAGCATGTTTGCAGATCACGGATTAGATGCGGGATACAAATTTTGTATCTCCGCAAGGCACTCCCGCACTGTAAGCACTAGAGCGAACAGCCCCCCCTCTCCTCCCCACATATCATTCTACCTCTGCCTCATTGAAAATCACTGCTGGAAACTCCCACCCCTTCCCCACTTGTGACTCTGAATTCTTTTTCCTCAGCTGTTCTTCGGCTCCAAAGTCAGGATAATTAACTCTTTGAGGCCTTTTGGGGTTCCATGGGTGACAGCTTTGGGCGCCCCCTCCCCACCCTGTTCCCCCTCATCCCCTTGGCACGCAGCAGAGAGAGTTGTCTCAGCGAAGATCCATCTGTAAGTTTTGTCATTAAAAAATAAACTCAAATATTTTATGTCTCCACCAAGAAGCTTTTACTTTTGCAAACGGTATTGATTCAATCCTAGAGGCAACTGGCAGCTGTCCCAGGAGTTTAATCAATAGGACAGCACCACCCTGCAGAGTCTAGCTTCAAACAACCCCATCCATAGTTTCTACTCAGGTCTTCCGCAACTGCTGATCATTTCACGCTGCTCCCCAGTTTGAAGCCAGGTCTGTGGGGATAAGAGGGTTCGCTGCATCAAAGTGCCCCTGTGGCCTGATCAGGGCTACAGTGACCCCTTGGAGCTCTCTGCCATTACAGCCATTTGTCACTCTTCCAAGGTTTTGATTGGATTCTGACAGGGCCAAGGAGATGGGACGACAGGGAACCAGCAACTTGTCTCAGAGATCTCCACCCTTCCTGCAAAGTTCCCCTGGGAACCAGAGAACTAGAGGTGAAATTAACATCAGTTTGGGCAAGGCTGAAGCTGTGATGTCTTCCTCCTCCTCTGCTGAGCTGTCCCGAACCAGGAAGTCTCTCAGGAGAGAGCAGGAGGGAGAGGGCAGACAAGCAGGAGAGAGAGGGGGCATTGGGTCTGTCTTTCTGCATTGGAGAATGTTACTCTGACCCAGAGATATTTGGTCAACCTCATCCCTGGTGTTGAGTTAAGTACCCCACTGGGAACAGGGTTGGGTTGGGCCCAAAAAGAGCGTGGTTCTCCAAAATGAGAAGAGACGAGAAGACAAGTTAATGGGTAGCTACATTTACTCCCAACCCTCCTAGGATTCACACAATTAAAGCCAATTTCTGCTCCCTTTTCCCTCTAGGTTAACTCAGGATCACCACACAGCTTTTCCTCATGAACATCTGTTATTCCCTGGGCACATGGGGTTGACACCCTTCTCCTGAGCCCCAAAGGATCAGAGATGCCCTCCCGTGCGCTTTGCAACTGAGATTCCAAGCTATCCAAAGAGAGCCACCCCCTCCCCTGCCTCTGCACTGTGTCTCTCTCTTCCGGCTGCCAGCCTTTCCCCTTTTATGAGAAGCACCCCATGAGGAAACACATAAACCTGATGGCCTCTTGAAAAGAGAATAAAGGAGGGAAATGGTGCCCCCGACCACTGGTCCTGAGGGGCTGTTCCTCTGGGGCTGGGCCCCTCCCGCTCTCCTCCCCACCCACCCCCAGTCAGTGCCTGTGGCTGAGTGCCTGCCTGGTGCAGAAATGTGCATTGCTAGCACCAGGTCTCTCCGCTCCACACAGATCCTGCTGAAATGTATGTTTCAACCCCCACAGCAATAATTTGGCAAGAACTCAAGTTCCTGCACAAGCACTGGCTGGTACTCAGGCTCCTGGAGAGGAGATGGAACCAGCCGCTGGTGCCAAATGTGTAGCAGCTCCGTGACCTGAACTACAGGCCTCCGGAAATGGGACCGAGACTGCCCCGTGACTATCTCCTTCCTCATGCTCACTGGGGAGGCTTTGGTGATCAAAGCCACAGCCACCTCCAAAGCACAGCGTGGCCAATCAGCTGCCCTGTGCTGTTTAGGATTCAAACATACCCCAAATCTGATCTGCAGATCTCGGAGTGAGCTACTAACATCAGCATCGCTGCCCCCCGCCGTATGGGTCAGCGTCATTATCCCCATTCTACAGAGAAGGGAAGAAACTCACCCCCAATTTCACACAAAGCATCACTAAGAACAAAGCCCCAGCTCCCAGTTCCACCCCTGTAATCACTAGACCGGTCGAGTGACTGGAGTCCTCCCTCCCAATCCCCCTGCTCTCACCACCAGAACACACTCCCCTCCCAGAGTCAGGAAATGAGCCCAGGGGTCCTGCCTCCCAGCTCCCTGCTCTCACCATTGGAACCCACTGCCTTCCTGCAGGTGGAGAGGAATTTCCAGGCTCTGACTAACCAGGCCTCCTTCTTCAGCATTACAGTCTGGGGAGGAAAGTGGCCTCATTATTAGGCCTCATAAAGGAATGGAAAATACAAGGTCTGTGATCAGATGGGGAACAAGCGGAGTGACCCAGGGCTAGTCACAGGATTCCTGGATGGTGCTGAGTGAATAAGGTGGGTGAGGGAAGGGAAGTGAGTCCAGGTTTGCGCCAAATGCATCCCCAGAGAAGAGGTCTATTAACGTCACAGCCAGGGGCTGTGCACAGGCCTGCTGGTGCCACTACTCCACTGAAAGGTTCTTATCGAGCAAGGGAGGGAGGGGGAGGAGATGGGGAAAGATAGATGGATAGACACATAGATTGATAGACAGACAGATGCGTTAAAGGGGGCTCCCGAAGCGGGAGAGCACATCCCTATCACACGCCCTTTCACTGCTGCTGCATGGGAGGTCTGGGGGTGTCCATGGAGAAGAGGCACAGCTTCGGTGCCTTGGAAGTGGCTGTTCTGATTTGGGGCAGGAAAGGCCACCCCAAACCCTGGTGCTTTGGGATGTGGTGGCAGGTTTGTTTCCTGCTTACCCCTTTGTGCTCGGGGGCAGCTGAGCTCGCGAGGGCAGCCCGGCTGCGAGGACAGCCGTGGCAGCTGGTCTGAGTGGCACTAAGCGCTCGTCCTTTGGCTCTATGCTCCCCCCGGCCGCATACACACTTTTAATTGGCAGGACAATTTCAGTTGCTTTTCTCTGGCACTGCAGTTTCCGAGCTCGTCGAAGCTGAATCCAGACCTCCTCCAGCTAAGAGGAGGGAGAGAGGCAGCCAGGTCCTATCACGCAGCGCTCAGCACATGAGCTCTAGGAGCGGAGAACATGGAACATGCACTCGAGCCAAGGCATTACTGCAATTGCACATTTTCAGGCAGAAGGCTTTTTTAACCAGTGTGCTCAGCAATTACTTGGTGCCATTCCGATGACAGATAACTCATCCCAGGCTGCTTATCAAGCAAATGCCCCTAGTTCCAGCTCCTCAGCCTGCCTTCCCCAGGGTACCACAGCACCTCCGTCCTCAAATAACGCCACTCACAGACTAGGCTACCCTGGGCACTCAGACTAACTCTGGCCTGGCTAACTCTGCTGTGAAGACATACCCTCACCCTCCCCTCACTTCCCAGCCTCTATCCTGTTTCTCCACCCAGTTTCCCCAGTGCCTTCTCTTCCACAGCTCCCACAGCCTAGTACAGCCTGCCTCAATCTCCCTCTACTCCCCTCCCCGCTTCCTCCAGTTATCCTGTACTGGCCTCTGTTCAGTCCATCCAATCTCAGTGCAAGAGCCTTCCCCTCTGCAGCTCCTGCTCTCAGCATCACCCCCCACCCATGTCTCATCAGCTCTTCATCTAACTGCAAATGACGTCCAAAAAAAACCTCTTTCCTTTCTTGCCTGTGCCTCTTAATTCCACTCTCTATGCTTCTGGCCTTACAAATGCTATGATTAAGTCCCCATACAACGTCTCTGCACCATGGCTAGGTCACTTACTTCAGATTAATAAATAAATGATAATAATTTACATTTATATAACGTCTTGCTTCTGAAAGCACTTTCCAGATTATGGCCACATCCCCAGACTGGGTAAATCAGCAGAGCTTTGTTTAAGTCAATGGAGCTACAATGATTTATACCAGCTGGGGATCTGTTCCTATATAGCAGTTCAACCAGCACTGGCATGCACCCACTTCCGGGATGCTGCACCTTTTTCACAGCTGCACAGCAATACTGCACAGAGATCATCTGCCCAGCACTGAGAGGCAGCCACCTCTGAAATGGGACATGGCAGCTTTGTAACAGTCACAAAGCAAAGTTATGTAATAATTTAGGTCAGGAAATTAAAAAGAATCCCCCATGTGCAACTGAAACAACATGGAAATTTCAGGCAGAAGGTAACCTCCCAAAATGCCCAAGACACCAGAGATAACACCCTTGTCTCTTCTAGGGGGGTAAGTGCCATGGGATCGGACAGAATTCCAGCACCAGGCCTTAATGAAACATAAAAAACATCAGCACTTGGGTTTACCTTGGAGGTTTCCCATCCACATATTGTGTGGACTCAACTCTGCTTAGGTTGCAGACCACATGGGATTAGGCAGCAGCCCCTGCCTGTTGGCCTAATTCCCACCTCTGGGTGTTCACAAGGCTGGGAAGACTGCTGTCGTGCTGCCTATTATGAGGACAGTTAGTTCCAACTTCTCAGAGGCTGTCCTGTGGCTCCAAGTGGAGTGGGGTCAGGAAGAGATTTAATCAGAGAGAAGAGGGAATGACAGAGGGAAATATCTGCCCACTGGAGGAGTGAGGAAATGGCCAGGCCTGGCTGGATCAACCCGCATGGGTGGATTTTATCGGGGTGTACGGACTGCAGAGGATGATGCAGTGCAAAGTTGGCTGCCGCTGGCTGTAGTAGGAGAATCACCAGATCCCCGAAAGCAGCCTAAAAGTGTGTGAGGGGAGAGAAAATGAGAGACTGGGGGAAAGGGCTGGAGAAGAGAAAGAGGCAGGAGAGAGAGAGAGAGAAGATAGAAGAAAGAAAAAAGAATTGAGAGAGGGAGCACATAATGGAAAGAGGGAATGGGGGGAGGAGGAGAGAGAATGGAAACAGAGATGGAAGAGAGGGAGAGAAAGCAAGAGGAGGAGACAGCAGAAGAAGAAGAGAGGGAAGTAGTGGAAAGAGGAAGAAGGCTCACCCCATGGCTGCTGGCTGCAGAGGAAAAGCTCCTGCCAGATCACGTGTGATGCCTACAACTGTCTCCCTCTCATTAATTTCACTATCAAACAAGCCGCGGTATCACAGCCTGGATTCCTTCGTGATGAAATATTTAACTAGGAGGAACCCAGCCGAGATCAAAGATCCTCGTTTACAGCGGGACCCCGGGGAGAGTTACACAGAAGCCGCTGCTGGGATTAACCAGAGGGCACACACCTCTGCCACGCAAAGAGGAAACCAACCACGTCATCAGGTTCCCTGCGGGTCAGGGGCCAACGGCAGGAGATTCCTGGCCTTGTTTTCCTACGGGGGTAACATATGGAGGGGGCGGGGGCCGAGCCACCAAGGTACACGGGCCTGCTGCTGTACAATAGGAAGGGGCCTAGATACCATGGGGATGGGCATCACATAGCTAGCTAGACAGGTCAGGCTCATATTAAGCAACCTCAGGAGTAAGAGCTGGTCCTAGATCCCAGGGAATGTTCCAATGTGTCTGCAACAGAGAGACAAGGAGACATATGGATCAGGGACAGTGAGAGAAGACTAGCCTGCCACTGGTGCTGGGCACAGGCAAAGAGAGCAGGACAGTGACAAGAGACAATCCCTCCCCACGGGAGTCAGAGGGAAGGGCAGAGACAGCCCCTGCACCCCCCGCCCGCCCAGTGC
Source organism: Chelonia mydas (assembly GCF_015237465.2). Lineage (NCBI taxonomy): Eukaryota > Metazoa > Chordata > Testudines > Cheloniidae > Chelonia > Chelonia mydas. Next base: position 16,231,922 of record NC_051260.2, read on the forward strand.
AAGACAAAATCTACTCGTGCCACACAACCCACAGCTACAATTAAAGCCAATTTCTGCTCCCTTTTCCCTCTAGGTTAGCTCAGGATCACCACACAGCTTTTCCTCATGAACATCTGTTATTCCCTGGGCACATGGGGTTGACACCCTCCTCCTGAGCCCCAAAGGATCAGAGATGCCCTCCCGTGCGCTTTGCAACTGAGATTCCAAGCTATCCAAAGAGAACCACCCCCTCCCCTGCCTCTGCACTGTGTCTCTCTCTTCCGGCTGCCAGCCTTTCCCCTTTTATGAGAAGCACCCCATGCGGAAACACATAAACCTGATGGCCTCTTGAAAAGAGAATAAAGGAGGGAAATGGTGCCCCAGACCACTGGTCCTGAGGGGCTGTTCATTCTTCACCCCTGATGACACACACAACAAATGGACCTTTGTCATGCAGAGGTATGCTGGTTTGGGCTTGGATTTTTGTGTGTGTATCACAGCATCTCCTACTCAGATTAAACTAAAGAGAACCTCTCAAGAGAAAAGTCACGTACTCACAGATAAAACATCTTTCTCTGTGCGGCTAACACCCTGCTAGGCTGCTAGCATCAGGAGAATCTGCACAAGCCCATCTGGTTATCACTGCGTCTGCGAGTCTCTCCGCTCAGGGGGCGAGTTTCACCGTGTGTGTCTTTAGTGGGTTTCAGTCTCTGGTTCTCCTGCGCTAATGCTAGGCGGCTGGGGTTTGAGTTCAGAACGAAAGACATGTTGTGAGCTAAAGTCAGCTGAAGCCAAAGTGAGTCATTCCATTGACTTCAGTGGGCTTTGGATCAGGCTTGTCACTGAAATGTTAAGAAAAGATATTAACTGAAAGGCCTCAAAGAGGCCCTCCCTTCTCTCATACCTTAACAGACTCTATCATCTAGAACCTAAAATTATTTCACAAGGATAGAATGACAAGCCAGGAACAGAACCCAGGAATCCTGGCTCCTAGTCTCTGCATTAGACCCCCACTCCTCTCTCAGAGGTGGGCAGAAACCCCCAATTTCCAATCCCCTCTTGCCCCAATCACTAGGCCAAGCCTTCTCTTAGAACCAGAAATATAAACCAGGGGTCCTGACACCCTAGGCCCAGCTCTAACCACTAGCCTACACTCTCACCACATCTGCTGGAACTGCTGGAGGGGGTAGTAAGATGTTCTAGCCAGAACCATGTTTATTTATTTATTTTGTATTTATTCTGATTCCCTAAAATGTGCCCAGCCGGGAGCTCTGGGTCTACAAACAAACTCTCCCACTGAAACAGCAAGACAAGGTGGTTAAAAATGGGGGCCACTGTCCAAACTAACCAACTCTACACACAGTAGCCTATTCAACTACCCGCCCTACCACTCAACTATTGGGGAACAGTGCTACTGGACAGGGTGAGGGGGGAGTAAATTCACACTAACTGCAAAAGTGGGGACCCCTCAGTGAGAACACCCCCCCCCGCCCACACACACACACACACACACACACACACACAGAACTGACTCCAGTTTAAAGCACTAGCTCCACGGCTTCAGCTGATCACAGTGAGATCACGGGAAGAGAGAAGAAAGTGTAGAACTGGGCTCAGGTGAGGAGGAAGGATCAGCTGCTGTTTGTGGAAACAGGCCTGTTTTGAGGTCAACAGGCTACAGCTCCGCAGAAGGAAGGCACCACAAAAGTGCAAAGGATTAATTATTCATGGCTATTACAGGGAAGATGATCCACCCATGGATGTGGCACGTGGACACAGGCCGGGTGGGTCATTTGTGCACAGCACCTTCACGTCAGTGAGCGAGAGAGCGACACACACCCTGCAAACAGGGCAGAGAAAGAGGGAGGCTACCTGCATCCCCGATGCCTGCGGAGGGGGTGGTTCTTTTGTTCCGTTCCCATAAGAAATCACTGCGCCAGCTCTCTTGTCTTGGAAGCACACACAGAGGGATTGCTGGAGAGCAAGATGAATATGCCGGCCAGGGCCATGATCCTTTTATTAAAAACACAGATCAGGGCTGAAATATTCAACCAACCACTAGCAAGTATACCAGCGGGAGCAATTCTACAGCAGCTGGACTAGATAGGAAGGGGCCTCTCTCTGGGGACTGCGACCCTGATTCTCCCCTCATGCCCAGTTTTACCCCATGTTAGCCCACTGGCTTCAGTGGGATTCTCCTGATTTACACCAGTGTAAATGAGAGGGCAGTTATGTCATATGTAAAAATGCCAGGCCAGCATTGGTGCTGGCTTCAAGGGGAGTTAGACTTGCACAGGCCAGGTCCGTTATGTTTCTAACCACTGGCCCCGAGCAGGGGGGCTACAGCTACCTATTTAAAAGCTAAGACAGCATCTTCTGTTTCTCTAGCACCTTGGATCCCCACGTGCTCACACAGGGACCACTCAGCCACCTCAGACACCTGAGACACGGCCGCTGTTTAACAGCCATACAGAACACTGAAGTTTGAGACAGGACGTGAGAAACCCTACTGCACTGTGAAGGGTTTGGACTGTGTGTGTGAGAGGTTCTCATCAATTCCAATTTTGCACTTTATTTATTGTCTATCTATGGGATGTGTCAAGCCCCAGTCACAGTGTCACACTGTGAGGGACACATCATGAGACAATCCCTGTTCCAAAGAAGTTACAGAGTAACATTTACAAAAGCACCAAAGTGACTTCGGAAGAGGGCTGGCTAGAAAACAGGAATTCCCTTTCAGAGAAAATGTCCAAGTTTCAGAAATTGTTTTCCTTCTGTGTCAGGACAAAACCAAGACCTTTCCGAACTTTTCCGAACTTTGCATGAAAAGCCATAGAGAAAGGGGCTCACTTCCTTCAGTAGCCAATAGCCCTGTGGTTAGAACACCTATATGGGATGGAGACAATGGTTCAAGTTCCTAGTCTGTCTGATTTAGACCAGAGGCTAGAACTTAGATCTCCCATATGATTACCCTCACCCTAAGGTTGTACAGTCAGTCTCTATCAATGAAAACTTAATTACTTATATAAAGCAGAACAGCTCCAACAGGAGAGACTGAAAGGGACTGGTTCAGAGCAGTGATTTGACGCTGGATTGCCCACTGCCCTAACCCCTCGCTACTGGCTATTCTGGGATGGTGGTTTCATTCTGTAGTGTCCAATATGTTCTCACAAAATGTTTTGGTTTTGATGAACTGGCATTTTCCAGCAGAAAAGCTTTTCGTTGAAGAATTCCCAACTACCTCCAGTTAGGAGTCTCAGGCCCAGGGTTTAAACGGTATTCAGCTTTTGCTCTGTTCAGCATTGCAAGGCCTAAGTGATTTAGATGGCCAAGTCCCATTTTCAGAAGGGACAGGCACTCGGCACCTACGTCCCATTGACTTTCAAAGACTTAGGCTGTTAAGTGCCTAAACCATTTTTGAAAGTGAGCCTTAGGCTCCTAAATCCTTCAAGTGCTTTTGAAACTTTTGCCCTCAGTCTACAGATTATGGCATTTTATTTTAACTAGCGTAACAATCAGACCCCAGTGTGAGCTAATCCCAGATCGACTTCACTTTGGAAATCAAAGTGCTTAAAAAAAGGGCAAAAAATGCCTCAGACCAATTCGCGCAAAAGTGTAAAATGTAATAACAGTGAATCCTTTAAGAAAATCGGAAACCACTTCCAAGGCAAGGCCCTGGCTCTGTGCACCAATCTTTATGGTTGTATTTCAGACCCAGATTTTACTCAGAAGAACAGATGGCTCCACTAGTCGTTAACCAGACACATGGGTCATCAGCAATGTTTGAACTTACAACAATCAGACTTGTAGCAAAGGCCACTTGAGCAAGGGAGTAGTACCATTAGCTAGTGGCAGCAGTAGGCTGTTATCCTCAAAAGATGACATGACACAAACTTGGCTAGTAAATTTGCACTAGGATTAAGTGGAATGCTTCTTGCTTCACTTTTTAATCCATTTTATTGTCCACAAAAAAATGGCTGACCGACGTCTGCAGCCTCTTCTTCCCATGTCCTCAGGTGACCAGAAATCTATACGTATCCTTACCTGTGTACACCCTCCTTGCTACCATCACCCTTAAACACCAGAGGGTACTATGGAAACCTACACCCACTCACTACAGGTATGGAGACAATCCACTGCGCAAACAATACCAAGGCACCTACAAATGCATCAGCCCCTACAACCACTAATGAGGTACTGAAATCCATATGCATGTTCCTCTTCCCTTCACCCTCTCCAAAGGTGTGTTACTGAATTTCAGACACACACACACACACACACACACACTTCCCCCTACAGACAATGGTCATTTATTAGAGAAATCTATAGACACGCAAATTCTCAGCCCACAGCGTGTAACAATACGCGGTGCACCAGTACTCAGCTGTCACCATGTTTAACAGAAACATACTCCACCCAAAACCAAACCCCACATCTCACAATTACCACAGTGTACTCAACATCTGCCATCCAGTCACACAACAGGCCTGGTAACACACCTAGGAGGCTGCACACAAATTCTGTCCTTCACAATTACACATCCAACAAGCAGGCTAATGGGTTCACCTACGACATATGCACAGGGAGCTCTCAGTCTGCCTCCTGGGGGCTCACCTCTTTTAAACAGAGCTAAAGGAAATGTGAAATACAGATCTTTATAACTACCGCACTGTCAGGAACAACAGATGAACACAACTCCAGGCTAGTGGGCAGCTGGGGTAAATGCGGGCCTGACATAAAATGGAACCTGAGCGGTGTGTACACAGACCACATGAGCACCATGAGATTACACCTTGACACAGAGGGGATGTCTACACTGCAACTAGACACCTGCAGCTGGCCTGTGCCAATTGACTTGGGCTTGCGGGGAGCAGGCTTAGGTACTGTTTACTTTCAGTGCAGATGTTTGGGCTCAGGCTGCAGCCTGAGCTCTGGGACCCTCCGACCTTAGAGTGTTGATCCACTCCAAGCCGGAACGCCTACATCACAATTAAACAGCCCCTTAGGCCAAGCCTCAAGAGCCCGAGTCAGCTGGCATGGGCCCGCCGCATTTTTTAATTGCAGTGTAGACATACCCAGAGTCAACACCAACCAAAAAATACATTGCACAGACACATGCATACCAAGAAATACACCCAACACTGCCACGCCCACACTACCTCTTCTGTGGATAATTCAGCACCAGGGCTGTCCATCACTCACATACAGACATATATATATGCACATACTAGAAAATCCACCTAAACATAGACACACACTCACATACACACCAGAAAATGTGTACACATTTACACAAGTGCCTCTAGACACAGATTCTTGCATACCCCAACATACACCACAACATACACACACAAACCCCATGCAACCTAGTGCCAAGTTTTCTAAAGAGCTCAGTACCCAGCAGCTCCCACTGAGAATAGAGAACGAACACACACACACACACACACACACACAATAACAACAGGAGCTGCTTGGGTGCTGGACTTGTGTGAAAATATGGCCCCAGTTGTGGTTACTGAGCCCCTAGACACTTACACAACGTAGACACTGAAACAAACAGCCTTCAGAATTCAATAGATGCCACGTACAATGAAGCAAGCTGGGACAGCAGATCTGAGTTTCAGATGTCTATGACTGACCTGTTCCCAGACAGTCATCACTGCACCACCCCGATGGCTCTTTTCATAGTGCAGTATCTTTGATGGTCAGATGTTCCTGTGGTATTGTTGTACCTTATATTTTGTTACACTCCCAATCTGTGTCCTTTTTGCTAACAAAAAATGAAATATGTACCTGGAAAAAAACCCTCATATACGTACAGAGGAAAACTTACACAGCCCCAGACACAGTAACACTGCGTACACCTAGATATGGAAAAATCCCATATACATATGCCCAGTACAGCTACAGACAGAACCTCCCCAGCCCCAGCCCCACCGCATACACCTAGACCCAGAAGCACATATTCCTCGACACTGCAACACCTCCTAAACGTAGACATGGAAACACCCATAGATACACACACCCCAATGCACCTAGAAAGAGATACACATCTGTCTTAGGCATCCAGACATGGAAACACAAAATCCTAAACACACGTGCACCCCATGCACCTACACACAGAGACACCTCAAACACCTAGACACACACAAATTTCATATACATACACAGGATAACACGCATCCACCTCATACACCGGCACACAGAAACAGACTGCACACACCCTTTCACATAACTCCTTCTGTTGTAACCCAGCCCCAAAGGCAGACAAAGGGGCGGCAGGGAAGCTGTTTTTTCCCAATGCAGGACACTCGGCAGCAGTTCAGCTTCCCATACCTGGCACTACATGTCAACATGTGCAAGCATCCCAGGACAGCCAATCAAGAGATGCCAGGCACTAATTAACCAGAGTGTGTGACCAGCTCATTAGGAAAGTGCTTTGAGATCCCTGGGAGAGAGGCAGAAGAGAAAGGAGAAGTGTTGCTCTTGGAGGACTTAGCCTGGGGGGAATCTGCGTGGTCTCTGTGTATGTGAGAGAGATTATTAATTATTATTACGAATTAGTAAAGTGCAGCAATGAACAACACCCAAACCCATACAGCCATTCTCCTCCGCTCAGAACTGTCTCATTCCGTTACTATTACCTCCCTTCTCTCTGCTCTGACAACCCCATTTGCTTTTTCCTTAGTCTACAATATCCACAGACCGTAAAAGATTTCCAGCCTGAGGGCCTGGCTGGCTCAAGAGAATGGCAGATGGAGCTTTCCGCCACAAGGGTACCAGTGTGAATCCAGCCCTGGTCAGCAGTGCCTGAAGCTGACCACGCATCTGACATGGGCTGGGTGGCCTGTGTGAAATGAGCATGGTGGGTCCCAGTACGGTTCTCAGTGGGACAGGGATGCTCCATGTCACAAAAGTAACCACATCAACTCTCCTGTTTGGTGTCCTGGTAAAGAGGCCAGGTTGTGAATGAGCTGGTGAGACTGAACTCCCCTCTCACTCTAGAGCGCAGCTGACGCACATGGGCAGGGGGGAGTGTGTGTGTGTAGGTGGCATTGCCACACCCACACTACCTCTTCTGTGGATAATTCAGCACCAGGGCTGTCCATCCAGCCATTTAAATCGCTGCCCTCACCACCCTCTGTCTGATCCCATAGATTCTGGGCTGACTTCAGGATCGGGACTAAAGGTCAGTGACCCAAAGGGATATGGCACATGGAACCCAGGATCTCCCCTGAAGGCAGCTGGCAGGCAAGACCTTTATGCCAAAATTAGCATCTCATGGAACTGATACCCTGAACTTTAGAAACTTGCTTGAGAAGAAAGCAACAAAACCTGTCTCAAGCGACCACTCAGCAGGGTGACAGAAATCACAGGAGATGTGGTCCTGTCAACCTCAAGTAATGCTACCAAAAGCAGAGCCACACTGGTGTGAGGGGAGTATATTTGGGACAGGCTTGGGAGTCAGGACAGTGGCGTGTGGCCAGCCTGCCGGCTATGTACTTATCTGGCCCTGCTCACCATTTTATCGGAACACCTTGCAGACTTTAATGAACTTATCCTCACAACCCCCAACCCCTGTGAAGTAGAGGAACACTTTAACCCCATTTTACAAATGGAGAAACTGAGGCAGGGAGAACTGACTCACCTGAGGTCACATAGGAAGTCAGCGGCAGGATCAGGAATGAAACCCAGATCTCCTGAATCACCGTCCAGGGTCTTATGATAATTTATACTGCAGTAGCAACTACAGACCCCAGTCAAGTATCAAGACTCTGCTGTGCTAGATGTTGGACATGCATAATGGAAAGAGGGTCCCTGCCACTAAGAACTTGCAATCTACGCACAAGAGAAGAGACCGCAACGGGATGCAGCAAACCGATGGGGGGAGGACTATTATGTTCTGAGTTTGTTCAACACACAGCCCAATGGGTCCTGGCCCAGGACTGAGGCTCCTTGGTGCTACCGTAATACACCTAATAAATAACATACAGCGCCCAGCCCCCTGAGGTCCTGGGCCATGACTGAGGCTCCTGGGTGCTACCGTAATAATAATCATGGTAATACAATGAGACAATTATTATTAGCACAATAAGCAGCAGTTACGGCGTTACGACAACCATTGCTTGTCCTTAAGCTTGCCTCATCAGCCTTCAGTCCATATTACAGACTCTATTACAGTATGTGACAAGTGAATTAAGGGAGGAGACACAACATGACAGAACCTAGGGACTAATCCTGACTTCACTAACACATTGAGGTTGCTCAACTTGCCTCTTGGCCGTTATGTAGCATTTTTATGCTTTGCCAACATTGACCAATCAATCCTGTCTAGGCTCCTGGGAGGCTGATCTGTATAATTATTTCCCCATTTTACAAATGGGGAAACTGAGGTACAGACTGATCAAGGGCCAGAATTTCAAACATTTGCCTCTTCCACTGCGGCACCAAAATAAGGGGCTACGTTTTCTAAAGAGCTGAGAGCTCACATGCCACAGTCTTCTGAAAAGTTGGAGCACAGCTCTCTTTCAAATCTAGGTCCCAGAAGTCCTGACTTCTAATCAGACGCTCAGACCACTCGACCACAGCAGTCTGTAGCAGGAGTTCTCAAACTTCATTGCACCATGACCCACATCTGACAACAAAAATTACTACACGACCCCAGGAGGGGGGACCAAACCCTGAGCCCACCCGAGCCCCGCCGCCCTGGGCAGGGGAGACAAAGCCCAAGCCACACTGCCAAGGTGGAGTGGCTAAAAACAAAGCCTGAGCCTCGCCATCCAGGGCTGAAGCCCTCAGGCTTTGGCTTTGGCCCCAGGCAATGTGGCTCGGGCTTTGGCCCTGGGCAGTGGGGCTCGCGCTTTGAGGCCATGTGGTGCGGTTCGGGCTTCCGCCTTGGGTCCCATCAAGTTTAATGCCAGCGCTGGCAACCCCATATAGGAGGGGCGGGGGAGCGCTAAACTGGAATAATTTTTCTCAAGCTCCCAAGTTGTTGGAGGATCTGAGAAAAAGGAGCCCAGGCCTAAACCTAACCCCTATTACCATCCTATCCGAGCACCTCCCAATCTCTAATGCCTTTATCATCACAGTGCCCCCTGAGGTAAGGCAGTACTCTTACCCCCCCCCATGGAGAAATCAGGTGCAGAGAGGTGAAGGCCCAGATCCTCAAAAATATTTAGGCTTCACTGAAATAAATGGGAGTTGGCTGCTTAAATAGCTTTGAGGATATGGACCTAAGTGACTTGCCCAAGATTACATATGATGCCCGAGATAGCACAGAGGCTTGAACCCCACTCTCACAAACCCTGCCGTGGGGCCCCAAGCCACAGCACCAGCCTTCCTCTTGCCACAGTGCTGCTGGGTCATTGCAGAACCAGCCCCTCAGGTTTTGCCAGATCCAAACCAGAATCACCCCGATTCTATTCCTATGCAAATATTCAGGGAAATATCCACACACCCTGGAATCAGCCCATCTTGCAGAGGGTCCAAACTACTATCCACCAGTGAGCCTGCTGCAGGGACTGTACTGCCCTTTCGCGAGCCTGCCCTCCGGCCAGCTTCCCATCAGGGTGCGCTCAGGCAAACTCACAGTTCCTCTGGAAGAAAAGCGCCTTCTTCCACACCAGGGCTTGCTGTGCCAGTATACTAACCATGACTGACACTCCTCACTCGCACTGCAGGGACTGGAACAGCTGCGGCAAGGCAATGCACGATGCCTGGAGACTCGTGTGAAATGCAGCGACACGGAGTGAGTTGTTACCTTCAAACCAACAACAACAAAGAGAGCGAGAGAGAGAAAGCCACCGAAGCAAAAGCGTGTCGGAAAAAGGGACGCAACCCCTGCTAGCTTCATTGCAACGCAGCCCCTAGAGCAGCAAAGCTAATGGGGACACTGAGAGCTGGTTCGTAGTCTCCATTTTGTAAAGGAATCCTGCTCCCATGTACGGACATTCGGGGGTGGGGGCTGAAAGGAGGGGAGTGGGGGGACTAGTGACAAAAATGTTGCATCCGTCTCCCCAGCCCACACCCTGCTGCTCACTCTGTGGCTAGAGCAGGTGGCTGCATCTCCTGCTCATCCTGGAAAAAGACGGGGAAAGGGGTAGCTAGAGATGGTGAGTTCTCTCCTCTTGACAGGTAACTTTTAAACACTGGAGCTACATCCGCCCCCCGCCACCCCCATATCTTCTACTTTGGAGAAAGGGGCAGCTGCGCAAGTTGTTCCTGATGGAACCTGAGGCCCCATGAACCTCCCCTACTCCTAGGAAAAGCTGCACCCCCAGCACTTGGATCAGCCTTGTTGTAAGACTCAGAGGCCATCTGAGCAAACCTGGGCCCAGCGAACCATTCTGCATTACTAATAACAATCCTTTGCCCTCCCTCGCACCTGCAGTCTGAGGATCTCAAAGCCCTTTGAAAATACAAAAGATTTAAGCCACCTTGAAAGGTCGAGAAACTGGGGGATAGAGCTTACTTAGGGCCATGCAATGAGACAGTCCGAGAGGTGGGAACAGAACCCAAGAGTCCTGGCTTAGCATGCCTGGCTTTAAGCACTGACAACACCAGCTCACAGGCCTGCTAAAGGAGCCCAGGTGCCCTGGCTCTCAGACCCCTGCCTTAAGCACTATAAACAATCGCCCACAGGGCCCTGAAGCTGTGGTTCACCATTCCCTAATTTAAGGGGTAGGCCCAGAACCCATGAGTCTTGTCACCCAGTTCTCTGCTCTAACTGCTAAGTAACACTTCCTCCTAGAGGGAGGAATACAATGCAGGACACCTAGCTCTCGGCTCCTCACAATAACCCCTAAATAACACGCCCTTGGAGCAGAAAAGAGAACCTGGGAATCCTGACTCCTAGATTGCTCCCCTGACAGCTAGAACACGCTGCCTTCCTCACAGGGCTTAGCTTCAGGACTCCCACCTCCTTGCCTGCTGCTTCAACCACTGAACCATGCTGGAAATGGGCAGTTTCATGCTGTTTTGACTGAATTTTCAACAGAGATTTCGGGCTCCTTTTAAGCCAAAGACTCAGAGCAAAGCTGCAGCAGGGGCGAGAGGATGCGATCCTCGCTTCGGCTGGAATGGATGACCTGCCCTTGCTGAGTCCTACCCAGTGCTGCTTTTGTAATAGCAAAGCTGAGCCCCTCGTTCAGAGTGGTAACAATAGCCTGCAGGTGCTATGGATCCCATGACCTGACAAACGTCGCCCCTGCTAAATCTAAGCTGCCACCGGCTGTCTTTCCACCCGCAGATGGGACAGTCCCCAGAGGCTCTTCCTGATCAGGATTCGGGGGAGGGGGGTGAAGGGGAGTTTTAATTTTTGCAATCAGGGAAAACTCTAGAGGCAGGTAATTCTAGGCGCTGTTTGCCTCAGCAGAAAGCAGCCTCTGAGAGGACTGTATGCAGCTAGCAAGATCCAGACACTTTTGCATGTCTTTGAGGCTCCACCTCCCGCTGCTGCTGGTAAGGACAAAGCTGCATCCTCTCACAGGAAGTCAGGCGCAGGAGTGTGATTTCAACCCATTGGCAGGACACTGCGGCTTCACCGGGAATGGAGTGTGGCCCACCCAAATATGCCAACATCCCAAGAGCTGCTGGAAAAGCCAGCAGAAGGATGGGTCATTGGCTTAGGGACCAATTACTCCCTTGAGAGTTATGGGGCCCGATTACTCCTTGGAGAGTTATGGGGCCTGGCTCAAATCTCTTCCCTATTAGGGTATGCACGAAGGTATGGGACTCTGCATAAAGTGACAGGGACAGATTGAGCTTGAGCAGAGAGACAACACCACAGACAGCGTCTTTAGTAATGATTTCTAGCTCTTACTATCCATGCATCTCAAATAAGGTTACTCTCAGTATCCCCATTTTACTGATGGGGAAACTGAGGCACAGGAAGGGGAAGTGACTTGTCTGAAGTCACCCAGCAGCCAAGTTAGGAATAGAACCAGGCTCTCCTGAGTCCTAAAACCACTGCTTTACCTAGTAGTGCATACTACTTGCTACGTCAGCCACCTAGCTCTGCAAATGTGACAGCCGCCATCTTACCCAACATGCCAGGGACTGAGTCAGGGATCTTCAGTGCTAAAAGCATGAGTTTCTATAGCTTGAGCTAAAGCTCCCTAGCTGGAGCTGTAACACACCCATATTTCCTGTGGATTGGGCACACGGCACACAATGTCGAGTGAGTTACACCCACGTACCTCCAAATGTGAAGAGAGGTTCCAAGGGCTCAGAAGACGAATGACAGTTTAACACACCATCTCCCTGCAGGCCCACTTTCCAACAAAACTGACCAAAGGATTTCCCCTCCTTTCACACAGGGCACATCACAGCTTGATGTATTTCTGCTCAGGTATATCACACTCTGGCCTCCACTTCAGCAGTCATTTCCCCTCTCTGGATATGTCACCCCAGGTAACACTGAGCTAGGATAAACTGACATTAGTGAGAGTCATTCATGCTAGCTCTGGGGCAAATCCATGCCCTGGTGTAATCCTGTTGAACTGCCCGACTTGAATAAAAACGCACAAGAACAACTTACAGCGTTCCTGAGACCCAGTGTTCAAAAGCCATGAGTTCGGCATCAAAAATCATGAGATCTTTTAAAAATAATAATCCTTGGGGTCTTTTCCTTTGCCTTCTGGTGTTTGACCTGTAGGAGTCACATTTCCAAGCTCTTCTCCATGACCAGGAGAACTAGAACTGTACTTTGTTTAAAAATTAAAAGCTGAGATGCTGATGTAATCATAGAATCATAGAATCATAGAATATCAGGGTTGGAAGGGACCTCAGGAGGTCATCTAGTCCAACCCCCTGCTCAAAGCAGGACCAATCCCCAATTAAATCATTCCAGCCATGGCTTTGTCAAGCCTGACCTTAAAAACTTCTAAGGAAGGAGATTCTACCACCTCCCTAGGTAACGCGTTCCAGTGTTTCACCACCCTCCTAGTGAAAAAGTTTTTCCTAATATCCAACCTAAATCTCCCCCACTGCAACTTGAGACCATTACTCCTTGTCCTGTCATCTTCCACCACTGAGAATAGTCTAGAACCATCCTCTTTGGAACCACCTCTCAGGTAGTTGAAAGCAGCTATCAAATCCCCCCTCATTCTTCTCTTCTGCAGACTAAACAATCTCAGTTCCCTCAGCCTCTCCTCATAAGTCATGTGTTCCAGACCCCTAATCATTTTTGTTGCCCTTCACTGGACTCTCTCCAATTTATCCACATCCTTCTTGTAGTGTGGGGCCCAAAACTGGACACAGTACTCCAGATGAGGCCTCACCAATGTCGAATAGAGGGGAACGATCACGTCCCTCGATCTGCTGGCTATGCCCCTACTTATACATCCCAAAATGCCATTGGCCTTCTTGGCAACAAGGGCACACTCTTGACTCATATCCAGCTTCTAGTCCACTGTCAAACCTAGGTCCTTTTCTGCAGAACTGCTGCCTAGCCGTTCGGTCCCTAGTCTGTAGTGGTGCATTGGATTCTTCCGTCCTAAGTGCAGGAGCACTTGTTGAACCTCATCAGATTTCTTTTGGCCCAATCCTCCAATTTGTCTAGGTCCCTCTGTAACCTAATCCTACCTGCCACCGTATCTACCACTCCTCCTAGTTTAGTATCATCCGCAAATTTGCTGAGAGTGCAATCCACACCATCCTCCAGATCATTTATGAAGATATTGAACAAAACCGGCCCCAGGACCGACCCCTTGGGGCACTCCACTTAATACCAGCTGCCAACTAGACATGGAGCCATTGATCACTACCCGTTGAGCCCGACAATCTAGCCAACTTTCTACCCACCTTATAGTGCATTCATCCAGCCCATACTTCTTTAACTTGCTGACAAGAATACTGTGGGAGACCGTGTCAAAAGCTTTGCTAAAGTCAAGAAACAATACATCCACTGCTTTCCCTTCATCCACAGAACCAGTAATCTCATCATAGAAGGCGATTAGATTAGTCAGGCATGACCTTCCCTTGGTGAATCCATGCTGACTGTTCCTGATCACTTTCCTCTCGTGTAAGTGCTTCAAGATAGATTCCCTGACTTCAGGAATCCTGGGACTTCAGGAGCTGGAGCTCAAACCAAAACACCAGCTATCACAAGAGAGCTGGCAACACTGGATTTCCAGCTAGCCACCAACAGCCTAGTTCCATTGGCCAGACGCATTCTGTATGGGCCTGATTCTCCCATCACTAGCACTGGTATAAACCCCCAGAGACTCCTGTCAGGCCAGGGGGAGCTAATGCTGTGAAAGCAGCATGCACGAGATGAAAATAAGACTTTCTATATTTATTTTGGACATTTATTTATCTACCTGGGGCTAGATTCTGATCTCAGTCACACCGGTGATAAATCTGACTTCTACCCCATAGACTTCAAAGGAATGCCTCCAGCTACACACTAGCATAAATGAGATCAGAATCAGGAACACCTGGGCAGTACATGCTAGTTAAAAGCATACCCCAAAAGGACAAAATATCAGCCATGGACACTGTCTGCTCAGATTTGGGCATGAACACAGATTCTGTCAAAACGAGTTCTTTGTAATTCCAACAGAAATGGCTATTAAAAATAAACATTCCCATTTAGCAGGGCACACTTCAGGGCGCAGTGTGAACCAGGAAAATTGACTATAAACCAAATCAAAACTGAGCTCACTCTTTTCCAAAGTCGGTGAAATATACAAAAACTTGCATCTGGTATAAAAATAGTAACAAGGACATTGGGGGCCAGATCTTCAGCTCTTGTAAATCAGGCTAGCTCCAACACTTCTACTTATTTGCAAGAGCTGAAGATCCGGACCTGATTCTCATCAATCTTTGCATTTTAATAATCTCAGATGTTAGTAACACGATGAAGGACAATTTTTGTTGTTTTAATTATATGTGTCCTGATTCCTAGTTGCCCTGCACCTTCAGTAATCAAGTACATAAACGTGAAGGGAGTGCAAAATGGGTGTAAAAAGCTACCTCATTGGTATGGTAGCATTTTGCACTGGTACTGCACTAGGACAAGGGTGAATCAGGCTACGTTCCTGTTTACACTTGGGCAAAGAGGATGTAAAACACCACTTTGATATGATAGAATTTTGCACCCAGTTTGCATGCATGTAAATGATGCTCATTGTGGTACAGGGGAGAACCAGGCCCGTGATTTTTTCTAAGCTGACCGTGCAAACAGAAGAATCAAAAGACAATGGAAATTTTACAGCTGCAATAGGGGGGATGAATTTTGTAATGTGTAAGACCTGCCTCACAGACACCAGTACTCAAGGGCTAAGAATTTGGGTTGTCCTTTTGCAGAGCAGCTCGTTGTTTTTGCTGAACTGCAACCCTCACTCATACAAGTCGTCTGATTTCAAAGAGCAAGGGGAATATGAGCAAGCCCCTGGGTTTGAATGCTGCAGGAATGGAGGCCTGGAGTTCTCACTGGAAGATGGATCTCTTCCTTCCGTCCCCGTAGATCCAACAAAACCAAGGTTTGTCAACCTTCAGGGCATGGCCTTTTTACTCAGGCTAGTTCTTGTGCGAGATCAGTGGTAGGGCCTGTAGGTGTTGCTAGAGTTCAGCTTAGCTAATCGTGGTCACTAGGTTGGCGTGGTAATCGTCCCTGATTTCCATGGAATGACACGAGAAACAGATCCATCTCACTAGCCCAATGTATCTTTTAGAACCAGAAGTGGAAAGCTAGATACAGATGTATACTGTATGGGTAGTATATGCTCCTGGGCTGAGATCTTCCCGGATGCATTTTAGCCAGGAGCAAATTTGTTTATGGCAGAGTTCTAAGTCCTTGCAAAACGAGGTACTAACAGGAAATCCAGACTAAAACTTCATTGGAAGCGCTCCCAGGCGGAGACGCTACCAGGCGACACATACACGACCCCGATCTCTCCTTGAGACTCAACTCAGTTGCATCGCCTCTATGAAGCAAGCCAATGGACAGAGGCTAGATGGAGGGAGAGACGGGCATAGCTGATTCTTACTTTATTTGTATTAAAAAAATTAACCATTCCACTGTGTCTAACATTTACAGATTTGAATGTGATTCTATTTCTCTCCCTGACCTTTTATCCCTCCCTAGTCTTCTTTAGCCTGTTGGTTCCTCTGGGCAGTGACTGTTTACTCCTGTGGCTTTGTACAGTACCTAGCGTAACGGGGCCCCAATTCTGACTGGGGCCTTTGGGGGCTACTGGGATGGACATATTAAATGCTAACAGCACACACACGCACACACACATTGCAATGGATCCTGGCCTGCAATCTTTCACTGTCTAAGCAGTTCCAAAACTGAAGGCCTAAATTCAAAGCGTGTTGAAGTCAAGGGAGACTTTGCACTGCCCTGAGTGGGCTCTGAATTCAGACCTCATTCCAAATTCATCTGAAAAACCTGCCCAATAATTACCAGCCCGAAAACTAAGCCAACTAGCCAGAGTGAAAATAATTGTGTCGCCAAACCCCCCGCCCTCAGAGCAACCCCCGTTGCAATTCAAGGGAATAAATCAGCTGCACGCACTTACTGTAGTTCATTTAATTGTACCATATCGACAATCAACTTTCTCCTTATTGATCTTACTTGTACTACAGCACTGTCTAAAGGCCTCCACCCAGACTTGAGCCTCCCCAAGCTAGGCACTGTATGCTGAAGGAGTTCAACCCAGTCCCTCCTCCGAAAAAGTTACGTAACCCACGGGCAAGGGTGTGCTACAGCACACCATTGGTGCCTAATCCCCAGAGGAGATGAGCATCTCATTGCCCCAGTCAGGGAGCTGTAGCAGCTTATACTTTTAGCTCCGGAAGTCCCTGGCTCAGCCCCCGGTGTGTCAGCTAAGATGGCGTCCAACACACTTATGAAAAAGGCCCTGATCCTGCAAACATTAACACACGTTTAACTTTACTACCCGGGGTAGTCCCAGTAGTAAAGTCAGGCATGCATGTGTCTGCAGCATCAGGGTCTAGACAGACAAAAGGTAGGGGAAGGAAAGCATCACCCCCATTTCACAGCTGGTGAAACTGAGGCACGGAAAGATGAAGTAAATTGTCCAAGGTCAACTTCTGAGCCCTAACCCAGCGCCTTAACCATAAGGCCACCCTCCTCCAGTTGAGTGTTAATACATATTTTAAAATGTAAGTTAATTGTTACGGCAGGACAAGTTACAGGAATCACGATCTGTTGACTATGTTAGTCCACAGATTTCACCAGCATTGGTAGAATAGTTTTGTCACTGAAGGGTATTTGATCAGCTACTGACCACCAAAACAAGGATCTGTAAACCAACCCTAGTGAAATCCGTCAAACAATATCCCTGGCAAATACTGTTCATCCAGTCCCGCTGATACCACTACTCCATCAGGCTTTTGTTACCATCTTTTCCTCCCTGGCTTCACTCCACTTCTTCTTTCCTATCATAGATCGCAGTGTGTCTCTTCCTGAGTAGTCTTCAATGTCTCTGTCCTCTTTTCCTTCTCACTCCTTCCCCCTACTGTGTCTCTCTATTTTTCTTTCCCTACATTTTGTTCTTCTCCTTTTATACTTTCTCTCTTTCCCATGGTCACATACACTCTCACTCACACCTTGTTTATCAGTATTATTTGGACTGCAATAGCACCTAGTAGCTCCAGCCATGGCCCATGACCCCACAGTGCTGGGCACTTACCTTATTTATTAGGTGTATTATTGTAGCAACTAGGAACAGCAGTCGTAGACCGAGACCCCGCTGTGCTAGGGGCTGTCCATTATTTATTAGATGTACTACAGCAGTGCTTAGACACTCATCACAGACCAGGACGCAACTTTGCTGGGTGTTGTACAGCCACAGAACTAAAGCCGGTACTTCCAATCTACGTACTTCTCTCTTCTCACCTATCCCATTCATCTCTTCTACTTTCTCACCCACCCAATCTCACAGGCCCCCACTGACCCACCAAGAAGGGTTGGAAATTTGACTAGATACCAGATAGCAGAGGAGTAAATGTACTAGTCACAGACCAATCTAAAAGTGGCAGTATCCAGGTGAGAAGCCAACCCTCCCTATTGAACTGCTATGAAAGGGAAAGGTTTTCTGGGATTCCCACCAGGGTACATTCCTGGGATCCTACTCAGGGGCTCCATGTTTGGTATCAGTCTCTGGCCAGCAGGTGTCTGCCTCCATCTCCTCACAACCCATCTGCTACTAGAAAGGAGACGTTCTTTCTGTTTTCCCACCTCTAGATGCTCCTGCCTTCTGCATGAGGGGTGGGGATAGTAGGCGGTCTCCTCTCTTCTACCCTTCCACAAATTCTGGACCTGATTTTCCTCTCGCCCTGGTGTAAATCAGGAATGATTATCATCTAAAATCAATGGTGTAAGTGAGAGGAGAATCAGACCATCTACCTTTTTTTGTTCTCCTCCCGAGGCACCAGAGCGTTCCCCCAGCAGCTCCTCAGAGCCTTCCCAAGGAGCAGCAGCAGCAGACTGAAAATGACCAGATTCCCTTGAGTTTCATTTCTACCCATAGGATTTACAATACCAGAAGTGAAACTCACAAGACTCTCACCCAGTTTCTACATTGCAGAGCTCTGAGCAGCTGCAACAGAGGCACTGGTGCAGTCTCTGCAGACTAAGGAAAACAGCAGTCTGTCAGGTTACACTTAGCACAAAACTGCAAGGCTTTCTTCCCTACCCTAAGGACAGGGCACTGTTTCTTAAATGGAAACTTAGATTTCAAGAAGCTGAGAGCACTCACCTGGGAAAGATCCCTATTCACATAGTGCAAACACATTTTTTAACCCCCAAATGTATTAATGCATGCACTAAACGAATATTTTCAATAGCCACCTAATTCATACCAGGGTTATTGCTTATAACAACAGGGTGCAGACATCCATACAAAGACCTTATTCTGCTGATTAAACATGTACTGGTCAGTGACTCTGGACGTCTGTACTGCACGCACAGAGTGCATAATTTGTCCACTACACACCTCTTATGCCTCTGTCTTTAATGGCAGCTCCAAAATACACTCAAATCCTGTTACGCAGAACATTAACAAAGAAGTGTTAATAGTAGCTTAAAAATCTAACATAATTCCACCATGCCACAAAAATTCTCACTTAGGCACTCAACACCTGATCCTGATCTCACTTACTGCATGGTGAAACTGGAGTTACTTCCACTTTTTTCAGTGCAATGCAGATTCACACCAGCATAACTGAGTTCTGAATCTCTCCCTCTGTCCTTGTTTTACCCAGCTATCGTTGCTCTTTGGAAGCAGGCTTAGCCTTGTCTAGTCATCTGTTCTAAGATAACATCTAAACTGCAAAATCTAGGCACAAAAGAGGGTGAGCTGAGAAGGACAGAGTTAGCCTCCAAATTTCTCACCTATTGTCAATTTCAGGCAGTTCCAAGACATTCTGTTAGCAACCTTGCCCATTTCATTCCCCTGGGGTTTTCGGACTTTGCAATGCTGTGCACAGATTCCCCTTCTAGGGGAATGAGGAGTGGAGGGATCATACCGGTAGATAGTACATAATCTAATCATACAGAAGATGTGCTGAAATACCAAGCAGGCTATTGGCGTGCGTACACCAGTTTGCTGAATAGTAGGGCAGTAAGAGTAAGCATTAGCAAACAGACTGTCGGGAACAATCCTGCCCTGATCACCAGTAATGCGGCCTATATGGAACCAAACAACCTTTACAATCTCTAACTTCTGTGGGTCCAGACACAACACAGCAAAAAAACTGTCTTTTGATTGGTCCCCCAAATTCTCCCTGAGGTAAAGGAAGATTTATGCACCAGACAATTATAGGTTAGAATAATTTGCATCTCTCACAAACCCAGTGCCCCCAAAACAGTATGGAAAAAAGGATCTTAGCAGAGATCTATCTGTCCATCCATCCTACTGTTTCCTACAGCATTCATCAGCAGAGTATCTAAGCACTGCAGTGCACATGCTCAGTTAGCCAGCTATCTGAGGGGTGAATATCTACTGTAAACTGTTTCTAATTTAAAATTAGTATTTGCAAGGCTTGGGTATGTGTCAGGAATCAAGGGGCAGATTCTGATCTGAGTTGCACAGGCATAATGCCACAGGCTTGAAAGAAACTGCTCCGGATTTACACCGGGGTAACCAAAATTAGAACCTGGCGCTAAAATGTGGGTGCCGTATTTCAGTTTTTAAACCAAGCTGAGGGGAAACACATGCTAGAAACTGCTCCTAGAAAGAGACTTACTACCAAAAAACCTTAAGACGGCCCCATTTAGATAATTTTTCAAGACACAGTTTTAACATAAAGGTATCAGATACCAACAACATGCGCATCAGATTTCAGGCGAATACACCAGTATGGGTTTAACATCCAGGTAACTCACAATGCTATATAGAACTACCTTCTCCCATCCAGGCACCAAAGCACCTTGCTCACTGCCAAACTACACCAAGCTTTCAACAGACGCAAGACCTTTATCAACCATATTATGAATAGATAATGTTTCTTTTAAAACTATACATTCTGAGATACACAGGGTGGCTTTACTCAGCCATATTTTGAAAGGGGGTGGGGGTTTATGTGGTTTGCTGGCTTTCCCTCTAGACAATGGCAAATAAGTAAAAAATCACAATAGAGAATAAGGTATTTACATACCAAAGTTGAAGCATCAGATGCAGAGACAGCAATTTCTCAGTTTCTCCGCCCAGCTTGGGAAACCACTTTCAATAGAAAGAGTCCGCAGATATGGCCAGAAGTGGCTCCTAAATCTCTCTTCTCACCCCCAACCCCTCCTCACTTGTGAAATTAATTGTACATTCAGGGGCAGATGAAAGGTGGCTGGGGCAATTCCTGTGCTATTCTGCCAATGCAATGTGTGGTCCCAGGGTCTGATTCTGCACCCAAATACACGGGCATATGTTCTGCCAGCTTCAATGGGAGCTCCGCCCATGTAGCAGAGGGAAGTGACCCCGACGTCCCTTGTTCTGTAATTCTGCACATAGGGGTGCACAAATAAAACACAGTATATCTCTCTCTGGGCAGCCAGGCATAATAAACATGGGGCAATACTATCTCCCTGAGGGCCAAATTCTGCTCTCAGTTACACCTGTTTAAAGCCTGAGTAACCTCACTGATTTTGATGGTGTGACTCTGGGCTGACACTGGTGTAAGAGAGAGCAGAGTTCGGCCCTGTGTATTGATAGGTCTAATTTCTATGTAATGCAAATATGCACCATCCACCCATTGCTGTGTCTGCGGAAAGGCTTTGGACAGTAGCAAAGCTTCCTACCCTCCAATTACCCAACATCCTGTCTCATATCCCCACTGCTAATGAGACCTCCACACGCACCCTTCTCCGTGCCCCTCCCTTTGGGCCACATTTCAGCAGTGAGGACTCTGTGCTGTCTGCTCCTCTTCTTCTAGCAGGGAAGCAGCGTTAGAGACCATAGATTACTGATCCCCTTTCTCTGGACCAACAAGGGGTTCGCTGGGGAACCCCTGTTTCTGTTTCTCGTGAAATGGCTTGCAGACACACACAAAGATGGCAAAGACCCCGGCTCACTGCTCCCCCTTCCATTCCACATGGATGGGCAGTGTTGTCGGGGAACACGCAAACCCCTGCACTGCCTCCCACTGGAAGGTCCGTGGACGTGATGGATGCTGGGCATTTACCCATCTGACAGACCCATGTTGCAAGGGAAGTCCCAAGACCCCCTGCCCACGAACTGGCTCGGGTGGAGGCCCCACTCCCAGACTGGCCTCTGCATGTCCTGCCTGTTCTGTAATCCACACCCTGAACCCCTCAACCTGGGGAAAAGCTGTCTGACCATGAAATGCCACTAAACCCCTTCCCCTGAGGGGTGGGGACTGGCCAGGGTGTGCCAGGCAGACTGTGCCCTAGGGAGGCAGATATCATGGGCAAGAACGTTAGCTACCTGTGCTGGGGGTGCAGGTGACTGGACTGAGGTCGTGGCATGCAGTGGAAGGTGGGGAGTGGGGTGCAGAGGTACAGCGGGGGGAGGTGAAGTGCGGGTGGAGGGGATCGGGTGAGTTGAGAGGTGGAGACAAATGGGCTGGGGTGAAGGTACATGGGTTAGGGTGGGAGGCCCACATGCACAAGTTGGGGTGCAAATGCCTGGGAGAAGGGGATCCATGGAGAAGGGTGCCTATGCATGGGTGCTGTGCAGATGTGTGGGTGGCGGGAAGCATGCATGATGGGGTGCAGGTGCCTAGGCTGAAGAGGATTCATGGACTGGGGTGCAGAAAACCAGGTAGGGAGATTCATGAGTTAGGGGATGCAGAGGCATGGGTGGGCTGTATATGTATTAAGAGGTGGAGATGTGTGAGTGGGGGGGACGCATACATGACAGGGTGCAGGGGCCTCAGTGGGGGAAGATTCATGGCCGGGAGATGCATGAGTTAGGGGGTGCGGATGCATACGTGGAGGAGGCAGATGCCTCGGTGGGGGTTAGATGCATCCCAGGGGGCAGCTGCTTGGGTGGAGGTTGCATGCATTAGGGGGTGCAGATGCCTGGATCTGGGGGTGCATGCCTTAGAGGGTTCAGCTGCCTTGGTCGGCGGGTGCATGCGTTAGGGGGTGCAGATGCCTGGATCTGGGGACGCATGTATTAGGGGGTGCAGCTGCCTGGCTGGGGAGGGATGCTCGAGTGCGGGGGTCCCCAACAGAAAGGATATGGCCATTCGGTGATCTTTTTGGCGTATTTCCTCACCACATTATCCTCGCTGAAGAGGAACAGGGACCGGTTGACAGTCAGGCAGTTCTGCCGGACGGGGATGGGGTTGTAGAGAGCCATGGTGCGGGCTCGCTGGGCCATCGACTGCTTGTACATCCTCTGGGCCCCGGGCGGTCCGCCCTGCCGGCTGCCCCCTGCACCCCGGCCGCCTCCACCGCCCGCCGCGCCCCCGGAGCCAGCGCCCCCGGAGCCGCCAGCCCCGTAGCGGGCCGGCACCTCGTCTCCGAAGCGAGCCATCCTGCAAAGAGCAAAGGGCCGGGGGTTACGATGCTGAGGACGCTGCCGGAGAAGAGAAGCTGGTCACATCCCATCGGCTGCTGCGGCTGCGGCTGCTCGGGGGGCTGGCAGCTGAAGGAGGGGGACGTTCAGGCAGGAGCACGGCCGGCGAAAGCACCAGAGACCCTGGCCATCCTTCCTCAAGCCTCTCTCCGCCCCGCTCAGGGAAGGCACCGATGCGACCCCCGCGCACACACACGCGCGCACGCACAGCCCCCCCCAAAGAAAATTGCAATGAAAAAACGAACGCACCACCCTCGGCAAATGGTGCTCTGCAATTAAAAATAACAACTCATCGATGCGCCAACCTCGCCCGAGGGTTGCCAGCGCTAAAAAGAATAATTAAAGAGCCACCCACAAAACAGAATGGCAACCCAAAAACCGCAATTCGCCGCCAGCCCAACCCCCCCCCCCCAAAAAAAAAGCAATTTAAAAAAATGTCTCACTCCCAGCAAAGTAACGAAATACAAATAATTACGATCAAATATAGCAAGTGCAGCGCCTCCTCCCTGCCTCCCTCCCTCCCTCCCTCCCGACATTCAATTTAAAACCCCTGAATGCACCAGCTCCTCACTTCAAGCCCGGGGGGTGGGGAAGTGCGCTACAAAGAAATAAAACGGGCCCGCAACTATATATTTGCAATGCAATTTTTGGCAAAAAAAAAAAAAGAAATTAAAAAATAAAGAATGCAACCCTTCCTCTGTCCTGTTCAGCTTTGCACGCTTGAAAACAAATGTACCCTAACATTTGTTTTTAAAATCAGTGCGTTCCCCTTAGCCTCGCCCCCCCAAAATGTTAGCATCAGGGAAGAAAATAACAATAATGTTTAAAAAAGCAAAAAAAAAGACACCCCCCCCCAAGGTCTCTGCTTTCACTTGTGCATCATCCTGCCGTCTTCAAAACCTTGCAAGATCTGGAGAGGAATAAAAGGCTATTGGGGTCTTGCTAAGCGTCTTAAGATGTAGGCTGGATTTTTTGTTTGGTTGGTTTTTTCCTGTTGCAAGTTCACCGGCGGTCTCTGCTTCCTGCCTTATTATGATTTTGGTGTGAGCGCCTGAATGTCAATTTTGCATCATCTTGGAGTTGAATGCAGCAAAGAAATCCTGTAAAATCCAAAAACGAAAAAGAAGAGAGAAGGAGCAGGTCCCATCCACCATCTACTCATAAGGGTTTCCTGGATGCTGCAATGGCTAGTCTTTTTTTCTGCCCTGTCTTCCTCCTCCTCCTCCTCCTGGGTTATAGCTAAAATAAGACTGGTGTTAGGGAGGGAGGGACTGGGAGAGAGAGAGAAAAAAATGGAAAAAAAAAAAAAGATCTGATTCACGGGCAGGTTGAGCTATAATGTGCAGGAACTGATCAATTTAATGCAAGCTCAGACCATCCCAAAGCCTCAGCAACGCTTAGCACATGATGGCCTGGGACCAATCAGTTGCCACTGCCCAGCCTAACCCAGTGGAGTTTCTGGGAGAAAGAGAGAGATTGAGAGAGAGGAAAGGCAGGTTGGGGCAGATTTTTCTCCTCCCCATCCACCTCCAGTTTGGAAAACCTAGAAACAAATTGTAGTTTTCCCTAAGTATTCCCCCAGCTGGATTCTGATCTCAGTTACGCTAGTGTAAATCCAAAGTGAATCTCTCATGATTTCGCTGGAGTGACTGAGGATTCACACTGGGGTAATAGAGATCAGAGTCTCTTCCTGAGGCTCCATGGCTAGCTTCTGAGTTCAGTGCAGGTCTCATGTTTCTTTGGGGGGCAAGCAGGGAAAAGGAGTGAGTTGGCCCTGATTCTCCTCTGAATTTACACCAGTTTTACGACAGTGTAACTAAGAATTACTCCTGATTTACAAGGGTACTGAGCGAGAGGAGAGCCAGAGTGTGCGTGTGTATGTGGGATGTAATGCAATGAAAAGCTAAGCAATCTGTGCAAACTCTAAACGAAACCGACACATTCCTTGAAAGAAAAATAGCTGGGAGGATTCTGTGATCTCAGTTACATTGGTGTAAATCCAGAACAACTCCACTGGCCAGATCCTGAGGCGTTTCTGACTCGCGTTTTTCCATCTTTATTTGGGCAAATTCACTTTCCCTCCCTTCAGTGGGTGCTTGGCCTGAGTAAGAAGTAAGTCGTCTTGGAGTAAGGTTGTGCCCCCCTCTGTTCAGATTTTAAATGAAATCGCTTGGTGGGGTATTTTTAATATAATTTTCTAAGTTACCACTGTGCAGTCTCCTACTACAGCCAGTGGGTCACATCCTGCTCCCAGTTACACCAGACCATATTCACTCCTAAAATGAAGTAAACAAAGTCACTCCAGACACAAACGCCAGAGCAGAGCAGAATCTCATCTCCAGTTATTTTGTTGCTTCCTGCATAGGACTGGGCACTCTTAACTCCCACTGACCCCCATGAGAGTTGAGAGTGCTGAGCACCTCACAGGATTGGGCCCTGTGGGGTTAAATCCTGAGACAGAGGTGGAAATATTTATCCAGCTGCAATGAGAAAGTTAAGCTGGGGGTATGGCTTGTGTTAACAGATCTTCCCTTGACTTGCTCAAGGGGCCATTTAGCTGCCATGAAATTTGCATGGTCTGGGGGGGCAGTGGATTATTTTCTGGCATTAAAGACTTCGCTGAACATGAATCAGCCCCACTGAGGGCCTTCCCCTGCCCTCCTCTAGTGAAGTGGAATTCCCACTGAAGGCAATGGGAGTTCTGGCCGAGTGAGGAGTGTGTTCTCCTCACTTAGAATCGTTATTGGTATCGTAACAAATTTCTGGGAGCCTCCAACTCCGGAGGTGTCCATGTGCTGAAGCAGATGGCACCACATGGCGAACGGGGATAGAAAGAACAGATATTGACCCTAAAGTAATTGTGGTTCTTCAAGATAATGTCGTCCTGTACACAGATTCCACTCTTGGTGCATACGCCCAGATTCCAGATTCCAAGGCCGGAAGGGACCATTGTTAACACCTGTATGGCACAGGCCGGAGATCTCCCCAAAATCCTTCCTAGAGCAGATCTTTCAGAAACACATCCCATCTTGATTTAAAATTTGCCAGTGATGAGTCCACCATGACCCTTGGTAAATTGTGCCAATGATTAATTACCCTCAGTGTTATTTACACTCAGTGGGGGTGGAGAGTCTAGATTAAAATTTACCAAAGGGCTTGTCTAGACGCGGGAAGAGCCTGCAGTAGCTGGTACACGCTAGGAGCTCCTCACTAACCCCCCCATGTAGACACGGCACAATAACATGCCTTTGTACACCTTAGCTTGATACATTTTGGAAGTGTACTAAGCTAAACCACCTGGAGGCCCTGTCAGTGCACAGTAGAAGTGTCCACACGGGGAGTTAGTGTGAGTAGCTAGCGTGCTTTGCATTCACACCCTAGCTTAGCGCTCACTAACCTCCCCATATAGACAAGCCCTAATAGCTATATGTCAATAGAGGTATTTGCCAGTGGGTATTAAAAACAGATCTACACTAACTACACTGTCCTAACTATACTGACAATACAAACTACACTGTTATAAACAAAGCAGATTGCACAGTCTGCAGAGTCAGTGGCCACTGCAGGTTTCTGTCTTGATGCCATGGGTGGTTAGAAGGGACTGAAGGATGATGGATGTCATTTTAGCTGAAGGGGAATCCCTGACAGCTGTGAGCAGTACAGGGCACATGACACAGCAGTGAGTGGTTCTGACTATCCAATAGCGGGGCAGTGATATGCTTATTACAATATTGTTATGATCAGTGCGGAGTGTACCATAAAGGATTTATACTTTAGACCTCCCACCAAAGGCTCTGTCTACACTGCAATCAGAGACGTGACTGCACAGGTGAAGATGTACTGAGCGAGCTTTGACCTGGCTGCCTCGAATAACAATAGCGGTGAAGCTGGGGCGGCAGCATGGGCTGTGCAGCCCCGCTTGAGACTCTGGGCGTCTGGCCTGTGCTGTCGCAGCATCGTTACTATTGTTATTCGAGCTAGCTGGAGCTACATGTCCTGCGATCACGCCTCTGATTGTGTTGTAGACATCCCCAAAGGATCTCAAAGCACATTAACTCCCCTCAGTGGTCCACTAAGTCAGTATTATCCCCATTTTACAGAGAGTGAAACTGAGGCACGGGGCGGCTAAATGAGCTGCTCAAGGTCATATAACAAATGAATCATAGAGTTAGGAAAAGAACCTAGCAGACCAGATTTCCAGCCTTCTGCTTTAACCACTACTCCCCCTGCCCCTAGCGTGAAGGCCAAGGACCTTTTGTTGACGCAGTGCTCTCAGAACCTAAGGCCCTCGACACAGTTTGCTGCCTGAACAAGGGGCAGCTGTTTCACAGCACTCAGCAGCACCACACAACAGTTTAGGACAGGAAGTGCAGATGCATCTGTTATCCAGTTGAAACTGCAGGGGGAATTTAGAGAGGCAGAACAGAATTAGGCGAAATGGAAGTTGACCAGGACACCTGTACTGAAAAAGATGGGGGAATATTTAATGACAAATGCCCAGGACATTGGTTCTACCTACCGTCTGAAAGATGTCTTCAGCAGCACGGCATCCCCCACCAGCACAATGAGACACTGGAACGTTACTGACTGACTGAATCATCAGTGCTATTTCCAGTGTCACCCAGCTTTTCCCTTGAGGTCTCCCACTAAGTAGGATCTACTTGACTTAAGAAATCTGACCTGGTTACAACTTTGCTTTCCTGAACAGGGACAGATTTAAGCAGGGGTGTCAAAGAGCTCATGAGAAAAGGATAACCAAGGCTTATCAACAAGGCCCTTCCCCTCCCTGTTCTACAGATGGAGAAACTGAGGCACAGCAAGTGAGGGAGCTGCCCAAGGTCACGCAGAAAGGTGGATATGAGGATATGGAACAGAAACAGGAAGCAGCATAGGAGCTGGAACTAGGGGTGCTGGGGGTGCTACCACATCCCCTGGCTTGAAGTGGTTTCCATTATATACAGGGTTTACAGTTTGGTGCAATGGCTCTCAGCACGCCCTCTTGTTGGGTTTACAGTTTGGTTCAATGGCTCTTGTTCCAGCTCCCCTGGGAAGCAGAGAGCAGGGAGTAGAAGACAGGAGGGTGCAGTGGAGAAGGTGGGAAGGCTGCAGTGGGTGGCAGTTCCACATTTACGGTGGGGAAAAAAACACCCGGTGGTAGCAAGTCTCAGCATCCAGATCCGCTGACTTGGGCTCACGGGGTTTGTGCTACGGGGCTAAAAATAGCAGTGTAGGTGTTCCTGCTTGGGCTGGAGCCCAGGCTCTGACACCTGAGGGGGGAGTGGTTCTCAGAGCTGGGGCTCCAGTGTGAGAGACAATGTCTACAGTGCTATTTTTAACCTCAGTTGCCCTGGGCTCTGAGGCTCATTGCTGTAGTGGTGTTTTTTGAAGTGTAGACGTACCTAAGGTACCTGGACACAACCCTAACCTGTTTCCAAGAGTTGGGTGTGGACTGTAGGGTTTGGGAACCCTGATACAATGGCTGTCACAATAGCTCCTGACCTGATTGCTTGCAATTTCTGGGCTAATTCAAAGGGACACCACCTCTGGTTAATGGATGGTGGCTTCTCCTTGCCCCTGGCCGTGAAACTGGGGTCTGTTGCTGCCCGACTTGGGGAATTCACAGGTGGGCCACAATGAGTGGCAAGATGGTGCTCAGAGACTTCTCTGCACCTTTACAATGAGCTTGAGTGTTTCCTGAATTGATGACTCAGCAGGCACCAGTCTAGGTCGTTCTACTATCTATGGTACTTATATTTCCTCCTATTACCATAGCACTGGAGCACCTCTTGTACTCATCCTCACAACCCTTTTGTGAGGCAGGGCAGTGCTATTATCTCCATTGTACAGATGGGAAACTGAGGCAAAGAGAGACTGACTTGCCCAAGGTCATACAGGAAACTGAATTTGGGTCTGCTGAGCCCCATGCTAATACTTTGGACCATGCTTCCTCTCTCGTCATCAAGCAACAAGATCTGGTTTCCTATTGGAATCGGGCTGGTGGAATCAGGCATTCCTAGCCAGCTCGCCAACCAGCCTGCAGCAAACGGATTGTGATATTTGTTCTAATCTGTTAACTGGGGATTTAATTTCCCAGCCAGTCCCTGATTTCACAAGTAAGATTAGCGTATAGAAAGGGGAAAAAACCCAACAACATTACAGTCCTTCTCAGATTGTTTGATTTAATTTACCAGAGCTCCTTATTAGAAGGGATGACTACAATAACTCTCAATCATATTTTGCTCCTAAAACATTTATAAAAGTAATTCAATCAGACTGACAAAGGGGGCCTCTAGCCTGGTCCAGTGGCTAGACTGCTGGACGAGGAATCTGGAGACTTGGGTTCTATTCCTAGCTCTGCCACTCGCCTGCTAAGTGACCATGGACAAGTTGCAGCTCCTTTCTGTTCCGTAAATTCCCCTCAGTAAAACAGAAATAGCAATACTGACCCGTCTGTGTGAAGTACTCTGAGACACTCAAATACATTTGTTAGTCTCTAAGGTGCCACAAGTCCTCCTGTTCTTACTGGCATGAAGAGCACCCTAGATATGTTAGATATTCAGAATATAGGGAGGCCAAATGGGCTTGCAATTGATGAGTCCAGGGCAGGCCAGATCCAAAGCCACAGCGACCAGCAATTGTTAGCACTGGCGAACTGCTGAATGGTGTGTTACACATGTTGGTTGAGTTAGCCCAGTTCCTACTCGACAGGTGGTCATGTGACAGCTGGGGACCTTTTAGGGCTAGTTGCCAAGTTCTGTCCCATTGTGAAGGTGAGAAGCACTCTGTTCCAAAGAGACAATAAAGCTCCTGTGTGAAATCCTGGCCCCATTGAAGTCAATGACAAAATTCCCATTGACTTCAATGGGGCCAAGATTCACCTCCTGTTTCTAGCACTGTAAAGTGGCAAGAGAATTTGGGTGATCAGACAGCAAGTGTGAAAAACCAGGACAGTGGGTGGGGAGTAATAGGAGCCTATATAAAAAAAAGACCCAAAAATCAGGACTGTCCCTCTAAAATCAGTACATCTGGTCACCCTAAAGAGAAGGGACTTTCAACCTGGTTCTGATCAGGGAAGAAATCCCACCTTTTGGCGTGGAGGGAAGGAGTGGAAGAAGGAAACATTCAACTAGGAGATGCATGGATTTCATTTTACTATGGGTGGCTGTTTGAAGCCACGATAGGGCTTGGTTCTTCAGAATAAGTGTCAGCAGGGATGGAACAGTGGGCAGAGTGAAGGCAAAAGGTGTGTGACAAATGCAATTTATCACATGGCGCTCGCCACCCACAGACTCTGTTCCATGCCTTAAAATAACAAGCCGCATTCATGTCTGGTGTAAACCAGGGATGAATCTTGCCTCCCACCCCCAGCCTCCTTTATTGTACTGTAAAATATTTATACAGCCTGGGAAAGTTACACTGCTCTTTACTGCTCTGGTTGAAGTTGGCAGGAGCTTTGCCCCCAGTTTAAAAGGGAGTGGAGTGGAGGCTCAATCCTGCAAGGAACTGAGCGCCCCACCTCCCATGCGACAAGGCTCATAGGTGTGAAATGCTTTGGGCTGAGCATAGGAGTATCTGGGTGAAAAGTGTTGCATTAGGAGGTAGGACTAGAGGAGCTAATGGTCCCTTCTGGCCTTAAACTCTGAAATGATGGGTTTGTCTACACGGGAGTTGGAGGTATAAATTCCATCTCGAGTAGAAAGAAAAGGAGGACTTGTGGCACCTTAGAGACTAACCAATTTATTTGAGCATGAGCTTTCGTGAGCTACAGCTCACTTCAAGCTCATGCTCAAATAAATTGGTTAGTCTCTAAGGTGCCACAAGTCCTCCTTTTCTTTTTGCGAATACAGACTAACACGGCTGCTACTCTGAAACATCTCGAGTAGACAGACCCACACTAACTCTGAGCGAGCTAGTGCACAGGAGGGGCTAGCCACCTGAGTGCTTGCATAGGGTCTCAGACAGATCAGATAGCCCCTCCCATGCACACTAGCTCGGCCAGGTCTCATGTAGCTTTACCATGTGTAGCCTGCATCTACACAAGACCAACATAAGGCAAGGTGCAAGGTGAGAGTTCAGGGAAGGGAGGGATTAGAAGAAGAAGAAGACAGGGCGCCTGCTGAGTAAAGACAAGAGCAGGAGTCAGTGTGCGGGAAGGGGAAGACAAGAGCTGTGAATGGGAGCAGAAGACAGTGGCAGCAGCAAAGGGATCCCGGCTGGGACAAACATAAGGGGTGAGGAGAGGGAAGGCGGAGTGTACAGGCATGTACTGTCCAGGCCCCTAATGACACTTGTGTGGATGTCTTGACAAAACCCCTGATTAATGTTGGGTTTCTCTGCTTCTTGACAACGTGCCTGTACAGGCTGACATCTCTGGGTAAAACTGCTCCATGTGTCAGCCTTCTCCCCGATCCCCTTCCAGATCCTGCCCTGGGGCATTTCCGTTTTTGGGAGTGAAACTGGATAAGGGGTTGAGGGGGCAAATTTAGCCCCTAAGCCAGGCCTGAGGTATGAGCTTGCAGCGCAGCCAGCCATGC
Organism: Chelonia mydas; assembly: GCF_015237465.2. NCBI lineage: Eukaryota > Metazoa > Chordata > Testudines > Cheloniidae > Chelonia > Chelonia mydas. The sequence continues at coordinate 16,263,444 of NC_051260.2, forward strand.
CCCCAGCCAATTGGCCAGCGCTACTCCACACCTCTTGCACAGGCCATTTGGATCAGTGGATTCACAGGTCCCCACAATCTATACCTAGGCATGTCCCTCTCTGGCTTCTGTGGGGTCCCCTCCACTGTGCACAGGGGCTGCCTCTCCAGGAGTACAGCCCTGTTTTGGGGAAGGGGGTTAAGGGACGCAAAGAAGACTTTCACCCTGAACTACTAATAACAAACGGGAACCTCAGAAGTTCCAGGGACTGGAGTGAAGAATCAGGTGAGTTCTTATGGGTTCTGAAGCAGCTGGCCTGTCTCAAAGCCAGCCCTAAGGTCTTCTTGCCATATTTTAGCTTTAGTACTCCAGTGAAAGGGTCACCTTGGGGCTAGCTTGGTCAGGCTAGGTCCCTCATTGGATGGGAGACTTGCTAGGAGCACACAGGCCATGCAGGCAACGGTGTGGGTCAGTAGGGGAAGTATTTAATTCCATGGCAACCAAATGCTGCAGCCAGGCACTGCAGGGTGCTATTCTGGTGATTCACTAGTACTTTCCCCTTGGAGCCAGCACTGACCTCAGTGTTCCAGTATGGTGCTAAGGGCTGCTAGATTGCTGTTGGCATTCTCTCAATGGGAGGGAGAACTGAGGTCCTGATCGCTTGTGGACATTAAAGGTCCCATGGCACTGTGGCAAGTGTCGGAGTATTCATCCAAATTTGGTCTGCCATTTCCATTGGATATAGGGTCTTTTTTATTTCCTGTCCTAATCCATGGTGTGGCATTGCTACATGCCCCAGCTTTTGTGCCCCACCCCCTCACATTTCAACAGTGGGTCGAGTGATCTTTCTGCAGAGAATCTATAAGGCACCTTGAGACCTTTGTGGCTGAAAGATACTAGAGAAGTAGACAATATAGTCCAGAATTCGGCCAGAATCTCACGCCCAGCACATAGCTCAAATCACTTGGCTGGGGATTCCTTGGTGGAGGGGAGGGGACCTTTCTTCCCTAGCAGATGCTCTGTGTCTGCTACTGCACCCTAGTGGTGATGGACAGAAACAAGAAGACGAGTGAAGCAAGAAGAAGGGGGAAAGAAGGATGAAGATGAATAAAAGAAGCGGCATGAGAAGAGTTAAAACTTTTCCAGTTATTGAAGAGATAGCTGAAGGCCAAAATGTCACAATAAAATACACATGAATGACTGTATGTGTGTGTGTGTACCCACCATATACACCATGCACGCATACGCACACCTGCACACAAACTCTGTTTGCATATGTATGAATATTTTCTTAGTTCTTCCCAAAGAGCAAACTATTTACATCACTCTTCAGAAGTATGTCTAGAGAGTGATAAGAGTGATCCCTGCTAGGGAGACATCTGGAGAATGACTGAATCGAGACATCTGGAGAGTGATTCCACAGGAATTGGTTCTTGGCTGTACGCTATTCAACATTTCTATCAATGACCTGGGAGAAAACATAAAATGATCACTGCTAAAGTTTGCAGATGACACAAAAATCAGGGGAGTGGTAGATAAGGAAGAGGACAGGGCTCTGATACAGAGCAATCCGGATCACTTGGTAAACTGGGTGCAAGAAAACACTATGCATTTTAATACACTTACATGTAAATGTATCCATCTAGGAACAAAAAATGTAGGCCATACTTATAGGATGGGGGATTCTATCCTGGGAAGGAGTGACTCAGGAAAAGATTTGGTGGTTGTGGTGGATAATCAGCTGAACATGAGCTCCCAGTGTGATGCTGGGGCCAAAAGAGATAATGCCATCCTGGGATGCATAGATAGGGTAATCTCAAGAGTAGAGAGGTTATTTTACCTATTTGGCACTAATGTGATCACTCCTGGAATACTTTGTCCAGCTCTGGTGCCCATAATTCAAGAAGGAAGTTTATAAATTGGAGGGGTCAAAGAAGAGCCATGAGAACGATGAAAAAATGAGAAAACCTGCCTGATAATGATAGACTCAAAGAGCTCAAATCTATATAGCTTAACAAAGAGAAGGTTGAGAGGTGACATGATCACAGTCTATAAGTACCTACATGGGGAACAAACATTTAATAATGGGCTCTTCAGTCTAGCAGAGAAAGGTCTAACATGATCCAATGGCTGGAAGTTGAAGCTAGAAAAATTCAGACTGGAAATAGGCATAATTTTTTAATGGTGAGAGTAATTATACATTGGAACAATTTACCAAAGGTTTTTAAATCAAGATTTGATGTTTTCCAAAAAGCTCTGCTCTGGAATTAGTTTGGGGCAGTTCTCTGGCCTGTGTTACACACAAGGGCAGACTAGATGATCACAGTGGTCCCTTCTGGCCTTGAATTCTAAAAATCTATGAATGTTCATGGTCAAACAAACCATGTACTCCCATCACCAGCCACACTTCCTAACATTCCTTTAATCCCAAATGTACATTAATGGATGATGGTGGATGGGGGGGGGGGCATTTTGAGGATTGAGGGGAGAAAATAGCCCAAAGAATAAAGCAACACATGGTAAAAGGGCAGAAACTCCTTTTTTAAGCGTGTATCAATTTAAATATGTACATAGAACTAGAGAGAGAGAGAGAGAGAGAGAGAGAGCTGCTGCCATTCTCTGTACAAGGCATAATGGGTTGATTTGATAGAGGACCTACCCTATTTTCTGTTCTCTTTCATTCCGACTTACCCTGACGTCACCAGTACCCTTTGTTCGAGATAGTGCTTTTGTCCCATGCCAGCAGATCTGTAACCACCTAAATATAGTCCTTAAGGCACCGTCTTAAGAACTGGTCTAAAGTGCCTGTCTAATAGGATCCTGGATTGAGAAAACAAGCACAGCAATTTGTAATTTCCGAGATGGCTGCTGAGTCCCCCTTCCTAGGAGGGTTTTTTAATTAGGCTAAAAGGTGGTTTGTAGAGGAAAAAAACAAATTGGAGAAAGCATTAGTGAAATTCACCTTTTTTTTTTTCTCTTTTTTTTGGAGCGGCTATTTAAAAAAAAAATTATTTTCTGAGTGTTGGATGAAATGCTGGCAGCAGTGCAGAGTTCAGTAGCATCCCTGATCAGGCTGAGAGGCGGGTAATGGAGACAGATGGAAGGGGTCTGTACCACCGGCTTGGGTCCTGAAGGTGGTGGGAGCCGTGCTGCTCCAGGGGCGCACAGGAGCTGTAAGCTGGTTGAATCTGCCTAGCTGAGGATTTCCCCCAGCCAGCCAGTGCACCCAGTCCTATGCCTCCTCCCTGCACACTCCAGCACAGGGGCAAGTACCCACAGAGCATGGTGGTCATAATATGCTGTGGTCCCATAGTCGCTAGCACTGATTGGACTTGCTTCTCCACACTACACTGGAGTTGGGAACAGTGTAGAACAGGCCCCAGATTCAGGAAGCAACAGGCTCCTTTGTACCCCTACCCTGCTGCTCTGGGTGCAGCAGAGAATTAGGACCACTGCAGGAGCCTGGACAGATTGGGCAAAGCAGCTGCAGAGCTCTTCATCTCGAATATGCTGGTTCATAGCCAGCCAAGGTTGGCAGAGGCGGAGAGTCACTGCTGCCTGGTGACAGTTCTGCAGCCACCTTACGTGAAATGAGTTTGATCCTGGTGAGCCCCTAGCCGGCAGGCATCACTGTTGCAAAACCCACTCTCATATTGGGCACTAACTGGGCCCCTTGTTAGTTCCTTCTACAAGAGGCAGTAGCCCCTCAACACATTGTACTGCCCTAGGCAACACTTCTGCGTGCTGCCACTCAAATGTGCTCTGTCGTGACAGAGGGGCAGCTGGGCCAAATATGACAGAGGGGCTGTGACCTGGTCCACAGGGCTGCAGCGCCACTCAGGTTTGGCCCAGCTGCCCTTCTGTCATGACATTCCTTACAGGGACAGACTCAAAGCACTCAACCTATTTAGCTTAACAAAGAAAGGGTTAACGGGTAACTTGGTCACAGTCTAGGAGTATCTACATGGGGAACAAATATTTAATAATGGGCTCTTCAGTCTAGCAAAGAAAAGTGTAAGATGGTCCAATGGTTGGAAATTGAAGCTAGACAAATTCAGATTGAAAATAAGGCGTACGTTTTTAAGGGTGAGAGTAATTACCCCTTGGAACAATTCACCAAAATGTGTGGTGGATTCGCTATCACAGACGCTTTTTAAATCAAGATTGGATGTTCTTCTAAAAGAGCTGCTCTAAGAATTATTTTTGGAACCTTCTGTGGCCCGTGTAATACAGCAGGTCAGACTAGATGGTCAGAATGGTTGCTCCTGGCCTTGGAATCTACGAATCGGCAACACTAGGTAGCTGCCCAGAAATCTGTCACCCTAGGCAGCTGCCTAGCTTGCCTATTGCTAGAGTGGCCTGGGAGCAAAGGCTTGAATGGGCCATGGAGGTGGGACTCCCCATGGTGAGCTGTAATGAACTGGGCAGTGACACTTCTGTCCTCTTCTGGCTGGAATCAGAAAGTTCCCCTGTATGTCATTGGCCCTATACTGATAAGAGGTAGAAGCACTTCTCCTTAGCTTCTCCTTAGCTCAGCCTGTGGATTTGGAGCAGTAGCGTTCAAATTCTATCCATGCCACCACTATGAAGTTCCAAATGGCCACATTGCTCCGCTTCACAACAGCCAAGAAGTCCTAGCTGGCTGCAAATGTACCACCGTGCATAAATAATTATTTAGTGACAAAGACTACACAAAAAAGGGAGAGAATTTCTTGGGTGGATCTTATCAGCCAGCAGAGGGCTGTATTAGTAACTCACTGGAAACTGGAGGACCATATCTAAACTACCCGGAACAGATGGCAGATAATAAGGAGCAGATTAAAACTCTCCTACTCCTCATTGCAGATGTGCAGCACACCAAAAACTACAACTCCCAGCATGCAACAGACCATATGACTACACATCAAGAGCCCTATCCTGCAAAGCCTTAAGCGCAGGAGCAACTTTATGCGAGCGAGTAGTCCCTCAGATCTCCACTGTACTACTTACAGGCATAAACAAGGTCAACCTTCAAGGCAAGGTCACAAAGTATGCACGTGCGTATGTCCAATATGACATACAATGTGTGTATGTATAGGACATAAAACTGTAAAAGCTTGTAAAAATGCCTTTGGATGAAAGGAGCTAAATGAACATAATACACGATCTTTTTACGGGGATAACAACCCGAAATGTAAAACCCTACACAGAAAATAAACCATTAGGTTAGTTTTCCTCAACCTTTTTCAAGACGGCAACCCTAGATTCAAAGTCAAAAATGTTCACAACACCCCTTGCATACGTTATAAAATTAAAAGTAAAAAATGCATCACGACATCAATGTTAAGCCTATGTAAGTTGTACGTGTATGTGATGGTTCTCAGAGAATACTTGATCTTGAAGAGCAAGGGTGTGCAGGAAATGGGGTGCAAGATTTCCTTTGCTTGAGATTGTAATGTTCCTCACGGCCCCCGATTGGCTTTGGTGACCCCCCTGGGGGTTGTGATCCCCTGGATGAGACATACTGCCTTTGATTATTCAAACTGAAAGGACTTTCTGAAAACAACACTTTGCACTAGTTATACTGCTCCTTCACTTCTTGCCTTTCTCTGCAAGGTAAAGGGATTTATCACATGCACTTTTTGTTTCTAATCAACTTCCCTTTCTTGTGCATTGACCCATAGCGGCCATGTATTCAAACATTGCAAGAGGAGGTATATTTCCATTGGATTGGTGTTTGTTCTCGTAATTCACTGAAACATTTCCACTGTTTTTAGCTTTGGGAGGCTTTATTTCATTCTTTCAGTAAACCTAAATTTTGGTCCAAATTTGACCTGACAGTTTCCCTTTAAATCCGCACTTAATGTTATGCTCTGACCCAATTTAAGAATTTAAAATTCAAGCATTTTGTACAACAATCTAACCTATAAACTCCAACGCTTCAGGGCATAAGCCAAACTCTAATGGAAGGAGGTTAAGAAGAAACCCATAAGGCCCCAATTCTGCAAACAAAGTCAGTGGGATGACTCGTGGTGAAGACAAGTGAATACATGTTTGGGGTCTAACTATCCATCTGTGAAGCAGCGAGTGCTGACCACAAGATACTGGACTATGTGGACCATTAATCTGATATAATGTGGCAATTCTCATCCATCTTTGGTACTTATTACCCATACTCTTTGTTACAGGTAGTCTCACAACACCAGTGTGAGGTAGGACAGCGTTATTATCTCCCTTTCACAGGTGGGGACAGAGGCACAGAGATGCAGCAATTTGCCCAAGATCACACAAGAAGCCTGAGGCAGAGTCGGGAAGTGAACTCCAGACTTTAGAAAACTCCCTAACTACTGCGCGGCCCTTTCTCCTTACGGCCCTTCTCTGATGGGACGTGAACCAGTTTGACTTGAACTGGGTTTGAATCTGACAAATGCATTAGACACAGCTAGAGATAAAGCTATTTTACTTACCCTATTAACCCGTCTTGCTCAGTGCTGCATCACAAGAGTTTGAAAAAGCAAGTGCCTTTGTGAAGGTTATAATCCTTATTCTTGTAATTGATTTGTCTGATTCTGTTTATTTATTGCCGTTTCTCCTATTTTACATAGCTAATGAGAGTTAATTAGTCAATGCACTAATTTTTTTTATAAAATGTTCTTAGCCCTTAGATCTTTCTCATGAGTTTTGCCCTTTTCTATGTGGACTTAACTATGCAAATACACTGTAAATCACACACACTAATCCAATTGGGCTGTCATTAAATCTTCCAGCATATTGTTCTGGAAGACAAAAGATTCCGAGATGGAAGAAGTGTAAACAAACAGTCTTGTAAAGTACTTCCTAAAAGATTATTAGTAATAAAGAGCCATATGGGATGGATAGTTGTTTGTCATGGCATATTGATAATAAATTTGTGCACTGTTTTTTGGGCCTGTGAGAAAGCCACACTGTAGAATTGTCATATATGGGATAAAATAGCAATAGTTCTGTACCATACCTGTGGGGAGATCAGATCCCTGTTGTGCAAGGTGCTATACAAACACATAGTAAGTGACAGTCCCTGCCCCCAAAAGCTTGCATCTAAATTGACAAAGGATGGGGGGAAAGGAAGTATTTTCATCCCCGTTTTATAGAAGGGAAAACCAAGGCACAGGGTTCCACAGGGAGTCAGTGACAGAGCCAGGAATTGAACCCAAAGCTACTGAGTACCAGCTAAGTGCGCTAACAACGAGACCATACTTTCTCTCTTTACCATAACTGGCTCCCTAATTCTCCACTTCTGAAACTTCAGACAGGCACAGGATTCATCTTCACAGCCTGTCCTGAACCACTACATATTTCTGTTGTGCACTGTTAAACAACTGGTGTTTTCCACCCCAGAGGTGGCTGCATTTCAGTGGCAGGTGAGATTTTTCAGGTCGCAGTGGGACTAGGGGACATGAAGAACTTAGAGAGCAAATGTATCAAGCGTGGTTTCAACAGCATCCATGCAATCGTAGTAGTGTCAGAAGTGATTGTGCCAATAGTGAAAATGCAATTTTAACAGTGTCAGTAATGACTGTGCCAACATGTACTAGTGATCAGGTCAATCATGGTGATGCTTGTGAAAACAGTGGTGCTCCTGCTCCATGCACAGGCATGTGTATGCCGCACTACCTCCCCCAGCGTGCAGGCTTTTGAGAGCATGCCAGTGAGAATGGGAATGGAAGAGACAACAAAGGCAAGGATGACCTGCCACAGGTCAGTGCTGCCGTCAGAGTATGAAGTCCTGCTTGGAAGTGACTCAGGAGTGCAGTGGGGATGGAGTGGCAGACCTGGCAGCACTGCTGTCTGCGGTATTCAAACTCCCGTCCATTTTCTTGGAGGAGAGCAGGGTCCGGAAGTGACTGTACTTTACACGTGCCAAGGTGATGAGCGTGCCCAAGGCTGTACTAGCAAAGCAAAGAGGCCAATTTTGGAGTCAGTCCAGCAATTGCAGAGCTTCAACCCCCGGCAGTAACCACATATACCACACTCCCTCCCAGCGCTGGGAACAGGCCCCACAAGTCCTTGCTCCTAGTCCCCTGCTCTGTCTTCTAGATCACACTCCCTCCCAGAGCCAGGAGTCCTGACTCTTAGACCCCGTTGTTCTAATCACGAGAACACCCCAACTCCCAGAGCCAAGAATAGAACCCGGGAATCCTGTAACTCTGTGCCTCACAATGTCTTTTCTCTGCACCCCCTTCTCCAACAGTGAGGGCCTTTATTTAAAAAAACCCACAAAAACACAGTATTCTACAGTAATTGCCGCACCTGTTGCAGTATCCTGTCATGAGCTGCATCGTTTGTGGGATATCACTGCAGTATTTCCTTTCAATAAAGGTGATTCCGACACTGGTATAAGGGAAAAACATGACCGAATGTCCATGGGACCTGGGCTGGGTTTAACTCAGAGACTGTCCAATGAGATGCATCTCTGGTACCCACATCCCCACTATAGGGCATGGGGACTACAGTCCCTAGCCATCAGAGCACCCATCCATGTATGCCTAGGGCACCATCACTGCGGTGTCTAGGTGCCAGCATGGGGCAACCTGGGTGTAACTTCAGCCAGATTCTCAGAGCACTGGCGTTGTAAGATGCTCTGACACCTTACCGGCAGCAGCGGATGCATTCTGTCTACATGGCGAAGCAGCACTGAAATGGTTAATGGACAGACCTGCTTTGTGGCTGGCAGCTTCACAAGTTTCTTAGAAGTAACACAACAAGTTCTGTTGCACCCATGGATGTCTCTAAACCCCAGCACCAGACTGCAAATCCCAGCTGCAGCATGAGCTCTCGCCAGGAGCAGCAGCAGCCTAGACATCTTAGGTGGCTCAGTAACAAACTACAGAGTCTTTCAGACCTGCAAGGTCTGTAGTGACCACACGTCACTGAGCACACTGGCCCACGTGAAATGAGTTTGGTGGGTCTCACAAAGGTGTGCGTATTACTAGAATCAGCAGCCCCAGCAAAGAGCCTGAGGATTGAATGGGCACAGGGACCGAACTCTCGTCTCCCCTGAAAAAGTGTGTCCCTCTGGGACAGTGGTGGGGGAAGCTTGCCCTGTTCTGGGAATATGCAGAAGATTCAAGCTGCACGGCTGCGATGCAGCTACTTTTCCCAACGCTGGATTCCTTTAAAGCCACAGGCGCATTTAGCAGGAGAGCTGAGGCACGCGGCACATCTTCTGCTGCCAAGGTGAGCAGGAAGGTAGCACAGGGACCCTGCAGTGAGGTGGACAAGGGCGTGGGTGGAACCTGCATGACACATGCCTGTGTCTGGTACATCGGAGCTGGGCCAGCCATTGCTCCTGCCCCCCACCCCCGGCCTCTGCAGCCCTTCTCCTGCAATGCCCCGGTGGCAGAGGAGAGACACGGAGAAGGATGCATACCCTCCTCCCTACCTACTCCTTAGCATACTCCCCCCAGGCCCTGGGCATGCTAAATTCCTTTTCTGATCTGACTCCTTATCGTCACAGCAGCTGCTGGAGCAGGCGGCAGAGGGAAATCACAGAGAGAATTGAACCGGCAGAAAAAAAATCACAGCAGCAACAGAATTTCCACCCTGAAGGAGATTGGCAAAGTGGGGTCACTCCCACACTGCCCCCTCAGACTCACCCACCCCCTTCACTCCATACAGATGCTTCTTCCCTGTACCCCCCTCCAGGACTGATCTTCAGAGAGGTTGAGTATCCACAGCTTTCCATTGGTTTCAGTGAGGGTTACAGGTGCTCGATGCCTCTGAAAATTAGGCCCCCAGAACATTAGGGTCCTAATGTGCCCCACAGGCCAAACTGTGGGTCCTCAAAAGCAGCCCCTGGCTAAGGACTAAGCTGATCAACTGGAGGCTTTTTGTGTTAGGTGAGGTCAACCAACAATCAATTTCTGCTCACCTCTCCAAGACAACAGCAGCATAAGCAAAATGTCCCAGGTGTCACTATGGTGCGCAGGGGCCTCTCAGAATCTCACAGCAGCGCTGGGCTTCATATTCTCCTGCCCTAATACCACAGGCCCCTGCCATCTGAGCCAGAGGACACTCTCTCCTCTTGCAGTAAAGGGCCTAGGACACACAGTGGAGTACTTCTGAGCCCACAGGACAGTGGTACGACAGCCAGTTCATTACAGTACTTCATGTGAGTAGTGCCTCCGTGTACAGGAATCTCAAAGGGCTTTGAAAAGGGTGGGTGGGGTAAGACACATAGAGGAGAAATGCCTTCCTTGAGGCAACAGAATGAGTTAATGAAAGAACTGGGAATAGAACCCCTGAGACTTGGCCCCCAGTTCCCCTGGCTCTAGCCACTAGACAATACTGCTTGCAGCTCTGAAATCTGTTTGGGTAGAAAGATCTGTTTGACCCACTGTCACCTCGGTCACAGCTTCAGCTTACTCAAACTGTGTAGTGAATGCTTATAATCCAGCCACCTTGATCCCGGCTGCTGGGGACCCATTGGTGGATGGTGGGATTAGAGGCATGGAAATCACAAGGCAGGAAAGGAAAAATGAGAGGAAGACCAGGAGGAAGCAAAAGAAATGAACTTCAAGACACAAGGACAGAAAAGTGGCTTTTTCAGGTCTCCTATTTCCTTTCTGTACCCAAACATCTGAAATTTCACTCTTGCAAAGCAGCGACTGACAGGGGGAGAGAGGAGACTGTGCTTCACAGAGTGAGGAGAGGGATCTGACATGCTTGTCTTGTTGATTATTCACATCGCCACCCTGGGGGCTTTTTTACATGCTGACATTCAACCCTACCGCGGCCGCTGTGTGGGAGAAAGCGGCGGGGAGGGCATTAGAGGCAGGTTTGATGAAGCTGAGGCCTGCACGTAGGGTCCATTACATTTCACTTAGGCTATAGAGTCCATTTGGAACATTTTGCTGGCTAGAGGGTTTTCTCCCTGTAAACTACCCATGGTCCCTTCTCTCATGCCACCTTCACCCACTTTCCTCTTCTGATCCATGTCACAAGTCACGGTCACATTGCTGATGAAATCCATTTCCTCCAACTGTCCTTCCAACCAGGAAGTCACTTTATCTTCCTTTTGCTGTCACATGGCCATGGCTGTGGCCAAATCGCTTTGGAGAAAAGCAAAAACCTCACCTCTTCCTGCTCCCAGGCAAAGCTCCATCTGAAGAACTCCAGGCCCAAATATTTTGGGAGGCGCAGAGGCTGGCCAAACTCATCCAAGGTTTGGAGGCAGGCAACTCAGTAGGAAGATACCTGTGAGTCAGGGCTGAACAGAGGTTTTCAGGGCCCTGGGCAAAATCTGAAAGGAAGGCTCCCCACCTTTCCAAAAAATTACCAGAGGGAGGCCCCAGGGACAAGGGATTGGAGAGCAAGCCTGCTCCCCAGTACCCCTGCAGTGGCGGCTCCTGCCCTATGGGGCTGGGCCCAGCTCCCTGCTCCGGGTGTTGCAACCTGGCACATGGAGTTGCAGGCCACTCAGGTTTGGCCTGGCATCATGATGGAGAGGCAGCCAGGCCAAACATGAGTGGCACGTGACCCCGTGTGCCAAGTCCCAAGTCCATTCAGTTTGGGAGCCCTCTCGAAGGGGGCGGGGCAAGCTATCCCTTATGCCCTCCCTCCCCCTTGGGAGGCCCTGCTGTGAATCACAAAGTGGATCCCAATCCCACATGCAAAGATCCCTAGTTCGGATGAGTTACTTGCATTCACCAGCTGGGAGCAGAAATACCCCCAAAGAGCCTGAATGCCTGCGATTTTGAGACCAGCTTTGCGGACGGTCTTTGGTGCTTTTCTGAACTCTAAATGCCCGTACTTCAAAGTGCCTCTGTCACCAACGTTGACTCTTTATTACAGGGCGGGGCGGGAATGACGAGATGGTTAAGGCACAGGACTGAAAGTCAGGACTCCTGGTTCTTTCCCCAGCTATGGCGATCCTGAATTCCACTCCCAAGACTCCTAGTTCCCAGCCCAGGCTCTGACCAGTAGATTTTCACTGACCTCATTCTCTCCAAGATCTGAGAAAAGAACCTAGGTGACCTTACTCCCACTACCCTCATCTAAACACTAGACCTCATTAATAATGATACCTAGCTGTTATCTAGGGCTTTTCATCAGTAGCCTCAAAGTGTTTTACACAGGAAGTCAGCATCATCGTCCCCATTTTTGAGATGGGGAAACTGAGGCACAGAGAGGGGACATGACTTGCCTAAGGTCACCCAGCAGCAGAGCTGGGAATAGAACCCAGTCCAAACCAGTGCTCTGTCCTCTAGACTACACTGCCTCCTATTCATCTCCTCCTCCTCCCAGAGTGGGGAACAGGAATATGCCAGACCATGCCCCTCTCTATGTCGTGGATACTCCTAGGGGGTAGTTCTCCAAGAAAGCACATGGCCAAAGTGCAGCCATGACTTCCATTCTCACCATGTGGTCTGTAATAACCAAAAATGAAGCCTCCACCGCCTTGCTGTTTGCTCCGGCCCTGGCTTGCTGTCTCTGGTATGCACTGTAGGGTGGGGGGGTGCCCATTCTCTTTCCTCTCAGGCACTTAACTGAAATGGGCCTTTTGCTTGAGAGCTCCTATTGTGGCCTGCTGCCGCCTGCTTCCCAGAGCGTGAAGGGGTTAATGGATTTCCCAGCAGGTCGCTCTGCTGCTGCTGGAGGAATGAAGCACTTAACAGACTCCTGGTCTCAGCACTTTCAAATTTCAGGGCGTTGGGAGGCAGCTGATCTGGGGGAGGGGGAAGGCAGTGCTGGCTGCCAGCCCTTGGCCAGAGGAGGGGAGCAGCCACAGGGGGAAAAACGAAGCAGAGACTTGGGGATTCTGCACAATTGCTCAGGCCCTGGTATAAAACCCGGGGAAGATCCACCCAGTCCTGGTCACCTGCTGCAGAGGAAGGGAAAACAGGGTCTTTAGATGCACAGGGACACTCAGGATATGTCTACACCGCAGTTAGAGATCCACAGCCGGTCCGAGCCAGCTGACTTGGGCTTGTGGGGCTCGGATTAAGGGGCTGTTTAACTGCCGTATAGATGTTTTGGCTGGGGCTGGAGCCTGAGCTCTGGGAGCATCCCGTCTCGCAGGGTCTCAGAACCCCGACTCCAGTCCGAGCCCAAATGTCTACACTGCAATTCACCAGCCCCTTAGCCCGAACCCTGAGAGCCAGAGTGGGTTTTTAATTGTACTGTAGACAGACCCTTAGACGAATAGAGAGAGCACACGACAGAGGATATAATGAAGAGCCAGGCAGCCACCTCTTATGCATCTCTAATATCTAACCCAGACTAAAGGGGGATTTAGGAGGGATCTTCCACAGCATTCATCAGACCCAGTGAACCAACACACATGCATAATATTGATCTGTCCAGTATATGAGCACCACTGTCCTCTGCTGGATGGACTCAGAACAGCTCAGTTGTGTGTCATAGGCCCTGTAACAGATCCTGGAGAGTATCCTTTTTAGCTCAAGGCCTGTTCTTTAGGAGATAAGGATCTGGCTTCTATCCCTGCAAGAGGCAACTGTGAATGTCCTATATATGCATGTTTCAGAGTAACAGCCGTGTTAGTCTGTATTCGCAAAAAGAAAAGGAGGACTTGTGGCACCTTAGAGACTAACCAATTTATTTGAGCATAAGCTTTCGTGAGCTACAGCTTATGCTCAAATAAATTGGTTAGTCACTAAGGTGCCACAAGTCCTCCTTTTCTTTTTGCTATATATGCATGTATCCCCCTTTCACGGTTTTCTGTTTATTTAAGAGCCCCTCTGGTCTTTTGCTGCAAATACAGACCCTGCTTGCAACTGAGGCAGCTCAGAAGTTAGGGAGTCAGTCAGGGGAGCTGCAGGGGGGCAGAGGTCTCAGTCGCAGCTCCTAAAGTCAACTGCTGCTCGTGGCACTGTCAGGCAGACTCTGCTGCTGACAGATGGAACCCAAGACCCCTTTGAATTGCCAGTGAGGGAGTCAGGGAAAACTTCAGGCCAGAGAGGAGAGAAGAAGGACCCTTATCAGGACAGAGGAGCTACCTGACCCTGCACTCCTCAGAATTACCTAGGAGCAAGCAAATGGATATGAGCTGCATCCTATAGCAGTTCTTAGCTACACCAGAACTAGCAGGTTGTGCGGGGGAGGCTGGGTTGCGGGGGTTGGATTGTTTACTCTACAGCTTTGTTTCTCTTCTCCCTCGCTAATTTAAATAAAGCTCCTTTCTCGGTTTCCCAGGCAAACTGTGTATGTTGCCACTGCTCCCATTAGTGCGAGAAGGTGACATTGCATCAGGCCAATACAGTGTCCTGGGCGGGGGGCCTGAACCTCCCTAGTCTCGCACCTTGTGCAATCATTTGTGCACGGACTGTCTTTTTGTTCTCCATTTGTACAGTGCCTGGCACAGTGGGGTTCTGGTCCGTGAGGGGGGCTTCTAGGCGCTACCGTAATACACCAAATAGATAATGTACAGCACCCAGCACAATGAGGTCTTGGTCCATGACGGTCTCCTAGGCGCTACCGAAATAGAAATGAATAATGACAATAACACCCGGAGCCTCGGCCTGGCGGCTGCTGGTTTTGCAAAGAGGATTGGATGTACTGCTCAGAAAGGACTTGCAGGATTTCAGACAGGCAACTGAAGTGAGTGCGGGCGGAAGTGTGTAGCTAGCTGGCCTTGTTGGAGGTAACTGGCAGGTCTGATATAGGGGCTCCTTTAGAAGGATTAGAGCTTTATCACCCCAATGCAAGCTGGCAAGGAGTGCCCTATCTGCGAGCACCTGTGGGTGATAAATGCTGAGCTGAGGGAGCTTCCCTTTACAGTCAAACCTGCAGCTCTCATTACATTCTGGTCACACAGATGGAACAACAGTGAGGGGGAGACAAGCAGAAGGCCAGAGAGAGAGGAGCTTTAGGAAATGAGAGGCAGGAGGTCTATTAATCAGGCCCCTGTGACAGTAATAAATCTCCCTCTTTGAATGACCAATGTGTTGCTATAATTAAAGCTGAGCAGGAGAAAGCTAGATGCACACCGCGGCTGGGCGGAGGCTTTTGAGGGCACACTGCGGATTCTGCTGCTACAAGGCGGTGCAGGAGTAAGACACATGGGTCTTTGTCCACACATTTCCATTCACCAGGGAAACCCACACTCAGAGCCACCCCCTCTCACACACACACACACATACACTCCCTGGACACTCACCACTTGGCCAACAGATGCAGGGAACTCCAGGGGCTCCTCCTCAGAAGAGCCCTGTCCTGGATGGAGTAGGAGGTGAGGGGCTTAGCCCTTGTTTTGGGAGGAGGTGAGGATAGGGAAAGTGTAGCCCTCCTTGAATCACGCAGATGCATATAGCAAGGGGCGTGCCCCTAAGGCCATACATGAGTGTTAAACAGAAATGACGATGGAAGAGTAACTCCTGAGCTATATGAAGCATTGCAAGGGTTTCTGGGAGCACAGAAAAGGACCGCGGTTCACATCAAGGCTCAGAGCAAAGGCGGGGGCCCTCACTGAGGTTGGCATGAACCCATTTTCCACTTGTAGTTCCCAGGGATACGCACTGTCCTGGAAGTTCAGGGCCCGATAACCCCTAAATCCAAATCAAAGCTCAGTCAAACCCCACCAGGCCTGAGCTTCCCTGGTCTGTATCAAAACTACAACAGTGTGACCTTTGCACAATTCTGTACTTTCATCCAAAGGACCTCAGTGTGCTAAACAAACTGAGCGGGCCTCGCACCTAGGGAGGCTTCTATCATCCCCGTTGTATGGGGGGGAAACGGAGGCACAGAGAAGCGACCTGCCTAGGCTTACTCAGCAAGTCCATGGTAAAGCTGACAAGTGGAGTCTAGATGCTGTCACCTCCTCTAACTCTTAGCCCACCGCTGCCCCCTCAGAACTAGGGAGAGAGAGTCCTGACTCCCAATCCCCCCTACTCTAATGACTAGATCACACTCCACCATCCTGGAGCCAGGAATGGAATGCAGGAGTCCCAATTCCCAGCACCAGAGATAAGAAGGAGCCATGAAGAGAATGACTATGCTTGGCAACGATTCAAATGGGACATTTTATTTGTCTCCCCTTCATTCCCAGCCACTGGAATCTCTTCCCAGCTTGGGCAGCCTTTGGGAGTCCAACATCGCCACCTGGTGTGCTCGAAGGGGATTGTGCAGGAGCAAGAAATAAGGTCCCACAGAAATGGAAACACCAAAGGGAATATTGTTGGGACAGGGGGAGATGAGTCATCAGCAGCTTGATACCAAGTGATAGGCACATTCAAAGCTCTATCAGATCTATAGCCTCATTCTTCTAAATGGGCCTGTTGTGCTTTCCAAACAGACAGGACAAACTATGCCCACAGAAACCACTGAAACTCAGCCACCTCTGGGACAGGACTGTGCATTTAAAAGCCCATAGCAAGGCTGCTTATCACATTAGGACCGGAAGTAAAAGGGAATTCTGTATCCAGTTGAAACTGCAAGGAGAATTCAGGGCCACAGAATGGAATTATCTAGCTTGGAATTAGGCCAGTCATCTCGAGCTAACACGGGACTCCTGCAAAAAGTGCCACACGATCTTTAATGGCCACAAGTCTTGTTATGACAGCTAATTTGAACATGGGTGCCTCTAGCAGCATAATACCCTTTACAAGGCGGGCGTCAGCACGGAGCCAGAGACGAGAGCACCCAAAGACACCATCCACGGCACAGAGGAGAGCACCCTACACTAGATCACCAGCATCACTCAGTTTTCTTCTCTGTACACTGAGCAAGCCTACACCTGCTTCGCTGGTAAGAGCTTACGGTACCACAGCACAGGATGGCTCAGCTGCAGCCCCCGTAGCTACTACCCATGTCAGCCGCATTTAGCAATCACATTACAGCGGGACTATTTTTCACACTCCCTGGCATCAGGGTATCCCCTTCACCCCAACCCCTCCCATCAGGGGCCTCCCCCAGACTGTAGTAACACCATGATCCTCTGGTGGAGATATCGGCATTTCCAAGGCAACAAGCTGGGATTTCTTAAAACCAGAAAGAAAGATAACAGGTTGGAAAGCGAGGGAAGTGAATCTGAGGGACCAGGAGGGAGGGGGAAGGTGGTGGCCAGGTACATCAAAATCAGTGTTAACCATTAACGCAAATGTGGCATTCTTCTGAAATGAGATTAATTCACAAAGTCCGGGGGCCTGAGCAGCCACCAGATGTCAGCAGACTGCTGACACAGGACCTAGGGATTCGATCCAAAGCACGGTGCAAAATGACAACAGAAGGGAAGGATTTGAATATATAAGAGGATTTGCAGTTCCAGGTCAGACCAATGGGACCATCTAGCCCAGTGTCCCCCCACTCACTGCTGGACTGGATTGGACCAATGGGCCTATCTATCTCAGTACCCTCCCATATCAGATGCACTGGATGAGCCCAATGGGATCATCTAGCCCCAGTATCCCTACCCCTCCATTCCTGCTGCATTGGATCAGCCCAATGGGGCCCACTAGGTAGGTACGCTCCCCTTCCCTCCCACACGAGATCACACTGTAGCCTGGTAGCCCAGTGGTTCTCAACCTTCTTCCATTTGCGGACCCTGAAAACAATTTCAAATGGAGGTGCGGACCCCACTGGAAATCTTAGAGATAGTCTGCAGACCCCCAGGGGTCTGCAGACCCCAGGTTGAGAACCACTGCAGTAGCCCCTCCTGCCCTGGAACACTGGGACAGAACACTGGTCCATATATCAGACTGATGGCTCCTCTAGCTTGGTATTCCCCCCGCCCCCCCGCTGTGCTGGATCAGTGGTCTGTAGTAGGGCCCCCTGGGGGAATCCATATAGGTACCATTTTTCCAGGTATCCTCTAAGTTGCCTGGATCTGTGGAGTAGCTAGAGGAGTGGGAGCTCACAGATGGAGGCCTCCAGTGATGGGGAAGTCAAAAGAGCAAGAAGCAAGCCTTGGTTTCCCCAGGACATGGTCTTTCATGGAAAACAAAATGGCACGCAGTGACTGATCTGACCCCCTGTGACCTGGCTGACAGAACAGCCAGCCCTACTGCATGGAACTGGCCTTGTACTTACTCCCACTCCTTGCGCCGTGCCTGGGGGGTGCTGTGGATCTTGTGGGCTTGATGTGCCATGATGACATCACGGTGGTCCACCACACCACCGCGCCTCTTGAATGAGGGGGCCTCCTGGCCGGGGCTCATCTGGTGGTACTGCATGTCCTGGAAGCTGGGGAAGCCACCGTGGAAGGGGTAGTCCGGGGTGGCTGGCCCACGGCCCTCGTGCACGGCGTCATAGTAGCTGGGAGGCGACAGCATGGAAGTGTGGACCACGGTATGTTTCGCCATCCATGGGCCTTTCTAGATGGCTGTGAATGGAAAGCTGTGGAGACAGGACACATAAGGGGGTCAGGAGGAGATCAATTCTGTGAAAAGAATGGGATGGGGGAGAGGGCAGAAACACACCCCTCCTTCCCTGGTGTGAGGCAGGACTGAGAGGGGGAGAGACAGAACCAGTGCCGTGATGGAGTAGGAGAGAGGTACAGAGATTCCCAAGGTCACACAACAAGTCAGAGACAAGGAATCTCTGCCACTGACTTGTGTACCAGTCACAAGGTACAGAGATTCCTGTGCACAGGAGGAGAGAGGGGTCCAGTGATTATAGCTGGCAACTGTAGGTCAGGACTTCTGGGTTCTAGTCCCACCTCTAAGAGAGAATGTTGGTCAAATGGTAGCGCTGAGACTCCTGGGTTCTAATTGCAGCTCTGAGACCATCATCACAGAGAATTATGTGGTTTAGTGTTAGAGCTTTTAAAACCTTTAATATTGATGGAGGCAAAACACGGGAGGTGGGGGGGGGTCCTTTTAGATAGAGGAAAGGCAAAGGGAGGAATCCTTTCACACATTGCCAAAACAGTCCACATCTGTTGTTTGAGAGTGGTTTGCACCCCTCTGCTGGGCGAGCAGCACTGCCTCCACCATAGTGTCCCCCTTCTCTCTCTCTCTCTCTCTCTCTCTCTCTCACACACACACACACGCACACACACACACACACACGCACACACACACACGTCCTGAATTCGCACTGAGTTCTGCTGTCTCAAGAAGCACACAGGCCAAGCTGTCCCTCTTTCTGGTATGATCATTAAGCAGAGCACCCACTATGCAGATTTGATACGTGGGGGAGGAGGAGGGCCGGGTACAGTAAATGGGTCCGATGGAGAATTATTGGAAATGTCATGGTTATAACACCCTCCATTTTCTCCAAGGTTCACATCTGAGTTGAATTTAGCAAGAGCTGGAGAGGTATCTTGAGGAGGGTTAAGAGTTTTTTCAGATATTCTTTCAGATGTCATTCAGTGAAATATTGCCCTGCAGTTATATGGGTGTGGGATGGGAAGACGTGATATTATTATTATTTATTATTTGTATTACCTTCACTTCTAGGGACCCTAGTTATATGCCAGGATCTCATTGTACAAAGACCAAAGACAGTCTCTTCCCCAAGGAGCTTACAATCTAAGTATCAGACAACAGATGGATATAGACAGACAAGGGAGTACAAGAAAACAATGAGACAATATTGGCTTGCACAATGGGCATCGTAAGGTTAGGACTCCAGGACTTCTATCTATTACTCTCGGATAGGACTGGGTCCAGTAGTTAGAGCAGAAGATTGGATGTCAGGGCTGCTGAGTTGACTTCCTGATTCTGGGAGGAAAATATGGCTTAGTGGTAGGAGCAAGGTATTGAGATTTAGGACACCAGGGTTTTGTCCTTGGGTTTGGGAGGAAGTGAGGTGGCTAGAGCAAGGGGTGTATGAATCAGATGTGCTTGCTGCCCTGAAGAGCTCCCAATCTAATCGTAGACAGGATGTGATGAATGGGGGTGTCAAACAGAAGGGAGCAGATGAGGACGGTGACAGGATCATGCCATTAGTGAGGCTGGGGTTGGGCACATCTTGCTAGAGCAAGTGGAATTCTTTTAAAAAGAAAAGGAGGACTTGTGGCACCTTAGAGACTAACAAATTTATTTGAGCAGAAGCTTTCATGAGCTACAGCTCTCTTCATTGGATGCATTCAGTGGAAAATACAGTGGGGAGATTTATATACATAGAGAACATGAAACAATGGGTGTTACCATACACTCTGTAACCAGAGTGATCACTTAAGGTGAGCTATTACCAGCAGGAGTAGGGGGGGGAACCTTGTGTAGTGATAATCAAGGTGGGCCATTTCCAGCAGCTGATAAGAATGTCTGGGGAACAGTGGGGGGTGGAGGGGGGGAATAAACATGGGGAAATAGTTTTACTTTTATAAGAATAAATATTACAGTTGAATCCCTCCTCAGGAGCCCATCTCCGGGCGACGCTGCAATGAAGACTGGGCGCAACAGAACGGGGAGGGCGCTACATGCGGAGGGGGTGAACTGGAAAGTGATGCGGAGATGGATGTAGAAGAAGCAGTTACTTCTTCCATACACATGGAGCCAGCACTGACTTGCCATCTAGGTGGCTTTTAGATGTAAGGAAAAACAACAATTACATGTCTCAGGGACAAACAGAGGGCAAGAGCAGTGTCTATGTACATGCGTCTCCTTAGACACATTTTGAAGCTGGATCGGCGCTTCAGGGAGGTTTGGCTCTGGGAGTCCAATTCCAATCCTTCTCTATCAATCCATCTTACTTCAAACTGGTGTTTACAGCTCTAAGAAATACACTTGCTCTTTCAAATTTTGTTCTGGCACCTTGGAGATTTTACAAATTAGGCACATTTCAGACATTAAAAAATATAAATAAAAGATAAAGAGGCACCTCTGAGGATTTCTAACGTAAACACCAACCCAACATGAGTTTCTGAATCCGCAGCTTGGTACCGAGGAGCAAAAATAAACACAGCCCTCGCGGCGAGCACCAAATGGATCATTTAAAAACGTCTGTGTGTTAAATTGGCCACCAGGGGGAGCTCTGAGCACCCCGAGAGATGCTGGAAACATTCTGGCAGAGAATTAATTTGTTAAAATGGAACTATTTTTTTAAAAAATCAAGAAAATATGCTTAGGAACATAAGGATAGCCATATCAGGTCAGCCCAGCAGCCCAGTATCCTGTCTCTGACGATGGCCAGCATCAGATCCTTCAGCTGAAGGTCCAAGAGGGATAATCTGCGCTCTTGTGAAGACGCAGGTTAACCGCCTTATGTTAATTTAGGCCTGTTAAAACAGAGCCAGAATGTTAGCTTGCATCTACTTGAGTTCAGGGCAGGCCTAGCTAGGTCATTAGTCAAGCCTGACCTAAACGCATGAGATCTTCCATTTATAAATGCATGAAACAATTAAGCATCATCATATGGAGCATGTGGCCTGGTTAAAACTGCCGGCTTGCAGAAAGAAAAGGCATTTCCCTAACAGTTGGACTCACTCACTGCAATTTGCTGTGGGACTTGAGAGAAGCGATTACCAGCAGAGCTGGGCAAAGTTTCCTGAATTCCAAAATTTCAAATATCCACAAAAAAGCAAAGGCGAAAATTCAAAAGGTTTAGCATGAACTTTTCCTCCTCTGTTTTCTAACCAGCCCTAATTAGAGGGGCAAAGGCCCACGTTTTCAAAAGCAGCCTGCAGCACCTACAATCTAACCGCAGTCAGTACAAGTGAAAGGGATCACCATTAGCTGTGTAGGGCCTATAATACACCAATTCCATCCTGTAGAGGCAGTGGTCTCACTCTCTCACACATGCACGCATCAGTTCATTACGGTATTATCTCCATTTTCCAGATGGAAAAGCTGAGGCACAGAGAGAGGAAGCGACTTCCCAAGGTCACACAACAAGTCAGAGTGGCAGAGCTAGCACAGAAGCCAGGAATCCTGTTTCCCACTCATAAAACTCACCCTTAAAGCCTGAAAGCTCTCTGGGGTAGAGACTGTCATACACTACATGTTCCTACTGTACTTAGTCCAATGAGACTCTGACCTGGCTGAAGCCTCTTGATCGATTTATGTTGATGCTACTTCAATATAAATAAGAATCAACACGAGCTTTCCCTGAATTGTGATGTGGTGTTCCAATGCTGGTGGGAGTTTCAGCTCCTGGGATAGCCACCCAAGTCAGGCAGGTCAAAAGTTAGGAACCAGAGGAAAAGCTGACCACTGGCTCTCCAGATGGGGGGTTGAATAATAGGCCAACAACTGATCCTCGTGAAAAAGTTGAGTTATAGAAACACAACGCTGCAGCCATTCTGGCAAACAACATGATAGGCAGGCCTGGCAGAGCCTTGTTCATGCCCAAAGTGACATCTGATGACACGGGGAGGATTTAGATTCTGAATGATCACAAGACCATGCTCTCTCTCCCTGGTAATACTTAGCACAGGGTGCTTTTAGTCCTCAAAGTGCTGTACAAACATTAGCTGAGGGCTGGTTTACACTAGAAAATTAGATCGACCCAGATACGTCATTCAGGGGTGTGAAAAATCCACATCCCTAGCGATACAGTTAAGCCAACCTAAGTCCCAGTGTAGACAGCACCATGCTGACTGAAGAGTTCTTCTGTCAACTGAGATACCACCTCTCGGGGAGGCGGAGAAGCCCACCTGTCTCACTGTAGTGTCTACGCCGAAGGACTTCAGTGGCCCTGCAGCTGTACCGCTATAGCAGAGTGAGCTCCTCAGGCATGTGGGGGCAGGGGCTCCTTCACACAGGAAACTCCAAACAAGATGGGAACCTGTCATCACTTCTCCTCTATTTCTCTGCAACAAAGTTTCTTGTCTATTTCGGCTAAACTAGCCCTCCTCTTCCTGCAGAGATGAGCTGAGACCAAGTGAGTTTGCACAAAAAGAGGCTGAAGGTACATCTACACTGCAAATGGAGGAGTGATTGCAAAGCAGGTAGGGCTGCCCGTGCTAGCTTCAATCTAGCTGGCGTAGGTAACAAGAGCAGTGAAGAGCAGCATGGACCCCGGCATGGGCCAGCAATCCAGGTACATAGCCATGGTCCGTGGTAGGCTTGTAGTGGGGCAGGAGCCTGCACTGAAGCTTCTACCACTATGTCCCCACTACCACCATTCCCCACACCAGCTAGAACGGGCATGTCTCCCCGTGCTGCAAGCACACTTTTGCCGGGGTGTAGACATATCTTGAGACTCAACCTGTCACCCAGCAAGGAGTTCAGGCCCTGACTCAGTGCAGATTGGTGGCTGCTGGGGTTTGCCACTTCTTTATGGCCCAGTCTCCAATACAATTGTTAGTTGAGTTTGTCACCAGTTAGCGGCATGGAAAGGGATTCTGTCCAGACACCACACAGCTGATACGCTCTTAGTAACTGGGGAAGTTAACAGTGTTTCTCTCAGGGATGGGTTAGGACTGGCATCAGGGCATCTCCTCTAACATGCCTGTGTCACTGACTGCACTGCACCTCCTTCCACAGAGCTCTAGTAGGACACTCCAGTGAATCACCTCGTGTGTTTCTCTGAATAGCTCTTGCCTGCTGGTGACCAGGTGTATCGGGTTTTCGACCAGAACATCCGGTCGAAAAGGGATCCTGGCAGCTCTGGTCAGCACTGCTGACTGTCCAGTTGGCAGTGCCACGCAGCGGGGCTGGCAGGCTCCCTGCTAGCCTCCGCACCGCGCGGCTCCTGGGAAGCGGCCGGCATGTCCCCCCTCCAGCTCCTACGCGTAGAGGTAGCCAGGGGGCTCCGCACGCTGCCCCCGCCCCAAGCACCACCCCCACAGCTCCCAGTGGCTGGGAACCGTGGCCAAAAGGAGTGCAGGGGCAGCGCCTGCGGACAGGGCAGCGTGCAGAGCTGCCTGGCTGCGCCTCTGTGTAAGAGAGCCGGAGTGGGGACATGCTGTTGCTTCCAGGAGCTGCTTGAGGTAAGCGCCGCCTGGAGCCTGCACCCCTGACCCCTTCCTGGGCCCCAACCCCCTGCCCCAGCCCTGATCCCCCTCCCGTCCTCTGAACCCCTCAGTCCCACCTTGGAGCACCCTCCTGCACCCCAAACCCTTCATCCCCAGCCCCACCTCAGAGCCCACAAACCCAGCTGGAGCCCTTTCCCCCCACCCATGCCCCAACCTCCTGCCCCAGCCCAGAACCCGTCCCACAACCTAAACCCCTCATTTCTGGCCCCACCATGGAACCTGCACACCCAGCCAGAGCCCTCACTCCCTCCAGCACCCCAGCCCCCTGAACCAGCCCGGTGAAAATGAGTGAGTGAGTGAGGGTGGGGAGAGCAAGCGACAGAGGGAGGCGGGGATGGAGTGAGCGGGGGTGGGGGCTTCAAAAGGGGTGGGACATTGGCGAGGAGGAGGGGCAGGGCATGGGTATTCAGTTTTGTGCGAGTAGAAAGTTGGCAACCCTAGCAGAGCCACTAGTCTCCAGAGTGCACTGGTGCAAACACATTCAGCCAGCATGAGTGGGTCAGATATTTGATCTCTATGAACCTAAGGCTGAATTGGAAATGGTGCCCTAGAACTAAAAGGCCGCTTAGCCCATCACTGATTCCCACCCTCAGTCCTACCAACCTGGGACCACAATGAAGCTGTCACCCCTAGAGGGGAAAGGCCCTGGGTGCCATTCCTCAGCCCTGAGCCAGCCTGTCCCCTTGACCTGAGGCCAGCTTCCCTGTCTCAGTACAAACTGAGACAGGGAATGGTCGGGGTGGCACCTATCACAGCCCAGAAACAGGCAGAACAGGACAGCTGCTGCTGCCAGGCTGCAGAGAAGAGGTAAGAGAGACAGAGTGAGCTTTGATGAGAACTCAGCAAACATTGCTCTCTGGAGCCCCAGCTGCAGCAGAAGGCATGAGCGCCTGGCATGTACACAAAACAAACCTGCCAGGGCTTCCGTGGCACATGTGTGTCTATTGTTAAAAAAAAACCTTAGCAGAAAGCATGGGGGAGGGGTATATTTACCCAGGAGTAAGGTGGCGAGGATGCTGATCTGTTTGCAAATTTACAGCAAATAGATTTAATAGACGGCTGAGAGGTAGGACCAGAGGTATCAGGGATGGGCAAGAAACCACTGAGTTGGGGATATTGGATTGAGATCGAGAGCCTTTCATCTCCACCTCTCTGGTTCTAGTCTTTGTTCTGGGAAGGGACTGTGGTCTATTGGTGAGAACAGACAGCTTGCGAGACTTCCAACTAGTCACGTCACCACTCGTGCCTCAGATTACCCCTCCCTAAAATTCAGTCTGAGATTTTCAAAGGAGTCGGATCTGAGGGAGTGAAATTTCAGTGGGATTTGGGCACCTTTGAAAATCACAGCTTTAGTCTGTAAGCTCTTCCTAGCAGGGACAGTCTCCCACAGTATTCTTGCCAGCAAGTTAAAAAAGTATGGATTGGATGACTGGCCTATAAAGTGGATAGAAAGCTGGCTAGCTTGTCGGGCTCAACGGGTAGTGATCAATGGCTTGATGTCTAGCTGGCAGCTGGCATCAAGCAGAGAACCCCAGGGGTCAGTCCTGGGCCGGTTTTGTTCAACATCTTTATTAATGATCTGGATGATGGGATGGATTGCACCCTCAGCAAGTTCATAGATGACACTAAGCTGGGGGGAGAGGTACATATGCTGGAGGGTAGGGATAGGGTCCAGAGTGACCTAGACAAATTGGAGGATTGGACCAAAAGAAATCTGATGAGGTTCAACAAGGACAAGTGCAGAGCCCTGCACTTAGGACAGAAGAATCCCATGCACTGCTACAGGCTGGGGACCAACTGGCTGAGCAGCAGTTCTGCAGGAAAGGACCTTGGGATTACAGTGGACGAGAAGCTGGATATAAACCAGCAGTGTGCCCTTGTTGCCAAGAAGGCTAACGGCATATTGGGCTGCATTAGTAGGAGCACTGCCAGCAGATTGAGGGAAGTGATTATTCTCCTCTATTTGGCACTGGGGAGGCCACATCTGGAGTACTGCGTTCAGTTTTGGGCCCGCCTCTACAGAAAGGCTGTGGACAAATTGGAGAGAGTCCAGCGGAGGGCAACGAACAGGATCAGGGGGCTGGGACTTACATGACTTACGAGGAGAGGCTGAGGAAACTGGGCTTGTTTAGTCTGCAGAAGAGAAGAATGAACAGGAATTTGATAGCAGCCTTTACCTACCTGAAGGGGGGGTTCCAAAGAGGATGAAGCTCAGCTGTTCTCACTGGTGGCAGATGACAGAACGAGGAGCAATGGTCTCAAGTTGCAGTGGGGGAGGTCTAGGATGGATATTAGAAACACTATTTCACAAGGAGGGTGGTGAAACACTGGAACGGGTTCCCTAGGGAGGTGGTGGAATCTCCATCCTTAGAGGTTTTTAAGGCCCAGCTTGACAAAGCCCTGGCTGGGATGATTTAGTTGGGGTTGGTCCTGCTTTGAGCAGGGGGTTTGACTAGATACCTCCTGAGGTCCCTTCCAACCCTGATATTCTGTGATTCTATGATGCCTCGATGTCTGTACAGTGCTGTGCACAGCAACGGAGCTGCAAACCTAAAGAGTTGGGCAAACAGCTGATTTTTTGGGTTGGTGGCAGTTCCAAAAATTTGAAAAAAAAAAAATTAGCTCAGGTTGACGTAAATCTGAGGGTGGTTTGGGGGAGAATTTTCAGTGAATCAAGAAAGTCCATGTTGGGCCTTTTTCTAGAGTGGGGATTCCGACCTGAGTTGCTTATGTTCCAGGTGAGGGCCTGAGCCACTGAGCTAAAGGGCTTGCAGGGGGAGGTGGGGGGGGAGAAGGAAAAGGGGGTTACAGCAGTAGCCCTACCTCTCCACCTCCCCTTTCTCCCCTCCTCTGCCCATTTTGTGAATAGCCAAAACTCCTTGTGTCAAATTCTCCAATCATTTCAGGTTGACCAAAATGGCATTGTTCATCAAATAAACTATTCATCTGGAAATTTTCGCTCAGCTCTAATCCTAATACAATGGGGCTAATACCTATCTCCCAGGGGAGCGAGGCTGTGAGGTTTAGTTGTTTGGGCAGAAAGAGTTAAGTAGAAAGACCTAAGGGCTAGGCAGCCCTAGCCTATAGGATAGCAGCAGCAAAGCATTAGCCATCCCCCCAGCTCCTCTCACACTGCTGCTGTTGCCAAGGCTTTGTGATCACTGCCCAGGACCCGTGGCAAGAATGGAATAGCCGTGGGCACAGCTGGGTGAGCAATTCCCATTGCTCATTAACAATTTTCTGCTGCAATGGGCCAGTGACTTCCCACCGAAGCCATTAGGTTAATGTCTCCATGATTAAAACACACACAAGCGCACAGCGAATGCCTGTGGAGACTCAGCAAAGGGGATGGTTGGGCTGCTGTGCGTGGTACCGTAACCACCACATAAGGTGCTCTCATGCTGACATTTCATTCTCTGATGACCCAAACCGTGGTAGCCAACCTTAGTCTCCTCGTATGCAGTCAACGAGGTGAGGGGAAATAAAGACTGTACTCTTAACCCATTCAAATTTGCCCAGCTCTGCTGGATACATAAGATCACAAATATCCCCTTCAGATGCCTGGTCCCATGTACCTAGCCAGCATGTGGGGGCCAAAATCCCACCCCACGTTGGCTGTGTCATCACTGAGGAATTCAGGGAGCCGCTAGCACTGAAGAAGCTCCTTTATCATAGAGCAGCCACTGGCATATGTCACGTGGACCATGCTAGGCCAAGAGTTCCTTAAAATTCACAGGGCAAACAAGCCAGCCCCTTTGCCCAGGCTTCTTCTGATGGCACTTCACACCACTACCACTGAAGATGCTGAAAGATGAACCAGCAGAAAAACAGTTAAAGTGTGTCACCCTCTCATGGCTTAAAGCTGTCTAGCACCTTTCATCCCAAAGTACAGAGTACAGGATCTGCGTAGAGGTCATTTCACCCACCAGGGGTCACACCAGTTGTTTAACAGTGAACAGCAATGCCGCACAACAGTTTGAGACAGGAAGTGAAGGATAATGCCATTTCCAGTTGAAACCACTGGGCGATTTAGGGATGAAGAATAAAATTACCTAAACTGGGATTTGCTCAAGGCATCAGCGCTAACCTCCCATTTCTTGAACAAACTACCAGGGGACCTTTAAGGAGCACAAATGGCCAGGCCCCAGGTCTGTATGTGACTTTTCTTGCAGTTCAGTGCCTGCTAGCACTGCCTTAAGTGGAAGGATGCCCTCTTAGTACTGCCTTAAGTGGAAGGATGCCCTCTAATAATGAATCATCAACCCCACTTCCCACGACACCTGGATTTTCCTTAGCTGACTAGCCAGGTGCTGATTCAGCCTGACCCAGTTTAGCATCTGAAGTGTGAGCAGAGGAGCCCCACACAGATCAGAAACGGAGGGAGGAGTGTTTGCAGGGATTCAGCCAGAAGAGGCCACATGCCAAGAAACCTACAGCCAAAAGCAGTGATCATTACTGTTTCTCCTGACACAGGCCGTGGCCCCTAGAATCCTGCTCCCATCCTGAAAGAGTGCAAAGAGTTACCACTTGCAGGGCAAGTGCCAGGAATAAAACCCAGGAGTCCTGACTCCCTTAATATCTATCAATATATGGATTTTCTGTAGTGCCAATCAATATAGTACATCCTGGTTCTAACCACTAGACCCAGGAGTCTCAAAACCTAATTCTGCTGCTTTAACCACTAGACCACACTCTCTCTCTCTCCCACAGAAACAGAAGTCCTGAGCCCCCATCATCTGCGCTAGCCACCTTACAATAATTCCTTCCAAAGCTAGGAATAGAACCCAGGTCTCTCAGATACTTTCCTCACCCCCACAGCTCATACTCAGACCTGACTGTCTGCTTTTAACCATTAAACTACATTGTCTTCCCTGATGCATGATAGATAACAAGAACAGGCAGAGATTTCACACCTGAAGGATTTTCTTCTCACTGCCCACCTGTCTGTCACCCAGATCCAGCTCTCTGCTGGAAACAGAATGTTTTTGCATCTCTACAGATGGATCTGCCATGCGAGCGTCTCCCAGCAGCTACAGCACAAGCTGTTTCCCTATGCAGCACACTTCCTGGTGGGGTTTTCCCCAGGTCATGTGCTCCCTAAAAACCTATCAATAATCTTAATAATAATGACCAAATGATAGTTGTAATGCTTTACACAGCTGCAGCACCTGTCACAGGAGGATCTCAAAGCACCTGGTGGACTCTACACTGCACAGCACCACTGAGGTAAGTATTAGTAACAGTCGGATATAGGGACTGTTGTAAGAAATACATTATTATTATTTATTAGGTGTATCACGGTAGTGCTCGGGAGCCCCAGTCATGGCCCAGGACCTCATTGTGCTAGCTGCTGTACATTATTTATTAGGTGCATTACAGTACCGCCTAGGAGCCCCGTAACAGACCAGGACTCCATCATACTGGGCACCGTACAGTATTTATTAGGTATATTACAGTAGCACCTAGGAGCCCCAGCCATGGTCCAGGCCCCCGTTGGGCTCGGTGCTGTACAGACACAGAACAAAGAGTCAGCCTCTCCCCCCAAAGGGCTTCTAATCTCAGTAGTATTATACTTCACCAATGGAGAAATGGAGGCACAAGACGGTAAATCGGCGTTTCCCTGCATAGCACAGACAGCCGGCTGTGACGGGAGTGAGGTGTGGAGGACAGAAGGGCTCATTCTCCGATCATTAGAAACCAGCACTGAATGGTTTCCAGTTAATCTCTGTAGGGGGAATGATCCCCCTTCGCAGAATCCTTTTGCCCAGACCAGTGGAATCTGAAGACTCTTACCAAGGGCTGGCTTGACAGACCCAGAAACTGAATCTTCCATAAAGGTACAGTCAGGGCAGCACTCTCCACCCCTTCCCACACATCCTAGTATGCCTCACCTTGCCATGGAGAGGCCTCCTCTAGGGAGGGTCTCCTGGATCGCTCTGTCCTTGGCCTATCTGTGGAGACAGCCAACAAGGGCTCATTGTCACAGCCACTTTGCGAAGCTGAACCCTTGCCAGGCTGGGAACTGCACTGAGAATCCACCAGCTTCTTTCACACAGGGGCCTCCAAACAGCTGCCACATGGCTAAAAGAAGACCAGGCATGGTGGTGACTTTGTGATGGGGACCTCGTCCTACCAGAAGCTGGGCTGAGCCCCATCTGACTCATTCCATGCTTAAGCCATTACACAGCTGTCACATGGGGACAACTTTTGGCCACCACTGACCCAAGCTGATTTTGGCCTGCAAGAAAACTGCTCCAGTGCTCACTGAACTGAATCACCCAGCCCTTCCCTACAAAGTCCCTCTGCATCTCCAGCAATGTCTGTTCTTAGTCCAGCTCAAGACACTTCCAGCTGCAGCCTCCCAAAAGGCTAGACAGCAGACATCAACTCATCTCCAAGCCACACAGGCTGAGCAATGGCTGAGAAGTGCTAAGCTGGAGGCTCTGAGCTGACCCTTTTGACCCTTCTGAGCTGACAGCTCCCTCGCCTTTAGCTCTGCTCTGGAGATCTCAATAGCTCCGGTCATGCTAGCCAGGGTACTGCTTGAAAAGCAGAAAGGGACTGAAAGAGGCAGTTTGAGACTGTACACTTCATGCCTGCCGGAAGCATCTGTTCTGTGGAGCAGACGAGGAGGAGGAGACAAAAATAATACTGTTGTCTCCAGAATCAATCTCTCCCTCTCTCTCGTTCAGTCTTTTTAGGGGTTATACAGAGAAGGACAAAAGCAGGCAGGGAACAATCCCCGGTAGATTTTGGGCAGAGAAGATGATGAAACTCCAAATTACTTTTTAACTGCGGGGAGAAAGGCCAGGAAAGGAAACGGAGAGGGGAAGAGGTGAACGTATGAAATATAATGGAGAGGAAAGGGTTTGCAGAGTTCTTATCATCACCTCAGCAACTCCAACTCCCATCTGCCTCTCTTTTTGTAACAGCGCACTCTTTCTCTCACTCCCTCAATCCCCCCTCCCCCACCCCCAAACAGAGCAAAGGCTCAGGGGATCAAAAACAATGCTCCTGAAAACCACAGATGAGAGAGATGTCCCACGGACCCAGAGCTTGGGTGCTACATCTCAGGCACCTAGAAATATCCTAGACAGATAGATACTAGCTCTGGGTCAGACTCTCAGAACTCTGAATTGGGAGCGTTGACAAAGCTCAAGTGAAGGAGTTAAAAGGAGTGGTGAGATAGACACTGACTTCAATGTGGAAGGAGGGCACTGGGGTTCTGGTTAAGACCACCAAACAGAGGAGTTGAAATTGACTTGATCACATCTTGCTGCTCCTTCCTTTCAATCGCTTATACTCTAGGATGAGCGTGAACCACCACCTTGAGAACTTTGCGGGGTGGGGGGTGCTTGAAATTTGAGCCCCAGTATGAATTTTCACAAGTGGCCCCTGCCTTTATAAAAGGCTGAACTAATGCCCCAATGCCAAACAACTGTGAATGCCACCAGCTTTGAGGGAGTCTGGTGTCTGGACCCAAATTTTGTGGCTTTATTGCCCTGTCTCATATTTGTATCTGTGAAAGTGGGTTTGGCAGCATGCAAAGGGGACACAAATCTAAGAGAGAGATGGCTATTGTCATCCCCAGAGACTCCTCTCCTCCCACCCTGATATCCGGCATGTGCTACTCACCTGTATCTCATCGGATCCTCAGGAAAGAACAAGAGCTGCCTGCAGCCAGCAAAGGGTTAATGCAGCCAGCTGTGCCCGGCATCCCATCTCTTCATCTGAAGAAAAATAATTCATCTCCCAGAACGCCTGCAGCCAGAGGACGTTGGATGAGGTGGGGGAAAAGAGGGAGGGTAGATGGGTGATGTACGGATCCCAGCCAAGCTCAGGGCATGGTGCTTTCCCCCCACTCCGGAACAGCCAGCTTGGAAGACAACCAGTGCCAGCTGACAGTCCCAGCCGCTGGGAGAAGCGGGGGGGGGGGGGGGGTAGATTTCCCTGATGATGAGGGAAGAGTAAGAGGGAGGGGATCAGAGATAGGGAGGAGAAATTAATCAGCTTGCTTTGCCTTGTCATCAGTTCTGTACTAACAAGAAGGGGTGGGGGGAAAGCACTGCTTT
Organism: Chelonia mydas; assembly: GCF_015237465.2. Lineage (NCBI taxonomy): Eukaryota > Metazoa > Chordata > Testudines > Cheloniidae > Chelonia > Chelonia mydas. The sequence continues at coordinate 16,295,331 of NC_051260.2, forward strand.
AAATTGGGGGAGGGGGGAGGAAGCCTGTACCCAGCTCCTCTCTCCCCAGTCACTTTGCATGTGGCCACAGAGCCCTCTCTGTCTTGGACTGGACTCCACACAAGGATGTAGTTCTCTCGGCGATCAGTCTGTTAAACCATCTTTCTGCTCTGCCTCTCCCAGGTAAGTCCCATCTTTATTACACCTCTCAATAAAAAGACTGACACCATCTATTCTTTTTTCTCTGGGGAAAAAGGGGAGGGGAGGGAATTTGCTATTTTTCTTTTCCAGCCTACTGTCTGCACAGTATGTGATTTCCTTCCTGATTCCCCTCTATTGAGTTGTTGTCCTTGCTTGGCCGTGTGGTTATTAAGTACATAAAACAATTCATGACAGGAACCCAATTTAAATTATTTATGCTAACCGAAAAAAAAACGGTAATTAAACTACAGCTGCTGAAACCCCTCAGGCTGCTTCTGGTTACACAGAATGAGTTGACTCTGGCAGCCTTTTCCTGCCTTTTTCAAAATCATCAGTGAGAGGGATTGTTCTGAACAAAACAAACCACCACACCGAAGGGTTTTTCTCCTGGGTAGTGAATGAACAGTGTTGCATCTGGGGAAACCCCCCTGCTTTAGGATTCAGAGCATCAGGAGCTGTTTCTTTTCAGCTCCAGCAGAGTCTGGCTGACACCAAGATCAGAGGCCCAAGACGTGGGATGGGGGAAGTCTCTGTGATTGCAATCCCTAATGGGGTCACAGGACACACTCGAAGAGAGACCAGAGCTCTAATCTGCCTCCCTGCATGACCTTGGATAGGTCACTTCCCCATCTGTAAAAGGGAGATGATGACACTGACCGACCTCTCGGAAGGATTGATGTGGGTTTGTCTTATGCTTTGCAAAAGAAAGTCCCTGCTAAATTATTAATATCACTTGTATTGCAGTAGTGCCTAGTGGCCAGAACCAGGGAGCTGCACTCACATTTAAGAACAGGACCATCCCTGGCCCAAAGAGATTACGTGCTGCATGTTAAGGGGCATGCTAGTCTTGCCATAAGGCTGTGATCTGCTCCTGCTATATGTTCATCATAATTGCCTCACTATTAGCTTGGCCTCCGGTTTTCTGTTTGTTTTACCCACCTGTTGTCTCCCATTTTATACCTGGATTGGAAGCTCTTTGGGGCAAGGACCATCTTTTCACTAGATGTATGTACAGCACAACAAGGCCTTCAGCTAGCACACTGAAAATAGAGAGCAGCTGACGCAGTACAAGCGGTGGGTAGGGCCAGCCTCCCTGAGCACATGCACATCAGAGGCCAGAGACCCATACATCGGAGAGCTAGTCCCTCTGTCTGCAAGCACTGCTGCAGCACTGCTCTACTTTAACTCGAGCAGAGCTAGTGTGAATAAGTTTCCTGGAGCAAGGAATCACACACCCCACTCAAAGTGTAGACATACCCTGAGCTTTTAAGGCCAGGAGGGATATTAGATCATCTAGTCTGATCTCCTGTATTTCACAGGGAACAGAATTCCACCCAGTTGCTCCTGCACTGAGCCCAATAACATATGCCACTTGTGGGGCTTTTGAAACCCCCATCCCTGTAGGGGCCCAGTCTTCAGAGCTGCTGACGGCTCACCATTCCTGCTGCAGCTGCTTTGAACACACAAAAATCAGACCCAAGGCATCCAAAAAATGGAAGCGTCCCAAATCGGTGGCCACTTTTCAATAATCTGGCCATGATGCTTTGTTGTATGTGTCTCACGGCATCTCTTTGGAAGGGCCTGGGCTCAGAGCCGGTAGGGGGAGTTCTAATTTTGATGAGATCTCTTACAGAGTGCTGGTTGCTTTGGGGGTGATTTGGGCCGTGCCATTTTAAAACATGTTAACCTTTTGTTTAACCCACGTTAGATACTTCAGAGATCAGGGCCCCTTGTGCAAGGTGCTGTACAATACGTAGAGAGACACAGTAGCTCTACTGAAGAGTTTACAGACTAAATTGGCAAGACAGACCAAGGAGGGAAGTGACTTGCACAGGATCATGCACAGGTGAGTGGTGGAGGCAGTTGAGGCCACATCCAGTACTTTACTCACTAGGCCATGCATAAGTGTTTGACTTAAATGGGAATTAACAAAAATAGAATAATAATAAAAATCACTTCTCTCTCAATGTGTTTCACTTCACGTGTTGTTCTTTGACCTCATAACCCTAGTAGCTCTCCAGTTAGCCATAGGGCTTGGGGTAGAAAAGACCCAAAGTTCTGAGATATAAAACAGGCAGGAAAAAGAAATTAGCAAAAAAAATTGTGGCCTTTTAAACACTTTATAAAGAAACAAAAAAGAGCATTTTTTTAAAAAAATCACCTTTTATCCCATATTTAAATTTCCAATAATTAGAAGATCAGATTTATTTAAAGAGAAATACTCACTAAGGCATATGAATACTGCTGTTGATTTCAATGGCTGCATAAAGTTACTCAGATGCTTAAGTGTTTGCAGGAATAGGAGCGGAAATTCTCTATCAGTCTAGACTCCCTACTACTCTTGCACAATCTTCAGCCCCTCTCAGCTTAGAAATAACAGATTCGTGAATTCATAGCCAGGTTTACAGATTATGTAGGTGTCTGCACCCTAGAACATCCCACAGAAATAATCATTGCAAAGGTAGGTAAGCAATTACATCCAGATGTATGCTGCATCATTATACTGCCAGCAATCTGCCTCCCAGACTTGCGGGGAAGGAGCCAGAGACAGCTGCAAAAAAATAGGAAAGCGATAATAACCATGAGAGACAAGGTGGGTGAGGGAATATCGTTTATTGGACCAATTTCTGTTGGTGAGAGAGACAAGAAGAGCTCTGTGTAGCTCGAAAGTTTGTCTCTCTCACCAACAGAAGTCGATCCAATAAATGATATTACCTCAGCCACCTTGTCTCTCAAATATCCTGGGACCAACACAACTATTTAATCACCCCGAGTCAGAATTTGTCTGGGAGACCCTCAAGGTACACTTGGGGCGTTGCAGAAAGCAGTGTGACTCAGCAGAGGGCGCTCTCCCCTCTGAATCAAAGCTGACCCTGATGCCATGCTATTCTATACCGGTTTCCATGCTCTGCTCCTCACCACAATATCTGAGCGCCAATGCTCCAGTGTGGCACCACGGCACATGAGCTGCAGGGAGAGGTGTGAGTGACTCAGTAGGGGGTACTCCCCCAAAGGAGTCAGTGCTGGCCCAACACCCCAGTGTGGTACTAGGAGGTGCCGTGCTGCCGTGAGTGGTATGAGCGACTCAAGAGGGAGGACTGGAGAATGTGAGGGGCTCTTCAGGTTCCTCCAAGACCCTCCCAGGCTTTTCAGGTCACAGAAATCCAGTAACGTTGTGGTTTATAATTCCAGTAGCTGATGTCTCCCATCCATTCTCTTGGTGTTTCCCCCGTCATCCCTCTCTCTTCCCCTCTTTGCGTCCATGTCTACCTTCTCTAACATCTGCATTTAAAATCCTCCTGCTGCCTCCATTTTGCATCCAACTTGACCTAATTCCATTGGGAGCAGTAAACATCCAAACTGGAGCCTTTCTGAGGGAGATAAAGGGATTCTGTCTTCCAGTGGGTCTGTTTACCATGTGGATTTGATTCTTCTTTGTAGGGGGAGTGTGTCTGGATCTCACTACTGCAGACGAATTGCCTCAGGCAAGTGGGAATGGCATGGCCTTTTGCTGCTCTGCATTTATTTGTACCACTGTAGTCCCCAGAGTGCAGATCAGGGGCCACAGTGCCATACAAACACATCCTGAGCATGGTGGTTGTTCCCATTGATGGTATATAATGAGTTTGGTGGGTCTCAGCCACATCCTAGAGGGTCACGTGTCTTCATCATATAAGCCATTTCCAAACACCCCTTGTTTGGCCAGTTCCAGTCCAGGCCCTTGAGCCCTTCAGTTGGGGGGCAGGAGTGGTGGAAAGAAACTAATCCGAGAGAGAGAGAGAGAGAAGGAGAGACTCTGAAACACACTAGGAGGCATTTTCCACCCAGATCAGCCTGTTGCAGATGCATTCAGCTTGGAGGGAGATCCTGCCCCTTGAGACAGTGGCCTGTGGAAAGGCATCACTGGGGTGGGGGGCAGCAGTGACTCAATCTCAGCCCCAGAAAGATGAGTTACAGCTCCATCTGTTGTTCAGAAATGGATCCCAGCTGCTCAGATCTGGGCTCAGCGTGTATTGGCTGCCACCAGGTAAGGGTTTGAAGCCAAAAGAATCCTGGATTGACTGCAAGCCCCAAATCTCTCTGTCCTTAATATGAATCAATGGTGGCTCACTGCAGGACTGGGCTTTAGAGTCAAGTTTCTTTTCATTGTCTTTACAGTTAATGCCTAAATCTTGTTAAGCATCTCCAGTACACAAGTCTAGCTCAGCACAATTATCTCCATCAGGACCAGCTGCAGAAGTTCCAGTGTTTAGGAGTGTAAAAGGACTCCAGAACTGATTTACATATAAAACATTTAGGTGATACTTTATTACAAATAAAAAATAAAAAAAAAACCTACAAGAAAAGAACATGATTGCAAATTCAAGCACACTCAAGAGTTAGGGAATTCCAGAATTAAGGTTGTTTCAACCCCGGAACAGGGTGCTCTGCCCCTAAAGGGCTGGGGGTCCTGGAGGAAAAAGCTCACCTAATGGCGATCTGCAGAAGGGAGGCCGGTGCCTATGGGAGGCTGTAGTGCAAGGGGGAGAAAGATGCAAGGGGAAAGGACCCTGCGGGAGACACTGGGGCAGGGCAGGGAAAGGCCAGGTTTATATGTGGAATTTATGATGAACGGCTTTATTGTGTTTGAAGAACAAACTCTGCCCTGAACAAAGGACTTGAAACGACTTTGGGCCTGGTGTTAGTCCTTCCTGGGCTGGGTGGACAGGCCAGAAACCCTATGAGACCCCTTGTGCATGTGCATTATGACAGTCTTTACATGATCATGAACCAACAACCACAACAACCTTTAATTCTGGCATTTACTAGCTTTTGAGTTTGCTTTTAATGTGTGGGGGGAGGGGGGTTGATGCAATAACGTATAACCCAGTTGTTTACTCTAGGAGTCCATTCTCCAGTCAAATCATAAATACAGGGGAATGATCATGTGGGAAAGGCGCTGGATTGGGCCTCAGGAGATCAGGATTCAATTCCTAGCCATGTGTGATCTTCGGCAAATCACTTAGGACCAGATCCTCAAAGAAATTTAGGCTCCTAATTTCCATTGATTTCAATGGAAGTTAAGATCCTAAATACCTTTGAGGATCTGGGCCTTAATTTCTGTGTTTCAGTTTCCCACACCAGGAAAATAGGGATAATACTTCCCTACCTGACTGGGTTGTTGCAAGGATAAACTCATGAGTGTCGGTAAGGTGCCTGGACAGCCCAGTGATGAAGGACAGCTAAGTACTGAGTCAGACTTTAGATGCACTGTGATGATGCTCTTTGATAGATGATGCACTCATTCATAGAGTGGGAAGGTTTACTGCATCTCTGAATGACTTCTTATTCTCATCCCTGGTGATTCATACTGGATAAAAGCAGGCAGGAAGAAAGGAGGAGCACTGGGAGAAGGGTGGATAGGAAGTCTAGGGGGATAGAAGAGGGACTGGAGAGGGATAGAGAAAAGGAGGGAAGATGGGGGTGGATCCACATCTTGCACAAAAAGTGGTCTATACACAAGCACTATAAAAAAGCCAGCCTGTTACAGCTGTACATGTGCTGTGTCCCCTCTCTAATGGCTGATCCACATAGTCCCTAACAATCTAATACTGCTACCAGTGAATGGAGTTACTCAAGTGGTAGAGGTCTGTGTGGGGAGTCCTGGGTTCAAATCCCAGTGTTTTACAAATACCAAGAATGAGCGGTAAGGTACAAAGTGCCGCTGGAATGACCAGAATCTGTCTGCAAATAGACTGATAACTGCTCTAAAAAAAAAGTAAATTAAATGTTAGGGCTGGGATGTGTCGGGCTTGTCACTAGTCAGTCGTCTAATGGAGATAGCCAGGCAGAGCAGGAGTGCCAGCACCTGCATGTATCATAGCTCAGATTAGTTTAGGGGAGTTCTTTAGTCAATATGTTTAGACTGGGAAGGACAGATCAATTTAACGTTGTTGAGGTTTGAAGAAAACAAGCTGGATGCTCCCATGTAGCCTGGGCCAGGAAGATGCACTGGGGCTGATGGATGTGCCTGAGATGGAGACTTTTGGGGGCACTGATTCCACAGCTACAGCTAAGATGAAGGTGGCAGCTTCAGGTTAAGGGTGGGGAACCGGCAGTTGCTGGATAACGTGGTGTAAGAACCAAGAGGAGAGGATTCACTTCAAGTTCAACTGAACCCCAAAACTCAGCTGAAATCACCATAAATTGACCCAGGATTGTGCAAGAGTTTGCACACTAGGGGTGTGAACCGCACAGACAGGATACAAAGCTCCTCAGCATGCAGTGGGTGTTTGGAATTGGGGAGTGGGATTACGTCTGTGATAGCAGCAGCAGGGGGAAAGCTTAGAACTGAATCTTGAGGTCCCTCCAACTCCCAGTCAGCTATCTGGGGCTGATTGAATTTGGGGCTTGCCTTTGCTCCCATCTTCGCTGTGGATGTTGCATCAGGGAGTTCATTAAGCAGAGAAGGAGCTGCACAAAAGCAGGAAATTAATCACAACTGATCAGTTGCCCTTTTGTCATTTCTGGCCAATAGGCCCCTATCAGGTGCTGTGTCAATGGGGCAGGGAGCACGGTGGTGACTCAGCACTGTGGAGGGGATGGGGATACATTGAGCCACTGCTGTGGTGCCCCGAACCAGCCAGTTTCTAGAGGTTGCCTTCTGGAGCAGGCCCAGCTCCTTGCCACATGAGACATGAATAACAATTCTCCAAAGCCTTCCATCCAAGTTCAAAGCACTTTACAGACATTAATGGGGGGGAGAGAGATAGCTCAGTGGTTTGAGCATTGCCCTGCTAAACCCAGGGTTGTGAGTTCAATCTTTGAGGGGGCCATTTAGGGATCTGGGGCAAAAATTGGCTTTGAGCAGGGGGTTAGACTAGATGGTCTCCTGAGGTCCCTTCCAACCCTGATATTCTATGATAGTTATGTTTCACAAGTACCCTGGAAGGTGGGTCAGAACCATTATCTCCATTTTACAGATTGGGAAACCCCCTGAGGCACACCGAGGGGAAGTGCCCTGGGCCAAAGAATGAATTGGTGAAGAGCCTGTATTAGAACCCAGGAGTCCTGACCCCCAATACTCTACTGCAGCCAGGGGACCTCATTCTGTCGCACAGAACCTAACTTTCTGTCCCTGCACAAACCACTCGCCCATGCTCCATCTGATTTTAGCAGGTAAGAAGAGGAAGGATGGCACAGAGGTTAGTGCCCCTAGGAGTTGGCAAACTAGGGACTCCAAGGGAAGAGCACCCCCGCTGAGTCACTACTTCCAGCAGCATGCCTGTGCTTTCTTAGTGATTTCACCATCCAAGTACCGGCCCAGCTTAGGACCCACAGGGAGCAAAGCCCTCACAGCAGGGCTGATACATGCCCAGCTCCAGGTGAGCTGGATTTATCAACGTTCCCAGCATGCCAGAGTCACATCTGCTTACATGCTGCATCCTAAATGTGACATGTCTGAGAATAATAAAGGGAGAAATTAAACAGACTAGAAAATAATTAACTACTTTAATTAAATCATCCAGTGAGCATCCCCTAAACAAAGTTACAATGAAAGATAAGCAGGAGGAGATCCCTGTGCTGGTGGCTTTGGTCCAGCTGCATCTACGTGAACCATAAAGGCAGAGTTAAAGCATGCTCCCAGTCAGAGGCCCGGGGCCCCTGCCATAGCTCTGTCTGTAGCCCCTTGGTGTAGAGGCAGGCACTATGCAAGCTTTCATGCACTGCTCAGCCAAGGCACCTCCATCCCATTCATCAGTACCCAGAGCAACATCCAGTCTTAGGGCCCTGCACCTCAAAAGCTGATCTGTGGCAACTCCAGCTAGCCCTGCTCCCACACTCTGCAGCAATCCCATCTCATTGCCTCCACCAGCTCCTTCCCTCTGTTATTCCAGCACTGGGCTCCCCACACGCAGAGCTCTGCTGATGCCCCCCATTCCTCATCCACAGCCCCTTGCTATGTCAGCCACAGGCTCCCCACTCAGACAGCTCCACCCCTCAATCCTGCCCTATTCCATCCCAGAGTCTAGTTTCAAACTAACCTCAGTGTATCACATTCAAAACTTGCATTTTCTCACAGCTCCTCTGTAAAGGCCAAAACTGTGGATTTGATTAAATTGCTTTGAGTTTGGGGTCTGTTTACACACGGAGGGTGCAGGCCCTGAAGGATTCAGATTACTGAGTTTCATACATGTCTGCTCATCACCTATGCCATGAAGTTAACCATGCTCTCAGCAGAGGCTGATAAGCATATTAGGAAGGAAAACTCCACCAGACGATGAATGTTACTGCTAAGGATTCAGCCGAGTTATTACAACTCTTTTTTGTACTGGCTGGGTCAAAACTGAGAAAGGGAACTGGCAATTTCCACCTCCAAACCAGCTCATGGAAGGGAAGTGACAGCTCCTTCAACACGGTTGCACTTTGATGGGGTCTCCATTGCCAGTTTTTCTGCCTGTTTCTTTATGAATAGCTGTGGCACTTTTAGCTCATGCATCTCCTCCAATCTTTAACCCCACAAAGGCAAAAGGTCTGGACTGGGAACTGTCTCAGCTCCCCAAATAACAGAGCAGAACAAAAACTCTGGCTGCAGAAGTCAGGAGCCAATGATTACACTAAAAGAAAAGGAGGACTTGTGGCACCTTAGAGACTAACCAATTTATTTGAGCATAAGCTTTCGTGAGCTACAGCTCACTTCATCGGATGCATACTGTGGAAAGTATAGAAGATCTTTTTATACACACAAAGCATGAAAAAATGGGTGTTTACCACTACAAAAGGTTTTCTCTCCCCTACCCCACTCTCCTGCTGGTAAGAAAACCTTTTGTAGTGGTAAACACCCATTTTTTCATGCTTTGTGTGTATAAAAAGATCTTCTATACTTTCCACAGTATGCATCCGATGAAGTGAGCTGTAGCTCATGAAAGCTTATGCTCAAATAAATTGGTTAGTCTCTAAGGTGCCACAAGTACTCCTTTTCTTTTTGCGAATACAGACTAACACGGCTGTTACTCTGAAACCAATGATTACACTAGAAAGAGTTAGAAGACTTTCCCATCCATAAATTTCCCTGTAATTATAGCTATGTGACTTATGCATATATGTGCTACACCTTAAAGTTTCTGCCATGTTGTGAGGCAGAGCTGACGGCGGATGCTCCAGAGGCGAGACCCACACACTGGACTCTCTCCCTCATGGAGACTTTATTTCTGTTCCGTTGTTTTGCCATTTTCCTTAATCTACAATAAAAGATGCATGGACTGGAATTCTGTGGCTGCCTTTTGGGGATGTATGAACAGCACAGTTATATATGTAAAGTTCTTAGCAATCCTTGGACAGAAGCTTCCAGAGAGGGGTGTTATTACCGCCAGAGGATTTCATTTGTGATATTTATGAGGCAAAGGCCTGTGGGTGATGTGGGAGAATTTCTGGGAGGATGGACAGTGCCTCTGCTCAAAGGGAGAACTGCAGCCACTGGTGAAAAAAGGATTAGAGAGGGGATTACCTGGTGCGGAGCTGATAGAGCTGACAACCAGAGCTAGTTTCAGCTCAGGACTCCTGGCCACAGAGTGAACATTTGAGATGCTGCATAATTTCTCCAGGATTAGCAACCACCTGAGAGGTGGGAGGCGGTGATGGTAGTACCCAAATCGCAGGCTGTTATCCACTGGTGGGCCCAAGACAGCATGGGGGGGTACTGGAACCTGATCGCCTTCAGGAGTCAAAATGGGGCCACTCCACACAACTGCCACTAGCATGCTCCTCATCGGCCACCTCCAGCCCTGGGCGTGTCTCTCGCTGGCTGTGTTCCCTGAAGAGCACAGAATGGTCTGGGAGTGGCCCCCACAGGGTCCAGTCCCAGCCCTTCATCATCAACACATTTCTTGCCTCCAGCCCAGGAACGGGGAGGTGGATTGTTTGAGGCTAGCTAGAAAGGGGTCCCTCCAGGACTGGTCACAGGCACTTTGGCAAGGTGGTGGGCAGACAGCATGGATGCATTTTGGATTGTTCGGAGGTTTGCCCTGCCCAGTTGAGACCTGCTGTGGGATACATGCTCCAGCTCGCTCTATCCATCACCTGGAACCCACATTAAAGAAAAGAGCAGCATGCCCCGCTAGCCGGTGGAAAGCATCTACTGAAGCGTTTGTCCCTTTTATTTATTTTTTTCTGTCTGCCGCTTGCTGTGACTCTCTCTCTCCTTTCTTCCGTTTTGTTTCTAAGCCTTGTCTCCGGAGACCTCTGCTTTTAGCACCCGGCATCCAAGAGCGCTTTGAAGGCTGCACTCCCCGACTATCTTCTCGTCGTGGTACAGGCACCAGCAGCAGCAGCAAGTGGAGCCCTAGCATGCGCTGGGCCTTCTCCTTTCGCTTTCCGCCCCACCTCCTTTGAGTTTTGTGCCTCACGGTTCATTCCATTTGGCCTTCTGTGCAAGGACTTTGGATGGACTCACCCAGTCGGAGATAGGCCAAGTCTACACTTCAAGTGCTGCAGGTATGCTGCTGGAAAGCTGTTGTTCGGACACTTGCTCTAGCACGGAAGGGGTTTTTCCATCACTGTAGTAAATCAACATCCTCGAGAAGTGGCAGCTAAATCAGAATTCTTCTGTCGACCTCGCAGTGTCTGTACCAGGGCTTCGGTTGGCTTTACTGAGTCTCGCAGGGGTGTCAATTTTTCACACCGCTGGAGGATGCGGCTAGGTTGACCTACATTTTAGCTGTAGCTCAAGCCTTAGGCTATGTCTACATTGCAGGCGCTACCACGGCACAGCTACTGCGTTGAAGTGTCATGGTGTAGAAGCTTCCTACAGTGACTGAAGGGTTTTCTCCATCTCCGTAGTTAAACCACCTCTCCGAGAGGCAGTAGCTAGATTGACAGAAGAATCTGACCGGGAAAACAGAGAAGTCTGCTGCTTGCCAGGGGCTAAGATTCGCGATGTGACGGAGAGACTGCTGAGACTCATCAAGCCCTCGGATCACTACCCCCTCCTGCTTCTCCACGTGGGCACCAATGATACTGCCAAGAATGACTTTGAGCGGATCACTGCGGACTATGTGGCTCTGGGAAGAAGGATAAAGGCGTTTGAGGCGCAAGTGGTGTTCTCGTCCATCCTCCCCGTGGAAGGAAAAGGCCGGGGTAGGGACCGTCGAATCGTGGAAGTCAATGAATGGCTACGCAGGTGGTGTCGGAGAGAAGGCTTTGGATTCTTTGACCATGGGATGGTGTTCCATGAAGGAGGAGTGCTGGGCAGAGACGGGCTCCACCTTACGAAGAGAGGGAAGAGCATCTTTGAGAGCAGGCTGGCTAACCTAGTGAGGAGGGCTTTAAACTAGGTTCACCGGGGGAAGGAGACCAAAGCCCTGAGGTAAGTGGGCAAGCAGGATACCGGGAGGAAGCACAGGCAGGAACGTCTGTGAGGGGAGGGCTCCTACCTCATACTGAGAATGAGGGGCGATCAGCAGGTTATCTCAAATGCCTATATACAAATGCACAAAGCCTTGGAAACAAGCAGGGAGAACTGGAGGTCCTGGTGAAGGCAAGGAATTATGACGTGATTGGAATAACAGAGACTTGGTGGGATAACTCACATGACTGGAGTACTGTCATGGATGGTTATAAACTGTTCAGGAAGGACAGGCAGGGCAGAAAAGGTGGGGGAGTAGCACTGTATGTAAGGGAGCAGTATGACTGCTCAGAGCTCCGGTATGAAACTGCAGAAAAACCTGAGTGTCTCTGGATTAAGTTTAGAAGTGTGAGCAACAAGAGTGATGTAGTGGTGGGAGTCTGCTATAGACCACCGGACCAGGGGGATGTGGTGGATGAGGCTTTCTTCCGGCAACTCACAGAAGTTACTAGATCGCACGCCCTGGTTCTCATGGGCGACTTTAATCACCCTGATATCTGCTGGGAGAGCAATACAGCGGTGCACAGACAATCCAGGAAGTTTTTGGAAAATGTAGGGGACAATTTCCTGGTGCAAGTGCTGGAGGAGCCAACTAGGGGGAGAGCTTTTCTTGACCTGCTGCTCACAAACCGGGAAGAATTAGTAGGGGAAGCAAAAGTGGATGGGAATCTGGGAGGCAGTGACCATGAGTTGGTCGAGTTCAGGATCCTGACACAGGGAAGAAAGGGAAGCAGCGGAATACGGACCCTGGACTTCAGGAAAGCAGACTTCCACTCCCTCAGGGAACTGAAGGGTAGGATCCCCTGGGGGAATAACATGAGGGGGAAAGGAGTCCAGGAGAGCTGGCTGTATTTCAAAGAATCCCTATTGAGGTTACAGGGACAAACCATCCCGATGTGTCAAAAGAATAGTAAATATGGCAGGCAACCAGCTTGGCTTAACAGTGAAATCCTTGCGGATCTTAAACATAAAAAAGAAGCTTACAAGATGTGGAAGATTGGACAAATGACCAGGGAAGAGTATAAAAATGTTGCTCGGGCATGCAGGAATGAAACCAGGAGGGCCAAATCGTACCTGGAGCTGCAGCTAGCAAGAGATGTTAAGAGTAACAAGAAGGGTTTCTTCAGGTATGTTGGCAACAAGAAGAAAACCAAGCAAAGTCAGGGCCCCTTACTGAATGAGGGAGGCAACCTAGTGACAGAGGATGTGGAAAAAGCTAATGTACTCAATGCTTTTTTTGCCTCTGTCTTCACGAACAAGGTCAGCTCCCAGACTGCTGCGCTGGGCAACACAGCATGGGAAGTAGGTGGCCAGCCCTCTGTGGAGAAAGAAGTGGTTCGTGACTATTTAGAAAAACTGGACGTGCACAAGTCCATGGGGCCGGATGCGTTGCCTCCGAGAGTGCTAAAGGAGTTGGTGGCTGTGATTGCAGAGCCATTGGCCATTTTCTTTGAAAACTCATGGCGATAGGGGAAGTCCCGGACGACTGGAAAAAGGCTAATGTAGTGCCCATCTTTAAAAAAGGGAAGAAGGAGGATCCTGGGAACTACAGGCCAGTCAGCCTCACCTCAGTCCCCGGAAAAATCATGGAGCAGGTCCTCAAGGAATCAATCCTGAAGCACTTACACGAGAGGAAAGTGATCAGGAACAGTCAGCATGGATTCACCAAGGGAAGGTCATGCCTGACTAATCTAATCGCCTTCTATGATGAGATTACTGGTTCTGTGGATGAAGGGAAAGCAGTGGATGTATTGTTTCTTGACTTTAGCAAAGCTTTTGACACGGTCTCCCACAGTATTCTTGTCAGCAAGTTGAAGAAGTATGGGCTGGATGAATGCACTATAAGGTGGGTAGAAAGTTGGCTAGATTGTCGGGCTCAACGGGTAGTGATCAATGGCTCCATGTCTAGATGGCAGCCGGTATCAAGTGGAGTGCCCCAAGGGTTGGTCCTGGGGCCGGTTTTGTTCAATATCTTCATAAATGATCTGGAGGATGATGTGAATTGCACTCTCAGCAAATTTGCGGATGATACTAAACTAGGAGGAGTGGTAGATATGGTGGCAGGTAGGGATAGGATACAGAGGGACCTAGACAAATTGGAGGATTGGGCCAAAAGAAATCTGATGAGGTTCAACAAGGACAAGTGCAGGGTCCTGCACTTAGGACGGAAGAATCCAATGCATCGCTACAGACTAGGGACCGAATGGCTCGTCAGCAGTTCTGCGGAAAAGGACCTAGGGGTGACAGTGGATGAGAAGCTGGATATGAGTCAACAGTGTGCCCTTGTTGCCAAGAAGGCCAATGGCATTTTGGGATGTATAAATAGGGGCATAGCCAGCAGATCGAGGGACGTGATTGTTCCCCTCTATTCGACATTGGTGAGGCCTCATCTGGAGTACTGTGTCCAGTTTTGGGCCCCACACTACAAGAAGGATGTGGATAAATTGGTGAGAGTCCAGCGGAGGGCAACAAAAATGATTAGGGGACTGGAACACATCAGTTATGAGGAGAGGCTGAGGGAACTGGGGATGTTTAGTCTACGGAAGAGAAGAATGAGGGGGGATTTGATAGCTGCTTTCAACTCCCTGAAAGGGGGTTCCAAAGAGGATGGCTCTAGACTGTTGTCAGTGGTAGCAGATGACAGAACAAGGAGTAATGGTCTCAAGTTGCAGTGGGGGAGATTTAGGTTGGATATTAGGAAAAACTTTTTCACTAAGAGGGTGGTGAAACACTGGAATGCGTTACCTAGGGAGGTGGTGGAATCTCCTTCCTTAGAAGTTTTTAAGGTCAGGCTTGACAAAGCCCTGGCTGGGATGATTTAATTGGGGATTGGTCCTGCTTTGAGCAGGGGGTTGGACTAGATGACCTCCTGAGGTCCCTTCCAACCCTGATATTCTATGATTCTATGATTCTATGAATTCCTTTGACCTACTCACATCAATGTTGGGGATGGCTCAATTACATCGCTCAGGGGGTGAATTTTTCACACTCTGGGCGAGACAGCTAGGTTGATCTAAATTTTAAGTGTAGATGAGGCCCTAGGCTTGGTCTACACTGAAAAATTATATCAGCAGAGGCACATCGATCAGGGGTGTGAAAAATCACACCCCTGACCGACATAGCTATGCAAACAAACCCCCCAGTTTAGACACAGCTATGTCAATGGGGGTAGTTAACTTTGGTCTAAACTACACTCAGAAATTAGGTCAGTATAACTACGTCATGCAGCAGTGTGAAAAATCCACATCCCTGAGCAATGCAGTTAAACCACCCCATGTAGACAGCACTTGATCAACGGGAGAATTCTCCTGTCAACCTAGCTACTGCCTCTCGGGGAGAACCCCACCCGTCAGCATAGGTAGTGTCTTCTACAGCATGGCCTCTCGACAAGCCCTTTGTTTGTGGGGGGGTGTTCTTACATCAACAGGAAAACTCCTTCTGTCGGTATGGGTTGCGTCTGTACAATGGAGCTCTGCTGGCACGGCGGTGTCTGTAGTGTAGACCTACCCTTAGTTCTGTGCTCGGGGAGAGGGAGTTTGGTCCTCAGGCTGCAACATTCTTGACCTCTTCACCATGACTTGCAGCGAGACAGGGCAATCAGTGACTATTGCAATGGTGGTTTTGTGATGTGGATACCTGTCCCTCTAGGAACTAGACGGAGAGCCACCAAACTTGTTTCCCGTTGCGGGAGTGAATGGGTGAACGGATCCATTTCTAAATGCCTGAAGGAGGTGCTCTCCCTGATTGCGTAACTCCAGCATGAGTTTGGGCTGGCAGGTTTTTTAGTATCTGGTAGAGCATATAAGACAGAGTTTTCAAAAGCACCTAAGCGAGTCCTATCAAAAGTCAACGGGACTTGTACTCCTGATTCACAAAGGTGCTCTGGCAAATCCCAGGCTAATGTGAGACTGTCATGGAGAAGGACAGCAATGCTGAAATTAATTGGTCAGTGTGTGCAATTGTAACCCACACACCTTCTGGATGTGGTGTTCTGTCCTGTCTAGTGGCACCGAGACTAGAGAGAGTTACATGAGTCTGCTCTACAGCCTTAGCTAACAGCCAGTTGGCTTTTAGTTCATGCTGTAGAGGCTCATGCACCAAGCTCCAGAGGTCCCTGGTTCGATCCCGTCCGCTGGGGACCGGGGTTTGTCGGCGTTACACAATGCTGGGATGAATTGAGTTGGGCAGCGTGTACACACACATGCACAGAGAGCAATGCTAGTTTGAACTGATCCATGTGTACACGTACACACTTCTGCTTCCCCTGGATGGAATCAGGACTGCTTCACCATATGCCATAAGCCTTATATCACTAACAGAGATTCCTGCTTAGCGCAAGAGACACACTCTTGCTGCAAAAAGCACAGACTGTCTGAGTTCTGTTGCTGCCCTTGCTGTGAACAGCTGAGCTGAGCTGTGCTGTGCTGAGCTGAGCTGTGCTGAGCTGAGCTGAGCTGAGCTGTGCAGAGCTGTGCAGTGAGTGACAACGGTGGAGTGCCGCTGGTTTGCCACCATGCATGCTGGATTTCAGATTCAAACTCAAAATTGAGCTGCTTTCTTTAAAGGGAAAATCAAACCAAAGGGAATATGGTTAAAATTCTGTATTGTTCTCCTTTTCTTGCATGACTCTTGGACATAGGGACAAAGGAGGGTTAAAGAGAGAGAGACACCCACACCCCCCATGAGATCTATTTGTCTTATGCATGATATACAAGCAGGTCTCCCAGATCTGTTGACTTTATAACACATTAAGAGTAATAAATACCCCAGAGACAGGCTGCAAGGAGAACACACACACACCAGCATCTGTCTTCTAAGGCAGATGGGCTGCATGTTTTTTCAGCCACAGAGTGTTCCCAGGAACTGTCGAGGTGTTCCATAATGGATACGGAAGGATCGCGGAGGGTGGGTGGATGGCAAGACAGACATACTGCTTATAAATATCCCCCCATTGGGAGCGTCTCGAAGAGGGTCAGCCTACCTCCAGTGAATGAGAGCAGTGGCGACAGCACCTTGCAATTATAAGGCAGCGCAGAGAATCTTGATGTGTTTTACATGCATCCTCAGAGCCTACCACCCCTCATTAATTAAGCTTCAGTTCCTCTATGAGGTAGATAATATATTAGCTCTGTTTTACAGATGGGGGAAACAAGCACCCAGAGGGGAAGAGCCTTGACTAAGGTCACACAGCAAGCCAGTAGAAGAGCCAGGAATAAAACCCAGGAGTCCTGACTCCCATTTCTCTGTTCTAACCACTAGGCTACATTCCCTCCCAGAGCCAGGAATAGAACCAAGAGTCCTGACGCCCAGTTCTCACCACTAGGCAACACTCCCTCCTGGAGCCAAGACTAGAACCCAGAAGCCCTAGCTCCAAGTGAGAGTGGCAATGCAAAGAAGCAGTGGAGACTAGTAAGATCAGAACATGGGTAGGTGAAATTGACTCACAGAAGTGCCATTGAGAGCCATTCAGGAACATACGACTGAAAGGATTCCTGGGTCATCAGATCCAGTCCCCTCCTTTCTCAGGCTACCCCGCCATATCATCCCGTTCATAAACTTATCACGCTCCATCATCACGCTAGTTCGGTTATTTGCTCTTACTGGGAAGCTGTTCCAGAACATCCTCTGATGTTTAGAAACCACCTTCTAATTTCCAGCCTATACTTATGCATGACCAATTTCTCCCCATTTGTTCTTTTGCCAACATTGTCCTTTAGCTTCAATAGCTCTTCTCCGTCCCTGAGGTGTTCCCCACAATGTATTTGTAGAGAGCAGCAGTAGGTTAAGCTCTTCATGTATCTGATTCCAAATAGGGAGGCACTGGTCCTCCTTCTCCCCAAGGTGCTGCCACTCCAGAGAGAGGAAGAGCGTGGCTTTGTGCTTGTTCCTTATTATAGCAGTCACATTAGAAAGACAGCACCTACGGATATTGCAGCGATTCCCAGCCTTGGGAGCACTGGACTGGAGTCGCCTGCACTGTGACTAACAGGCTTGCGCACTATTGGTCCCTGGAACAGGAACACCCAAGGAGGGGGAACATACACAGCATGTGGGCTGCTGCTCACACAGCTCCTCTCTGGGGGTAGGTGGGTCCTGGGGCTTGGGGGGTGTTACAGAGGCAATTGAGACATGCTCTACAGATCGAGGAAGATATTGTACAAGGAAAGAGACTCACCCAGTCGGAGATAGGCATGATCCTCTCAGCTGTGCCAGCTGGTCTCCTCCATCCAACAGCTCCTCAGCAACCTGTATGGAGCGAGTCAGGGGGCAACAAGCCAATTTCCAGGTGCGTTCCTATTATAAAACTAGGCCCTGTGAGTTTTGCAGGGTAATCTCTCCCTGATGGAGCAAGCTGCCCCTGGGTCTTAGGCAGAGGGAGCCCTCCTTCCCATCCAACACAACCCCGTAGCAGTGAATGCCGCTCGCCTGAGAGTGTTACTGAACCAAGCAGCCCCAGTTGATCCAAGCTCAGGCTTTGCTAACAAGCCCAGTTTACCTTGGTCAGGCTCAGGGAAGTCATGAATGGCCATTCCCCATGGCAGGAGTTACCAGGCAGATGCACATAGCGAGGAGAGCTGGCTATACACCTGCATACACACTAAGCTGTGCTCCAGCAACACCGTCTCATGAAACTCGTGTCATCTTCACTGTCTCTCGACAACTAACAGCCAAGTGTCTATTGTGATCAGGTAACAGGCTCCGGGGATGTCACTTTGGCCTGTTGTGCCATAGATTCATATTCCCGCCCTGTAACAAAAGGAACTGCCTGCCAGCAGGGATAAGGCCAAGGGCTAGGTAAACAATCCCAGGGGTTTTAATGACAAGGAAGTGACAGTGGTCAGTTTCCTCTTCAATGAGCAGTTTCACAGGGGCTAGAAATGGGTTCTGTAACAAGGGCCTAGAGCAGTTCTTAAGATATGTGTTTAGCCACACTCGTAAGCTAAGCAGGGTCAGGCAGTTCTGTCGGTAGACAGGGAGACCTCCAAGAAAAGCCCAGCTGCAGTGAGAAGAGTCTGTGACCAGTACTGGCTCCAGAGTGGTGCTGTGCTGCGGAAAGCAGTGTTAGTGTTTCAGGGGGGGACACTTGTTCTTCTGAATCAACACTGATCCCACAGCACTGGGGGATGATGAGATGTAGAATCAAGGTCCCAGTCAGATTATTCCTTCCAGCACCAGTCCACTAAGATTCTGGGTCCTAGCCCAATTCCTGCTTTGGCGAAAACATTCTGTCCCCCTCCAAATCCTCACTGCAGCTGGGAAGTTTCAGAATAATTTCTGAACTCTTCCCACCCCGCCAGCTATCACTTAGGGCACGAACAAGGCCCCACCATCATTATCTCTATCTTGGGCTGCTCTTTGCGTGTCCTGCATGTTGTTCTGTCCCACATATTTCCCTTGCTAAATCCTGTTCAAGGAAGGAAACCATTTCAGATTGCAGGATTTTGAGGGAATCTCAGCCCCACCTGCCAGAGCTGCACTGACAACAGGCCTGATTTTCAGAGGTGCTGGAACATGCTGCTGCAGGTTGAAGTCAGTGGCAGTTGTGGATGCTCAAGGGATTTGAAAATCAGGCCCAATGCACCTACCAGGGCTGCAGCTCACCGACAGGCAGGAAATTCAGTGCCCTAGTGGACCTTATCTCATAGAATTAGGAGCGGGGGTTGATATTTTTTTTGACACTCAAAAAGTGCCAGGGGGTCTTTAACCGCCACAAGAGATGAGGGCTTCTATTTTGTGTCTCATCTAAAAGACAGCACCTCCAGCAGCACTCTGGCACTGAATTCAGAGCTGACTAGAAGGGGGAGATTCTCCCACACCGCTCCCTGCAGCACAGTGGCCCCTAATCGTGCACTGGGGTAAGTACTGACTCAGAGGAGGAAGTCCCGTCCCCCACACTGAGTCACGAACCATAATTCCTTCAGGACCAAGTGTTCCATAGAGGTCTCTCATCCAGGTAGTGACCCCGCCTGACCCTTCCTATCTTGCAAAATCTGATGAGACCCGTTGGTCAAAATCTAACATCCACAGCAGGCATCAGTGGTGAGCTGCAAGGCTCTCCCTGCAACATGGGTGAACTGAAGAGACCAGGTACTTCACTGCTTGAGTTCCTTGGGGCAGGGTCCATCTTTTTGTTCTGTGTCTGTGCAACACCTAACACACTGGGGTTCTGGTCCATAATTGGGGCTCCTAAATTCTACCATAATACACCTAACAAATAATGTACTGCACCCAGCACAACGAGGACCTGATCCATGACTGGGCTTCCTATGCACGACCATAATACAACAAATAATAATAACCACCGTATCCACAACCTGCGCAGGGCCCTGGTGGCTTTTGAGCCCGAGAGAGAAATCAAACCTAAAACAATCCCATAACGTTCCACGCTTGCTGCTTCCTACAGGTTCCTGGAATAGGAGGCCCTGACTGGAATACAGAACAGGGCTGCACAGAGGGAACTGTGTTGTAAATGGGTTGCGTAGGCAGCGCCAGCCCTTCAACAGTGTACCTGAGAACAGAACACGTGGGTAGGAAGGCTGCCTCCCTGCCCTGCTGGATGGTAAATGTCTGGAAAATGCCAGCTCTGGGATGATTCAGCTTCATTTTGATCCAAATGGATTTTAAGCGGTGGTGGTGGTATGATGTGAGGGAGCTGAGTGTCTGCACTGTGGTCTCTGAACCCCCTGTTTACAGACTGATGGCATAATAGCATTCCTTGCCGTCACTTATTAGGGGAAACTGATATTTTGAGCCACAGCTCACATTCCTCACTACTAACAATCATACCACTACTTAGCATTACACAGAGCGGTTCATTTGCAAAGTGTTTTATTAACTAACTAATCGCTTCTTAGCAGGTAGGTCACTTAGAGAAACTGAGGCACAGAAAGAGGAAGGGACTTATGTCAAGTCACAGAGTTATTGTTTAAGCTGGACTCAGTTCCTGGTTTCCAATCCTGTGCTCAAACCACACCTTTCACCCCTGTTTATGTATCTTATTGCTGCCATAACCCGAGGAGATTATGTTAAAGCACAGGACTTGGAATTGGGGCTCCTGGATTTGATTCCCAGATCTACCACCACCTTGTTGTGAGACCCGTCTCACTGCCTGTCCGTGCCTCAGTGTTCCCATCTGCAAAATAATCATAGCAACACCTAGCTCGTGTACAGTAAGGTAGTGGGGCGAGAATGTGCAGGAATGATGTTCCCACACCTCTGATTTTAACTGGAGGGAAGGGATTAATTAAGCTCTCTCTGGCCATCATGGCAACACTCACAATAGTCTTTAGTCCACATCTCCAGTGAGGTGAGGGGAGAACTGGGGGACCTGTGGAAAACTAGTCATTCTCCAACACTTTAACCTGCAAGCAGAAGCAGCGAGCAATATGAGGAGAAGGTTGGGGAGAGGAGGTGAAGGGGGAGTGGGAGTGGAAGATCCTAAAGGCATCTCCCGTTTAATCATTTAGCAGCCGCCTTATTTACTAGCAAAACCATTTATCGTCTCTGCTGGTGACTTGCCTCCCCAGAGGCTCCCTCTGAAAACTTCCAGTCTGCTCACACATTCCAGGTCTTGGTGTGCCATGGTTTCGAACACACTGCACTGTTTACACTGCTCTTCCCCTTCTTGGCAAGTGGCTGATCTGTCATGTCACTGTCAAAACACATCCAGATCTGAAGAGTGGAGGGCACCCAGGTGGGACTCTCCTTTCTCTCTGTCTCAGTCAGTGCTGAACCCAGTGGCCCAGCAGGTTACTAAAATGAGGGCAGGGAGGGAGATTGCTACAGGAGTGGTGCTGGTGATTCTGCAGAGGGGCTCTGAGTCAGTAATGAATCACTGCCTCAGCATAGTGCCAGCGTAGGTTACGAATGGGACTTAAATATCTTCTTCATGTGTTTCTGCCACATTGACTCTGTATCCAGCCTTTTCCCAGAAAAAAGCAGGAGCCCGCTGCTCAGTGGTGGCTATAATTCAGAGCCCTTAAAGGACTTGGGGCTTTGTCCCCTTTTTCTGCCCTGCAAGAGTCACTGCTCCTCCTTACTCAATGAGGCTAAGGGAGAATTTCCCTGAGGTCCTAGTGGTTTTCCCTCCCCAGCTTGGTCCCCACAAATCCTGGCTCCTTCTCAAGCAGTGGCCCTCTCCCTTCCCTAACACCAGGCACTAGTCACTTTGGATGTGGCTAAATTAGAGTCCTGGCTGCAGCACTAAAGTAGCCAAAAGGGTCTAGTGGAGAGGATCTGCTAGAGAAACACCCCGAACATAGAGCCTAGGAAGGCAGGAGACTCTGTGAAAAGCCTGCCCTGCTCTTGGGAGCTGAAACCCTGGATTCTGGCTGCTATGAACTGGCTAATGTATGAAAGTGGCATTGCTGCCTCACCTGTTGGGTGGAATCAGAACTGCTCAGCTGTGTGTCACAAGCCCTATAGAACTCACAGAGATTCTCCTTTTACCTTGAAGGCTGAAGGGGGAATGCACTGCTCAATGTGTGCTGTGTCTCCCCTCTGTGTCCAATCCACAGAGAACGTGAATCTGTTACAGCTCTCAGCTGTAGAGACTGGCTCTTTAGTTCAAGCAATAAATGCTCATGTTTCAGCTCTGGAGATCAGTGTTTCAAGCCAAAATGGTGCTGTCCCGGAGGAGTTGAGGTCTATGCCTGCTGCTGCAGGACATAGCTATTCTATACAGTCAAGTGACACTCATGAAGTTTCCAGCTTGCCATGGATTTGTCACTCTTGTAGACAGGAGATGCAGAAACTCATTCCAGCTTACTGCATAAGTCAGTGACAGCACCAGGGCTAAATCTTAGGAACTCTTGACCCCTAGTCTTCTGCTAGACCGGCCCATGCTCTCTAAAGAAGAAGGCAGTGTGTCTGAGAACACAGAGAACTGAAGTGGGACTCAGGAGACCTGAGTTCCATTTTCAGACCTGCCACAGTCCATCTGGGTGATGCTGGACAAGTCATATCATCACCCCATGCCTCAGTTTCCCCATCTGTAAAATGAAGATAATGATACTGATGTCCTTTGTAAAGCACGTTGAGAGCTCCTGATGACCACCACCAGCTAATACCTAGCTATTATTAAAGTGATGCAGCTGTCCTTCCCCAGCGGCTGTGTTGGGCCCTGCCATCTGGATCCTGACGCCATAAGCCTCCCCACCACCCTCTTTTCAGGGCATGGCATTCCAAAGGCTCCTTATGTCATATATTAGTGATGCCCACTGCTGCCACACAGCAGAGACAAGAAGAGCTGAGAGCTACTCTCCCAGGGGAGTGGTGCTGGTTCACTTGAAGTGGGCACAGCAGTCCTACATTGAATAGGAAGGCTGGCTGGCCAGGTGCTTGCAGTGATCGCAGTCCATCGTCTCTAATTAACTGAGTGCTGACTGCTGAGACACTGCAGCTTAACTTGATTGCCTGAGGGGAAGGAACATAGGCTGAAGATGTAAGACAAACTTTCCCCCTGTGGCTATTGCTGTAATGAGAAGGGAGACAGGAAAGAGGAGGAGAGAAAGGAACCATGTGCTCAAGGCTCCATTATGAGTTGAATGGCTGGAGTAAAGGGAGGTATATAAATCCCTCTCTGGCTTTCATTCACTTCTACTTTATCACCCTCCTGAGACAGATTGAATCCCATGAAGTTTGAGGTAGTGGTCTCTTTGGCCTGAGTCCATGCACTGCATAGCATGGAACTTTCCATTATGGCTTAAGTTCACACTCAGGAGACCAAGGCTGAACTTACCTCTCCCCACAAGCTGAGTGAAACAAACAGCATCAGCAGTGAAAAGAACGAAATTGAAAAGTTCTTTCACTTTCAACAATCTCAGCTGCTGGGAGTAAAATAAGTTGAACATTTGAGTTAAAAAAGGTGTGTTTTTTTTTTAATGACTGTGTCCCTTTTAAAAGTGTGGTCTCATTTGAATAGAAGGTGTGGTCTCATTTGCATAGCAGCTGGCCCTGCTTCTGATGGGGTCTCTAGGGTACCACGACCTTGTGTACGGTCCCTGACTTTCTAGGACATATGTTGTTTTCTTCCCTCTTCTGTTCCACTGCCATGTAATTTCTTTTTTGCTACATGGTGAATGCTCAGAGGTCACTATGCTCAGAGGTCACAGCAAGCCTCAGCAGGGGAAGGGACATACACAAGCATCACAGAGGTCTAAGGTTTAGAGCAATGAGCTGGGTAGTCAGGACTCCTCAGTTTGCTTTGCAGCTCTGGGAGGGAGTGTTGTCTAGTAGTCAGCAGAGAGCTGGGGTCAAAGATGCCTCCATTCAATTCTAAATGTTCCAGTCGAGAATAAGCAGAGACCCGGGGGGGTGTTTGCCTTCCTCTGCAGCATGATGCATGGGTCACCTGCTGGTTTGAACTAGAGTAAATGGTGAATTCTCTGTAATGTTAAGTTTTTTACATCAAGATTTGAGGACTTCAGTAACAACCAGAGGTTATGGGCCTACTGCAGGAGTGGGTGGGCAAGGTTCTGTGGCCTGGGATGTGCAGGTCAGACTAGATGATCATGATGGTCCCTTCTGGCCTTAAAGTCTATGAGTGTGTCTGTAGCAACTTGCGTTCAGTGATCTCAAAATGCAACAGGGGCAAGCCATTAAATATCACAAACTGTTTCCCTAGCCCCATTTTACAGATATGCTGATTAAGGCAGAGAGACAGGAAGTGACTTGCCCAAAGTAAGTTAGTGGCAGGGCTGAGAATAGAACCCAAGAGTCCTGTGTTCTCTCCTTTTGCACCTACCTAGTTTGACTGACCTGATCTTCCCATTCTAAGATCGCTGAAAGAGAACAGGTGTCTCCATTTTCCTTGCTTTGTGCTGGCAGTTGCAGGTCCTTCTATCTGCCTCTTTGGTCCCTCCTTCCTCACAGTCCAGTCTGGGTTTGGCAAATATGCTAAGGTTTCAAAAATAAAAGAGAAGAAATTTTCATGATTTGTTTGGGAGTTTATCTGAGCAAAGAAAACAGCCAAACTGGGGCTTTGCATCTTTCTCTGACAGTGAATTTCCTCCGAGCTAAATGAGTGCAGCTGAGCTGTGAAAATTCAATGCAGTTTCTTGGGGATCCTTGGGAGCCAAACTGCCAGGGGCAGGGTTTTGCCAAGCCCAGCAAAATCTCCAGTCCTAGCCAAAGGAATTGAGGCTTGTCATGTTACTATTAACAGAGCTTCCTAGGGTAATGGGAGAGAGAGGAAATGCACTCATAAGGAGTGATGCAAAAGGAGGCAGAGGATAACTAAAGGCTGTGGAGGGCAACAGACATAAGCGGGGAAGCAAAGGGGGGTGATAAAGGGGGGAGGGAACAAATGAGGATGGCCAGACCCTAGGGGACAGTAGGTAATGAGGGGAAATCGGAGGGAGGAAATGAGTAAAGGAGGGATCAAATGATGTGAAAGCAAATGAGGCCAGTGACGAATCAGAGAAAGTGTCAGTGAGGGAAGAGTCAGAATCAGTGGCAGGTATATGGGCAAGTAAGACAAGCGAGGGGCACCACAGGAGTAGGAAACCCCTCAGATTTCCCTCGTTCCCTGGATTTGTGCGGTCCCTTTCCCACTGGGTAGAGGCTTTTGGATCTCAGTGCAGCTGGAGGAAAGCCCCCCACTCTGCCAAAAGAAAGCAGTGGTGATGGCTAGTGCTGAGGCCCCACTCCACCAAGATGTTCATGCAGAGGCCTGGACTTCTTTGTCTTTGGGGTGCAGCGTGTGATTAAGGAGGAGTCGTCCCTGCTTTAAGGGGGATTCTCCAGCAATTCCCAGCCCCATTCTCCTCCACTCTAGTGTGTAACACCTCCACCCCACAGGATGACGGAGCTGTGTGTGTGCGGCACAGCCGTTTCCTCTAATTGTTGGTTCACACAAGGACAGCGTGGGAGTGTTGAGGAAAACAGAACGACATGCGGAAAAGAAACCCTCTGGGATATGACTAAAAGAGAGGGGATGTCTGTGTCTGAGAGAGGCAGTTTATGAATGCACGTGTGAGATTCTGTGCTTGCAGCATGTCTGCATGTGCACACGATGGTAATCATGGGGGCATCAGACAAAGTAAGTGTGTGTGCTTCGTGCAACAGGTGTGTGATGTGACAGTGCATGATCTGCAAGTGCACATAAGAAGGGCCAATTTAGGTGGATAGCTGTGACGGGTGTTTGTGTGCAATGATATTTATCTCACCCCCATTGCTGTAGTATCTGAGGCCCTCAGAATCTTTAATGGGTTCGTCCTTATTCCCACCCCTGTGGCAGAGCAGTACCATTATCCCTACTGTATTCAGGGGGAGCGAAGGTACAGAGCGACTCTGACTTGTCTAATGTCCCAGGGAAGTGCCCTAACCACGGGGCTATTCCAGCAGCCTGTGCTGTTAGTGTAAGGGAGGGATGAGAAAGCACATGTGTGTGTATGTGTGTGTGTGTGTGTGTGTGTGCACGCATGAGAGTGAGTGGTTGTGTATCTGACAGTGGGGAGGTGTATGTGTGTGCAGGGAGGTGAGGCAGAATGCATGTGAGAGCTCTGCTGGGTTCACACTGTGTTTCTCTCCTCCTCTGTTGGATTACACAGAGTAGTGATAACTGGAGCAGCTCCAGCTAGCATTCTCAACACCCCT
Source organism: Chelonia mydas (assembly GCF_015237465.2). Classification (NCBI taxonomy): domain Eukaryota; kingdom Metazoa; phylum Chordata; order Testudines; family Cheloniidae; genus Chelonia; species Chelonia mydas. The sequence continues at coordinate 16,321,492 of NC_051260.2, forward strand.
GGGAGCCACCCTTTGCACCCCATTCAAAGTACCATCTGGGGCTAGCTCAGGATTTGGAGCAGCATAAAGTCTGTATGTGTATTTAACCCTTAGGAATCTAGCTAATTCTCAGGGCTGGCACTGGCTAACCACTTGGAGGTGCTGTAGCAGGGAGCAGGGGAGGTTTCTGGGCACTGCTAGATGAGGATGGATAGGGAATTTAGGGCAGGAGCTCCAGGATATCCAGTTCCAGGGCCTCATGGCAGAAAGAGCTGTGAGGAACGGTACATAAGCACAGGCTGTGGATGTGACAGGAGCTTCCAGCTGCTTCAGTCCGACTGTCCCAGCAGAAGGTGCTATAGGGAATGAGGCATGTGCACTGAGTGCAGGGGGCAGACTCCCAGCTGCCCCAGTCCCAGACTGTCCTGGCAGGAGGTGCTATAGAGAAGTGTGTAGAAACTTTGGTTGAAGGATACTGGTCTCCAGTGCATCTGTTTCTCAAAGCCTCTGTTCTGCTGGCGGAAAGAAGAGCTGACAGGCCAGCTGGCATTTAAGGGTTTGGGAGTTTTTGCTAAATGCATGGGATCCTCTTGGGCTGGCTCAGCATAAATGAAACACTCTCCATCAGGTGTTATACAGCCCTTCCCAGCAGTAGAGCTGGCGCTGAGGGAACTCAAGGCGGTGGGCTCATCTTGCCTCTCACAGCAAGCAAGCGGAGAAACCGGTTTTCCTGGCGGCCAGGAACTGTTTCTCACCCTGGACCTGGAGTCAGTACTCCCCGAACCCACCCAAGGCTGCCTCCCGGACCCGCCAGGCGGAGAAGGGACCTCTGGTGAGTGTACCTTTTAAAATACTATACATGGTTTAAAAGCAAGCATGTTTAATGATTAATTTGCCCTGGCATTCGCGGCTGTCCTGGATGTACTCCCAAAGCCTTTGCAAAAGGTTTCTGGGGAGGGCAGCCTTATTCCATCCACCATGGTAGGACACTTTACCACTGCAGGCCAGTAGCATGCACTCGGGAATCATTGTAGAACAAAGCATTGCAGTGTACATTTGCTGGCGTTCAAACAACATCCGTTCTTTATCTCTCTGTGTTATCCACAGGAGAGTGATATCATTCATGGTCACCTGGTTGAAATAGGGTGCTTTTCTTAAGGGGACATTCAGAGGTGCCCATTCCTGCTGGGCTGTTTGCCTATGGCTGAACAGAAATGTTCCCCACTGTTAGCCACGGGGAGGAGGGGGGGGGGGGGGCTAGCAATGCACTGGGGGGAGGCAAAATGCGACCTTGGAACGAAAGCACATGTGCTATGTATGTAATGTTAACAGCAAGGTTTACCGTGAAAGAGTGTATCCATTGTTCTACAAAATGTGTCTTTTTAAATACCACTGTCCCTTTTTTTTTCTCCACCAGCTGCATGTGTTTCAAGGATCACAGGATCTTCTCCTTCCCAGAGGCTAGCGAAGATTAGAAGGCAAAAAAAACGCACTCGAGATGAAATGTTCTCTGAGCTCATGCTGTCCTCCCACACTGACAGAGCACAGACGAATGCGTGGAGGCAGACAATGTCAGAATGCAGGAAAGCACAATATGACCGGGAGGAGAGGTGGCGGGCTGAAGAGAGTAAGCGGCGGGCTGAAGAGAGGGCTGAAGCTGAAAGGTGGCGGCAGCGTCATGAGAGGAGGCAGGATTCAATGCTGAGGCTGCTGGAGGATCAAACTAATATGCTCCAGCGTATGGTTGAGCTGCAGGAAAGGCAGCAGGAGCACAGACCCCCGCTACAGCCGCTGTGTAACCAACCGCTCTCCTCCCCAAGTTCCATAGCTTCCTCACCCAGACGCCCAAGAACGTGATGGGGGGGCCTCCGGCCACCCAGCCACTCCACCCCAGAGGATTGCCCAAGCAACAGAAGGCTGGCATTCAATAGGTTTTAAAGTTTTAAACTTTTAAAGTGCTGTGTGGCCTTGTCCTTCCCTCCTCCACCACTTCTTCTGGTGCTTCTCTCCTCCACCACCTCTCCTGGGCTACCTTGGTAATTATCCCCCTATTTGTGTGATGAATTAATAAAGAATGCATGAATGTGAAGCAACAATGACTTTATTGCCTCTGCAAGTGGTGATCGAAGGGAGGAGGGGAGGGTGGTTAGCTTACAGGGAAGTAGAGTGAACCAAGGGGCGGGGGGTTTCATCAAGGAGAAACAAACAGAACTTTCACACCGTAGCCTGGCCAGTCATGAAACTGGTTTTCAAAGCTTCTCTGATGCGCACCGAGCCCTCCTGTGCTCTTCTAACCGCCCTGGTGTCTGGCTGTGCGTAACCAGCAGCCAGGCGATTTGCCTCAACCTCCCACCCCGCCATAAACGTCTCCCCCTTACTCTCACAGATATTGTGGAACGCACAGCAAGCAGTAATAACAGTGGGAATATTGGTTTCGCTGAGGTCTAACTGAGTAAGTAAACTGCGCCAGCACGCTTTCAAACATCCAAATGCACATTCTACCACCATTCTGCACTTGCTCAGCCTGTAGTTGAACAGCTCCTGACTACTGTCCAGGCTGCCTGTATATGGCTTTATGAGCCATGGCATTAAGGGGTAGGCTGGGTCCCCAAGGATAACTATAGGCATTTCAACATCCCCAATGGTTATTTTCTGGTCTGGGAATAAAGTCCCTTCCTGCAGCTTTTGAAATAGACCAGAGTTCCTGAAGATGAGAGCGTCATGTACCTTTCCCGGCCATCCCACGTTGATGTTGGTGAAACATCCCTTGTGATCCACCAGAGCTTGCAGCACTATTGAAAAGTACCCCTTGCGGTTTATGTACTCGCCGGCTTGGTGCTCCAGTGCCAAGATAGGGATATGGGTTCCGTTTATGGCCCCACCACAGCTAGGGAATCCCATTGCAGCAAAGCCATCCACTATGACCTGCACATTTCCCAGGGTCGCTACCCTTGATATCAGCAGATCTTTGATTGTGTTGGCTACTTGCATCACAGCAGCCCCCACAGTAGATTTGCCCATTCCAAATTGATTCCCGACTGACCGGTAGCTGTCTGGCGTTGCAAGTTTCCACAGGGCTATTGCCACTCATTTCTCAACTGTGAGGGCTGCTCTCATCTTGGTATTATTGCGCCTCAGGGCAGGGGAAAGCAAGTCACAAAGTTCCATGAAAGTGCCCTTACGCATGCAAAAGTTTCGCAGCCACTGGGAGTCGTCCCAGACCTGCAACACTATACGGTCCCACCAGTTTCTGCTTGTTTCCCAAGCCCAGAATCGGCGTTCCACCGCATGAACCTGCCCCATTAGCACCATGATGCCCACATTGCCAGGGCCCGTGCTTTGAGATAAGTCTGTGTCCATGTCCTCATCACTCTCGTCACCTCGTTGACGTCGCCTACTCGCCCGGTTTCGCTTTGCCAGGTTCTGGTGCTGCATATATTGCTGGATAATGAGTGTGGTGTTTAATGTGCTCCTAATTGCCAAAGTGATCTGAGCGGGCTCCATGCTTGCCGTGGTATGGCGTCTGCACAGAAAAAAGGCGCGGAACAATTGTCTGCTGTTGCTCTGACAGAGGGAGGGGCGACTGACAACATGGCTTACAGGATTGGCTTACAGGGAATTAAAATCAACAAAGGGGGTGGCTTTGCGAGAAACTGAATGGCTCCCTCAAGGATAGAACTCAAAATCTCAAGGATAGAATTCAAAACTGGGTTTAGCAGGCCGTTGACTTCACGGAGGGAGGGAGGAGAAAATGAATACAAAACAAATCTGGTCTATTTCTTGTTTTGAGCCACTTCATCTATCTTTATACATCTTGCTGGTAGCAGACTGTGCAGTACGACTGCTAGCCATCGTCATCTCCTGGGTGCTAGTCATCTCCTGGGTGCTCGGCAGAAGACGGTGCAGTAGACAAATTGGAGGATTGGGCCAAAAGAAATCTGATGAGGTTCAACAAGGACAAGTGCAGAGCCCTGCACTTAGGATGGAAGAATCCAATGCACCGCTACAGACTAGGGACCGAATGGCTCGGCAGCAGTTCTGCAGAAAAGGACCTAGGGGTTACAGTGGACGAGAAGCTGGATATGAGTCAACAGTGTGCCCTTGTTGCCAAGAAGGCCAATGGCATTTTCGGATGTATAAGTAGGAGCATAGCCAGCAGATCGAGGAACGTAATCATTCCCCTCTATTCAACACTGGTGAGGCCTCATCTGGAGTACTGTGTCCAGTTTTGGGCCCCACACTACAAGAAGGATGTGGAAAAATTGGAAAGAGTCCAGCGGAGGGCAACAAAAATGATTAGGGGACTGGAACACATCAGTTATGAGGAGAGGCTGAGGGAACTGGAGATGTTTAGTCTACGGAAGAGAAGAATGAGGGGGGATTTGATAGCTGCTTTCAACTACCTGAAAGGGGGTTCCAAAGAGGATGGCTCTAGACTGTTGTCAGTGGTAGCAGATGACAGAACAAGGAGTAATGGTCTCAAGTTGCAGTGGGGGAGATTTAGGTTGGATATTAGGAAAAACTTTTTCACTAGGAGGGTGGTGAAACACTGGAATGCGTTACCTAGGGAGGTGGTGGAATCTCCTTCCTTAGAAGTTTTTAAGGTCAGGCTTGACAAAGCCCTGGCTGGGATGATTTAATTGGGGATTGGTCCTGCTTTGAGCAGGGGGTTGGACTAGATGACCTCCTGAGGTCCCTTCCAACCCTGATATTCTATGATTCTATGATTCTATGACTGCTGGCCATCATCTTCTGCTGGCTGCTGATTAAAAGACAGTGCACTGCCGGTAGGACTCAATCGCCATGAGACGAAACTTAAAAGGGAAATGACCTGGCTGAGTCACTCCCATGCTTGCCCAGGCGCCCCTAACCTCATTGAGGTTGGTTAAAAGAGCACCCAGGACTACATCGACGATGGCTACCAGTCATACTGCACTGTCTGCTGCCAAAAGGCAACAAACTGCTGCTGTGTAGCAATGCAGTAGTGCGTCTGCCAGCACCCAGGAGACATACGGTGACGGTTAGCTGAGCGGGCTCCATGCTTGCGGTGGTATGGCGTCTGCACAGGTAACTCAAGAAAAAAGGTGCATAACGATTGTCTGCCCTTGCTTTCCCAGAAGGAGGGAGGGAAGGGGGGCCTGACAATATGTATCCAGAATCACCTGCGACAAATGTTTTAGCCCCATCAGGCACTGGGATTTCTACCCAGAATTCAAATGGGCGGCGGAGACTGCGGGAACTGTGGGATAGCTACCCACAGTGCAACACTCCAGAAGTCGATGGTTGCCTCGGTACTGTGGACACACTCTGCCGACTACATGCACTTAGAGCATTTGTGTGGGGACACACACAATCGACTGTATAAAAACACTTTCTACAAAACCGACTTCTATAAATTCGACCTAATTTCGTAGTGTAGACATACCCCCAGAGCGTCAGAATTAACTTAGAACTAAACGTAAATGCAAAGGAGCTGGGAGAACAGCCAATGGAATGGTCCTCTGCATTTGATGCCACTCGGGTTCTTTGGCCTGTGGCACCACCGTGTGACCAGCAATGAGACTGCGACTGGAAGGAGAGGCAAAGGAGTGCAATTTTAGATAGTATGGGCCAAATGCAGACCATGGATGTGGCTCCATTGAGGCGATATCATTGCTTACAGTGTGTTTGAGACAACGCCATTGCTGTTTGAGGCAGGAAACCCTGTTTATGTCCTGCTCTGGTACAGCACCCCACCATCACTGCTAGAGGCAAAGCTATCATTTCCAGGTTTTGATGGAACTCTTACCACATCAACACCAAATGCACTGTATAGCAGATGCCATCATTCATAAAAACATAAGAACGGCCACAGCGAGTCAGACCAACGGTCCATCTAGCCCAGTATCCTGTCTTCCAACAGTGGCCAGAGCCAGATGCTTCAGAGGGAATGAACAGAACAGGGTGATTTATCAAGTGATCTAGCACCAGTCCAGTCCCTACTTCTAGAAGTCAGAGTTTTAGGGACAGCCAGAGCATGCGGTTTCGTTCCTGACCATCTTCACTAATAGCCATTGTTGGATCTATCCTCCATGAACTTATCTAATTCTTTTCTGAACCCAGTTATACTTTTGGCCTTCACAACATCCCCTGGCAATGAGTTCCACAGATTGATTGTGTGTTATGTGAAGAAGTACTTCGGTATGTTTGTTTTAAACCTGATGACTATTAATTTCATTGAGTGACCTCTGGTTGTTGTGTTAGGTGAAGGAGTAAATAACACTTCCTTATTCACTTTCTTCACACCATTCATGATTTTATAGACCTCTATCATATCCCCCCTTAGTCATCTCTTTTCTAAGATGAACAGTCCCAATCTTTTTAATCGATAGGCAGATGAAAGCTGTTCCATACCCCCTAATCATTTTTGTTGCCCTTCTCTGTACTTTTTCCAATTCCAATAGTTTTTTTTAGATGGGTTGACTAGAACTGCACACAGTATTCAAGGTTTGGGCATTCCATGGATTTGTACATGACATTATGACATTATGATATTTGCACCCCTTCTCACTTTCACATCTGTCAAGTGAGCGTCACCATTTGCCATTGATCATGATATGGTCAATCTGGTTCTTATCTCTGCCATTTGGAGAACACCATGTCAGCATGTGAATTTCACGATATTCAAATAGGGTTCCGCCGATAACTAGGTCATTCATATTTCAGAAATCAACAAGCCTTTCTCCATTTTCATTCAGAGTGCCACACCCATATCTTTCCATTGCGCTATCGCTGTTTGTGTTGTCCTTACCGACCTTGGCATTCAGGTCTCCCATGAAGACAGTTCGGTCATGGAGTGGTACTCTCTCTAACTCTGCCTGTCATGTTCCTAATATTCTGTTCGCTTTTTGACTTCTGCTGCACACTGAACATATGTTTTCAGAGAACTATCCACAACGACTCCAAGATCCCTTTCCTGAGTGGTAACAGCTAATTTCCACCCCATAATTTTGTATGTATAGTTGGGATTATATTTTCCAATATGCATTACTTTGCATTTATCAACACTGAATTTCATCTGCCATTTTCTTGCTCAGTCATCCAGTCTTGTGATAATCCTTTGTAAGTCTTAAGAGTCATCTTTGGACTTAACTATCTTGAGTGATTTTGTATCATCTGCAAACTTTGCCACCTCACTGTTTACCTCTTTCCAGATCATTTATGCAGATGTGGAACAGCAGTAGTCCAGTATAGATCTTTTGGGGACTTCACTATTTAACTCTCTCCATTTTGAAAACTGACCATATATTCCTACCGTTTGTTTCCTATCTTTTACCCAGTTACCGATCCATGAGAGAACCTTTCTTCTTATCTCATGACTACCTACTTTGCTTAAGAGCCTTTGGTGAGGGACCTTGTCAAATGCTTTCTGAAAGTCCAAGTACACTATATCCACTGGATCACCCTTGTCCACATTTGTTAACCCCCTCAAAGAATTCTAATAGATTGGTGAGGCATGATTTCTCTTTACAAAAGCTGTGTTGACTCTTCCTCACACATCGTGTTAATTTGTGTGTCTGATAATTCTGTTCTTTACTATAGTTTCAACCAACTTGCCTGGTAAATTAGGCTCACCAGCCTGTAATTGCCAGGACTGCCTCTGGAGCCTTTCTTAAAAATCAGAGTTACATTACCTATCCACCAGGCAACTGGTATAGAGGCTGATTTAAGCGATAGGTTACATATCAGAGTTAGTAGTTCTGCAATTTAATATTTCAGAACTCTTCAGTGAATACAGTACCACTTGGTCCTGATGACTTTTCATTGTTTATCAATTTGTTCCAAAACCTCCTTTATTGACACCTCAATCTGGGACAGTTCCTCAGATTTGTCACCTAAAAAGAATGGCTCAGGTGTGGGAATCTCCCTCACATCCTCTGCAGTGAAGACTGATGCAAAGAATTAATTTAGCTTCTCCACAATAGCCTTGTCTTCCTTGAGTGTTCCCAGTCAATATGGGAATAGTTGAAATCTCCCATTATTACTGGGTTTTCTGTTTTTGCAGCCTCTCTGATCTCCCTAAGAATTTCACAATCATCACCATCCTGATCAGGTGGTCGGTAGTATATTTCTAGTGCTATACTCTTATTATTCAAGCATTTAATTTCTACTCATAGAGATTCTGTGGTACTGTTTGATTTATTTAAGATTTTTACTATATTTGACTCGATGCTTTCTTTCACATATACTGCCACTTCCCCCCAAGTGCAACCTATTCTGTCATTCCTATCTATTTTGTACCCTGGCATTCCCATGTCCCATTGATTATCATCATTCCACCAAGTGTCTGTGATGCCTGTTATATTAATATCATTTACTACAAGGCACTCAAGTTCACCCATCTTAGTAGTTAGACTTCTTGCATGTGTGTACAAGCATTTATAAAATTTGTCAGAATTTAGCTGTCTGCCTTCATGTGAGGTAACAGAATGGGACTCTTTTTCATTTGACTGTTTCTCTTCAGTTCCTACCTGTACTTTATCAACATCTATCTGCTCCTCTTTACCAGGATACAGAGCATCCCCTGTCACGGTTACACACGGCGCCATCATATGTGTCAGTTGAGTCATGTTTCCATGGTGCTGTTTGAAGCATTGTTGCCCTGGCTGGGTGCAAGGCGCTGTCGCTGTGGCTGAGCGCGAGGTGCCAGCCCCGTGGTGCCATTTGAAGAACTGATGCCGTGTCTGGCTGTGAGATACCGTGGTCTGGTGTGAGGCGCCCTGGCTGGGCGTGAGGTGATGTGGCTGTGGCTGGGCATGAAGCGGCATCGCCATGGCCAAGTGTGAGGCCCTGTGCATGAGACGCCATAGCTGGGTGTGAGGTGCTGTCATTGTGGCTGGCTGTGGGGCACTGTTGCCGTGGCTGGTCATGAGGCGATGTCCCCATGGCCAGGCATGAGGTGCTGTGGCCGGGTGTGGGGCGCCGTGGCCGTGGCCAGGCATGAGGTCCCATGCGTGGGCCGGCAATGGGGAACTGTGGCCACTCATGAGCTGATTTGGCCTTGGTCGAGTGTGGGGCACTGGGGCTGGTGTGGGGCCATGGCTGCTATTGAGGTAATTTGGCCGTGGCGGGGTGTGGGGTGCCGTAGCTGGGTCGGTGTGGGGCATCGTGGCCAGGTGTGGGGCGCTGGGGCTGGTGTGGGGCCGGGGCCGCTATTGAGGTGATTTGGCTGTGGCGGGGTGTGGGGCGCCGTGGCTGCTAGTGAGGTGATTTTGCCGTGGCCAGGTGTGGGGCGCTGGGGCTGGTGTGGGGTGCCGTGGCCAGGTGTGGGGCACTGGGGCTGGTGTGGGGCTGTGGCGGGGTATGGGGCGCCGTGGCTGGGTGTGGGGCCGTGGCCGCTAGTGAGGTGATTTGGCCGTGGCGGGGTGTGGTGGCTGCTAGTGAGGTGATTTGGCCGTGGCGGGGTCGGTGTGGGGTGCTGGGGCTGGTGTGGGGCCGTGGCCGCTAGTGAGGTGATTTGGCCATGGCAGGGTCGGTGTGGGGCACTGGGGCCAGGTGTGGGGCACTGGGTCTTGTGTGGGGCTGTGGCGGGGTGTGGGGCGCCATGGCCGCTAGTGAGGTGATTTGGCTGTGGCGGGGTCAGTGTGGGGCCGTGGCGGGGTGTGGAGCTGTGGCCGGGTGTGGGGCGCTGTGGCCGCTAGTGAGGTGATTTGGCCGTGGCGGAGTCGGTGTGGGGCGCTGGGGCTGGTGGGGGGCTGTGGCGGGGTGTGGGGCGCTGGGGCTGGGTGTGGGGCGCCGTGGCGGGGTGTGGGGCGCCGTGGCAGCTAGTGAGGTGATTTAGCTGTGGCGGGGTCGGTGTGGGGCGCTGGGGCTGGTTTGGGGCCATGGCGGGGTGTGGGGCGCTGGGGCTGGGTCCCCGTGGTGGGGTGTGGGGCGCTGTGGCCGCTAGTGAGGTGATTTGGCCGTGGCGGGGTCGGTGTGGGGCGCTGGGGCTGGTGTGGGGCCGTGGCTGGGTGTGGGGCGCCGTGGCTGGGTGTTGGGCCGTGGCGGGGTGTGGGGCGCCGTGGCCGCTAGTGAGGTGATTTGGCCGTGGCGGGGTCGGTGTGGGGCGCTGGGGCTGGGTGTGGGGCCGTGGCGGGGTGTGGGGCACTGGGGCTGGTGTGCGGCCATGGCGGGGTGTGGGGCGCTGGGGCTGGGTGTGGGCCCGTGGCTGGGTGTGGGGCGCTGGGGCTGGTGTGGGGCCGTGGCGGCGTGTGGGGCGCCGTGGCCGCTAGTGAGGTGATTTGGCCGTGGCGGGGTCAGTGTGGAGCGCTGGGGCTGGTGTGGGCCATGGCTGGGTGTGGGGGGCCGTGGCGGGGTCGGTGTGGGGCTGTGGCGGCGTGGGGGGCCGTGGCGCGGTCGGTGTGGGGCTGTGGCGGCGTGGGGGGCCGTGGCTGTGTCCCGGTTCCAACTCCCCTCAGTCCCGCACCCTGTGGTGAGCGGGCTCCCCCCTCCCGCACCGCAGCCCTCCGAGGGCGGGAAGGCGGCGATAGCGCTCGGCTCCTCCCCCGCTGCCACGGGTGACGGACGGACCCGGCCGCCATGGCTATCGAGGCAACGCCGTTGAAACGACTGAGTCTGCCTCGGTAGCCATGGCCGAGGCCGCCCACGTGATCCCCCGGGGGTCGGGTGGGGGGGAGCCTCCCGGTGACTGGTTGCGCTCTGGCCACGCCCTCTCCCGCCCTAGGCCACGCCCCCTCCGTTCCCCACTCTCGGCCCCTGAGGAGACAGTGAGGCCGGGCCGGAGCCGACTATGGCGCCCAGTGGAGACTTGATGGGGGCTGCTGAGGACCTGGCCGACCAGGTGAGGGGGAGAGGTGTCCAGGCTGGGGGCGGCTCCTCCTGGAGGAGCGGGAGCTGGGACTGACCTGCCCCCTCCCAACCGGGAATGGTTTGGTCCATCCCAGCGTGGGAGCCATTGAGGGGGTGGGAGATACCATCTCCCCCAAGGATAGTGAGGGGTGGGACGTACCACCTGCTCCTCTTGTCATGAAGGGGGTGGGTATGGAGAAGGCAGGGAGTGGGGAGGATCGACCATCTACCCCTGGGGAAGGGGCTGTACCACCTACTGCCCCCATAGAGAAGTAATGGGGGATGTACCACTATGGGGAGGGTATTGGGGAAGCCTGTCAAAGATGGGGGGGAGGATATACCACCTGCTTTTCCTCCTCCTTCCCCGGGGGGAGGGCGGAATGTACCAATTGTTGCTTCTTTCTTCCCCCCAAGCGTGGGGCCTTCTGTGGAGAAGGGATGGGGTACCAACCACTCTTCCTGCCTGCCCCCATTGGGGAGCCTGTAGGAGGAGGGGGCATGTACCACCTGCTTCTCCTTCTGCTTGGGGGGAGGGGTGTACCACCTTCCCCCCCCCCCACACACACACAGTAGGAAGAGTGGGGGGAAAGGCTGTGCCATGTGTCTCCCCTCTTCTCCCCCCCCCCCATTGGGGGTGGTATTGAGAAGGAAGGGGACCCACATCTTCTGGTTTGCAGCGGGGTAGGGCGTACAGGGCACCCAGCCTGGGATTTGCGAGGCTACTATTTGTAGTACTGGGGAAGGCAGGTCTAGGCCCACCCATATCTAAATCTCCCCCCCGTCCTCCTTCAGCTAGGGGGTGGGGGAGGAACCACTAAGCCCAGCACACAATTGATTTCTGGTGACAAAAAATGAAAAAACAAGAGCGGGAGTGAGGTCAAAGGTAAAATCAAGAATCTGGGGAGGAAGGGGACAAAGAGCACAGAACCCCTGACAGTGCCCAGCATGCCTCACACATGTCTAGTAAGTGAGGCTGGTGCAGCTTGGGATGCTCTGTTGACTTGAATTGGCATTTCTTTTTGTGCCTTGAACCATGAAGTAATGAATCTGATGGGATTAAAATTTCTGCTCTCCTGACTATTTCCAGCTGATCTCAATTCCCTCAGAATAAACAAACCCAAGGACAGAACAGGGGAATTCATTGTCCTGAGCACTGTGTGCAAGGGGTCAGTTATACTGGGAGAGGGAATCTTCATGTCAATAGTTCAGTCCCATTCCACACCAATAGTAATCCAGCATTACCTCGTGATAATCAGACTTCACTAACTGATTAGTGAATTGAACCTCACAGCCCATGAAAGGTAGGTGTTATCCCCATGTTGCAAATGGGGAAACCGTAGCACAGATCGGGGAAATGACTCACCTGTGGTTATACAGTGAATCAGTGGCGGACCTGGGAGTTCTGACTTCATCTCAGCCTACACAGACTGCAGAATATCTTCATAGCGCTCATGAGTCTCAACTAAACTCCTACTAGGACTTGCACAATCGCTGTCAGTCTTGCAGTTGGCTCTCTTGCCAGAGGTAAAAAAAAGTCCATATTTAGACGGGGATTTAAAGGTATGATGTCAGCACATGCTAACCTGTTTGAAAGATCTAGGGTAGGCAATGCAAGCTGCCTTCAACACGTGCTAAAGTGGTCAAGTTACAGTCTTGGCTAAGTTGTGTTAGACTTTTAAAATGTGTGTTAGTTAATATCACACCTTCAAGCCTCCTCTCAGAGAATGGTATTTGGCTTATCCCTAGAAGGAGTCTCTCCAGCTCAGGTATGCTGGCAGGGGTTGCATGTGTTTATGAAGTTTGCCTCACTATTTCCCATTTTGTAACCATCCTGGGGATAAGTAGCTCATTTTCCAGAGCTGTCAATGTGGCACCTTGATTTGATCCTAGGGCAAAGGGGTTTGGGACTCTAATTTGTGTTATTGCTCAGTCTCAGTTGAGGACACAACAAACTCCAGTTAACGCTTGAGCTGATTCTGAGCATGTGCTTTACAGGATGTCTTTTGGTGTCTCTGTTGTGCAGTAGGCAACAGTGCACAAAGCCTGGAAACATCTTGACATGATTGTGTTTAAAATGGATATTGGGAATAGTTAGGAGGATTTAGGGCTTGTATTCCAAGTACACGGTACATTGCTTACAATTGTAAATTGAGCCCCATGCATTTTACTTTCTTGATCCGGACCTTAAAACTCAGGCAGCTGTCCAGTCTGAATGGGTATTAGAGATCCCAAGGTCTGACTTGTGCAGGGTTCCTGAGCGAAAATTCCCCCTTCCCAGTTCTCAGCTTGCTTGTGCACTACCTGCTGCCATCCTTCCCAGATGTGGCTGCTTCCCTCTGGTGTTCTGTGGAACCCTGTTACCTGTATAGATCAGGACGATATGAAATTCATTCAGATAAATAAAGCCCTGCAAATCTGCGGATATCTGCTTTATATCCATGGACCATGTTTGCGGATGCGGATACAAATTTTATTTTTGCGCAGGGCTCTACTAATTAAACAGGGGTTTTGGTCTGAGCACGCTTAACTGATGGACCCTAGAGCAGTGCTTCTCAAGCTATCTGATGTGAGGGACCGGCAATTTTTTTTTTCAAATGTGCACGCGGACTGGCAGCCGATGGCTCGTGGACCGGCACCGGTCCGCGGACCACCACTTTGGGTAGCACTGCCTTAGAGGATGTAACCCAGTTTCAGATAACGGGGATTTGGGGATTAAACTGATTTCTGCTCAACTGATTGCTCAAATCTGACAGATGGGGACCATAAAGCTATGTAGCCAGCTAGTTGCTTTGGGAGCCTTCAGGATAGGAAGGCATTATAGAAATGTAAGTAGTGGATAAAGGATTTGAGGTAGTCCCATAAATCCTAAAGTCAGAAGGGACCATTAGAGCATCTAGTCTGACCTTCTGTATATTGCAGACCATAGAATTTCACTCAGTTACCCCTATACTGAGCCCAATAACTTGACTTTTTTGCAACCCCTTTATTCTGCTTTTTCCTCAGCATTGTGTTCTGGCATGTGGATCTAGTGAGTTTTCTTTAAAAAGAACAGGAGTACTTGTGGCACCTTAGAGACTAACAAATTGTACTCCTGTTCTTTTTGCAGATACAGACTAACACGGCTGCTACTCTGAAATCTGAGTTTTCTTTGGCACTGTCCTCTCTCAAACTAGAAGTATGTCTAGATTAAAGTTAAATTGAGCTCCTTAGAAAGCACATGTGGTGTCCTGTGTTATCCACACAGACACTTTTAAATCCTGCAACTAAGCAGTCTCCTCCCCTGCTTCAGTGAATCTCTACTGTGTGGGTCTACAGAATTAATGCACAGCGTAGAGCTGTGTGAATTACCTGCTCTTCAGAGTAGCTTCCTGCAGCAGTCCTACCGCTTCAAAGGTGTCCTGATATGTTTTTCCAGAGAGTTTAAACTGGGAGTTGGGACTCTTGGGACCTACTCCCAGTTTTGGAAGGAGAGTGTATTCTAGTGGGTAGAGCAGAGGACTGGGAGTCTGGACTCGTAGGTTCTATTCCTGGCTCTGGAAAGGCATGTGGAGTGGTCAGAGCAGAGGCTGGGAACTGCTGACTCATACAACCTTAGAAAAGTCAACTTGCGGCTCTCACGTCAGTTTCCGCATCTTTAATATGGGGCTAATACCTGCCTCCCAGAGGCAAAGGGAAGATTTATTAATGGAAGTGTGCAAGACGCCCTGAGATTCTCCTCTGAGCAAAGTATTATCGCTTTTGGAGCTGGGTAACCTAACAACTTGTTGCTTCAGCTGCTGTGGGCCATTGTTTTCTGACTCTCTAATGCTGCCTTTTGTTCTTCCTCCTCTGGCCATATCTTCCCCCTCCAGTTCTTACGGGTGACGAAGCGCTACCTACCTCACCTGGCTCACCTCTGTCTGATCAGCACCTTCCTTGAGGATGGGATACGGATGTGGTTTCAATGGAACGAGCAGCGGGATTACATCAATATGTCGTGGGGGAGCGGCATCATCTTGGCCACGCTATTCGTGTTAATCAACATGTCTGGACAGCTGGGTAAGAGCCCTCCCACCTCAGTGACGCTTCTGAGCTGCTGTTTGGGAGGGAGCCTGGGTACAAAATCATAGAAGGGACCTCGAGAGTTCATCTAGTCCAGACCCCCTCCATGCTGAGGCAGGGCCAAGTAACCTAGACCACCCCAGTGATGGATTCCACAACCTACCTTGATCAGTCGCTCCAGTGTTTAACTATCCTTAGAATTAGAAAGTTTTTCCTAATAGTTTACCCTAATCTCCCTTGCTGCAAATTAAGCTGATGGAGGACAATTAACCGCTATCCTCTTTGGCAACCTTTTACGTATTTGCAGACTGTTATCAGCTCCCCCCTCAGCCTTCCCTTCTCTGATCTAACCTTGCCCAGTTTTTTTAACCTTTCTTAGTAGGTCATGTTTTCTAAACCTTTTACCATTTTCGTTAATCTTCTCTGGACTCTCGAATTTGTCCACATCTTTCTTAAAGTGTAGTGCCCAAAAATGGACAGAGTACTCCAGCTGAGGCCTCATCAGTGCCAACTCGAATGGAATAATTACCTCCCATTCGGGCTGTCAAGTGATTCAAAACATTAATCTTGATTAATCACGGTGTTAAACAATAATAGAATACTATTTATATAATATTTTTGGATGTATTCCACATTTTCAAATATATTTATTTAAATTACAACACAGAATACAAAGTGTACAGTGCTCACTTTATAGTATTATTTTTTATTATAAATATTTACACTGTAAAAATAAAAGAAATAGTATTTTTCAATTCACTTAATACAAGTACTGTAGAGCAATCTCTTTATCATGAAAGTTGAACTTACAAATGTAGAATTATGACCAAAAATAACTGCATTCAAAAGTAAAACAATGTAAAACTTTAGAGCCTACAAGTCCACTCAGTCCTACTTGTTTAGCCAATTGCTCAGACAAATAAGTTTTACGTTTGCAGGAGATAATGCTACCTTGCAATGTCGGCTACAAAAGTGCCAAGCGAACATCTGTTCTCACTTTCAGGTGATGTTGTAAATAAGAAGGAGGCAGCATTATCTCTCGTAAATGTAAACAAACTTGTTTCTCTTAGCGATTGGCTGAGCAAGAAGTAGGACTGAGTGGACTTGTAGGCTCTAAAGTTTTACATGGTTTTGGTTTTGAGTGCAGTTATGTAACAAAAAAAATCTACATTTGTAAATTGCACTTCGCGATAAAGAGATTGCACAATGGTACTTGTATGAGGTGAATTGAAAAGCAATTTCTTTTGTTTATCATTTTTACAGTGCAAATATTTGTAATAAAAATACTATAAAGTGAGCACTGTGCACTTTGTATTCTGTGTTGTAATTGAAATCAATATATTTGAAAATGTAGAAAAACATGCAACATATTGAATACCTTTTAATTGGTATTCTGTTGTTTAACAGTGTGATTGAAACTGCGATTAATTTTTTTAGTTAATCGCGTGAGTTAGCTGCGATTAATCGACAGCCCTACCTCCCATGTCTAACGTATGATGCTGCTGTTAACACATCCCAGAATATTTGCTTTTTTCACACCAGCATCACACAGTTGACCCGTAGTTAGTTTGTGATCCACTATAACCCCCAGATCCTCTTCTGCAGTACTGCTGCCTAGCCAGTTATTCCCCATTTTGTGCTTCTGCATTTGGTTTGTACATAGGTGACTTTTCCACCCCTTCCCGGCCTCTCCCCAGCTCTGCAAATGCTGAGCATCGCACAGAGGCAGTATTTCACTGCAGAAGCTGGAATCCTTGAAATAACAACACTCTTCCTGTCTCTGGCACCTTCCACATTGGGATCTCATAGTGTTAAACTTCATGTGCCCCAGGGTGGTATGTCCCTCTTATGCAGATGGGGAAACTGAGGCACAGAACACAGAAATGACTTTTCCATGGTCACGTAGTGAGTCAGGGGCAGAGTCTGAAGTAGAGCGTAGATCTCCTGTGATCTTCCACCATACCTCTGGAAAAAGACCTCTAAGGTCCTCTAGTCAAGTGTCCCTCCGAGGTTGTTCTATGGAGAAGCTCCTTTTCTAATTCTGATAAGACTCATGTGGCTGTCTTCCCTGACTGTGCTACGCTGGTGGTAAAATGCCCCAAACTCCCTCAGAGAGAAGAGTGAGTATTGAAAGGGCCACCTGTGTTTTGTTCACCTGCTTTGGCTCTGGTGCTGATTTTTTGCATTCTCTGTGTCTCTGTTGCAGTTGGGTGCGTTCTAGTCCTGGCCAGGAAGTTTGTTCCTTACGCTTGTTTTGGCCTGTTTGGGATTATCTTAATGCAGGTGAGTGGGAGACGGGCTCTCTTCAAGACACTGCTCCAGACAGGAGTGCTGGATGCCATGGTTAGCAAAGATTCCCCCGGCTGCTTGGTGGATTGATAGTAGTGGGCGCTGATGGCCAGTGGCTGTGGAAAGATATGAGCTGGAGAGCCCTAAAAGCTAGAGAATAGAAAAGACTAATGACCTCTTACTATTATTAGGGTTTGTCTACATGGGGAGTTAATCAGGAACAGCTATTCAAGAGTATGGGTGAATTCTCAATTCTAAAGTGGATTAAGCTAATTCAGAATAAAGCACTTCAATTCCGAAACAAAAGCGTCCACACATGAAGTTAATCAAGAAAAGTGAATCTGCTTTAAATTCACACCCTCCCTTACTCGGGATTAATGTTCATATGTTGACAATCCTTTAGTCTGTGTCTTGCCTGGGGCAGGATTGTGCCCTTCGCTCTATTCTCTAAAGTTTTTTCTAGTTGAATGTGTAAATGTCACAAGCACCCAGGGCTTCTATCCCTTCCCTGGGAGAGACTACAGCACAGCCTAATACATCTCACTGTCTGGAAATGTCCTGCTATTCAGCCTAAATGTTCCCCTTCCTTAGAATCATAGAATATCAGGGTTGGAAGGGACCTCAGGAGGTCATCTAGTCCAACCCCCTGCTCAAAGCAGGACCAATCCCCAATTTTTGCCCCAGATCCCAAATGGCCCCCTCAAGGATTGAACTCACAACCCTGGGTTTAGCAGGCCAATCGTTCCTCCTGATCACCCCCCATTCTGTTAAACTAAATTTCTCACCTGTCATGATATCCTGCCCCCTTCAACTCTATTTGTAGATCATTATGTCCACCTACATCTTAATCATTGCTAGGCCACAGTTAGCTCTTTTAAAGATGGTGCGGTGGGTGGAGCGCTAGCATGAGACTTGGGAGAGACCCCGGTTCAATTCCCTGCTGTACCAGGGCTGGAGCACCCACGAAAAAAATTAATGGATGCCCAGTGCCCACCAGTGGCCCCACCAGGCAGCGCCTCCCCCTCACCCCCAGTGCCTCCCGCCTGCCAGCAGGCCCTGCCAATCAGCTGCTCTCCACTCCCCTCCAGCGCCTGCCGCAGATCAGCTGTTCAGCCCTGTGCAGGAGGTGCTGGGGAGTGAGGGGGCGGAGTGTGGGCGGGGTAGAGCAAGGTCAGGGCGTGCTCGGGGAAGGGGATGGAGGTGGGAAGAGGTGAGGTGGGGGCCTGGAGTGGAGTGGGGGTTGAGCCCCGCCCAGGGAAATTAGGAAGTCGGCACCTGTGCTCTTGGGAACCAAAACCCAGGGAGAGACTTAAATGATTTGCCATCCGCACAGTGGGGATAGTAGCCCTGCCCTGCCTCACGGGATAAATACGCTGAGGACTCTGTGGTGCTCGCCATTGACTTGCTGCGGGGTCTCTCTGTGCTTCAGTTTCCTGCTCTGTAACGTGAAATTGAAACTGACTCCTCTTCCATGGGGCTTAACTTTTGAACAATTCCTTGAGATCATCTGGTGCAACCAGCTGAACCTATTACCTGGCCACAGGGTTTAAACTGGTGGTTTCTGTTTTGCAGACAGTCGCTTACAGTATTTTATGGGATCTCAAATTCCTGATGAGGTGAGTTTCAGCTGATGAATGGAATTGGTACTACTTAGCCACAAAGAAATGAGGGCAAGGCCTGGCTCCTAAAGGCAATCCCTGACTCCAGCGATTAGAACAGGAAAAATGGAGGAGAAGACTCCTGGGTGCTTAACCTCTCTCTGCCACTGACTTCCTATCTGACCTTAGCCAAGTCACTGCCACTCTGTGCCTCAGTTTCCCCACCTGTCAGTCCCTTCTGGTAGGGTTCAGGTTTCACTAATGAACCCAAGTGCAATGTGATTCCAGGATGGTAAGGCGAGCAATGTGGCTTGGTGGGGGCTTGTGTAACCCACTGGTGAGTGTGTGCTACAGGTCCCCCGCTGTGCCCGATCCACAGGGGATATGAGTCTGTTACAGCCCCAGCTAGAGAGACTGGGCTCTTGCTTTAAGCTGGAGGTTCCCAGTTCCATACTTGGCATGGCAGCCGTCACATGTTAGAAGACAGTAGCTCCGTCATCCGTTGATCCTTTTGCTTCCCCCTGCTGCAGGAACCTTGCCCTAGGAGGTGGGCTGCTGCTGCTACTGGCAGAGTCCCGCTCTGAAGGGAAGTCCATGTTCGCCGGCGTCCCCACCGTGGACGACATCTCACCGCGACAGTACATGCAGCTGGGGGGGAGGCTCCTGCTTGTGCTCATGTTCATGACACTACTGCACTTTGAACTCAGTGCTTTCACCGTAAGTGGCCTTTGACACTCCCTGTCACCTTATCCTGGGTCCCTCTCTGCTTCAGACAGCCCATCCATCAGTGGGGCTGGACACTGCACTAGCCCGGAAGCAAAGGGATTGCCACGCCCTCCATGGTTAAGCCTGTGATGTCCTCCCCTTTCACTTCAGGGGCCCTTCGTGCTGTTGGATTCTCCCCTGTAACCCACACACAGCAGCAGTGTAGGCAGGCGACTTGGCTGCTCCGTGTTGCAGGTTCCATGCCCTGTTTGGCATGTGTGTGGGAAGGAAAGCGGGGAGGTTACTCCACTGCTGGTCAGTCAGGGGGAGAGTGAGCAGAGGCCTCAGACCTCCTGACCCACCTGACCCTGCCTTGAGCTAGTGCAGTGGGCTGGATAACGTGGTCTTGCATTTTTGCTGCTTCCGCATTCCAGTCCAAACCACCTTCTTCACTTTCCAAGCCCTCCACGTGCAGCCAGCTCCTCTGCCCTGAAGAGTCTAACAAGCAAGACCCAAAAAAGGGGGAGAATAGGCCAGGTATGGGAGGCTGCGGAGAGATGGGTGCGGTGACCAATGCAGGAAGAATCCCTAGGAGGAGCTGGGCATGAAGGAAGATGGAACTGAGATGATGATCTTGGGGTTTATTCTCAGTTCTGGGGAGAAGTGTTGGTCTAGCCCTGAGCAGGGAACTGAGAGCCAGGACACCTGAGTTCTATTCCTGGCTCCGCCACTGACTTGCTGTTTGTGAAGTGCTTTCAGCTCCTGGCATAAAAGAGCTGTGCAGGTACTCACGTCTCCTGATATTTTCCCCCATCCCAGATCTTCCAGGACATCTTTGGCATGGCGTTGATCATCTTAGTGGCCATTGGCTTCAAGACCAAGCTGGCCGCCCTTACCCTGGTCATCTGGCTCTTCGTAATCAATCTGGTACAGAATGCGTTCTGGAACATCCCCACCTACAGGCCTCTCCATGACTTCCTAAAGTATGACTTTTTCCAGACCATGTCGGTAATAGGGGGCCTGCTGCTGGTGGTGGCGCTGGGCCCAGGAGGAGTGTCAATGGACGAGCACAAAAAGAAGTGGTGAAGACAGGAGGAGACTGAAGAACAGGGAGGAGGCTTGGGGCAGACGGGGTGAGGGTGGGGGGGAATCTTTCATTACAACTTTTTTAAACTTAGTCCCATTTGTATATTATTTTTTTCCTCCCCCATTCTGTTCTCTGGAGGTTTATCATTGTTCACTGTTGCCTTATCAGGATAGAAGAGTCTTTTCTATCCGGTTGGACACATGTGTAAATTAAAATATATATTCTATTCTACGGCCCTTGAGCCTTGTGTGCTGGTCCCTTAAGGCCTGACTTCGTAATGAGCCCCTCTGCTATCCTGAGTTTGGATCATTATATAGGGCCCCTTTTGGAATATATCAAGAAGGCCCAAAAGGTTTACTGTCCTCTGACCTCGCAGTCTCCTTATTGGTGGGTCAGCAGAGCCTTGCTGAGCCCCAGAATAAAGACATGGCCGTGAGCACAGTTTAACGGAAGAACTGAAAGAGGGAAGAGAGGCAGTTACCTTCCTGCTGCTGGTACAAACAGCTTCCTTCTCTCCCTGAGCCAGGAGGCACACACCTTTCAGAGTTACTTCCTGAGATGGGTGCATTCTATAGGGGCTGTCTGGCTGTGCCAGACACATGCACCCAGCCAGCTCAGTACTTCTGTCACAGTCTTACACCGTAAATATTGGAAACGTCAAGGCTTGCCTTCCCTGGCTTTGCTGGGGGACTCCTTGGAGGTCTGAAAGGCAGATGATGAACTTTTGCAAACCTTAACTGAAGGATGCTGCAGTGTTGATGCTTTAACACTGAGATCTTTTCTCCCAATATATGTGGGTGTTTGAGTTAAATAGGTATTCAGCAACCCCCAAAAGACAGTGTTTTAAACGACTGATCAGCTATTTATACTTCAGTATCTGCAGTGTTATTCTGCCAGTTCTCCAGTTGTCCATAAAGCCCTCTGGGGCAGATGTGGCCTGACTTTTTAATGTAAAAAGCAGGAATACCCCCCATCTTATCTGTCTTCCAAATCACAGTTCCAGGCTTTCTTTACATGGAAGCACAAGTCACAATTTTTGTTTCCCGGGGAGGTGGGGGGGAGAGGGGGGCAGGTCACCATTAATAACATTGCAAAGGGTGATGTCACTTTAGCAATACACAACTTCAGTCCCAAACCCTGCAGCCTCCTCAGTGGATGTTTGGATTAAGGCTTGGGTCGTTTGACCCTTTCTTCGGGGCTGTCTGTTTTGAAGGAAGGCAGTGTCTCCTGGAATGAGCATCGTGACCAAGGGGGTATCTGTGCCTTATTTCCAGTTATGCCATCAGTGGGAAAACTGCTACGTCTGGAGCCAGATCCCGACTGCAAATCGGTTGGGGTGGGAAGGCTATTTTGAGTGGCAGCTTGGCCTCAAGGTTACGCGGCGTCGGCACTAGACTATAACAAGCAACTGTAAGCAAAGGTGAACGAAAGTGAGCTGGGCTGGGGGCGGTCAGGTGCTCTGGCTGTGTGATCCTGAGGGTAGAAGAAGGAGATGCAGGTAGGCAGTTTGCTGTCTCTGTATGGCTCAAAGTTCTTCTCCTGCTGTCCGAGGTGTGTGTGCATGTATCTGCTAGGAGAATCAGAAATACAGGACTGGAAGGTACCTCGAGAGGTCATCTAGTCCAGCTCCCTGAGGGGGGACCAAATAAACCTCTAGAGCACTAGCCCTCAAACTAGGGGCGTGGCTTGTGCAGGGAAAGCCCCTGGTGGCCCGGGCCGGTTTGTTTACCTGCCGCGTCCACAGGTTCGGCCGATCGCGGCTCCCACTGACCACGGTTCGCCACAGCAGGCCAATGGGGGCTGCGGGAAGGGCAGCCAGCACATCCCTCGGGCCACACCGCTTTCTGCAGCCCCCATTGGCCTGGAGCGGCGAACCGCGGCCACTGGGAGCCGCGATCGGCTGAACCTGCGGACACGGCAGGTAAACCGGCCCGCCAGGGGCTTTCCCTGAACAAGCGGCGCCACTAGTTTGAGGGCCACTGCTCTAGACCATCCCTGACAGGTGGTGTTTGTTTAACCTGTTCTTAAAATCCTCCAGTGATGGGGATTCCTCAACCTCCCTTGGAAGCCTGTTCCAGTGCTTAAATGTCCTTACAAAGTTTTTCCTAAGATCTAACCGAAATCTCCTTTGCTGCAGACTAAGCTGATTGCTTTTTGTCCTACCTTCAGTGGACACAGAGAACAATCTCTCACTGTTCTCTTTGTAACCACCCTGACATATTTGAAGACTGTTACCAGGTCCCTCCTCAGTCTTCTTTTCTCAAGACTAAACATGCCCGGTTTTTCTAACCGTTCCTCAAAGGTCAGGTTTTCTAGACCTTTAATTATTTTATTTTGGGAACTGCCCAATCCCGAATATCTAGAATCTCACCTGCCACACAGGGCCAGAGCTCTTGTCCGTTGGATACTTTGCCCTTTACTGTTGCCAGTGTCCGGTGCTTCAAAGGAAGGGACGGATGCCTGCCAGACAGCTTGTCTGCTCTATGTGGCTTACATGGCAGGTGGACAGTCTGGGCAAGGGAACCAAGTTCAGGGGTAGCCTTCAGCTGCTCTTGATAGGCTGCTAGGACTTTGTTGGGGATACAGCTAGCAACGGAGCTGCCTGCTCTGAACCTGCCCCCCACCTTTGTTACTACTTGGTTCTGCTTTCTAATGTAGATGGGATTTGCACCATCGGTCAGCAAACAGTACAGGCCTTGGGCAGTCCAAGCCTTTGACGTGTACTCACTGGTCCCTGTCTAGGCTGTTATCAGAGAATTGAAGCGGATTGGCTGTTCTGCTTAGGGCCCTTGATCTTGAGCAAGTTCCTTAACTGGCTGTTCCATACAGAAGATGATTAAACAAATCTGGCCGCCTTTTATTTCCCCTCTCCTCCAGCAAGAGCCTGCCTAGAGAAAAGATTTGATGCATCTTAATGAGATGAGGGCCCCTGGCCAGTCCAGCTGTTCTGCTCTGGGCCTCTTCTCTTGTGGGTGTGGGGTAAAGTTCTGCAGAGCTCCTGCTCTGGAGCACTGGGCCAGGCTGGCTCTCCCGCCCACCCTGTCCAGCACGTCTACTGCCGCTTGCTCTCTGCAACAAAGCAGTCTTGGAACTGGGGGCAGAGATTAAGAGCTTTGCAAGTGTTTTCCATGGCTACAACTTGCACTGCAGGTTATATCTGATAAGAGCCTGGTCGAATCATTGAGAGCTCTGATAATATATCATATTTCCTATAGAGCGCTTCGTGCAAGGGTTTGAGAGAGCTTTGCAAAGACAGGTCCTCTTATCCCTAACTTTCAGATGGGGAGACTGTGGCACACCGACAGGGGACATGAGCTGGCTGAGCCGTCACAGGCTGGGGCCAAGAGAAATTAAATGCCTTCTTTATAATCTTGTGAGTTGCTAAGATACCAGGGGGAGTAACAAGAACCTAGAGAGGGACAGAGCTGGGAATAGCGTCCAGCAGTCCTGGCCCAAGCCCTGTGCACTAGCCAACAAAGCATGTTGCCTCCAGTTGTCAATTAGCTGCTCCAGGGATCTCCCTTTAAGAATAATCTACTAGCCTGCCCTGTTAGTCCTGAGCTAATTCTCTGGTCTCCCAAGATATGGCCCAAGACTCTTTCTAGTCAAGGCTGTGAACTCCATGGCTGCTTGTGCGCTCTTGCAATCCCAGCCCAGCTGGCAAAGGCTTTCTCCATTCCAGAGCCAGCTCTTGGCAATCTCTCCTCCCCCTCCCTTCTATTTTAGAAGCTGTCAAACTGGTTTAATGTTCTGATGTGTCTCATAAAAAAGGCTGTGATACCCTATCCTTGAGTCAAGCTCCCCGGGCTCTGAGGCCAGAGCAAAGCCAGAGGGAGTGGATGGACAGTGCCAAAGAGGGAGATCTCTTCTACGGTCACTGTGACTCAAAATCCACCTGGGTAAAATATGGCACATGTTATAGCGAGCTCACTCTGATTTTGTCACCCCAGCAACCACGAGACTGGCTTAAAATGTCAAAGAAGTTGGGTTTTGTCCATGTGCTGGCTGGTTTCAGAACCATTGCAGAGAGGCACGTTTCCAGGAGTTCCCGTGCAGCTGTGGGGTCTAGAATTTTTTTGACAGGAGCTGGGAGGGATATTCAACCATTTCTTTCTTAATCTTGTGACTCCAGGAACTGGAGCATTAAGGGAAATGCGGCACCCCCGTCCCATGCTGCTCTGTAGCCCCACCCCCTGGGATTCATTAACACCCTCCGCCCCAGTGCCTTCTAACCCTGCCCTCACTTCGAGTGCCAATGGGTTGCAGTGATTTTTTTAAAGTGATCAGAATCCTACGATCGGCCAGCAGAAGTCCTGGCAATAAGAAGTGGCATTAGCGTTACTGTTGTGCTTGTTCCATTATTTCAAAACACAACGGCTTTTTAGTCTCTCCGGGGCAGAGCAGCTTGTTAAAACAGGGCAATTTTTAAACCAAGATTAGATGGTTTTTTAAAAGATTTGCTCTAGTTCACACGGGAGTGAATTCAGGGAAGTCCTATGGCCTGGGTTGTATAGAAGGTCAGGTCTGATCTACACTAGAAAATTAGGTGTGGTTTAACGACGTCGGTCGGGGTGGTGTTAGTTAAGCTAACCTAACTCCCCGTGTAGACACTGCTGGGTTGATGGAAGAATACTGTCACTGTTTCATCTGACATAGCTACTGCCTCTCGGGGAGGTGGACTAGCTATGCCAAAGGGAGAACCCCTCCTGTCGGCGTAGGTAGTGTCTACATTAACATGGAGCTGTTGTAGCGTTGTAAGTGTAGACAAGGCCTCCGATTAGATGATCAAAGCGGCCCCTTCTGGCCTTTACAGTCTATGAATACGTATAACTCCTGGAGTGCTCTCTTGGTTCAGACCACTGTTTATCAAGCTTCCCATCATCCCTCTGCTTTACAGTTGTGGAAACTGAGGCACAGAGCCATGGCTTGATCAAAGTCATGCAGCCAGTCAGCAGCGGAGCCTGGATTAGAATCCACAAGCTTCCATGCTACTCTATGCCCTGCAGCTCCACTGAGAGCAATCCCTAAAGCAGAGCTAGCTGGAGGTGAATAGCCCATTTGCCTTCAGCTAATTACACAGCTCTGGGCTGCATTTTGTTCTTTGCAATGGCAGCATGTGAAAAATGTAGGCTAAATCACAGGTGTGGATTAGGCAGCCTAAATATAGCCAAGAAAGCATGCCCTATTTAAAGGCAATCAACACTTAAACCTCAGTTTTCTCTGAATTGTCTTAGAGCTTCAGCAACTGCATAAACAAGGGACCCATGCTTAGCACCCCTGCCTTCTTTGAGTTGCTCTCAGTGGTGTTCTGCCTTTCTAAATCTGTCCCCACTTGGGCCGTGATTGCAGACAAGAGGAAGAGTGGGCCAGTGGTGAGGTCACTCCTCAGCTCCACTGTGTCCTCACTGTGTGGCCTTGTGCAAGTCACTTAGGCCCAAATTTTTAAATGTATTTAGGTGCCTAAAGGTACATTTAGACCTGGGAACTTTTAACATCCCACTTCGGTGCCTATCTACATCTTTAGACACCTAAATACCTTTAAAAATCTAGCTCTAAAGCCCAGATCCACAAAAATATTTAGACTGCTGTTAGTTTGGAGACTCAATACCTTCATGGATCTGGGGCTCAGTGTCTCTGTACCTCCCAACTACAAAGTGGAGTTGATACTTCCCTACCTCCTCGGGAGGTTGTGAGGATAAATATGATAAAGATTATGAGGTGCTCCTCATGCATTAATAGGGGCCCTTGAACAAAGAATAGGGAGCCAGGACTAGAATTTAGGAGTCCTGCGTGCCCCCCACCCTCCCACCATCACCTGCTCAGCAGTGGCCCCCTTAGACAGATGTTCAATACCACGTTTTCTGAAATGGAACAATTCTAGCTGAACTTGCTCTCTTTTAATGAGGAATAATAATACAACCTTTCCACTTTCCTCCCTTCATCGCAAAGTGCTTTACAAAGGCTGGGGAACTCTTGTAATCCTTGATTTACAACAGGGAAAAGTGGGGGGGGGGGAAGGGACTTGCCCTAAAGGTGTCACAGTAAGTTAGCCAAGCTGCCTTGGAACAAAAACCAAGGCGTGCTCCCTCTCAGTTCCCCACCCCACGCCAGCCACCCTCACCTGCCAGAGCTGGGGATCCTGGTACCCAGCTTCACGCAGGCACGTGCAGCATCGTGACATGCAGCCTCTTCCTATTACTTGGAAAGATGCCCTACCCGCAAGCCTGATTATACACGGATCTAAGCCTGTTGCAATGAAAATATTCTGCCTCTCTCTCTGCTGCTGATTCCCATTAATCTTGGGTTTGCCATGTTTCTTTTATAAATGTGGCCAGCCACTGAGTCATAACCCTAAATCCCTTCCCTGCATACCTGTCCCATTTAAAATGGGCTCTCAGCTGCTTTGCTGCCCGGAGTGGGATTATGTTAATGT
Organism: Chelonia mydas; assembly: GCF_015237465.2. Classification (NCBI taxonomy): domain Eukaryota; kingdom Metazoa; phylum Chordata; order Testudines; family Cheloniidae; genus Chelonia; species Chelonia mydas. The sequence continues at coordinate 16,348,454 of NC_051260.2, forward strand.
CCCTGCATCTGCATTTTCCCTTCCCACTGTTCTAGTCACTTACAAATGTCCTTATTTGTCATAATCTGCTTGCTTTGTTCCTCAGCGACTGCTATGAAGAGAGGCAGTGTGGTCCAGGGGCTAGAGCAAGGGGGTTTCGGATCAAGACTCCTGGGTTCCATTGCCATCTTTACCGTGATGCACTAGGTCAGCTCAGGCAAGACACAGTATTCTTTGTATTTCAGCAGTACCTAAAAGCTCCAATCAAATTTGGCTTCAGGTCCATGGTGCTAGTCCCATTTCCTGCTATCTGCCTGGTTCCCCCCTTGATAATGGGGTACATAATACCTGCCTACTGTGGGGGTGGGAAGCATGCCTCATCCTCTGTGTTAAGGATTACCTAATTAATATGTACCTGCATTGTTACCCCTGGTTTACTGATGAGGAAACTGAGGCATAGAAAGGGGACGTGACGTGCCCAAAATTATGTACTGATTCGTTGGAGGAGTCAGGGGTAGAACCCAGGAGTCCTGCAACCCAACTACGAGCTGTGGCCACTGGACTCCACCCCCAGCCCAGATCTAATGTCCCAACCCAGGAATCCTGCTGCCTCATCACCTCCTCTAGCCCTTAGGTCCCACCAGTGGTGTCAGACCTGGGAAAAGAAACCAGGTGTCCTGCCTCTCAACCAGCGGTTTAGCCATGTGCTAAGGCTCCCCGCCCTGAGGTGGGAATCGAGCCCAGGACTCCCAAGTCCCAACATGCAGGAGGAGCCCTGGCAAAGGCTCGGGCGCTTGGGAGGGCATTTCACTACCCCTACGATTCTGCGAATCACCCCTTGATCCCAAAGCAGGTTTCAACGCCTCTGTCCGCTGAGCCAGCCCTGGAGAGGGGCCGGGGGGTTATTTCCCAATCCTGCAGGGCGGGGGGCATGAGCCTGAACTATCCATGGCCTCCCGCTCCCCCTCGATCCCGTCCCCCCAGTGCCAAGACCTGGTTCTTCTCTCCCATTTGGGGGGGGGGGGTGCAGACAGGGCAGCGGAGTTTTGGGTTGTTTAGGGTTGCCAACGCTCCAGGATGGTCCTGCAGCCTCCAAGACTTACAGATCAATCTTTAATTAAAGATCATGTCACGCGAGGCAATCCCCAGGAACCCCTCCACCCAAACTTGGCAACCCAACGCCTTGCTATTTAGGGTGACGGGAGGGAGAGACGCCCCCGCCGCCGGGCAGGGGGGCTGCTGGGGCTTGCGGGCCCTGCTCCGGAGTCCAGCTGGGTGGCACCCCCCACCTCCCCATCGCGAGCCCCGCCGCCGCCCAGCCAGAGCCCGCCACGTGGGTACCGCTGCAGCTGGCGGGGGGCGGGGCCCGGGGGGCGGGGCCACAGGGCGGGGGAGGGGCCGAGCTAAGGCGACTGTTGATGACAGGGAGGAAGAGGAGGAGGCAGAGGAGGAAGAGGTTAGTGATCGGGCTTGCGTTGGGGGAGGGAAACCTCAGGGCCCCCCCCCCCCCCGACCAGATACTTATGGGGGGTTTCCTGTCTGTCCCCTCCCTCTCATCCCCACACACCGTCCCCCTCTGTCCCCATATACTGGGGGGGCCTCTCTGCCCCCAGCCCGGTACTGGAGGGCTCCCTCTCTGCCCCCCACATTGTGGGGTGTAACTCTGCCCCCTCTCCCCCACACACCCCTATACTGGGGGGCTCCCTCTCTGCCCCCCACATTGGGGGGTGTAACTCTGCCCCCTCTCCCCCACACACCCCTATACTGGGGGGCTCCCTCTCTGCCCCCCTCCCTCGGCCCCCCCAGGCCCACACACGCACTGGGGAGGGGCCCCTCTCTGTGTGTCTCCCTCCCTCCCCCTGTTCTCTTAGCTGGGGGGGATGGGGGGACAGGGTTCCATTGAGGTGACCCCAACTCCCAGGAAGGCCCCTTATTGTCCCCCTACCACCATGTAAACAGGGGGGAAGCCTCACCACCACCACCCCCCACACACACACTGATGTCAGTTACGGTGGGGGGGAGGGTTGTTTCTGGTGTTGCCAGCCCCACCCTTGGGCTTGTGCTGGTTACAGCTGGGCCTTGGTGTTCCCAAGAGATCCCGGCTGAACTGCCCTGGTGCTGACTCGTTCAGGCCCCTTTGGCCTTGTCTCTGCTATGGGGGTGGGGGGAGACGGGGGCTGCAGCAACACCCCTTCCCCTTGCCCCCATCATAGCTCTGTCTGGTTGCCTCGGAGACTAGTGTGCTGCTTGGGGACATGCCTAGCACACGGATGGGGCCTGTCTACACTACTAAGCCAAAACTCGTTCTGAGTATGTTGAGAGTGGGCGGTGGGGTCAACCGGGCTATAACCAGTCTCCTGTCCCTCGCCAGGATGATAGGAACTGGGAGCTGAGCAAGGCAGTAGGAGAGGCTTGCGGTTGCCCTTGTGGGATCAGTTTAACGGGCAAAGAAAGAGCCAGAGAGACAGTGTGGCTGAGTAGACTGGGACTTAGGAGGGATGCCCCGGGTCTTCTGGGTGATCTTGGGCAAATCCCTTCCTGCCGTGTGCCTCGGTTTCCCCATCTGTAATGTGGGGATAAGGGTACTGACTTCCTTTGTAAAGTGCATTGAGATCTAAAGATGAAAAGTGCTTTATAAAAGCAAGTTGTTAATATTTCTAGCCCCACAAATGACCCTCTCTCCTTATCTTTCTCATAGACTGTGTGTGTTCCAGGTGCTTGCTTGAAGCTATAGACTTCTTACAATGGTGAGTGGAGCTGATCCCAATCTTGCCATCCTGAGGTATTCAAAAATCGCAAGTCAGGCCTCAAAAAGTCATGAGATTGTTTTTAAAATTGTGAGATTTCATTAGTTCCTTTTCTTCATCTCCTGCGCTGTTCAGATCATTCAGCCCACGTTTCTAAGCTTTCCTTCACGGCTGCAGGGGCAGGAACCTGCCTTTTTTGTTTTTAATGAAAGCTGAGAGTCTCATGAAATCGCTGAGACAGACAGATAAGAGGAATTGAACCTCACCCAAGATAAGTAATCAGCTGCTTGAGTCTTGCATCCTGACACAGGAGTTTGATTATTATTTTTTTGCTTGTTTCTTTATAGGGTGAAAGAAAAGGCGTGAATAAGTATTACCCTCCTGACTTCGATCCAGCAAAGGTAAGAGCAGGGATTGAGCAGCAAGGCCTGGTCATAGACACATCAGCTGATGTTTGGTGTCCGGGTTTGCTCTTGCCAGCCTGAACACTGTGTTTACCAGTCAGCTTCATGGACAAAATTCTGAGCCTGTGGCTGGAGTTGGGAATGAAACCAATAACTGGGAATTAAGCCAGTTGGGCCTCACTTTGTCCCATTTCCTGTGAGAAAGCAACAGGAGGGCAGCTGATTAAATTCAAAGGCAACAGATTTTAAGTGGATAAAGGGTAACTTACTTTATAAGGAACTGTGGAGCTCCCTGCTACAGTATTTTAGTAAATTTCAAAGCAGGATTAGATGGTGATATTGGTAAGAACAAAGTCCGCCATGGCTAGGATCACAAGGCCTGTAGGTCTGCATTCTTCCTGGTGTGAGCTGCCTTCCAGCTGGGGGTCAGGATGGAGTTTCCTCCATGGGATATTGTGATGGGTTTACACCTCCCTCTGAACCATCCAGAATTGGCTGCTGCCATGGATGGGATACTGGGCTGGAGGGACTGTCAGTCTGATCTGGTGCTCCAGTTCTAGGAACCAAACTGCTGTTGGCCTCTTGTTATGGGTTAAGGGCTGCCTTTCTGTTCTTTCCCGCACAGCATGTCTCCCTTAATAAATACCGGAACAGCCACCCACTGCGAGAGAGAGCCCGCAAGCTCTCCCAGGGCATCCTTATCATCAGGTAAGAGCTTGTGCTCCCTTTACCATCCCTCAGGACCCCTGAATGCATCTCGAGGGAACCTGTGGGTTGCTGCCCTGTAGGTAGAGCAGGGGACTGGGAAGCCAGGACTCCTGGGTTCTATTCTAACCCAGCTTTGGGTTAAGAATGGGGTCTAGTGCTTTGAGCAGGGGGCTTCTGGGGCCAGGACTCCTGGGTTCTATTCTCACAAGCCCCCAGGTGAGGTCAGTGCAGTCACCTCCCCTAGAAGTAACGGGCACAAACTCTCTTTGATATGCCTATGTTGGCAATGCTTGACTGCCTGTGGTTAAAGGAGCCAGGTCCTCTCTGCTCCCCGGTGCAGCCTGAGGCAGAATTCAGGTTGTTTGTGGACCCTTGACTCAGAATGGGGCACTGCTCCTAGCTGCGCTTAGACCCTTCGCTCCAGCTCAGCGGTTGTTGGCTGGGGAGGACGTGGGGTTCTGGCACCAGGGTGACCAGCACCGTCTTGGCTGCTCTCTCCTAGGTTTGAGATGCCCTACAACATCTGGTGCGATGGCTGCAAAAATCACATTGGAATGGGTAAGCGCCCGCTCGCCTAGCACCCGGGATCCTCTGGATGCTTGGCACTCAGTGCCATGGCCAGGCAGTTGTGCTCCTTGCAGTGGTGGGAGCTAAGCCAGGACAGGATTGAGAAGATGGAGCGGGGATGTCCTGGGGCGGGGAGAGAGATGGTGCCCTAGGGGTTGGCTCCTTGACTTTAGGGGAGGGACCAAACCCAGCTTTAATTTACTCTCTCTGATGGTTGCTATTGTGCTGTCCCCTCTACTGCCTCTGGGCCCTGGCTGAATAGCAACCCGCCCACCCCACACACACACACCCCTTCCCCCCCATGTCCCGTGCATTACCTGGGGCGATGGCTCGACCAGCAGCAGCTGTGGGGAAGGCGGCCTGGTGGGTAGGGCACAGGACTCAGACTTGGGAGACCATTCCCAGCTCAGACACAGGCTTCCTGTGAGACCTTGGGCAAGTCACTTGATATACCCCATGCCTCAGTTTCCCATCTGTGAAATAGGGGTGATAATACGTCCCTCCATGTCAGGGTGCTGAAAGGATGGAATCTATGATGAGGCAGGAAACGAGATTGGGGAGAGAAGGGAACAGCCGCTTGTTCCGAGTCAGTAAAGTCTAGCGGTCAGCATAGAGGGGCTAGGAGGAGAGGATGCCTGGGTCCTATTCCCAGTTCTGAGTGGGGTCAAAGCAAGAGACAGAGTGACAGGACTCTTCATGGGTTCTGGTCCCAGCTGTGGGAGGGCAGAGTGATAGCGATTAGAGCAGCGGGGGAGTTAGGACTCCTGGGTTTTCTTGCCAGCTGTGGGAGGGCACTGGGGGGTGGGTTTGGGAGCCAGGACTCCTGGGTTCTCTTGCCAGCTCATACCTCAACTTGCTGTGTGACCTGGACTTGTCCAAAAGTGTGAAGTCTTGCTACTGACAATGTGGAGTGTCTTTGAACCCTGGGATTGAGAGCCAGGACTCCTGGGTCCTATTCCCAGCACAGCTTGGGAGCCCAGGTAGACATGACATCCTTGCTCCCGCTTGAGGGAGATGCGGGGTCGGGGTGGAGTTGGCTCTTCAGCTCCCTGCTCTGTCTGTCACAGGTGTCCGGTACAACGCGGAGAAGAAGAAAGTTGGGAATTACTACACTACCCCCATCTACAGGTGGGTGCGGGAAGCGCGGGCTCCTCTCCTGGGCTCTGAGCCTGTGCAGAGCGGTGACCTGTGTGAACTGAGTCTGGGGAGCCACCGGGCAACATTGCAGAATCCCACCATTGTCGCTGACGCCAAACGGCCTCCCCCAGCAAAGCAGTCAGGGTTAGCATGGGCCCCAGAGCCCCCGCCTGCCTCTTTCCCAAAAGGGGCGGGAAGCTGCCCCCGGAACAGCCAGCAGCGCCCCAGCGACGAACGTGGCAGGACAGAGATGAGGAAGCTGCTGCTGAGCTGAGCTGGATTTAAAGCAACGTCCTCTGGGCTCTGTGTGCGATCGCCGCCCCCTGAGCCACCTGCTCCCCTAGGGATGGGCCTGTGGTTAGAGCACAGGGCTGGGAGCCAGGACTCCTGGGATCTCTTCCCAGCTCTGGGAGGGGAGTGGGGTCTAGTGGTTAGAGCAGGGGAGACTATTCCCGGCTTTGCCACTGAATTGGATGAGTCCGTTCTCTCCCCCTCCCATGCTCGATTCCCCCCCCTGCACACACACACACCTACCGGGTGGATAATACTGAGAGGCGAAGTAAATGCCTGTGGAGCACGTGGCAATGTGTGGCTGGGATGATCTGGCTTCACAAGTGCGCGGCCTATTGTGGTAGAGGCAGAAGCTTCCCCCCTCCCCGTGGCTAAAGGGAAGGTGAATAAAACTAGCAGCTCCTGGGATTTCTTACGCCCCATGCAGCCACAGCGGCTCAGCCTGGGGTCCAGCTAGCACAATGTCCTGTCTCTGGTGGGACCGCATGCCAGAGACTTCAGGAGCTGGCATAAGATCCCTCTAGCGGGACAGGAGCAAAGCCTGGAGAGCTGGAGTCTGGCTGGGGCTGCAAGGAGGTGGCCAGGAAATAACCCCCCAGCCTGTCCCCTTGGGTGCCAGGTTTCGGATGAAGTGCCACCTGTGTGTCAATTACATCGAGATGCAGACGGACCCGGCCAACTGTGACTACGTCATCGTGAGCGGGGCCCAGCGCAAGGAGGAGCGCTGGGACATGCAGGACAACGAGCAGATCCTCACCACAGGTGAGTCCAGGGAGCAGCAGGCCCTGCTCCTTCCGGCGGCTGGCAGGACAGAGCCTACCGGTGAGTCAGTATGTCTGTCCCTCTGCCTCCAGAACACGAGGAGAAGAAGCAGCTGGAGACAGACGCCATGTACCGGCTAGAGCATGGTGCCATGGACCAGAGCAAGCTGCAGAGAGCCATCCCCACCTTGTCCAACATCCAGGAGGCCCAGAGCGCCTGGAAGGACGACTTCGCCATCAACAGCATGTTGCGCAGGAAGTTCCGGGTGAGCAGGGACTCAGAGCCATGGGGACTGCGCATTGCTCCTAGCTGGGACCTTCCTGGCCTTTTGGGAGGCAGCCTGACCTCGTGGATGGAGCACAGGACTGGGACTCGGGAGACGTGGGCTCTGCTGGGTGATCTTGGACAGGTCCCCTCCCCTCCCCGTTCCTCAGTTTCCCCATCTGTAAAATGGGGATAATGATATTGACCTCCTTTGTACGGTGCTTTACCATCTGTGGATGGAAGGTACTAGAGGAGAGAGAGCCGGGTGGTGGTGCTGGGCTGGAGGAAGGACTTGCTGAGACTGCCCTTTGCGCTAGACATTGTGGCAGTTCAGTGATGCATGTCCATGATTCTCTGTCTTGGACAGTCCTTGCAGCATCACTCTCCTGGGCACTAGGTCAGGGGCCAAGTCTAGCCCTGGCGTAAGCTCTGCTGAAGCCAATGGGATTTACCCCCTCTCCTTACACCAGGGCTGAGCTTCAATGGCTTACATAGATGCTGCTGGCTGGGCCCTTTCTCTTACTGTCCTGTCCCTCCCCTGTTTAGGAGGAGAAGAAGATTCTCCAGGAGGAAGAGGAGAAGGACCTGGCTCTGCAGACCAAGGCCAACCTGAGCATCCCCCTGGTGCAGGAGACGGAGGAAGACCGGCGCCTGGCAGCCCTGCTCAAGTACCACAGCCTGGACTGTACGTGCTGCCTTCTGGAGCTGTGGGTGGGGGCTGCCTCGGGTCTTCTGGGTGGCCCTTTGCACAGAGGGATTCAGGGCCCTGTCTTGGCCTGAGGGATGTGGGCAGCATAGGGTTAAGGTCACCACTGATACTGTCAGTTGGATGTGATTTACATTGGGGATGAACAAATCGAGGGAGCCAGGACTCCTGGGTTCTACTCATGCCTTTGGAGGGGTAGGGTCTAGTGGTTAGAGCAGGAGGCGAGGGAACCAGGACTCCTGGGTTCTGTTCCCAGCGTTGCGGGCCGGGGGGAGTGGGAGCCAGGACTCCTGGGTTCTAGTCCTGGCTTTGCTGCTTACAGATGTGTGATTTGGGGGTGGGCTCTGAGGAGAGTGGTGTTCGAGCCGGGGGGCTACGAGCCCCATAAATCAGTGTGTGCTGCTCAGCACAGGTGCATCGTGCTGGTCCCAGGGCAGGAGCCCTGAGCCAATGCTCCCAATGCCATTGAAGCTTTCAGGTGCCCCTGTGCTCCTACGCGTGCCCTCTATGGATGCCTGTCACTATCCTGCTGCCCCTCCCTCTCCTTCCAGCTTATGAGGACAAACAGAAGCTGAAGCGAACAGAGATCTCTGGCCGCTCCTGGTTCCCCCCTGCTCAGGCTGCAGGTGGCAAAGCCACCGACACGCTTAAGAAGCTGGGGCTCGCTGGGAAAGTCATGTCCCCGAAGGCGCTCGCTGGTGGCTCACACATCACAATCGGCCACTTGGGCATTGTGCGCCGCAAATCCCGGGAGGGGCCTGAGAGCCTGTGCAGCCCGGGAGAGAGCACAGAGCATGGGGCACGAACTGGCGGGCAGAGCCGCGATAGCGCAGCCCATGGGACGCCCCAGCAGAGCTCCCCCGTGGCCAGCGGCGACGTCCTCCCTGCAGCGGGCACTTCCAGCACCTCCTGCTCCGCCAGGCTCAGCTCCTCTCTCGTGGCAGACTATTCGAACTCCAGTTCTGATTCTGAAGTGGACTGACACCCCCCTGCCCCCCCCCACCCCGGTTAGGGCTGGACTTAGGGGGCCCGAATTGTTTCAATGACTCTAAGCCATAGACCCAGCCAGAAATCTGGCTCCTCCAAGCCACAGTAGTGATCCATCCTTCTCCACAGAGCTGCCAGCCAGCCCTTCAAACACCCGGAGCAGCGCTGTTGATACCCTTCCTGGTATAACCCTGGAAAGGCAGAGCCTGTACCCTGTGTCTATGAGATTCCTCCCCCCAGGATCGCAGGCAGGCTCCTCTAGTGTGGATTCACATCTGCCCCTCTGATATTTATACAGTGCCCCTCACCCTTGTGTCCCGCCCCTCGTCCCCTGTATCTGATCCATTATTCCACTGTCCATAGTAAAGGCAGGGCTTATTTTAGTCTGTCCTCCATTAAATGCTGGCCGCAGCTGATTAACCATGTGGTTCGCTGACAACACGCACCCGGATGGTTGTGATGAACCTTCGAGTCTCTCCTGCTGCATAGCAACAGGACTGGAGACGGGCAGTTAGCAGGGACTTTGCAGGGAAGGGAATAGCTAAAATGGAAACCCTCGCAAGCTGCTGATATATTAAACCTGCTAAATGCAGGGCTGCCACAGGACTTGTCTCCAGGTGACATTTTCAAACACAGGTGTGACCTGAGAACCTACATCCCATTTTCAGAAATGACCTAGACCCTCAGGTCTGCTTTACGTACAGATCGTGTGCTGGTGTAACTGTCAGCCAGGACTGCCATTTCTCTACTGAAATAATTAAAACCGTAGAACTCGCCCTGTTGATTTTCAGTGAGACTAAGACCTTGTCCAAACACACACAAATTGTACCACTTTTAACTACACTGGGCTAGTTAAAACTGGCACACCGCTCCCTCTCCCGGGGTTGACAGTGTTATTTCAGTATAAAGGTGCAGTGTAACTATTCCTATCTGGGCAGGGGAATACACTGTAGAAGGCACCTTTTATACCAGCATAACAGCAGGGGGGCGGGGGGAGAATGTTTATAGAAAAGTCTGTAGAATCATGACTGGGGTGGAGAAAGTGACTAAGGAAGTGTTATTTACCTCCTCACACAACACAAGAACCAGGGGTCACCCAGTGACATCAATAGGCAACAAGTTTAAAACAAACCTAAGGTTGTACTTTTGTCACACAATGCACAATCAACTTGTGGAACTCCTTGCCATGTGATGTGTGAAGGCCAAAAGTATAACTGGGTTCAAAAAAGAACTAGATAAGTTCATGGAGGATAGGTCCCTCAGTAGCTGTTGGCCAAGATGGGCAGGGATGCAGCCCCATGCTGTGGTTGTTCTGATTGTCAGAAGCTGGGACTGGACGACAGGGGATGGGTCGCTCAATAATTACCCTGTTCTGTTCATTCCATCTGAAGCATCTGGCCCAGCCACTGCCGGGGTATCCTGAGCTAGATGGACCGTTGGTCTGACCCAGTGTGGCCATTCTTATGGCCACTAGGTTCTAGAGTCAGCATGGTCAGTGGACTGGGGTTGGGAGTCAGGACCCCTAGGTTCTATCCCTAGCTCAGGGAGAATAGTGGGGGCTAGTGATTAGAGTGGGGGAGGGATCAGCACTTGGCTTCTATCTAGGGTTGTCAGTTTGGGTTGGACGTATTCCTGAAGGTTTCATCATATGACTAATCTTTAATTAAAGATTAATTTTTAGTTCCTGGAAACGACAAGACAGTCCTGGAGCACTGGCAACCCTAGTTCCATGGCCAACTCAGGGAGGGCAGGGGGGGTTAGTGGTTAGACTGGGTGGGCCAGGACTCCTGGGTTCTCTCCCTCGCTCTGGGAGGGCGGGGGGGGGGGGGGTTCTAGTGGTGAGAACAGGGGGCTGGCCAGGACGCCTGGGTTCTTTCCCTCGCTCTGGGAGGGCGGGGGGGGGTCTAGTGGTGAGAGCAGGGGGTGCGCCAGGATTCCTGGGTTCTCTCCCTCGCTCTGGGAGGGCGGGGCGGTCTAGTGGTGAGAGCAGGGGGTGGCCAGGACGCCTGGGTTCTCTTCCCTAGCTAGGGGAGGGCGGGGGTCTAGTGGGTAAAGCAGGGGGTGGCCGGGACGCCTGGGGTCTAAGGCAGGTCCTGCCGGAGCGTGCTCCCGCTTTCACAGAGGCAGAGCCCAGGCGGGGACCGGCGGCGCTAGGGCCGCGGCGCAGCGCGGGTCTCTCCCTTTTGGACCCAGCCCGCCCCTTTGCGGAGCCGCATGGCCCAGGTCCGGCCCGGGCCGAGCTGCGCCGCCCGCGGGGCCATGAGCCTGGAGGCCCTGCGCTACCGCCGCGGCTCCCTGCGCGTCCTCAACCAGCTGCTACTGCCCCAGCGGAGCTGCTATGAGGAGATCGGCGGCGTGCGCCAGGGCTGGGAGGCCATCCGGGCCATGAAGGTGGGGGCTGCACCCTGGGGTGCTGGGGGCAGGCTGCACCCGTGGGGAGAAAGGGGGTCTGGGGTTGCAGCAGGTCACGGAAGGGCGCAGTGGCTACAGGGCTGGGGCTGGGCACAGGGCTGGGTAGGGGGTGCAGGGCTGGGCACAGAGGGGGGCACAGGGCTGAGTATGGGCATGGGGAGGTGGTGGGCTGTAGGCACTGGGTCTGGGCTGCCCTGGGGACTGGCCTAGCTGGACTATTGCTCTGACCTGGGGTGGCAGCTCCTCCCCTGCAGTATTTCCACCCCACCCCCTAAAGCCTCCCATGTCGTCCTTGGATCCCACTCCACCCTGACAGTGCCCCTTGTCCCCCAGGTGCGGGGTGCCCCTGCCATTGCCATCGTGGGGTGCCTGAGCCTGGCGGTGGAGCTGCATGGTGGGGCTGGCATGGGGCAGGACAAGGCCGGCCTGGAAACCTTCATCCGTGACTCCCTCCGCTACCTGGTGACGGCGCGGCCCACAGCTGTGAACATGGCGCGGGCGGCCGAGGAGCTGGGGGCTTTTGCTTCCCAGGAGGCCCAGCGTGAGGAGGCCACAGCCGAGAGCCTGCGGGAGAGGTGAGAGCCAGGCCCGCAGCCCCTTCCCTTCCTTGGGGTCGAGGGCGCCATGCCCTAACCTTCTCCCCACCCCCCAGCGTGATCCAGTGGGCAGAGGCCATGCTGGAGAAGGACCTGCAGGACAACAGGAGCATTGGGGAGCACGGGGCACGCCACCTGCTCCAGGCGTCACCGCAGGACAAGGTGACGGTGCTGACCCACTGCAACACCGGCTCCCTGGCCACCGCCGGCTATGGCACCGCGCTGGGTAAGTGGGGCTGGAGGGGGCATCTGCCCACACCGGGGGGGAGCCACATTGCCTGTAAAGATTGGGTTGGAGGAAAGGGGAGGGGGGGTCTGACAGGACTGCAAAGTAGAGTTGGGTCTTCCCACTAGACCCCTCTCCCCTCCCAGAGCCAGAGAACCCAGAAGTCTTGACTTCCAGTTCCCTCTGCTTTAACCGCTAGCCCACCCTCCAACCCTCCTACTTAGACCCAGGGAGTAGAACCCAGGAGTCCTGACTCCCAACCTTTGCTCTAACCACTAGACCCCATTCCCCTCCCAGGTCAGGGGAGTTCACCCCAGAGGTCCTGCTACCCTGCTCTGACCACACAAGCCCACGCTCTCCAACTTACTAACCTCTTGTCCTCCCCCCGCTACCGTTCACAATTCCCCTCTTCCTTGCAGGTGTCATCCGCTCTCTGCACGCCCTGGGCCGTCTGGAGCACGTCTACTGCACAGAGACGCGGCCGTACAACCAGGGGGCGCGGCTCACAGCCTACGAGCTGGTGTACGATCACATCCCGGCCACGCTCATCGCAGACAGCATGGTCTCTGTGGCCATGAAGGAGAAGGGTGTGTCGGGTGAGTGGGAAACAAGCTGCAGCCTGAACCCCACTGTCACAGGTGCCAGCTGGCCTTGTTAGGAGGAGATGTGGATCCTAGGGCTTGTTCAGCTGGTGAGCAATGCAAGGCAGTGGCTGTCCTGGAGTCTGGCATGATAGAGCCCTGATCTCAGTCAAGGGCGGGCATCTGCAAAGCGGCATGATGATGCCCCGATCTCGGCCGGGGTCTGTGCAGCATCACGCACGATGGGGCCCGGTCTCAGTCAGAGGGGGAACGTCTGCGCCATGCCCAGTGCCATGGGGACCCATCTTGGTTGAGTCTTTGAGGTGCACGCTCACAGGAATCAATACCTCAGTGGATCCATCTAATCCAGTATCATGACACCAACCGGAGCCAGCACCAGCTTGCTTCAGCCGGTCTTGCACATGGCTGACACAGTAACCCCTATTTCTGTATGTAGGGCACCTCATTCATGGAGCTCGCAGCACTTTACGCACAGTCCAGTGTATTTGTAGCATTGTGCCCCGTTTATGAGGGGGATGGACACACTGAGTCCTAGAGAGGGGTGATGGCTTGCAACTGCTCTGCTGGGTATCTCTGGGCATAGCCAGGAATAGAATCACGGGGTTCTCCCAGCATGGTGCCCTTTCCCCTGGACATCACTGCCTCTCAGAGAATCATGCTGGGTGCTCCACAGAGCTGCTTGATTGGGGCCCTCTGCAGTCCCTGGGGGGTGCGGGAGGATTGGGGTCTGCCAATCACCAGGCTGACCAGCAGTAGAGAGGGGGCGGGAGGAGGGGACTGCGATGGGATCACACCTATACTAAGGTGGCCATCTCGTTGCTGACTCCTTGGTGGTCATGTGACGCAGGAATCGCCCCTCCAGGACTTTAAGCGTTGCATTCCCTCACCCAGCTGTCGTCGTGGGAGCCGACCGGGTGGTGGCCAACGGCGACACCGCCAACAAAGTGGGCACCTACCAGCTGGCCATCGCTGCAAAGCATCATGAGATCCCCTTCTACGTGGCGGCCCCTAGCACCTCATGCGACCTGAGCTTGGCAGAAGGGGCTGAAATCGTGATCGAGGAGCGGCCGAGCCAGGAGCTGACAGATGTCAATGGAGTGAGGATTGCAGCGCCAGGTACTGCGGTGGGGGTGTATCCCCGAACAGTATTGTGGACCAGTGGGCTATCCTGGTGCAAGAGGAGGCGGCGATATTGGGCCGGTGGGGGAATTCTTGGTTGGATATTTATGTCACGTTGCTGAGTGGCTCACGGTGTCTCTGTTCTTCTCCTGCCAAGGGATCGGCGTTTGGAACCCGGCCTTCGACATCACGCCGCACGAGCTCATCACTGGGGGCATCATCACGGAGCTTGGTGTCTTCTGCCCTGAAGAGCTCCGAGAGGCCCTCCCCGGGGCCGTGAAAGGGGAGTGAACCGCTGGGGCCAATAACTGCTCTGCCTCATGCTGCGAAGGGGTGGAGAGAGGCCCGGCTCTCCCTCCGCAGAGACGAAGACGGTGGGTGGGGGTAATACACCCTGTGCCTGGCTCTGGTTTACACGCTGTTAATAAATCCCCATCGCCTTTGACCACCACCACTTTTCCGCGTGGGGTGATGCCTGTAGCTGGCTAAATTAGCAGGGCTTTGATGTGTGTGGGTTGCGTGTCCCCTACTGGATGGAGTCTGACCATCCCCCTCCCCGTGTGTCATAGCCCCTCCGCTGCCGCAGGAGATTCTCCCTCAGCTCCGCGGGGCTGGGCTTTGGGCTCACTGATACCAGAGCAAACGGGGGCAGAGGGAGCTTCCCCCAGCGCCCTCAGAGCGTTGCACGGGGAGGGGGGGGGTGAGGGTATCTGGTATTGGGCGGAGTGACCTCACTGGCCCCCAGGACCGTCTCTATCCCGGCATGCACTGGGGCTTGGTTTGCCCCTCTCTATCCCGGCATGCAGCGGAAGTGACATTTTCCCTGGCGCGCGCGGGGGGGCGTGGTTTGCCGCTCTGTGTCCCGGCGTGCACTGGGGCTCTGCCGGAAGTGGAGGCCGCCTCATGGCTCAGGGGAAGCAGAAGTTCCAGGCCCAGAAGCCGGGCGGGGGGAAGAAGCCGGCGGCCCAGGGGGTCCGGGGACCCCGGAAGGGAGGTGAGCGGCCTGGGGGCGGGGCTGGGCCCCGAGACCGCGGGGCGGGGGGGGGGAGCAGGGCCTTGGCCCCCCGGGCGGGGCGGGGCGGGGCCTTGGCCCCCCGGGCGGGGGGGGGGGGGGGGGGGGGTGGGTAGCAGGGCCTTGGCCCCGGGGCGGGGCTGGGCTGGGCGGGGCGGTAGCAGGGCCTTGGCCCCCGCGGGGCGGGGCGGGGCGGGGGGGGGGGAGCAGGGCCTTGGCCCCCCGGGCGGGGCGGGGCGGGGGTAGTAGCAGGGCCTTGGCCCCGGGGCGGGGCTGGGCTGGGCTGGGCTGGGCTGGGCGGGGGGGGGGAGCAGGGCCTTGGCCCCCGGGCTGGGGTGGGGGTAAGTGACCTGTTTTTCCTCCACGCTCCAGAGGGCCCCCGAAGCCCCATTCCCCTGCAGTCCCCAGGGAGCGGTTGTTGCCCCCCTACTCTTCTCCCCCAGGACCGTCACAGGGGCTCTCTGGCCGACAGGCTGGGGTTCCCCACGCTGGGGCAGTTCAGCTGCTGGCATTGAGTTCTGCTTCCAGGGAGCCAAATGCTTACCTCCCCTCCCCCATGTCTCTCCCCCAGGCCGGATAATTGCTCCCAAGAAAGCTCGGGTGATCCAGCAGCAGAAACTGAAAAAGGTGAGGTGGGGTGTGGAGAACAAACAGCCCACAGCAGCAGTGGCAGCGTTTATAGCTCAGTTTGTTATAGATCGGGCCCTACCAAATTCATGGCCATGAAAAACGCATCACTGACCATGAAATCTGTTCTCCTCCCCCTCCCAAATGAAATCTTGTCTTTTGTATCCCTTTACCCTAAACCAGACAGATTTCACAGGGGAGACCAGCTTTTCTCAAATTGGGGGTTCTGACCCAAAAGGGAGTTAAAGGAGGGTGGCAAAGTTTATTTTAGGGGGGGTTGTGGTATTGCCATCCTTACTTTTACACTGCTTTCAGAGCTGGGTGGCCAGCGAGCAGCAGCTGTTGGCCGGGTACCCAGCTCTGAAGGCAGAGCCGCCGCAAAACCATATCATACCATCCTTACTTACAAAGCAGCGGCTTTGCCTTCAGCGCTGGGGTCCCAGCTGGCAGCCACCGCTCTCCAACTGCCCAGCTCTGAAGGCAGCACCACCACCAACAGCAGTGCAGAAGTAAGGGTAGCAGTATCGCAACCTCTCCTACAATAACCTTGCGACCCCCCCACGACTCCTTTTTGGGTCCCTACAATTATAACACCGTGAAATTTCAGATTTAAATCACTGAAATCATGACATTTACTATTTTTAAAATCCTATAGCCATGAAATTAACCAAAATGGACCATGAATTTGGTAGAGACCTAGTTATAGAGCAGGCGTGGCCAAACTGCAGCTTGTGAACCACAGTGTGGTCCTTTTAAAGTTAAAGTGCAGGGCTTGTGGAGAAATTTCAGGAAATTTTGTCTTTCTGTATTCAGACTTTGTTCTGTGTGGACCTGGTGTGCTCGCGATCTCCCTGAATTCTGCAGAATACAGGCTGTATTTACGGTTCATAAGTTGCATTTGAATAGTTTTAGATTTAAGTGTTAACCCTACGTTAATTTAATGGATGACAATGATAACTTCAAATTGTAAGAAATGCAAGTATGAAGAAGAAAACTGAAGTTTTAAGCCAGAATGGGAGGAAGAGTTTGCATTCACTGTTAAAGGTGGTAAACCTCTGTGCCTTATCTGCAATGCATTGCTCATTTGCTACGAAGTGAGCAACTTGAAACATCACTGTGAAACAAATAATAACTTTTCATCTAAATACCCTCCTGAATCAGAATTAAGGAAAAACAAGCTAACCGCATTAAAATTACGCCTAAACAGTCAACAGACACTGCTTTCGGCATTCAGTAAGGAAGCTGACATGACCGAAGCTAGTTTCGTTATGTCATGGAACATCGCTCCTGCTAAAGGTCCATATTCTGATGAATTTGTTAAGAAGAATATTGCGAAAGTGGTTGTAGTTTTAGATCCAAATAACACAACTTCAACGACTAATAAAACACATTCCAATTTCGTGCCACAGTACAGAGAGGCATATCTCCCAGATCAGTGCTGATGTTGCAAGCAAGATGCAAAACAATCTAAAGAATTCTCTAGCATTCAGCCTAGCTCTCGACAAATCCACAGATATACAAGGTAAACCCCAACTAGCGATATTTGTTGGCTATGTTTCTGCAGATTTATTTCTGACCTTACTCAGACAATCTTCAGGTTCCAGAACAACTTAAAGCTTCTGCAAAGAGACATTGTGTCAAGAGACTTCAACCACTTTCCCCATCTCAAGAATAGGGTAAACACGTTCCCAGAAATCGAAGTAGAGGATCACAAACTCGAGGAATACAGAGGTAAAGTACAAGGTCTGCTTGATGACTTTCTGGCCAGGTTTGAAGACTTGCAGAAGTGGAGACCCTGCTTCGCCTTTCGTGTAAACCCCATTCATGGTTGATGAAATCAACGGTGGCTGTCCAGTTCCCCAAACACTCACTGTGGAAATGGAACTATTGGAACTCCAGGAGGACCGTGGTTTAAAGAGGGTGCATAAATCACGGTCTGCAATCAAGTTCCGCAAGCAAGCACCAGGAACGATGTGTCCTCAACTCAGGAAGACTCGTGTGCGACTCATTTCAATTTCTGCCCCAACATACTGCTGTGAGTCGCTGTACTCCGTGATGGAGTTGATAAAATCGAAACGTCCTGCAGCTCTTACAGATCGACGTCTGACAGAGCGCCTCTGTATTGCCCTGACAATATATCAGCCGGATTTCCAAAGACTTACAGCCAGGATGGAGACCCAAAAGGCCTCTAGCTCTAGCAGTAATTAGCCAAGATACAGTAAGTAGGATGTTAATATTTTTAAAAATGTAAATGGCATGTGTAAAGGTTGTGCGGCTCTCGAGCTTCTGAATATTATTGTACGTGGCTCAGAGGGTCAGTAAGTTTGGCCACCCGGGGTGTAGAGGCTCCTCTCCAGGAGTAATAGGGTGGCTGCTTGTCAGTTTTACAAAGCCCCAACCTGATCCTCCAGTGTAAACACAGAGCACCGTGTACATCTACCAAACAGACCGCACCACTGCTCGCACCAGTGAGGAGACACTGCACGCGAATCAATTGAGGTTGGAAATTAGAAGCAGGTCCCTAACCATCAGAGGAGGGAGGTTCTGGATCAGCCTCCCAGTCAGCACAGTGAGGACAACACCAGAACTAGCTTCAAGATGGAGCTTGATAAGGCTGTGAGCAGGGTGGTATGAGGGGGTGGCCTGGGCCAGCAGGAGCTAGACTGGATGTCCTGTGGGGCAGGGTCCCTTCCATCTCCACGTTCAGTGAGAGAGAGAGAGAGAGAATGAGCCACATGTGACAGGTGTCAGTTGTGTTGTGTGACTGGGAGGTGAAGAAGAGCAGGACAAGAACCTGTGGAGAATAGACTGGATTTAAATTCTGGGTTGTAAATCAAAGCTGTAACTCGCTCCAATCTGCTTTATCCTCTCCACATGAGCCGCTACCTGAACGTATCGTGGTGACCAATATTGTCTCATTGTTTCCTTGTGCTCCCCTTTCAGTCGGCCTATCTGTATCATCTGTTGTCTCTTGCCTTCGATTGTAAATTCTGCAAGGGTGAAAACTCTCTTCTGTGTTTGTACGTCACTTAGCACAGTGGAGTCCTGGTCTGCCACAGGAGCTGCTAGCCACTACTCTAATACAGCTAACCAATAAACCCTAGGGCTGTCGATTTAATCGCAGTTAACTCCTGTGATTAACTCAAATTAATTGTGATTAAAAAATTAATCAGTTTTAATCACACTGTTAAACAATAATAGAATGCCATTTAAATATTTTGGATTTTTTTTACATTTTCAAATATACTGATTTCAATTACAACACAGAATACAAAGTGTACAGTGCTCACTTTATATTACTTTTGATTACAAATATTTGCATTATAAAAATGACAAAATAAATAGTATTTTTGAATTCACCTCATACAAGTACTGTAGTGCAATCTCTTTATCGCAATGCGCAACTTACAAATGTAGGTTTTTAAATTTTTTTTACATAACTGCACTCAATAACAAAACAATGTAAAACTTTAGAGCCTACAAGTCCACTCAGTCCTACTTCTTGTTCAGCCAATCGTTAAGACAAACAAGTTTGTTTACATTGGTGGGAGATAATGCTGCCAGCTTCTTATTTACAATATCACCTGAAAGTGAGAACAGGTCTGCATAGCACCTTTGTAGCCTGCATCGCAAGGTATTTACGTGCCAGATATGCTAAACATTCATATGCTTTGGCCACCATTCCACAGGACATGCTTCCATGCTGCTGATTGATTGTTTTAATCGCTTGACAGCCCTAACAAAAACATGACTGGAACCATGCTAGACATGGACATGTGTAATGTTAGCCGGGAACCCTGCGAGGGAACAATGCAAGTCCTGCCCTCTGTGTGCGGACTGTGGTTGTGGAATCTCCATCACTGGAGATTTTTAAGAGCAGATTAGAGAAACCCCTATCAGGGATGATCTAGATAATACTTAGTCCTGTCATGCATGCAGGGGACTGGACTAAATACTTCTCGAGGTCCCTTCCAGTTCTGTGATTCTATAACTTCCAAAGGTGTCTCACCGGCTCAGTCTGAGACCTGGTCAGTTGCACTCGTTGGTAGAGTGGTGGAGGGAGGTGAGAGGCGTGGGCTGGGCAGGGACTAGAGGGCTCCCATTTAGCCCCTGGCTCCTCCCCAGGAGGCCCCTGCTTAGATGGCTGCTGCTGGGTTAATTTGCCTCACGGCCTCCTTCTTCCCCAGAACTTGGAAGTCGGCATCCGGAAGAAGATTGAACACGAGGTGATGATGAAAGCCAGCACCAGCATGGCCAAGAAGCTGACTGTGGTCAAAGCACCAGAGAAGGGAGCCAAGAAGAAGGGCCAGTCCAGCAAGTCTCCCCTGTAACCTGAGCGTGGGGGGCTGCCACCATCCTTGCGCTCCTGGGGCCTCCCATAGCCCGTGACTGGACAAAAAACGACCATCCCACTCAGCTGGGAGCCCTGCAGAGGGACGGGGGCAGCTGTGTCCCCCTGAACAAAAGTGCTTTTGCAGCTACCTCCTTGGACTTTTTCCTCCTCCTCTAATGTCTCCCATGGTGCATATTCCCCCATGGCGTGTTCCATTCCCTGTAGCTGGGGATGAGGGGTGGCTTAACCCTACGTGGTTAACCTGCCTCATGCCACAAATGGCACAAGCGAAGCCCGTCTTGTCACCTGGAAGGATGCTGAGGCTGAACGGGGCAGGATAACTTGGTAGTTCTCAGTCAGGCCCTATGTGAGGGATTCTCTGTCCCTTCCCTATGGCAGGAAAGTAACTGGGGCCTGGGCCCCCTCTGCTGTCAGAGGTCTCCCACTGCAGAGTCAGGGAGGGTGTTTCCTCCGGCGGGAGCTGGTGCAGCCAGGGAAGAGTGAGCGAGAGCATCTCAAGGCTTTTGTTCTGCTGGTGAATTGCTGGCTGTGGGTCCTCCACGCCTGGGAGCCCCGGTGGAGCACCTCGGAAAACCTGCCTGTGTGAATTACGCACCTGGGGCTAAACTCATTTGCTGTGAGTGGAAGGGGAGCAGCTTGGGTCAGTGGAGCAGAGATGCTAAATCTCATGTTCTCTTACCAGCTGCCTCGACTGACTCCAGCCGCGCAGATTGGTCTCCGCAAACGCCCAGGGGAAGTGGTGCGTTGCCGGGGTGACTCCCTGCCTTGACTGTCCTCTCGTGCTTTAATAAAATGTAATGGGTGGGAATGTCCTCTCCTGTAACTCCTCTGTTCCGCCTCCTTGGGGACTCTAAATTAGGATAGCTGAAGGCCCCTGCCCTGGGGTTTGGATACAGGAGCCACATGGTCCTTGTGAGCTAACCACCCCCAGAGCCTTCTGTGCTCAGGACAGCCTGGGGAAGGTTCCGCTTGGCTTGGCTAGCAGGGGGTCTATGGTGGATGTGATTAGACATGTGGATCTGAACATAAGAACGGCCACAGTGGGTCAGACCAAAGGTCCATCTAGCCCAGAGGTGGCCGTCCTGCCCGGCCCTTGAGCTCCTGGCTGGGGAGGCTAGCTCCCAGCCCCTCCCCTGCTGTCCATCCCCATCCCCACCCGCAGCCTCAGCTCGCTGTGTCGCCAGCACTCTGGCTGGCTCCAGTCAGGCGGCGTGACTGCTCTGAGCAGCATGGCAAGGGGGGAGAGTGGGGGGTTGGATAAGGGGCAGGGCGTCCCAGGGGGTAGTCAGGGGGCAGTTGGATGGGGGGGGTTGTCAGGGGACTGGGAACAGGGGGAGTTGGATAGGTGTGGGAATCCTGGGGGGGCCTGTCAGGGGACATGGGTGTGGATAGGGGGTGGGGCAGTCGGGACAGAGAGCAGGGTGTGGTCCCGGGAGGGGGCGGTCAGGGGACAAGGAGATGAGGGAGGTTTCTGAGGGGGGGAAGTGGGAGGGGCTGGATAGGGCACAGGGGCTAGGCTGTTTGGGGAGGCACAGCCCTCCCTACAGATTTGGAACCCTGATGTCCTCAGGCCAAAAAGTTTGCCCACCCCTGATCTAGCCCAGTAGCCTGTCTTCCAACAGTGGCCAATGCCAGGTGCCCCAGAGGGAATGAGCAGAACAGGGAATCATCAAGTGATCCATCCCTGGTTGCCCTTTCCCAGCTTCTGGCAAACAGAGGTTAGGGACACCATCCCTGCCCAATAGCCATTGATGAACTGATCCTCCATGAACTTATCTAGTTCTTTTTTGAACCCTGTTACAGTTTTAGCCTTCACAACATCCTCTGGCAAGGAGTTCCACAGGTTAACTGTGTGTTGTGAAAAAGCCTGCATTGTGTGAAATCTGGTCCCTGCAGGACTTCCACCCTGCGTGGGGTCTGCGTGCGTGACTCCCTGTGTGTCTCTATCTCATGTTCTCATGTGGCCCCATCACCATGATGTCTGGGCACCTCACAGGCTAATACCCCACTTCAGAAGCAGGGGAGCCAAGATCCAGACCCTCACAGCAGTTAGGCACCGAACTCCCAGGGAAATCAGTGGGTGTCTAATGCCTTGGAGGAGCTGGGCCTAAGTGACTTGGCCCAGGTCACCCAGGGAGCCCTGTAGCAGAGCTGGGAATGGACCCCAGGGATCCCAAGTCCCAGGTTACTGCCCTAACCACTGGGCCGTCCCCCCACAGGGGGTATTAAGGGTATGGTAGAGTCTCCATCAAGGGGGGTGTCTTTGGGTAAGGCCGTGCTGTGGCTCAGCCATGAGCTCTGGGCTGGGGGAGGGGGGTTCTCCAGCGTGCAGGTGGCTGGGCTGGGGGGCAGCTCTCCGGCTTGCGTTCTGGAGGAGCCTGGGCTGGATGATCACAATGGCCGCTTCAGCCTTAAATGATGACTGTGCTCCCAGGTGAATGCTGGCACTCAAACCTTGGGGCTCGGTTTCTGCCCTACTGAGGCCTCGTCCACACTAAGGGTGTGTCTACACGACACTGGATACCGGAAGAGCTAGCTTGCCGTGGCTCTGCCCGCATGACCCCGAGCGAGGAACCTGTTTGTCCCCTGGCGTAGGAACTCCACCGCCCCAAGCGATGACAATGCTTTGCCATTGACGTATCTGTGTGCACTGGAAGTTCTGTCCGCACGCCCCTGGCGCTTTGCAGGTGGGGGGATTTTCACACCCGTCTTGATTTAACTGTTCCACATCGCCGAGCGCTGTCCCGGTGATGCGACGCCAGGAGAACCGGCCGAGCGTGGGCACTGGCCGAGCCGTGCTGCGGGCGGGTCTGGCTTAGGAGCGAAACCAGCTACCGTGCCAAAAGTGCGATGGCTGCAGCTACACTGGGCTCTTCCGCTGGCTGTCAGACGGGGATCGCACCTCTTCGCGCCCCCGCTGGCCAGAGCTGTCAGGAGTCTGCAGTGTGGATGTGGTCTGAGAGCCTGCTTGTGCATTTCGTGGCGCTGGTTCCCCCACCCATGTGCTAGCCTGGCCCGTTATCACTCTCCAAGGCCCAGCTCTGCTCCTTAACCTGATTAACTCCCATCGAGGTGGCGTTTCAGGGGCGTGGGGGAGATAATCCTGGCTGCTGGAGGTCATGGGGGGAGGTGTAGTGAACCGTGGGGGCAGGGGGGTGGGGAATTGAGGGAAATAGATCAAAGCATCTTCCCAGGAAGCGGGACAGAGGGATTAGAAGGGGGCAGAATGAATGGAGACTAAAAACACTGGGTCCCAGTGCAATGGATCCGTCACCCCAGCCAGCCTTTGTCACTTGCATGTGCTAACAGCCCAGCGCGGGGATGGAAGGAGGTTTTCATCTGCTCCTGCTGGACCTGGGTTGGTCTTTGATCTGTTGGAGCCGGGTCAGCCCCCTTCCCTGTGGATAATCAGCTCTGCTAAACCCGGGCCTGGTTTCTAATCAAATGGGGCAGCCATTGGCATCTGGGGTGGGCGGGAGGGGTGATGGGGATGAAGCCCTTTGCATCAGGAGCTGAAATTCCGATCCCCTCCCCCTGATACGTCTCCGGTGGCCTGGCTGCGAAGTATTTGGCGGCTCCCAGCCCAGTTCTCTGGGGAGAAGAGGAGGAAACTGAGGAACAGAGATTAGAAGCAAATTGAGCAAAGACACATGGCGGGGGGGAGGGGAGTTAGGGATAGAACCCAGGAGTCCTGCACCCAGCCTCCCCTGCTCTAACCCACTAGTCCCCACTCCCCTCCCAGAGCCGGGGATAGAACCAAGGAGTCCTTCACCCAGCCCTGCTCTAACCACTGAGCCCCACTCAGTTAATTCTTGATGCTCCATCATTTAGCATAGACAATTCCCCACCCATGCCAAGGCTGTGGGGCATTCAGCAAGGTCCCATCTTTCCTGTGTGGTGGGGATGTGGATTCCAAGTTATCTCCAAAGCCCGCTCTGTTTGAAGTAAGACCCCCCCCCCCCCACCCCCAGCAATGGGCTGCCCTGAAAACTATAGCCCTCCAAAGGGAAGGGGGATTAGCATGGGCTGGGGAACCCCCTCAGCCCTCAGTTGTCTGCAGGGAACAATGGGGATTCCGCAGGGGCTGGTTCAAGGCTGTTCTGAACACTGGACGCAACCGAAAGGAGGGACCCCCCCCATGCAGGCTTTGCACTGCTAACCCAGCTCCCAGATCTCACAGCTGGGGGAAGCAGCTTAAACCTCTTTCAGGGGCTTTATTTATACAGTGGATTTAGCACTGGGGGAAAGCTCAGGATAGTGGGTAGAAGAGGGACACTGGAGCCAGGACTCCTGGGTTCTATTCCTGGCTTCAGGAGGGGAATGGGGCCTTGTGGCTGCAGCAGAGACCTTGGTCCAGGGCTCCTGGGTTCTGTTCTGAGCTCTGGCAGGGGAATGGGGTCTAGTGGCTAAAGCAGCAGATTGGGGGGATCTGGATTCTACTCCTGGCTCTATTGCTGCCTGATTCTGTGACCTCAGACCCGATCACTTCCTCCATCTGGGCCTCAGCTTCTCATTGTGTAAAGCAGAGCTAACGCAGGCCTGTGCCTCCAGGGTTGGGGGATCAATTTTCACCAAGTGCTTTGAGATCCCAAGGGGCCAGAGAAGGGCAAAAGGCTGTCAGGGTTACTCTAGCCCCAATTCTGCCTCCTTATGCACCTCGCTTCATCCTAGGGTGTTAGTTCCTCCCAGCTCCTAGGAGCCCCTGCCCCCAGCAGCAGCAAGGGGGTTGGTGGATTTGGTTGAGGTCAGAGCGCTTAGCAGGCTGGAACCCCAGCTCCCCAGATGCTGAACAGGGAAGGAAGTGGAGGTTGGAGGGGGTGCGGGTGTGACCAGGATTGCTGGACACCTCAAATGCAAAAAGGGCTGCTCAAGGAGACATTTGTGTGCAAGATGTTTCATGTTGGTGAGAGACTCCGGCCTTCCAGCCCTGGAGACAATCTGTCTGCAGCGGGGCATCTCTCCTCTCCCAGGCCCCTGCCCCTTCACCACAACCTTATCTGCTTCCCTGCCCCCTGCTTGAAGAATGGTCGAGTGGTCAAAGCAAAAGGATGAGAACCAGGCATTCTGGAATCCGCTCCCAGCTCTAGAAGGTCTCTGCGTGGTTAATGGGGATGGGGAGACCAGGACTCCTGGGTTCTATTCCCAGCCCTGCCACTGACTTGCTGGGTGACCTTGAGCAAGTCACTTTCCCTCGTGCCTCACTTTCCCTTCCTGTAAAATGGGGCTAATGTTACCGCCCACCGCTTTGCAGGATTGTGAGGCTCCATTCATAATGAGATTCCCCAAGAGAGCTGGGGACACACCAAGGTACTCTCATTATTGCACTTTGGGGAGAGCTGCCATTGGAATGAAGGGTGCCTGGATCCCTTCTTGGCATCCCGGCAGAGATTGCCAGCTGCGTCACTGCAGGAGCACACCCCTGGCTCTTAGAATGGGAGAGAACATGCAACAGCTACTACTCACATCTGAATCAGGCCTGGGTTTCCAACTCATTCTGAAGCACACACCTTAGTTGCATCTGCACTGCAATAAATTAATAACAATCCCTAGTTCCGATCTACCGCTTTTCATCAGCAGCTCTCAAAGCACTTTACAAAGGAGGTCGGTATCATTATCCCCATTTTACAGAGGGAGAAATTGAGGCACAGAAAGGCAAAGTGACTCGCCCAACATCACCCAGTAGCAGAGCTAGGAATAAAACGCTGGTCTCCCAAGTCCCTGTCCAGTTCTTTATCCACTAGACCACATGGCTCTGAAGAGAAACCAAGTTGCCTTTTAATCATTTTTGGGGGGGAGGGGGGGAAGAGAGGAGTCAGTGGGACAATCACATCATAGCCATTGTTCCCTTTACGCAAGTACCTGCTTGTCCAAGAAAGGCACTGACGCTTCGAACTCCCACCTTGAATCTAGGCTGCACTGTGGTTTCTTAACAGGCTCAGACCCAACAAGCACTGGGATTTGAAACAAGTTTTAGCAAGAACTCCTTTGAACAGGGTTCCTGATTATCTGGCTTCTGACTGGGTCTTAGAAATGCAAAATGAGATGTTTAAGACAATGCAGAACTGTATTGCAGTTGGCTACTCTCCTGCAAGCAATCATTAATCATCATTAAGGAATCCAAGTCTGAACTGAAGCCATCACATAGGGTGACAGAGTTCCACACTCATCACTTGTCCTGTTCATTCAGGAGCACCACGCAAGTGAAGGAAGCCAGAGCACGGGACCAGGAGACTTGGGTTCTATTCTTAGCTCTGACTCATGACCTTGAGTAAATCACACCTCCTCTGTACCTCAGTTTCCCCATCTACAAAAGGCGATAATGATACTGGCCTTCTCTACAAAGCAGGAAGATCTGATGAGAAGCCAGTTATTATTATATCAGTGATCCCTATCTTCTAACTTTCCCTACCTCCCCTGGTAAGGTATGGAAAGGGTGGGATAACCAACACCTGTACCCAGCAGAACCCCCAATTGTTACCCCCACCAACGAGCGTGGTGTGGAACTGGCCATTTGTACCCTCTCTCCAGGAAGAGGCAGAGCTCAGATGTCTTGTGGGTGGCGTGCTGCCTTCTTTCCAGCGGTTTGCTAGGGTGGCCCTGAAGGATCACTCCGCTTTAACCCCTCGATTCCTGAGTCGATTCCGGCAGAGGATGAAGCCGGTGGTAGCCGAGAGCAGGTGGAACAGCTGGAGAGCTGGGGGAGACAGGGGCGGGGGGGTAGCAGAGCAGGCTGAGGGAGGCCTGGGGAACTTTGATCTCTCAGCTACTTCTGGTGTGACCCTGGAGTCGCACCCTGGTGGTAAAGAATTAATAGATGATCTGGGTGCAGGAACTCACCCCGAGTCCAAACACTGTGCAGGGGGATGGGTAAGTCCAGTGTGCAGCCAGCCTCTCTGGTGGCCCGTGCAGTGATGGTTGATAAGGCTGGATGAGCCGAGGGAGCCCAGCCTGGCGGGGCCCAGCTGTGTTTTGGGCTGAGGCTGCTGTGGTGCCAGGTACCATTCCAGATAATAGCCGTGAAAGGTCCCCAAAGGCGCTTCAAATGCTGTATGCTCAGGGCTACTGAAATGCAGCCACCTCTGGGGAGGGGGGTGACAGCGGATAGTAACAGAGAAAGGGAGGGACACTTGGGCAAACCTCTGCTCTTACGGATGCTGTCCTGCCTCATTGATTAGCATCCCTCCCTCTTTTGCCTTCGTGGGCTCTGGATATTATCCCCCCCCCCCCCCCAAGTCCCATAAAATTAACTGGAGCCCTTTATAAACAGCAGCCTTTTGGGTCCTTCCACAGGGGAAGGAGATTTGCATACATCACGCTGGTTTGCATGGGATGGGAGACAGATGGGAACATGCAACCCTGGGGTGGGTACGTGGTCCTGGGTGGAACCTGCACATGGGGTGGGTGAGCTGCTTGCAGCAGGAGGAATAGGGGAGGTGTTGGAGCTGGAAGTGGGCACTGCAGCAACTGGGCCGAGGGATCCCCTAGTCTGGAAGAGGAAGGGGGAGGAGAAAGAGCCAGGGGGATGTCGATGGTGTGGGACATGCAGTAGTTGGAGCTGAGGGGTCCCTGGGCTGGGAGACATGTGCGGGGGGAAGAGCTGGGGGTCCCTGGCTGGGAGACGCGGGGGGGGGGCACAGCTGGGGGGGTCCCTGGGCTGGGAGACGCGGGGCGGGGCAGAACTGGGGGAGGGGTCCCTCGAAGGGACTGAGAGACGAAGGGGGAAGAGCTGGGGGTGGGGGTCCCTGGTTGGGAGACGCAGGGGGGGAGGAGAGCTGGGGGGGTCCCTGGTTGGGAGACGCAGGGGGGGAGGAGAGCTAGGGGGGTCCCTCGAAGGGACTGAGAGACGAAGGGGGAAGAGCTGGGGGTGGGGGTCCCTGGTTGGGAGACGCAGGGGGGGAGGAGAGCTGGGGGGGTCCCTGGGTTGGGAGACGCAGGGGGGGCAGAGCTAGGGGGGGTCCCTCGAAGGGACTGAGAGATGAAGGGGGAAGAGCTGGGGGTGGGTGTCCCTGGGCTGGGAGACGCAGGGGGGGAGGAGAGCTGGGGGGGTCCCTGGAAGGGACTGAGAGATGAAGGGGGAGGAGCCGGGGGGGATACCTGGGCGGGGAGGGGGAGGAGCCTGCGTCCTAGGCCGGAACTCACCGCAACCTCCCGGTTGCTATATTGTTGCCATTTCCAGCCTCTTTCGAATGTTGTGAATGAAGGCTCAGCGGCCACACCCACCTTCCCCATATATGGGCACAGCCTCCCGGTCCCGCGCTCCCTGATTGGTGAACCTCTCGCCCTGATTGACGGCTCTCCCCAGACTTCCCACGTGGGGGAGGGGGCCCAGCCACTGATTGACAGAGGGGTCAGCCATTGGCAAGCGGGGGCTGCCTCCTGGCGGCCAATGGAGGTCGGGCAGGGGGCGGGGAAGCCGGGGATCAAGCTGCCGTCGAGCTCATTGTTGTGGAGCGTCTTAAAGGGGCCGCATCGCGGGGCCGGCCCGGAGGCAGCGGCGGGGGATCTGCGCAGCGAGAGCGGCCCGGGCCCGAGGAGACCCCCCCCCGCCCCAGGGCGGGACCCGCCGAGCTCCGGACCCGGCGGGCGGGGCCCCGGCGAGGCGCCCGGGCGAGCCCGGGGATCGAGCCCGAGCGCTGGGCCGCGGGGAGCCCGAGCCCGCCCGAGCCCATGGAGCACCCGGCCGCCAAGCGGCGCTGCGGCCCCCCCGGCGGCGGGGGGCGGCCCGAGGGGCCCGGACTCGGGGCCGCCGCGGAGGGCGGCGGCGGCCGGGCCGAGACGCTGCTGGATCTCAGCGCCAAGCGGGTGGCGGAGACGTGGGCCTTCGAGCAGGTGAGGGGGGCCGGCCCCGGCGGGGATCCCCGGCCCTCCTGGGGGGGAGCCCCGGGGGTGTCCCCCTGTCGGCTCTTCTGGGGGTACCCTCGTGTCTGCCCATTTTTCTATCCCTTATCCCCCCACCACCCACACACATTTCTGCCTTCAGCTCCCCCCCCCCCGGGTTCTGAGGGCTGCCCCTATAACCCCACTGGGGCATTTCCCCCAATCTCTTCCCTTGGGGTGGCCCCACCTCATCCTCTTCCCCAGCCCCCGGTCCCTTTTGAGAACCCCTCCACCCCCCCACCGCCCCTGTGGGATGCTCCTACAGCAGGTGTCGGCCACCCACCTTCTGACCTTCTCCCCCCCCACGGCCTCTGAGCCAGGATCAGGCCCCGCACCCCACGGCTGAGCGGCCTCTTGCCGCCCACTCCTCCCCTGCCCCGTGGCAGGTGCCTGCCTGCGGGCAGGGTGACACTGGCTGGGGTCAGAGGAAGTGGTTACTCACGCCCGGGCCAGCCCAGCCCTCTGTAAATTGCTGGGTGGCTCTTTGACCTCCTTTTGGGGTGACGGGCAATCCCGGCTCAGCCCCCTCCTCCGGGTTCCCCAGCTTGGCTGCCCCAGCGGGGAGCACTGGTGGGGGGGGGGTGTTCGGTTAGTGGGGAGGATGGAAGCTGAGCAAAGGGGAATTTCAGGGGTTGTCTCCGGGACTGGAGGCAATGAGCCAGGAGGCCCCTGCCCGCCCTAGATTCCTGTCTTCAAGCTGGGTACCAGGGAAATCTGTGCTGAGAGCCAGAGCTGGGAGCAGGCGGGCACCCGCCTCGTTGCTTGGGACTTCAAAAACTAGTCTGGGCAAAACCCCGGAGACGTGACCCCCGGAGGGAGCCTTGACAAACAGCTGTGCAGCAGAGTGGGGAGCAGACTTGTCTCCCCATCTCCCTGCTTATCTGTACGTGAGCCTGACTCCCCCCACCCTCCAAACCAGTATTTAAACCCCCCTGTCCCCCGAGAATCCAGGCTGCTGGGACGATCCTCTCCCAGGGAAGGGATTTGGTTTCAAGTCAGGCTGGGAAACTTGTCAGACGGGAGTCTCCTGTCATGACACCCCTCCCCGAGAGGAATGAACCCTTCCCCGCTAGCCCCCACCACCAGGGCATGCTGAGCCTTTGTGCTCTGGAACAGGTGAGAGAGGTGGCTTTAGAAAGGGCAGCTTCCTTCCATCCAAGGATCAGGCCCAGAGACGCATTTGGCAGGGGGCTGATAGGACCAGTTAAAAATGCAGGCTGCTCAGCCCTCAGCTGTGTTCTTGGTTTTACTCTTCTGCGCGAGATGGGCTGAGCTGAGGGCCGGGTGTAAAGACCCACAAGGGTGTGAGATTTTGCCCTGCAGAGAATTGGTCCCTCTGACCCTTAGGTCATCCATTCTTGACCTAGCTGTCATGTCGTGCCCTTCCCCGTTGCTGGATGCGGGGCTGAGGGTGGCCCCTGGCTGGTTGCGGAGGTAGAGAGAGATCCTGGTGTCGGAGAATATCGGCACTGGGACATCCCTGGACAGGAGCAATCCTCTAGTGGCAGACTGTGCCCTAGTCATTTTTTTGACTCCAAGGGTCCAGCTGCAAATGAAGAGTCCACACCTGACTGCGAGATCCTAAATGTGCCTCTTGCCCCGTTCCTCCTAGCCCCGGACCACGGGGGCCCACCCAGCTTGGGGTCTGCGTGCTGAGGGAGAGGAAGGTGGTTCGTGCACGAGCTGAGAGCTGGGGTCAATTCCTTGTTCTGCCACAGACGCCCCTTGCCGGGAGCAAGTCCCATTGTTGCTCCATGCCTCAGTTTCCCCTCTGTCCCTTGGGGGTGATAGCTCTGCCCTGTCTCACAGGGGAGGTGTGAGGATAAATACAGTAAAGGTTGCTAGGCCCTCACATACAATAGACTCTTCCCCCCCCCCCCCCTCCTCAGGGTATATTTCACACCTCGCGTATCCGTGCTGGTGTCTAATGAATCTGTCGGGGCTCTTGTCTATTGGCCAGGCAGCTCCCCAGTTCTGTAAAGTGGTTTATTTTTAAGTTGCAAGCACTTTCTTGTTCAAGTCTCTGCTTCTTAACACTGGCTGGCTCCTTGTTTGCAGGGCTGCTCAGCTGAATCCAGGCCCCTGCTGCCCCCCCTCCCCCCCGCCCAGTCACTGATCCTCCGCTTTGAGGGGGTTGACAGAGGAAAACATGCAAACCAGGGCGGCCTGTTTTTTTCTGTGGTAAAACTGACAGTGGCTTTTTTCTTTTTCTCTTTGCTCTGAGCCCCTGCGTCATGGAGACCTAAATCTGCCCTTTTAGAACATTGTCTGTCATTAGTTTCTGACCCCCTGACATTTCCTTGGTGCGGGGGGAATAGACCGTGGGTGTCCTTGAAAATAACACACTATGGGGCTTTAGTGTAATGGAGTAGCCCTGCCTTCCAGTTAACGGACGGAGGGCTGGTCGCAAGGAGCCCTGATCCTGCACCCCTCGCTGGGGGATCTCCCAGGAGCTTTGCCTGATGAAGGCAACAGGCCCACCATGAGAAATGAGCTCATCACGGGGGCAGGGTGTTGAGTCTAGGGGCTTGCAAACGTGCTGGACCCAGCCTCCCCCGTGTGACCTCAGGCAAGTTGCTGCCCCTCTCTGCGGTTCTGTTTTCCTCCTCTGTGAAGTGTGGGGGGGCGGGCATGATCCTTCCCTTGTGTGGGGCAGGCCTTTGGCCTGGGGCTGTGCAGCACCGGGCGCGGTGGGGCACTGGCGTCAGCCCGGCTATGAGAACAATGGTCAGGTTTGAAAATCTCACCGAGGGGAAACTGATGGTTCGTTGCCGTTTTATTCCCTGGCCTGGTGTCTCTCTGGGGCCTGGGTTCTCATCATGGTCCTTGCTCCCCACACACCTTGGCTCTGTTCCCCTTTGAGTCTTCCAAGCCAGCAGAGCCCCGGTGGCTGTTTTAGCCAGCGGCCGCTGGGTCGGGCTTGTAGCGATGGAGAGCATTACACAGGATCTATGAGTCTTCCCCTGCTCTAGCCACTAGATCCCGCTTCCCTCCTGCCATGCTTAGGGGAGAACGCTTCAGAGATTCCCCCACATGCCCCTCGCTCTGGAGGGGTCTGTGCTCGGGCGGGGCGGGGGGGGGGTCTGGAAACAGCGGCTGATCTGCCTCCCTGCTCCACCAAACCGGCTTCCCGGCGGGGGATGGGGGGGGCATCTCTTCAGCCTTGGCTCCCAGGTGCAGGCTCATCCTAGCCAGCGGCCAGGGATGGCCCAGTGACTGGAGCATCCCTGCTACTCCGGTGGCACTTGGAAGATGTTGGCCTATAAGTTTCCACCGGCCTTTGTCCGCCCAGGTGAGGAAGAGCTGGAGTCGCTGGCTGAGCCCAGGTGGGTGACTGATGCCGTGTCCCTTCCTCCCCTGCCCCCGTGTGCTGCAGGTGGAGGAGCGATTCTCCCGCGTCCCGGAGCCTGTGCAGAAGCGCATCGTGTTCTGGTCCTTCCCACGCAGCGAGCGCGAGATCTGCATGTACTCATCCCTCGGCTGCCACCCCCCTGAAGGCGAGCGCGACTCCCGGGTGCCCTTCAACCGCGGCCTGCAGCTGCTGCAATCTGGGGCTGTCGACCGGGTGCTGCAAGTGGGTGAGTGTCACCCGCTGGGGGCAGGGCAGGGTGGGGGCCGGGGCAGAGGGCAGTTGGGGCTGGCGAAAGCTGCTGCATAGGTAGATCCTCACTGGGAGGGCATCTGCAGGGAGCCCCTACGCTCGCCCTGCCACTCGGTCCCTCTGCTGAGCCTGCCCCAGAGAGAGGGATTGGCACAGGATTGGGACCTGAGTTCCACTACCGGCTCTGCCATGGACTTCTTGGGCAAGTCACTGCATCTCTCTGGGCCTCAGTTTCCCCAGATCTAAAACAGGGTCTGATCCTTCCTCTGTCTTCTCTATTTAGCTGTCGCTCTGTTTGTGCAGCCCCTGCTAGCTGGAGAGGGAGGATCTGTGTGGTGCCAGGCATGAAGGGGTCTGGATCATGGTTGGGGGTGCACCTGTGCGGCATCTGGCATGACAGGGGGCCCCATGTGGCACCCAGAACCACAGGGACCCCCATGTCGGGGGTGTCTGTGCAGCACCCATCACAGGCCCGTAATTGTGATCAAGGATTGTGCGTGTCTGTGCGCAGCGCCTGATACGACAGGGACCCCAATCAGTCAGGGGTGGGGGAGGAACGGGGACTCCAGGGGCTGGTCACTGCTGGGGTTCGTGACCTGGACGATTGCTGCCCTAAGAACCGGGTGAAGTCTCAGCTGCTGAGATGGGACGGGCCCACACCCTGGGATCCAGTCCTTTAACCCGGGCAGTATTGCTCTCTCGGTCCCGTTCCCCAGGGCTCGGTCCCGTTCCCCAGGGCTCGGTCCCGTTCCCCAGGGCTCGGTCCCGTTCCCCAGGGCTCGGTCCCGTTCCCCAGGGCTCGGTCCCGTTCCCCAGGGCTCGGTCCCGTCCGGCTTGAAACATCCCAAGCCCTTTGCCGTCCCAGCACTAGCACCTTCATGTCAGCACCGGCCAGGTCCCTGGGAGAAGCCCCATGTCCTGGCCTCATCTGCCCTGCTGTGGACCGGCCACTCCCTGTCTGTAGTGTGGCATCAGGTTGTCCTCCTGGGCCTGTGAACGGCAGGCCGCTTAGCCCAGAACACATGCTTTGCCTTTGTCTGAGTTCTCTCCCCATCCGACTCTATCCCGCCCCCCACGGGCTGTTCCAGGCCCTTCAGGAGAAACTGTAGGCAGCTGGGGAGGGGGTGGGGGGTGGGGGGGTGCCTGTGTGTCTGCGCTAGCAACTCCTCAACCAACTTCCAGGGCTTCCCGTCCCCTTCTCATTTCGGCAACAAAAGTCTGTTTGTCTTTTTTCAATGTGGTTCTGTTTGGGGCTGGTGTGGTGTGAAATCTGGTTCTTCTCCCCCACCTTGGTGGAAAGTCTGATCCCCTTCACCTCAGTGGGGAAAATCACTCCAAATGTTTCCCCTTGCCGCAGGGGAAATTGTCTGGGAATAAACTCTCAGAGCTGGGTGAGGGCACCCGCAGCATGGCTTCGCTTTGTGTGTATTGGGAATCAGACGCTCCTGTGGGATTTTTCTGGGGGTGGGTTTGAAATTTGCTCCTCACTGAATCTCAGAGGGTCTGAAAGTGCTCAACAGAGTCCCATTGTTGTAGAAGTGGATGCCCTCTGGGGCTCCTGCAGTGAGAGACCCCACGGACATAAAGCTCTCTGTCTTGCGCTGACGTCTGCTAGCAGCTCCGGCCGCGTCTCTCTGGGGGATTGCGTGCCACGAGGCTACAAGCGTTCGCCCCCACGCTTGTTGTCCCCAGTAGTAACTCCAGGGAGCGAGGACACAGCAGCATCTCCAGCACCCAGCTTTGCAAATTCCGCTCCCAGGAAGGTGTTGGGTCTGGCACCTGCGTGGCTATTTCACACCAGCAATCCTCTGTTGGGGAAAGGCCCAGGCAGACCTGGGAATTAAGGCCTTGTGAGCTTGTACGTGCAGCTGCGTGGAAGGAACCAGCTCCAGGTGGCGCTCCCAATACTGCTTTGTATTAGGGCCCAATTGTGTGTCCAGCGTCCCTGAGCTACTAATGGAAAGGCCAATTTATTTGGTCGGTGTCGTACACGTGGGAATGCAGTGTGGAAGGTGCTGAATGGGGTGGCAGTGTGACCTCGTGGCTAGAGCACTGGACCGGGACGCAGGAGTTCTGGGTTCTGTTCCCAGCTCTGCCATTGGCCTGCTGCATAACAATGGGCAAGTCAGGTCCTGTCTCTGTGCCTCAGTTTCCCCATATGTAAAATGGGGCTAATAATTCCGACTTTGTTCGTGAAGTGCTTTGCGACGTGCCGCTGAGAGTTGCTAAGCTGGGGGTTTGTTGTTCACACGCTGTAGAAACACAGGCCAATGCAGCCACCTTGGCAGAGGACCCATTTCCAGTCCCCCGGTTGCGATTTTGAGTGTAGACCGGTCCTAGCCATGTCTCTGGGCTGTGCTCCAGCCCAGGTCTGCTCAGGGACACTTAGAGATGGGGCCTGCCTGTGTGCTATTACAGAGCTGTGTCCGGAAAGCCATGTGGAGCCAGTTACTTGCATGCAGCTGGACCTGCAGGGCCGCATGGCCTTGATTCCCAGCTCTTGTGACCTGCCCGTGCCTGCATTCAAGACAGGATTGCTGATGTGAAATAGCCAGGTGGGTGCCGGACCCAGCACCTTCCCCGCTAGCGGAATTTGCAGAGCTGGAGCCGGCTCCATCCTGCCTGTCTGAGACGCTGCTGTGTCCTCGTAATGCAGAGTTACTGTTGGGGCCAGTGGGGTGGCTTAAGCTCATGTGTTCTTGGTGTAAAAGATCAGGGCGAGAAAGCGTCACCCAGATCTGTTAGCAGATGTCTGAGCTGAAGAGCGTTTGGCTGTGGGGACTCTGTCTTGCAGCACCAGATCAAGGGGACATTGGTGAAATGAAAAGGCATCTTCTTCAAACTGCTCAAAGGAAAGGCTTTGTCTGACCATTGCGTTAGCCTGTGGAACCCACGGCCACTGGATGGCCTCGGGGCTGAGAATCTAGCAAGGGTCTGAGGGATTGGATGTTTTACGTGGTTAACAACGACAGCCGCAGTTAGTGCTAGCAGCCATCTAGGAAGGGATGGATGACTTCTTTCTTCAGAGCCGAAGCCAAGCCCTGACTGTTGTCTACACTACAGCCTAAGCCTGGGGTCGGACTCTCGGCATTGGGCCCAGCACACCTCAGTCTGACTCTGGTCAGGCACCAGACCTGGGTCCTGGGACCCTGCTGCGGGGGGTCTCAGCCCAAGTCCTGCTGTGACTCCGGTCCAAGCCCTGTGGTTTCGCAGTGTGGACGCAGGGTGAGGTGCAGATCCGAGGCAGAAGATCGGCGCAGAGCGGAGTGTCAGCGCGATTGTGACACCCGGGTCCTGCCGTTGGAAACCCAGGCTTACGCTGCAGTGTGGAACCAGCGTCCCTGAGCCTGGGTCCTCCAGCTTAGTGGGCGGTGGAGACACGCCCTTGGGGAGACCTCATGCAGGGGGCGGGTTATCCCTCGGGGGCTGCTGCAGGGTTGGTGCACTGTCCCTGGAAGCACAGGGAGGCGCGGAGCTGGGTCTCCGCTCCGGGCAGGCTGTCCCTGTGCCCCTCTCGTTCCAGCGCCGAAGGGCTGAGCAGCAACGTTGCCGAGTTTGAAATCAGCTGCCTCGAGATCCTGGCCCTTTGCCGCCTGAGCAGGCTGGCGACGCCCCGGGGAGCGCAGGGTCCCAGGCCAGACGCCGTGGTGCCTGCCCTCCTGCGCGGTTCCTCGTGCCGCTCGGTTAGAAACCCGCCCGCTCTCGGGCCAGAAAGGGCCAGGGCTGGCGCAGCCGCCAGGCCCCTCGGGCGCTTGTCCCCGGGGCGATAAACGCAGGCCTGGTTTGGGGTGGCGCCGGGTGCTCGTGGAAGTGTGAAGGTGGCTATGGAGCAAAGGGGTGAGCGGCTCCCCCCTGGGGCTGGGAGGGGAAAGGTGGCCGATTTCCGAGGGGGGCTGTGGGCAGGAGCGCCGGGGAGGGGTTGTATGTGCGGGGGTGGGGATGGAGGACTAGCCTCAGTTGGCTGCTTGTCCCCAGCCCCTCTGCCCCAGAGCTCCTGTGGGCACTGGGGATTTCTGGGCGTGCTGTCCCGGGGTGGGGGGGAGCAGCCCCCGGGTGCTCACCTCGTGCGAGTGGAGTGGGCAGGACCCACGGGGTGAAAACCAGGACTCAGCTTGTCCCACTCCCCTGCTCCAAGCCGGAGGCAGGGCAGCTTCGAGTGCGCCTGGAGCCGAGATGCGACTCCCACTGCTGATTTGATGCAGTGTCTGGAGTAGAACCAGAGGCAGCTTGGCCCAGGCACCAAGCTGGGAGTCAGGACGCCGGGGTTCTTTTCCTGGCTCTGCCATATGAGCTTGGGCACGTCCCTGCCCTGCGCCTCAGTTTACCTAATAGTGCTTGCTGAAATCAGCCTGGTTGTAGCTCAGTTTGGCTGGCCCCTACGGCCAGGGCTGTGTATTTATAACCCCCTTTGTGCTCTCCTCCTCCCCGAGATCTCAGAGCAAGGGCCGTGGCTTGTACAGGGTTTGTAACACAATCCAGTGTCCTGGGTCACAGGCTCTGGGGGAGTGAGACATTTAATGGAGTTTCCGTATTCAGGCTGGAAGCTTGTCGGGTCTGTTTGTGTATTTTGCCTCTAAGGACCCCACAATCTAAATCTCACCTGCCCCTGAGATGCAGCCACTTCTGGGGTGGCGCCCAGCAGCGCTGCTCAACAGGTCAGGATGGGAGGGGGAGGAGGGTCATACTAAAACGCACTAGAGTGGCCACCGCAGTGCAGCTGCCTGTCCGAATCCATCCCGAACGCTGGGGTTCACGCTGCCCTCGTCGAGGAAGGAACTTTATTAACGGGTGCTTGCTGGTGGAGCCGAGGACTCTGAGGACCAGTGAGGGATTGTTGAACAGCTCTAGAAAGTTTAGCATTTATTTATATAATGGCAATGGTTAGAGAACCTTGACCAAGCTGCAGCTGCCTCTGGGGTGGAATGCAGGGGCTGTTTGTACAGGGATCCCTCACCCAGCACTGAAATGCAGCCACTGCTGGGGCGGGGTGCAGCGGCTGCAGGGCTGTTTGTACAGGGATCCCTCACCCAGCACTGAAATGCAGCCATCACTGGGGTGGGGCACAGCAGCTGGGTACAAGCCACACCGCTGTTTAAGACAGGAAGTGAAGAATCCTGCATTCCAGTGAAGGTTATAAGCTTGTTCCCCACTGTGGATTTTGGTTCTCTGTCCCAGTGCTAGGGATCCCTGGGGTTCTGGGTGCTGCAACTCCCCCGCCACACACACCTTAGAGCTCTCTTAGTGAGAGACGGTCCCTGCCCCACAGAGCTCACGCTCCGGGTAGAGGATTATTATCCCCATACTGTAGGTTGGGGGGTGGGGCGGAAACTGAGGCACAGACTGACAGTGACTTGCTGGACAACACCCAGAGTCTGGCAGAGCTGGGAAATGAGTGTGGATCTCCCCGAGCCCATGCCCGTCCTCCCAAGCTGGCCACGCGGGACCCCAGCCCAGGACTTTGGGTGGTGTCTCCCTTTCTCCGTGGGAAGTCGGGGGGCGGGGTGAAGTGCCTGGATTTCTCTCTGGCCTTGAGGGTGACGGGGCCCCTCTGGGTCGTGGGGACTCCAGCTGGGCTGAAGCACTGTGCCCGGGCGGTAACTGTCTGTTTTACTCCCTGCAGTCTCCGTCAGGGGAGGGTGGCCTGGGTGGCTGCTGTGTCTCTGACCCCGTCCAGGCAGGCCCCAGCTGGAGCGCGGCCCCATTTCCGGCACCCACAGTCTCTTCCTCTTTCTATTTCTAGCCCCTCCCGCCTGTGCCGCTGGCTCCGGTCCAGCCTGCGGCGTGCGGTGACGTGAGCCGGCAGCCACGGGTTCCACCCCGAGCTGTGCCACCGTGAGTCACCGCCTGGCCCCGGGCCAGTCTCGGTCAGACGTCAGCATCTGCCACCCATGCTGGGCTGTGACACAGCCGGGGGCGGGGCGCTGCTGGCGGACTGGTTCCATCAGGGTGTCTGTGTCCCCACCTCCCCAATGCCCGTCTCACCCATGTGATTCACCCCCGGTGCTGGGTGTGTGCCAGGCAGGCTGACCTCCCCTGCCCCTTCCTCCGGGCAAGCCGGCTCTCATCAGCCCAGCCTCCCGGGGATTCACCCGAAACGCCTGCTCCTTCTGGCCGGGGGGAGGGGCTGCAGGTGACCCGGGGGCGGGGGGGAAGAGGGCTTTTAATGACTTGAAACTGTGAAAGGGCTCCTGCCAAAAGTGGAAACCAGTACTACGGAGGAGCACAAAACAACAGCCCAGGCTGGTGGGGACAAACGGAGAATGGCTAAGGCACAAAACAAGTTGCCCCTGGCGGGGGACACAAGCCCCAATACCAAGCAATTCCTTAAATGTGACAGGAGCAAGAGAAAGGGGAAGGAAAGAGCCGGGCCACTACTCAGCGGGGCCGCAGAGCTCATAACTGACGACCTCACGAGGGCTGAGGTGTTTAATGCCTGATTTGCTTCAGTCATCACCTCAGCGGTTAATGGCGACCGGGTCCTCGGCACCGGTGATACTAACAGGAAGGGGGAAGAACTGGTGCTAGGAGATGGAGATGAGTTAGCTGCATGCACGGTGGCAGGCCTGGGGAACTCACCCTAGGTACTGATGGAGCTGGCCACAGCAAGCTCAGATCCATCCGCAATTGTCTTGGAGAACTCCTGGGGGATAGGGGAGAGCCCAGAGGACCAGAGCTGGGCAACCGTGTTTTTAAGAAGGGGATGGAAGAGGCCTGGGAGCTATAGACCAGTCATCCTGACCCTGGTACTGGACAGACCATGCCAATGTCCTCGTTTGACCGCGTTCCTGGCCTGGGGGGCGTGGGCAGTAGACGTGATGTATCTTGATTTTAGGCAGGCTTTTGATGCAGTCCCACATGGCGCTCTCATGAGCGGACTAGGGGTGCGTGGTCTAGATGGAATTACGATAAGGTGGGTGCACGGCTGCTTGAATGATTGTACTCCGAATAGTTACCCGGGTTTGCCCTCCAACGCGGAGGACAGATCCGGTGGGGTCCTGCAGGGCTGAGCCCTGGGTCCGGCACCGTTCGCTGTGTTCGTTAATGACTCGGATGATGGAGGGGATGCAGATGGCTCCGAGCTGCGAGGGGCTGGCCCCGCTTTGGAGGCAGGATTAGAATTCAGGACGACCGCGACAGATCAGAGAATTGGTCTGAAATCCGCAAGAGAAGCGCAAACTCCCGCGCTGAGGAAGGGAAACGCAAAGGCCCAGCTACAGAACGGGGACCGGGCCGTCACTAGGGGTGTGCGGGGCCTGGGACGTAGGCGCACTGTTTCTAATCTGCCAGGGGGTGCTCCCCGCCCCTCCCCCAGGCTCTGCCTGGGCCCTGCCCCCAATCAACCCCTTCCCCCCAAGGCCCTGCCCCTGCTCCGGCTCTTCCCCCAAGTGCTCTGAGCCCTCACTCCTGCCCCCCCCTGCGGCAGGAAACGGCTGATCTGTGGGAGGCGCTGGGCAGGGCCTGCTGGTGGGGGAGGATCTGGTAGGGGGGCTCCTCTTCGCGCCCCCCCCCCCCGCCCGTCTGCCGCTCGCCTCACTTTCCCGCCCGCCTCCTCACGGTTTTATAGAAGCCCAGGGCCCCCCAGAGCGTGGGGCCCAGGGCAGTCGCCCCACTTCGCCGAACTCAAGGGATGGCTCTGAAGGGGGAATAAGTGGCTTGGCCGCGGTGCTGCCGAAAGGGGCCTGGGGTGACAGTGGGTCACAAATTGAATATGGGCCGGCAATGGGATGCGGTCGCACAGAAGCGAGGTGCAGAGGCAGGCGGGGGGGTGTCAGGCCCGGGAGGTCGGTGCTGGGGAGGCCTCGGCCGGCTCCAGGGGCCGCGGTGGAGGGAAGACGCGGGGAGGTCGGGGAGAGTCCGGAGGCGAGTGTTGGTCTGCGAGGACAGGGGATAACATTGGGCATGGGGGAATTGCCGGTGTGGATTTGTCACGTGCCCTGGCGCTCCTGGCCTCCCACAGGCTGGAAACTCGGTCAGCCAGAGGACAGGGATGGATTGTTCTCCGTGGCCGCTGGAGGCAGGACAAGAAGCCCTGGGCTTCCTCTGCAGCAGGGCAGATTTCGGCTGGATATTAGGGGAACCGTCTGACTCTCGGGGCAGGGCAGCTCCGGTCCGGGTGTCCACGGCGGGCGGTAGGATCCCGACGCTGGAGTGTTTAAGAGTTGGTCGAGGGTTTCTTGGCCCTGCCTCGGCACAGGGGGCTGGAGGTGGTGACCTCGCGAGGCACCTTCCCGACTGACCTGGTGATTCTGTGACCGAGAAGCTGAGGGGGAAGCCCGGGGCCAACTCCCTGGCAGCGGGATCTGGACTCTGGCAGCACCTGAAGGCCCCAATCTCCGCTGAGGTCTCTGTTGGGCCAAGCGCTGCACAGATTCCCCACTCCTGCTCCACCGCCCAGGATCAGGGCCCCCTGTTGGGCCAGGTCCTGCGCAGGCTCTGACCGAGATCAGGGGCCCCATTGCGCCGGGTGCTGCCCAGACACACAGGGAGAGATGGTCCCTCCCCTAGAGAGCTCCCAGGCTCCATAGGCAATGGGCAGGAGGGGTCTAGTGGTTAGAGCAGGGGGCTGGGAGCCAGGACTCCTGGGCTCTACCCCAGCTCTGGGAGGGGAGTGAGGGCTAGTGGCTGGAGCAGGGGGGCCGCCTCCCCCTCCCCGCAGCAACCCTGTCCCCTCCTATCCCCAGGCTTCCACCTGAGTGGGAATGTCACGGAGCCGGCCAGCCCCAGCGAGCCGGAGCGGAGCTTCCACGTCTCCATCAGCTTTGACCGGTGCAAGATCACGTCGGTGAGCTGCGCCTGCGGCAGCCGGGACATCTTCTACTGCGCCCACGTGGTGGCGCTGTCGCTCTGCCGCATCCGCAACGCCCGGCAGGTGGAACTGCGGCTGCCCATCTCCGAGACCCTCTCCCAGATGAACCGCGACCAGCTGCAGAAGTTCGTGCAGTACCTGATCAGCGCCCACCACACCGAGGTGCTGCCCACCGCCCAGCGGCTGGCCGACGAGATCCTCCTGCTGGGCTCCGAGATCAACCGCGTGCACGGTACGGGGGGCGCCTCCCATTGGCTACGGAGCGGGGGGACCCGTGGGGGGGTCGCTCTCGGCCCTGGGATCCGCCTCCCATTGGCTACGGAGCGGGGGGACCCGTGGGGGGGTCGCTCTCGGCCCTGGGATCCGCCTCCCATTGGCTACGGAGCGGGGGGACCCGTGGGGGGGTCGCTCTCGGCCCTGGGATCCGCCTCCCATTGGCTACGGAGCCGGGGGACCCGTGGGGGGGTCGCTCTCGGCCCTGGGATCCGCCTCCCATTGGCTACGGAGCGGGGGGACCCGTGGGGGGGTCGCTCTCGGCCTGGGATCCGCCTCCCATTGGCTACGGAGCGGGGGGACCCGTGGGGGGGTCGCTCTCGGCCCTGGGATCCGCCTCCCATTGGCTACGGAGCGGGGGGACCCGTGGGGGGGTCGCTCTCGGCCCTGGGATCCGCCTCCCATTGGCTACGGAGCGGGGGGGACCCGTGGGGGGGTCGCTCTCGGCCCTGGGATCCGCCTCCCATTGGCTACGGAGCGGGGGGGGACCCGTGGGGGGGTCGCTCTCGGCCCTGGGATCCGCCTCCCATTGGCTACGGAGCGGGGGGACCCGTGGGGGGGTCGCTCTCGGCCCTGGGATCCGCCTCCCATTGGCTACGGAGCGGGGGGACCCGTGGGGGGGTCGCTCTCGGCCCTGGGATCCGCCTCCCATTGGCTACGGAGCGGGGGGACCCGTGGGGGGGTCGCTCTCGGCCCTGGGATCCGCCTCCCATTGGCTACGGAGCGGGGGGACCCGTGGGGGGGGTCGCTCTCGGCCCTGGGATCCGCCTCCCATTGGCTACGGAG
Organism: Chelonia mydas; assembly: GCF_015237465.2. Lineage (NCBI taxonomy): Eukaryota > Metazoa > Chordata > Testudines > Cheloniidae > Chelonia > Chelonia mydas. Next base: position 16,390,297 of record NC_051260.2, read on the forward strand.
CGGGGGGGACCCGTGGGGGGGTCGCTCTCGGCCCTGGGATCCGCCTCCCATTGGCTACGGAGTGGGGGGGACCCGTGGGTGGCTGTGGAATCTGGGATCTGCCCCTCACTGGGAGCAGAGCAGGGGCCTCTGTCACTCCCTCCCCCACCCGTTGCCCAAGAAGGGAGGTGGAGTCCGGGGGTGGGGTTCTGCCCTGCTGACTCTGTCCCCCCCCCGGTCCCCCCCGCCAGGCGCCCCAGACCCCACGGCTGGCGCCGGCATTGAGGACGCCAATTGCTGGCACCTGGACGAGGAGCAGATCCAGGAGCAGGTCAGGCAGCTCCTGTCCAACGGCGGCTACTACGGGGCCAGCAAGCAGCTGCAGTCCATGTTCAACAAGGTAACTCCTGCCCCCGCCAAGGGCTCCCCAGCCTCAGCAGGGCCACAGCCGCCCTGCCCCCTGGCCTGGCCTGTGTCCCCTCCCTTCCGCCCCCCACGCTGGGGTCCTGCCCCCCCCATGGCTGCCCCCAGAACAGGGGTCCCTGCTGATCACTCCGCCCCCGTGCCCTGTCCCACCTCAGCCCCTTGGCCGGAGCTGGCGCAGACCCCTCTTCCTGTGCCTGGGGGGGGGCGTGATGCTGCCTGCCCCCTTTTCCCTGCAGTGCGGGGGTCTCTGCTGGAGCTGGGGGGGAGCAACCCTGGGCTGGAGGCCTCCTGGGCTCCCCCGCATCTGCCTTGGGCTGCAGCGGTCGCCAGCCCCCCCTGAGTCACGCTCCCCCGCCCCCCCAGGTGCGCGAGATGCTGCGGATGCGGGACTCCAACGGCGCCCGCATGCTGATCCTGATGACGGAGCAGTTCCTGGAGGACCCGCGCCTGGCGCTGTGGAGGCAGCAGGGAGCCGGCATGACGGACAAGTGCCGGCAGCTCTGGGACGAGCTGGGTAACGGAGGGAGACTAGCACCTCCCAGGCTAATCTGCCGGCGCCCCTCGCTCCTGACCCGCAGCCCCCGCTGTCCCAGCCCTGGGCCCCCCACCTCTGCCGGCGCCCCTCGCTCCCGACCCGCAGCCCCCCGCTGTCCCGGCCCTGGGCCCCCCACCTCTGCCGGCGCCCCTCGCTCCCGACCCGCAGCCCCCCGCTGTCCCGGCCCTGGGCCCCCCCACCTCTGCCGGCGCCCCTCGCTCCCGACCCGCAGCCCCCGCTGTCCCGGCCCTGGCCCCCCCCCCCTCGCTCCCGACCCGCAGCCCCCCGCTGTCCCGGCCCTGGGCCCCCCCCACCTCTGCCGGCGCCCCTCGCTCCCGACCCGCAGCCCCACACGGCTGTGCCAGCCCTGGGCCCCCCCACCGCTGCCGGCGCCCCTCGCTCCCGACCCGCAGCCCCCGCTGTCCCGGCCCTGGGCCCCCCACCTCCGCCGGCGCCCCTCGCTCCCGACCCGCACCCCCGCTGTCCCGGCCCTGGGCCCCCCACCTCTGCCGGCGCCCCTCGCTCCCGACCCGCAGCCCCCCGCTGTCCCGGCCCTGGGCCCCCCACCTCCGCCGGCGCCCCTCGCTCCCGACCCGCACCCCCGCTGTCCCGGCCCTGGGCCCCCCACCTCTGCCGGCGCCCCTCGCTCCCGACCCGCAGCCCCCCGCTGTCCCGGCCCTGGGCCCCCCCCACCTCTGCCGGCGCCCCTCGCTCCCGACCCGCAGCCCCCCGCTGTCCCGGCCCTGGGCCCCCCCCACCTCTGCCGGCGCCCCTCACTCCCGACCCGCAGCCCCCCGCTGTCCCGGCCCTGGGCCCCCCCCACCTCTGCCGGCGCCCCTCGCTCCCGACCCGCAGCCCCCCGCTGTCCCGGCCCTGGGCCCCCCCCACCGCTGCCGGCGCCCCTCGCTCCCGACCCGCAGCCCCCCGCTGTCCCGGCCCTGGGCCCCCCACCTCTGCCGGCGCCCCTCGCTCCCGACCCGCAGCCCCCCACGGCTGTGCCAGCCCTGGGCCCCCCCACCTCTGCCGGCGCCCCTCGCTCCCGCCCCGCAGCCCCCCACGGCTGTGCCAGCCCTGGGCCCCCCCACCTCTGCCGGCGCCCCTCGCTCCCAACCCGCAGCCCCCCACGGCTGTGCCAGCCCTGGGCCCCCCCACCTCTGCCGGCGCCCCTCGCTCCCGACCCGCAGCCCCCCACGGCTGTGCCAGCCCTGGGCCCCCCCACCGCTGCCGGCGCCCCTCGCTCCCGACCCGCAGCCCCCGCTGTCCCGGCCCTGGGCCCCCCACCTCTGCCGGCGCCCCTCGCTCCCGACCCGCAGCCCCCGCTGTCCCGGCCCTGGGCCCCCCCCACCTCTGCCGGCGCCCCTCGCTCCCGACCCGCAGCCCCCCACGGCTGTGCCAGCCCTGGGCCCCCCCACCTCTGCCGGCGCCCCTCGCTCCCGACCCGCAGCCCCCCGCTGTCCCAGCCCTGGGCCCCCCCCACCTCTGCCGGCGCCCCTCGCTCCCGACCCGCAGCCCCCGCTGTCCCGGCCCTGGCCCCCCCCACCTCCGCCGGCGCCCCTCGCTCCCGACCCGCAGCCCCCGCTGTCCTGGCCCTGGGCCCCCCCCACCTCTGCCGGCGCCCCTCGCTCCCGACCCGCAGCCCCCTGCTGTCCCAGCCCTGGGCCCCCCCCCTCGCTCCCGACCCGCAGCCCCCCGCTGTCCCAGCCCTGGGCCCCCCACCTCTGCCAGCGCCCCTCGCTCCCGACCCGCAGCCGCCCGCTGTCCCGGCCCTGGGCCCCCCACCACTGCCGGCGCCCCTCGCTCCCGACCCGCAGCCCCCTGCTGTCCCGGCCCTGGCCCCCCCCCTCGCTCCCAACCCGCAACCCCCCGCTGTCCCAGCCCTGGGCCCCCCACCACTGCCGGCGCCCCTCGCTCCCGACCCGCAACCCCCCGCTGTCCCAGCCCTGGGCCCCCCATCTCTGCTGGCGCCCCTCGCTCCCGACCCGCAGCCCCCGCTGTCCCGGCCCTGGCCCCCCCCCCTCGCTCCCGACCCGCAGCCCCCCGCTGTCCCAGCCCTGGGCCCCCCACCTTTGCCGACGCCCCTCGCTCCCGACCCGCAGCCCCCCGCTGTCCCAGCCCTGGGCCCCCCCCCTCGCTCCCGACCCGCAGCCCCCCGCTGTCCCAGCCCTGGGCCCCCCACCTCTGCCAGCGCCCCTCGCTCCCGACCCGCAGCCCCCCGCTGTCCCGGCCCTGGGCCCCCCACCTCTGCCGGCGCCCCTCGCTCCCGACCCGCAGCCGCCCGCGGGCCCAGCCCTGGGCCCCCCCCACCTCTGCCGGCGCCCCTCGCTCCCGACCCGCAGCCGCCCGCTGTCCCAGCCCTGGCCCCCCCCATCTCTGCTGGCGCCCCTCGCTCCCGACCCGCAGCCCCCGCTGTCCCGGCCCTGGGCCCCCCCACCTCCGCCGGCGCCCCTCGCTCCCGACCCGCAGCCGCCCGCTGTCCCGGCCCTGGGACCCCCACCACTGCCGGCGCCCCTCGCTCCCGACCCGCAGCCCCCCGCTGTCCCGGCCCTGGGCCCCCCCCACCTCTGCCGGCGCCCCTCGCTCCCGACCCGCAGCCCCCGCTGTCCCGGCCCTGGCCCCCCCCATCTCTGCTGGCGCCCCTCGCTCCCGACCCGCAGCCCCCGCTGTCCCGGCCCTGGGCCCCCCCCACCTCTGCCGGCGCCCCTCGCTCCCGACCCGCAGCCCCCCACGGCTGTGCCAGCCCTGGGCCCCCCCACCTCTGCCGGCGCCCCTCGCTCCCGACCCGCAGCCCCCCGCTGTCCCAGCCCTGGGCCCCCCCCACCTCGGCCGGCGCCCCTCGCTCCCGACCCGCAGCCCCCGCTGTCCCGGCCCTGGCCCCCCCCACCTCCGCCGGCGCCCCTCGCTCCCGACCCGCAGCCCCCGCTGTCCTGGACCTGGGCCCCCCCCCACCTCTGCCGGCGCCCCTCGCTCCCGACCCGCAGCCCCCTGCTGTCCCAGCCCTGGGCCCCCCCCCTCGCTCCCGACCCGCAGCCCCCCGCTGTCCCAGCCCTGGGCCCCCCACCTCTGCCAGCGCCCCTCGCTCCCGACCCGCAGCCGCCCGCTGTCCCGGCCCTGGGCCCCCCACCACTGCCGGCGCCCCTCGCTCCCGACCCGCAGCCCCCTGCTGTCCCGGCCCTGGCCCCCCCCCTCGCTCCCAACCCGCAACCCCCCGCTGTCCCAGCCCTGGGCCCCCCACCACTGCCGGCGCCCCTCGCTCCCGACCCGCAACCCCCCGCTGTCCCAGCCCTGGGCCCCCCATCTCTGCTGGCGCCCCTCGCTCCCGACCCGCAGCCCCCGCTGTCCCGGCCCTGGCCCCCCCCCCTCGCTCCCGACCCGCAGCCCCCCGCTGTCCCAGCCCTGGGCCCCCCACCTTTGCCGACGCCCCTCGCTCCCGACCCGCAGCCCCCGCTGTCCCAGCCCTGGGCCCCCCCCCTCGCTCCCGACCCGCAGCCCCCCGCTGTCCCAGCCCTGGGCCCCCCCCCCTCGCTCCCGACCCGCAGCCCCCCGCTGTCCCAGCCCTGGGCCCCCCACCTCTGCCAGCGCCCCTCGCTCCCGACCCGCAGCCCCCCGCTGTCCCAGCCCTGGGCCCCCCACCTCTGCCGGCGCCCCTCGCTCCCGACCCGCAGCCGCCCGCTGTCCCAGCCCTGGGCCCCCCCCACCTCTGCCGGCGCCCCTCGCTCCCGACCCGCAGCCGCCCGCTGTCCCAGCCCTGGCCCCCCCCATCTCTGCTGGCGCCCCTCGCTCCCGACCCGCAGCCCCCGCTGTCCCGGCCCTGGCCCCCCCCCCCTCGCTCCCGACCCGCAGCCCCCCGCTGTCCCAGCCCTGGGCCCCCCACCTTTGCCGACGCCCCTTGCTCCCGACCCGCAGCCCCCGCTGTCCCAGCCCTGGGCCCCCCCCCTCGCTCCCGACCCGCAGCCCCCCGCTGTCCCAGCCCTGGGCCCCCCACCTCTGCCAGCGCCCCTCGCTCCCGACCCGCAGCCCCCCGCTGTCCCAGCCCTGGGCCCCCCACCTCTGCCGGCGCCCCTCGCTCCCGACCCGCAGCCCCCCGCTGTCCCAGCCCTGGGCCCCCCCCCCACCTCTGCCGGCGCCCCTCACTCCCGACCCACAGTCCCTGCAGCCTGGGTGAACTTTCGGTTTGCCTGGCGCCTGCATCACCCCGTTCTCCCCGCTACAGGGGCCCTGTGGGTATGTGTGGTCCTGAACCCCCATTGCAAGCCGGAGGAGCGCGCCCTGTGGCTGGCACTGCTGAAGAAGTGGAACAAGCTGGATGTCTGCCCCTTGGAGGAGGGCAACTATTCCTTCGATGTGCCTGGGGCCACCGTGGCCCTGCAGCCCCCCTCGGTCCCCAGTGCAGGTACTGGCGGGGGGGACAGAATGGGGGCCCCAGGGAGGGGACAGGAGCGGGAACTCGGAGCAGAGACATAGGGGATAGGCTGGAGGGACCCTTGGGCAGGGATGGATGGAGCTGGGAGCAGTTCCCCATTCCCTGGACCCCAAGGCAGCGTGGGGAGGGTTTGCTCCCCATGGCTCAGATCTCGGCGCTCCCTGCAGGGGAAAGGCCCCGAGCCCCATTCCCCCCGCCTCGCCAGCCAGCCAGGCCCCTGCCCTGGGGCTGGATGGGAGCTGGTGCCCCCCAGAGGGGCCAGGCCCTGGGTCTTGCTGCCCTGCCCTAAGTCCGGCTTTTCCCCGGCAGCGGCCGCCCGCCAGACCGTCTTCGGCCGCGCCATCAAGGCCGGGGAGCTGCGCTGGGGCGACTGCCACCTGCAGAAGATCCTCAGCAGCGAGGGCTACGGCCTGGGCATGAAGACGGGGGGCGACAAGCTCTGCTTCGACCCCCAGGGCCGCCCCCTCTGGCTGGGCGACCCCTTCCCCACAGCCTGCGCCCGCGTGGACGCCCTGCGCTCCCACGGCTACCCCCGAGAGGCCCTGCGCCTGGCCACCGCCCTCGGCACCACCATGCGCCTGCAACGGCGCCACCAGCTGGAGAGCTACGAGCAGCAGAAGAAAGGTGGGGGAGGGGTCCTGGGGGGCAGGACGCCTGGGTTCTATTCCCAGTCCTGGGGGGGGCGGGGGAGGGGAAGGTCTAGTGGGTGGAGCCAGCTGGGAGCCAGCTGGAAGCCAGGACGCCTGGGTTCCTCGCTCCGCTCACGGAAGCGGGAGGGGGACCTGCCAGCGCCAGCCGGGGGGCTCCCTGACTCAGGTGTGGAGGAGCAGGGGGCTCTGGGCCGGGAGGGGCCCCCGTGCAGGGAGCGTGGCCAGTCTCAGCTAGCGGGGGGGAGAGGGGGGAGCCAGTGTCTCACGGGCCCTCCCCACCCCCCCCGCAGAGATATTGCACAAGGGCAGCACGTCCATCACCAACCTGGAGGGCTGGGTGGGCCACCCCCTGGACCCCATCGGCTGCCTGTGTCGGACCCTCCTGGAGCCCTGCCGCACGGACCACGAGGGGCTGTCGCTCTGTCCAGGTACGGAGGGGATGTACCACGCTCTGTGACCGGGGGTGGGTTGCAAGCAGAGATCCCGTCGACCCCCCCCCCCCCCTTCGGCAATGGGGACCGGTGGGGAGGGGGCAGTGCTGGAACAGACTGGGGGCGGGGGGGTCAGCATCGGTGTCTGTACTTCCGGCTCAGTCCAGGGCTCCCCCATCTCCTCCCGCACGGGGGCACACCGGCCGCGGCTGGCTGACACCCCCCCCCCCCCATCTCCTCCCGCACGGGGGAGGCGGGGCACGCCGGCCGTGGCTGGCTGACGCCTGCCCCCCATCTCCTCCCGCACGGGGGAGGGGGGGCACACCGGCTGTGGCTGACGCCCGCCCCCTTTGCAGACGTGGCAGCGGAGGGGAAGAAGAAGGTGCTGTACCAGCACGTGCCCATCCCCTGCAGCCCCGGCGCGGGCACGTCGTACCTGGCGCTGGCCCTGGAGGTGGCGCTGGGGGGGCTGGGGCAGCAGCGGGCCCTGCCCGAGGGGCTCTACGCCCAGGACAAGGTGGTGCGGAGCGAGGAGCAGCTCATCGCTCTGCTGGACGAGATGGAGCTGGACGAGAGGCTGGTGCAGGTTCTGCGCAAGCAGGCCGCGCTGCTCCTGGCAGGTACCGGGCTGCGTCCCCCCTCCCTGCTCCGGCGTGGGGGGGCCCTGTCTCTGCGGCCCCTGCAAGGAGAGGGGCTCAGCGCCACCTCGGGCGGGGGGGGGGGGGGCAGGCTGCGCTGCAATTGGCTGAGGAGCTCTGTCCCCCCCAGGGTGACGCGCTGCCCAGCTGGGCTCTGGGATTCCGGTGGGGCGGGGGAGGGCGCCCGGCCCAGCCAGCCCCTCACCCTGGCGTCTGTTCCCTGCCAGGCGGCCCGTTCAGCGGCTTCGGGGAGGTGGTGTTCCGGGAGAGCGTGCCCATGCACACCTTCGCTCGCTACCTCTTCGCCGCCCTGCTGCCCCACGACGCCGACCTGGCCTATCGCCTGGCCCTGAGAGCCATGAGGTATGTGCCCACCCGCCGGCCCCGGCATCCGGCTACCTCACCCCCCCCACCCTGCAGCGCAGCCTGGGTACCCCTAGCCGCTTCCCCCCCCCGTGTCACCGAGCTGTGCCGGGGGGGGGGCACAGGGATACCTGGTGAGGCAGCCGATCCACCCCCCCCCCCCCGCCAACTGCCATGGAACGAGCTGCTCCCATGGGGGATGTGGGCGGGCGATATCCAGTGTATCTCCCCTCCTGTCGCCTTTGGGACCAGGGAGGGGCTGGGACTCCTGGGTTCTCTCCCTGGCTCTGGGAAGGGGGTGGGCTCTAGTGGTTAGAGCTGGGGGGGCTGGGAGCCAGGACTCCTGGGTTCTCTCCCTGGCTCTGGGAAGGGGGTGGGGTCTAGTGGTTAGAGCTGGTGGGGGGGGGCAGCTGGGAGCCAGGACTCCTGGTTCTTTTGCTAGCTATCCTGCTGAGCCCGGGGTCGGGGATGCTGGGACTCCCCTGACCAGTCCCCTTTTCCCATCCACAGGCTCCCGGTGCTGGAGACGGTGATGCCGGCCGGGGACATCCTGCACCAGAACCCGCTGGACTCCATGATGGCCAATCGCTTCCCCCGCTGGTTCATCCTGGGCCACCTGGAGACGCGCCAGTGCGAGCTGGCATCGGCCATGCTCACCGCAGCCAAAGGTGAAGCCAGATGCTGAAGCACGGGCCTGGGAGCCAGGACTCCTGGGTTCTATTCCCAGCGCTAGGAGGGGAGTGGGGCCCTGTGGTTAGAGGGGGGCTGGGAGCCAGGACTCCTGGGTTCTGTCCCAGCGCTGGGAAGGGAGTGGGCTCTAATCGTTACAGTGCAGAGGGGTAGAGTTGGGCACTAGGTCTCCTGGGATCTACTCCCTCCTCTGCCACTGACTGACTGCCCAGGTCAAGTCCCTCACACGGCCCCATGCTGATCCCATGGGAGGACGAGGGGACCGCAGAGCCCTGAGCTTCTGTGATAGACACTTGTTCCTCTGGGCCAGGCAGGGCCCCTGGATCCCCTTCACATGGGAAAGGACGCGAGATCTCAGCCTGGGGCCGGATCAGAGCCGGCGCCCCCTCGAGGGGACAGGCCCCGTGTCCCATTCCCCCCCGCCCGAGCCAGCCAGTCCCCACCCTGGGGGCAGATCAGAGCCGGCACCCCCTCGAGGGGACAGGCCCCGTGTCCCATTTCCCCCCGCCCCACCCTGAGCCAGCCAGTCCCCACCCTGGGGCCAGATCAGAGCCGGCGCCCCCTAGAGGGGGAAGTCTTTGTAGCCCCTTCCTGAGGCTCAGAAGCTGGGCCCCTGTGATCGCTGGGAGCTGCGGGCGTCAGCCCCGCTGGGAACCAGGCCCAAGGGGGCTCGAGTCCCCCCTCTCCCCCAGTTCCTAGCCCTGCAGCTTGCAGATCTTCTCCCCCTGGGTGTCCCAGCCACCCCTGGGGCTAATCCCTGCCCCCCATCCCTGGTCTAGGGGACCCCAAGTGGCTACACACGGTCCTGGGGTCCATCCAGCAGAACATCCACTCCCCCGCCCTCCTCTTCAAACTGGCCCAGGACGCTTGTAAGACTGCAACGCCGGCCAGCGCGCCGTCGGACCCCACGCTGCTCAGCATCTCCCTGGAGCTCGGCCTGCAGGTACGTCGGGGGGGGGGGGGGGGGGGCGGCTGCTTCCTGACTGGAGGAGTGCGAAGATCTTGACAGACCCCGTTGCGCGGTCGCTTGCCCAGCACTGACATGCAGCCACCTCTGGGGCGGGGCACAGCGGCTGCTTAACAGCACACAGTGGGAAGGGGGTGGCATCTAGTGGTTAGAGTAGGGGTGGGCTAGGAGTCAGGACACCTGGGTTCTGCTCCCAGCTCTACCACAGTTTCACTGTGAGACCTTGGGCCTGTCCCTTCCCCTGTTGTGCCTCAGTTTCCCTTTGTGCCATGACCCCACCCCATGTGCTCTCAGCCCTTCTGGTGAAAGGCTCTGTAAGAGCTATAATCCAAGCGCACGGCAGCTGTAGACGGGTTCCCCGCCGTGGAGGCTCTGTCTTGTCGGGGCCGTGCCCCGGCCACTCTCACGAGCTGGGTCGTCCCCCACCCCACAGGTGATGCGGATGACTCTGAACACCATGACCTGGCGCCGGAGAGAGATGGTGCGCTGGCTGGTGAGCTGTGCCACCGAGATCGGTGAGTGGGCGAGCCGGGGGGGGCATGGATACCCCACGAATGGCCCTCTGCCCAGCTGACCCCCACCCCTCTGACATGGCACCTGGTGTTCCTGGCTCCTAGCATGAGTCTACCAACCCAGCATGGATGGGAGCCAGGACTCCTGGGTTCTCATCCCAGCCCTGGCAGCGGAGTGGGGTCTAGTGGTGAGACCAGGTGAGGGGTAGGGTCCCCGGACTCCTGGGTTCTCATCCCAGCTGGAGTTGGGCAAGTTGCCGTCTCTCTTTTGATGGGGACGATCCCTGCCCGCTGCAGCGTTCGCAGGCTGGGTGGGGGAATTGAGGCCTGTGACCTGAGCTGACCCCTCCCTCGGGGTCTCGCAGGCTGGGCAGGCGGGCAGAGACCCGTGAGCTGCACTGACCCCGCCCCGCCCCTGCCCCCCAGGTGTGCAGGCTCTGATGAACATCATGCAGAACTGGTATAGCCTCTTCACCCCCATCGAAGCCACCACCATCGTGGCCGTGACGGGCACCACCCCGGCCACCCTGCTGCGCCTCAACCTGGCCTTCGGGCAGCGGGACGAGCTGTGTGCCCGGGCCCGGGCCGTGGCCCTGCAGTGCGCCATGAAGGACCCGCAGAACTGCTCGCTGCCTGCCCTGACCCTGTGCGAGAAGGACCACGCCGCCTTCGAGGCCGCCTACAAGATCGTGCTGGACTCGGCCGCCACGGCCGGCATGGGCCACTCCCACCTCTTCACCGTGGCCCGGTACATGGAGCACCGGGGGCTCCCCCTCCGTGCCTACAAACTAGCCACCCTGGCCTTCTCCCACCTCAGCATCGCCTTCAACCAGGACACACACCCGGCCGTCAACGACGTGCTCTGGGCCTGCTCGCTCAGCCACTCGCTGGGCAAGAGCCAGCTCTCGGCCATCGTGCCCCTCATCATCCAGAGCGTGCAGTGCGCCCCCATGCTCTCCGACATCCTGCGTCGCTGGAGCCTGCCCCCCCCCGGCCTGGCCGCCCTCTCGGGCCGCCGCCACGCCGCCAAGCCCCCCGCCGCCCCCGGCCTGGACAAAGCCCCCCTGTGCCAGCTGCTGGAGGCGGCCATCGCCGCCTACGTCAGCACCACCCACTCCCGCCTCACCCACATCAGCCCCCGCCACTACAGCGAGTTCATCGAGTTCCTGTGCAAGGCCCGCGAGACCTTCCTGCTGGCCCCCGACGGGCACCTGCAGTTCGGCCAGTTCCTCGACAACCTCAAACAGACCTACAAGGGCAAGAAGAAACTCATGCTCCTGGTGCGGGAGCGATTTGGCTAGGGGGCGGGGCCACAGGCTGATCCCTCCCCCTTGGGATGGGGCCACAGGCTGATCCTCCCCCTGCCTTGGGAAAGGAGTGGCTCAGGTGGGGGGGTCTATGGATTCAGCTGGGGAACCCCCACATCGCTGCCCCCTGAGGGTGACAGTTGGTTTGACATAGGGCCCCCCTATCATTCAGTTCAGGGGAGCCCTTGGCCAGGGGCCCCATCTGAACGGGGGTCCCTGGGCCAGGACCTGGTCAGTGGGGGGACTCTATACCCATTTGAAGGACCCCGTTTCTCTCCAGTGTTCAATTTATATTGGGGGGGCGGACTCATGGTGGGGTTGTAGGAGTCGCAGATTTCAGTATTACTGCTGGACGGCTGTGGCTACCAGCCGTCTGTCTTGAAGGATCATCTGTGAGAGCCGAGCGGGGGGGGCCAGAGCTGGGCAGAAGCGGCTGGGGGTGGGGGCCAGCCTGGGTGTGATGCACAGAATGGGGAGTGGCTGGGGCCCCGGAGCTGGGCTCGGCGGCCGCTGCGAGACGCGTGCGATTTTAGCCAGCACCTTGGTGGCACTGCTGGTTTCCTGCCGCTTTTGAGCCAGGTGGGGGATCCGTAATCCTTGGAAATCAGCCCTGTCTCCACCCCAGCTCTCCCTGAGTCCGCACCATTTTTGTCCATAAATTCCCCCTCGGGAATTTGAACCCGTGACAGCAGAAGACCACGCCTGCCCCGCTCACTCCCCTAGCAGCGAAGGGGGGGGGAAGCAGGGCACGGGCCGCGCGCTCCGGCTCCTCCATCCCCCTGAGCCAACACCGGAGTTGTTTCCCCTGCTGGCGTCTTGCAAGTGCGAGGATCCGAAGCCGTAACCCCGCGGAGGGGCCAGGCCCTCGGCTCCTTTAGCCCTACCTGTTCCCAGCCTTTCCAAGGGCTAAATGACCCCTTGCGAGGTGGCCCTGGTCGCTGTCTCAGGGTGGATGGACCAGCCCAGCAGGAGCCAGGAAGCCAGAGGGGACCTGGGTTTTCCTGCAGTGCCCCTCCCCGTGGTATCTGAGCAGGTCAGATCTGGCTCCGTGGCGAGAAGGGAGCCGGCCCAGTCGTCGTCCAGATCTGGGAGAGGCCAGGGGAGACCAAGCTGCAGGGCCCGTTTGCCCTTGGTTCTAGCCTGGCCGTTCCCACCCTACCTCCCAAAAACGTCTCCAGGAACCAGTGGCTCCGGCCCTGGGCCCAGCACCTGCAACCTCCGAGCTCTTGGGCTGCCTCTTGCCCAGCATGGGGCACCCGGCCGAGGGGGACAATCGCCCGTCTGCCAGCCTGGTGCTCCCAGCCACGAGCCGCCAGCCTGGTGGATTTCCTGCAGTTCTTCAGTTCCTTTCCAGCTGGGGGGGGTCCAGTTCTTTCCAGTTGAATATTTAGGGACCAGCCCCCCCCCCTTATCTCTGGTCCTGTCTGTCCCCTTCCTTCCCCCCCCCCCCCCCCCCCCCCCCCCCCCCCCCCCCCCCCCCCCCCCACTATTTCTGCTCCAACCCCTGGGGGGAAGGAAGATGTAGATGAATCCAGGACCCAGCTCTGGGAGGGTGGTAAGCTAAATCAATCCCAGTAAAGAAGGGGGGGGGCCCTGATCCAGCCTGTATTGCACCCCTGTGTGGCTGGGGGTGCGATCGGTTCTGCAGACACCCCCCAAGTGAAGGATTCCTAATCTGGTCTCTCCCAGCACAAGGCTCCGGGGGGCGGGGGGGGGGGCGAATGCTTTCCTGGTTCGTAGCAGTGCTCGTTTCATACCTCAAACCCTCCCCCTGCTTCAGGCCAGAACAAGACTCCTAGGAGCTAGGAGGGTTTTTTGTTTCTTTTTCTACCCTGGTGGGGGGGGGGGAGGGTAACTTCTCAGTGTCCACCAGGGGGTGCCCTCCCCCCTCTCCAAAATTCCATTTTCCTCTGGCTAAATTCTACTCAGGAAAGACCCGCACGGGCACGTTACAGACTCGATTATTGTGAAGATGAGATAATTAAAAAAAATTAATATATATGAAGAGAGGGTCTGAAGTGACTTGGGGGGCGGGGGGCTGTTTGACTTTAATACTCCATGTCCCTTAATAGCCGAGGAGGAGCAGCCGATCTTATTCTATATTGCACAGCTCTGGGGAGGAGCCCTCCTGATCTGGTTTGTTACTTACCGGTCATTGTGGGTTTGTTGTTTGGTTTGTTTGTTTCCCTGCCTATATTACAACAACAACAAAAACATGTAATTTTGTAATTTTTTTCTATTTATTGAATTGTTTATTGTATTGTATTTTTTGTAAAAGTTTTAACATTTAAAAAACCGACTTTTTTGGTTTCTTCTTGGTGCCAGCGGTGGGGGCGGCTGAGTCTGTTCAGGGCGTTGCCGAGCCGGGGCCGGGCTCGCTGGAGGGTGGAAATGTGGAAGGTTTTTCTCTAGCAGATGGGGACGAATGTGGAACAACCTCTGCTGGGAGCAGCGGGGGCCAGGCCCTGAGCTCCTTAGCCCAGGGAGGCTGGTTACACACATGGCTGCTTGGCACGGGGCCAGGGATGTGCAGATCCTCCGCAGTTTGCTAGGAGGCATGGGCCCCCTGCAGGGATCATTGGGCCCGGGGAGTCCCGGCCTGCTTACGAGGTGGGGCTGGTGAAGGAAACGGGGACGGGGGCCAAATTCAAAACTGATCAAAGGAAACATTCTCACCAATGCGTCATTTGCCTGGGGCACCTGCTGCCACTTGAGCCGGGCACTGCCCTGACCCAGGGTGAGATGGGGGGAGCATTGTGCTGGGGGGTCACTAACAGTTGAGGTGCTAAAGAACTTAATTACCTACCCCCGGGAACACTGGAAGAGGAAGGGACGTGCCCAGGCGGAGCTGAGGATAGAACCAGCTTGTCAGAGACACACTGACCTTCCCCCAGGGCCAAGCTGTGTCTCTCTGTAGCCCTCACTCCAGCCGGAGGCCAGGTCAGGTACCAAGGCCCAGTGGTTTCCAGTGGGGGGGGGGGGGGGGAGAGGGGGTGGTCAGGACTCCTGGGTTCTATGCCCAGCTGTGGAAAGAGGGGGGAGTAGTGGTTAGGGCGGGGGTGAGAGTCAGAATGCTTGGGTTCTATGCCCAGCTCTGGGGGGAGAAGGGGGACCTGGGAGTCAGGACGCCTGGGTTCTATGCCCAGCTGTGGGGGGTAGGGGTTAGATCAGGGGTGGGGCAGAGTCAGGACGACTGGGTTCTACGCCCAGTTCTGAGGGGGCAGGAGTCAGGTCCCCGGGGTTCTATGCCCAGCTGTGGAAAGAGGGGGGAGTAGTGGTTAGGGCGGGGGTGAGAGTCAGAATGCTTGGGTTCTATGCCCAGCTCTGGGGGGAGAAGGGGGGCCTGGGAGTCAGGACGCCTGGGTTCTATGCCCAGCTCTGGGGGGCAGGGGTTAGATCGGCGTGGGGGGAGTCAGGACGCCTGGGTTCTATGCCCAGCTGTGGGGGGTAGGGGTTAGATCGGGGTGGGGGGAGTCAGGACGCCTGGGTTCTACACCCAGTTCTGAGGGGGGTAGGAGTCAGGTCCCCTGGGTTCTATGCCCAGCTGTGGGGGGAGAAGGGGGACCTGGGAGTCAGGACGCCTGGGTTCTATGCCCAGCTGTGGGGGGTAGGGGTTAGATCGGGGTGGGGGGAGTCAGGACGCCTGGGTTCTACGCCCAGTTCTGAGGGGGGTAGGAGTCAGGTCCCCTGGGTTCTATGCCCAGCTGTGGGGGGTAGGGGTTAGATCAGGGGTGGGGGGAATCAGGACGCCTGGGTTCTACATCCAGCTGGGGGGGGGGGGGGAGAAAGGAATCAGGACGCCTGGGTTCTAAGCCCAGCTGTGGCGGGGGAGTCAGGACCTCTGGGTTCTGCTCCGGCCTGGATACCCTCATGTGAGCCCGGCCCTGGCCGCCGCCCTCGGCTCAGCCCGGGCCCCGCCCGCTCGCAACGCCGAGCGGCTCCTGACCCCCGTGCCCCGCTAGGGGGCGCCCGCCGACCAGCCCGCGGGCGCCCGGCAGCGCCCAGTCCCGTGCGCTACGTGCGGCGGCGGCTGGGTTTCGCTCCGGGGCTGTTCTCGGAGCCTGCACCGCCGGCCCACGCAGCCCTGCCGGCCTCCTCCCCGGCCTGCGGGCCGGGGGAGCCGGGACGCCTGGGTTCTCGCGCTGCCCTTCCCACCCCACCCCACCGCACCGCACCGCACCCCGGCTCCCTGCCTCAGTTTCCCCCTCTGGCCCACGCGAGGCCGCTGCCAACCCAGGGAGCCGGTGACAGGCCAGAGGGGGCGGGAGGGTCACGTGACCGATGCCTGTGGCCGCATCATGGGAACAAGACTCACCCTTTCCACTGCGTGACCCAGCGCGGCGGGCCCCGGGGTGCCCCGCCCTGCCTGCAGTCGCCGGGGCTGGGGGGGGCCCTGCTCAGACCCGTACTGGGTGGAAAGCGAGCGAGCAACGTGCAGGCCAGGGGGGGCCAGGGGGCCTGGCCCTGTGCTGGGGGGGTTGGGCGCCTGGGGTCCGGGTGAGTCAGTGCTGGGGAGGGAGGAGGGGAGTGTGGGGCGCATGGGTGTGGCTGCGGGCGACTCTGTGCGCCTCACGTCCTCGGGCGCGCGCGCGCTCTGTGCCTCAGTTTCCCCAGCTGCACAATGGCACTAATGAGCCTGCCGGTGGCTGGTGTGAGTGCGGGAGGGACTCGCTCACACCTGTGGCAGGGCAGCGCCTGGCGCAATGGGGCCCCCGCGCTGCCGCATCCACCAGGGTCTGTGCACTGCCGGGGAGGGGGGGTCCTGCTCTGTGCTACCGTAATATACCTAATAACAGGCACTGAGCTTCCCCGGCTGGGAAGATGGATTAGATGTGGGGGGTGGGGAGCGGCCTGAAGACGTCTGGCTGGGGCTGGCTCCAACGGGCCACTTGCTGGGGCGGTGCCCGCCCCAGGCCTGCAATGCGGCAGCCACGCCAGGGTTTTCCCCGGCGGCTTGAAACCAGGGCTCGGCTCTGCCTGGCTCGCCCAGGGGCCTGCTCTGGCAGATGCGGCTAGGGCAGCTCGAAAGCAGCCTGGCCCCAAATGTCATGGGGGCAGGAGGGGTAGGTGAGGGCGGGGGGTGGGGGTGCGACCAGGGATGCGGCTGGTTTTGATGCAGGGAGGAAGCGGGCGCTGTTGAGTTTGCCACACCCCAGACCCCCGACCCCCCCTTGGCTATTCCGGCCTTGTCTGTGCCGGGAGCCGCCGGTGAAGGTTTCCCAGCCGGGAAAGTGAGAGCGGGATTATACTGCTCAGCCAGTCGGGCCTGCTGTGGACACAGGCCAGAGCGTCTCACCCGGAGCCCTGACTCCCAGATCCTGTGCGCCAGCCCCTCCGCCCCTCCTGGAACCCAGGCGTCCGGCCCCATCCCTACGCCAGCCACTCAGCCTCCCCCCCGCTTCCTCCATCCCCCCGGCTGTTGGCTCTCGGCAGGCGCAAGCTGTGACGGACTGGGACTGGAGCCCGGGCGGGCGCGGGGGGCTGACCAGGATACGGTTTCAGGATAACTCCATTTCCTTTGCTGCTATTTCTAGCTGACATTTCAGATCAAAGCGGCCCAGACAGACGACGACTTCCTGACAGGCTGCTGGCGAGTGACCCCTGCAGCCCCCCAGCGCCCCCAGCCTACCCGCTGCTGCCCAGGCCTGGGCGCGCCTGTGCTGTTCCTCAGTGAGCCGTCTCTAATATTTTGCACAAGATCAAACACCCCTTTTTAAACCGGTGCCCCCCCCCCCCGGGTGGGTGGGCCGGGGGAGGGCTGGTGGGAAAGGAACCCAGGGGCAGGACGTGGATGGGTGCGAGGCACGGTGGAGGCCTCGGGTGGCGGCTTTGGGAGGGAGGGGGCGCGAGTGGGAGCAGGGGGGTGGTGTCTAAGAGGCGGGACTCCTGGGGTCTGGCCCCAGTTTTGGGCATTGGGTCTCGTACTTCGAGCAGGGGAGCACGAGTGTCTGGGCACTTGGGTTCTAGTCCCAGCCCAGCTCTGGGAGGGGCCTGGGAATCAGGACGCCTGGGTTCTGTTTGTATCATCTTGGGAAAGTCCCTTCCCCGCTCCATGCCTCAGTTTCCCCTCTGTCTGTGGGGTTGTTACCTCCTCCCAAGAACAGTTGAATTCAGGCCCCGCTGTAGCAAATTGGAGGGGGTGTGTCAGGCACAGCTCTGTGTGCCCCCTCTGCCCCCCCCACCCCAGCCACACTCCCTCCAGGGATGTGGGGAGGGGAGCTAAGGCGCCGTGGCATTGGCTAGGGTCGGCTCTGTAATGTGGACATGGGTCCTCCTATGGCTTGTGCTGAGCCCCCTGAAACTCACTCCATGCAGGGCAGAGGGGACAGTGACCAGCCAGGCAGGGCTAGTGAGCCTGGGACTTGGCCAGGCTTTGAACCCAGCAACCGGTTCCATACCCCGCTCCCCCGAGCTAGCCACGGCGCCATGTGTTACCAGGCGAGGCCACATGGTCACCTGCTAGCCTGGCATGTGCCCCCCCCCCGCAATGTATCGACATCCTGTGTATGAACATTCCAGCCCCCCCACCGCCTGCCTTGCGCGGGGGGCAGGCCAGACGGGTCTAGGCGCCAACCAGCCAGGGAGCCAGTGACTCAGAGTGGGTGGGAGCGGATCCCCTTAATCCGCTAATTGCCCACGAGGCCTCGACTTGCTGAGAAACGTTCCTTTGAGCTGCGCTGGGCCAGGAATTCGCCCATGGGGCTGCCCCGGAGGGACTGCGTGGGCCGGGGCTGAGCTGGGCGGGCGGGGACCGGGCTCAGCGCTGTGAACTTCTTGTTCAATTCAGCACCCTGTCCTGGCTTGTTTCGCACGCCTGCCATCACGGGCTTCACGTTGTTCAGTGTCAGAGCCCACGGGGAGACGAGCCTTCCTGCACTTGAGTGGTGGCCACCCTGCCCCTAGCGCTCGCCAGCTGCGCGGGGGCAGAATCATCCCCCCCTGTTTTACAGAGGGGGAAACTGAGGCACCAAAGGGGGGGTGACTTGGCCCCCCCAAGGTCACATGGTCAGTGTGTTAGCCGCAGCATCCTTGCCTTATGGCTCCTCTGCCTCCCTAAATTTCCCTGTTTTCATGACGGGACGGATTTTTCCTTCACTTCCTGTCCTAAAGCGCTCTGCAGCAGTGCAGTGCCATGCCGCTGCCCCAGAGGTGGCTGCATTTCAGTGCCAGGTGAGCAACCCTTGTATAAAGAGCCCCTGTACCTGACCCCGGAGACCGCTGAATCTTGGTGCTGGGAGAGTGGTCCCTACCCACGTTGAGCCCCCCCCAACCCCATCCCATGGGTGCTGCCCGTCCCCGCTCCCTGTGTCACAATAGCCCTGCGGCTCCGCGTTCCCGTAAGAGGCCACGCCAGGAAGCCTGTGGTTCTCCCAACCGTCTCCTCCGCTCAGGCTCCATGTGGCGGGTGGCGAGGGACGTGGCCACTGCACATTTCCTCCCACCACTTGGTTTCTTAACAGAGCTGCAAAGGAGGAACCGATACCCCACCCCACCCCCCGGGATGCAGGGCTGAGGCCGTACTGCTGGGCTGTGGCTTTGCTGTGGTGCTGAGGGCCTGCAGGCTTTGGGGACGGGGGGAAGGTTGTGGGGAACATGGGAAACATCCCCTCAATTCCTTCTCATTATCCTGGGCCGCTAGGAAGAGCAGGATCCCCAGCCACTCCCCTCCTCCGGGGATGTTCGTCGGCGTACGTGGGCCGCACCTGGGCTCCTGCCCCGGCACCAAGGGAACCCAGCCCTTTTGTGGGTCCCCTTTGCACAGATCCATGGGCGAAGGCTGGAGAAACACCCACCGTGAGAGCTGGGGCTCCCTGGGCGCACCAGCGGCCCGGCTGGGTGGCCTGGAGCTCAGGTGGGGAATCGGATTCCGAAACCACGCGGCTCAGCTGCACAGACAAGGTCTGGGCCCACGGCTCCGACTGGCTCAGCCCAGGGAGGCCCCGCGCCCGCCGGTGTCCAGCTCAAGCTGCCAGCTTGTTCTCCAGACCCTCAAGCTTTCCTCGCAAAAGAAATGACAGGAAGAAGCCTCCCACTGCCACGCTTGCGAGACGGCCTCAGAAAGGCCCCCAGGGCTGCCTGAGTTTGCAGAGAGCCTGAGCCTCGCCCAGAGAGGTGGGACCTCGGGAGAGGTGGCCTCAGCTGATCATTTAAATGGCCACATTGTTAACTCTTTCATCCCTGCTGTAAAATGTGTGGTCGGGCATCTGGTTAGCAGGTGATTCAGAGGGGAGAGCACCCCTTATTGAGTGACACCTGCCCCCCCCCCCGCAGCAGAGCACCCCCTAGCACCACAATGGGGGTCAGCACGGATTGCAAGGGGAGAGTGCCCCCGACGGAGACCCCCGCCCTGCTCCCGGCAGCACAGCGCCCCCTAGCGCCGCACTGGGGCCCGGCCCTGGCTGCCAGGGGAGAGGGGGCCCCCCCCCCCGCCCCGGTTTGGCTTGGGGAATGTTCTGCTAAGGCCGGGGGGTGGCGAGCCATGTGCTAAACTCTGCGCAGGGGCCGTCCCGGCCACGCAGGGGCCAGCTGGGTCCCATCCCCTGACAGCAGAGAGCCCCCAGTGTTTGTAATAACGTGGGTGTCCCTGTAAACACCAGCCCTCCGGCCCCAGCTGCCTGGCAGGGAGGGGAACTCCGCCAGTTAAATTCTGCTGGTCGGGCCGTGAGCCCTTCCCCCCATGGCTCTGCTGAACCCAGGTGGCCTGACTCCTATCCCCCACCACCTCCGTTCTAACCACTAGTCCCTACTCCCCTTCCTGAGATGGGACCGGAAACCAGGATTCCCATCCCCCACCCCTATTCTAACCACTATGCCCTACTCCCCTCCTGGGACCAGAACCCAGGAGTCCTGGCTCCCAGCCCCTCCCATGAGGTCACATGACACTTCCACCACTGCCCCCCCACCCCCCGCGGACATCCCGCAAGAAATGGCTCGGAGGCTCTGACTAGTCAGCAGCGTTTATTCCAGAAGCACCCGGCTGGGCTCAAAGCTTCTTAGCGTCCCCCAGTGCAGACAGCAACACAACCCCCCCCACCCCCGCCACAGGGGGCGCTCCAGGCACTTTGCCCCACTGACGCCAATTCCATGGGGTCCCCCCGGCACCCTGGGAGCAAAGGCGGAGTGGAAGGAGGGAATGGGGAATAACTTGGGAAGAGGAGTGGAAGGAGGGAATGGGGAAGGCGCAGAGGAGGAGTGGAAGGAGGGAATGGGGAATAGCTTGGGAAGAGGGGTGGAAGGAGGGAATGGGGAAGGCGCAGAGGAGGACTGGAAGGAGGGAATGGGGAATAGCTTGGGAAGAGGAGCGGAAAGAGGGAATGGGGAAGGCGCAGAGGAGGAGTGGAAGGAGGGACCGGGGAATAGCTTGGGAAGAGGAGTGGAAGGAGGGAATGGGGAAGGCGCAGAGGAGGAGTGGAAGGAGGGAATGGGGAAGGCGCAGAGGAGGAGTGGAAGGACGGGGAATAGCTTGGGAAGAGGAGTGGAAGGAGGGACCGGGGAAGGCGCAGAGGAGGAGTGGAAGGACGGGGAATAGCTTGGGAAGAGGGGTGGAAGGAGGGAATGGGGAATAGCTTGGGAAGAGGAGTGGAAGGAGGGAATGGGGAAGGCGCAGAGGAGGAGTGGAAGGAGGGAATGGGGAATAGCTTGGGAAGAGGAGCGGAAAGAGGGAATGGGGAAGGCGCAGAGGAGGAGTGGAAGGAGGGAATGGGGAATAGCTTGGGAAGAGGGGTGGAAGGAGGGAATGGGGAAGGCGCAGAGGAGGAGTGGAAGGAGGGACCGGGGAATAGCTTGGGAAGAGGAGTGGAAGGAGGGAATGGGGAAGGCGCAGAGGAGGAGTGGAAGGAGGGAATGGGGAAGGCGCAGAGGAGGAGTGGAAGGACGGGGAATAACTTGGGAAGAGGAGTAGAAGGAGGGACCGGGGAAGGCGCAGAGGAGGAGTGGAAGGAGGGGGAATAACTTGGGAAGAGGGGTGGAAGGAGGGACCGGGGAAGGCGCAGAGGAGGGGTGGGAAGGGGGCAGGGCCCAGGACTCCCCCCACCCCCAGGAAGGAGGAGCCCCTTGGCTGCGGAGGAATCATCTGGTGATGGTGATCTCCAGCCTGGCGCCTGGCTCGCCCACGAGGCTCTCTGGGCTCCCCTGTGCTGTGACCCCCCCCCGGTGGCAGCGGGGGCTCCTGGCCGGCGCGAGGCTGGGGCCGGACTCCTGTTCCTGCTGAACTGAGCCAGTTTAACCAAAGCAACGGAGTATCAGCTCAGTAGGCACGGGAGGCAGAGCCCGGGAGCGCGGCACGCAGGGCCCCCGGACACAACAGCGGCGCTGGGAACGGAACCCAGGAGTCCTGAGCCCCCCCGGCAATGCTAAGCACTAGACCCCACCTCTGTCTAGCTGCGGAGGGGGTGCAGAGCCCCGGGAGACGGACCCCAGGGGGCGGAACTTAGCCACTGTGAACACGATGCGGATGCGAACTCTGTTCACAAGTGAGCTAAGCCCTGCACCCCGGTGTCGGACGGGCACGGGGCAGCTCAGGGATTGGCTACACCCCCGGCCTCAGCTCCCTCCCCAGCTTCTGCGCCCCTCATGCATCCCCCCCCCCGCCCACAGCTCCTCCTCCTTTGCCCTGGACCCCCCTACCTGCCCTCAGCTCCCGCTCCTGTAGAGGAATCCCCCAGCTGCCCCAGGCCTGGCTCTGAGCTGTTACCGTGACGGGCTGGGCTGTTCCTCTTCGGCTCTGGGCGCCTGCTGCTGGCGGCAGAAGGAGGGGATGGCTCGGGCCCACCCCCTTCGCCAAGCCGTCTCCTGGGCGCTGCGGCCCGCTGCCCGTTGGAAATCCCTGGCAATGTGATTTTGGGTGGTAGGATAAAAATCGCATCACCAGGAACCCCAGCTGGCAGGGGCAGGAGAAGCCGGCATGGCTGCTGTCCCTGCTGGGTGGGAGAGTCTGGGGGGACCCCACACCCCATCCAGCCGCTGAAAAGACAGGAGAGGAAGGAGTCAGCACCCGGGGAGGAGACCTGGAGTCTCCGGTCAACATTATGCCGGCACCTGCGATTGCGGAGCAAAGGGCAGGTCGGATACACGGTTCCAGGGCGCCTTCCGCCCCACAGCGCTGCGCCCTGTGCTCAGCTGCGGTCCCCTCTGGGGTGGGGCATGGGGACTGTTTATACAGGGATCCCTCGCCTGGTCTGCCGGTGAGATGGGGCATGAGGGCTGTTTACACAGGGTTCCCCCACCCAGAGCGGAGATGCAGCTGCCTCTGGGGTGGGGGCTGTTTATACAGGGATCCCGCGCCTGGCAACCCTCCACGCAGCACAGCGCCCCCTAGTGCACCACTGGGGCCTGCACTGACTCAGCGAGGAGCGTGCCTGCTCCTTATAGCTTCAACACAGGGGAAACAGCCCTCTGCGAATCCCTGTGGACAGGGGGCCTCCCCACTCTGGCTGCAGAGGGGCCTGGGGACAAGGCTGGTGAACCCTGGCCATTCTCTACCTCCCAGGGGTCATGGGGGGCAGAACGTAAGTTCCAGCAGCTCCAAGGCTGCTCTAACTTACACCAGGGGCTGGGCAAGATCCCCCAGGATATCGGGAGTAAAAACGTGGCTCCAAGTTTCTCCCTCCCCATCTCCTCCTGCCTCAAGCTCGAGAATGGACTCGCTGCAATCAGGCCCCAGGCCAGGTTCACATCCCTCTTGGCTGGGAAATTGCCCCCCCCCCGCCCCTCCCACACAGGAGCACAGACCCAATGCCCCCACTGCAGTGCCTGACATGCCGAATGGCCTTAGGGCTGGGGGGCGGGGAGAGGAGAGATCAAGGAGCGTAAAGAGGAGGATGCTTCTGGTTTCCACTCCAGCAGCTGTGAAATCTGGCTGGGTCCTGCGCCATCTGGGCCTCTGAGCCCCCGCTGCAGAAGGGGGGGCCTGTGTCTGGGCGTCCTGGGGTGGGGCGAGCAACGGATCTCGGACACCAGGCAGCCCCAGGGAGGCGGGAAATGACTGGGGTCGGCGAGAGCGGGAAGGGGGGGCTCGGAGGAGCCCCGACCAAGCTGCCCCGGACTGCGAGGCCAGAGAGCAGCGAGTGGTGCAGGCCTGGGGCACGGGGCGTGGCTGCTCACCACGGCTCTCCGGCGGCTGGCAGGTGACTGCAGCGTGCGTCCTCGTAGGCACAAAACCACGTCACACCTGCGCTTCCTGACACGCACACTCATACCGAAACCACACCCACGCCAAACCCGCCGCCCCGAGAGATCCCAGCCGCCCCCTCGCGCCTCACACTGCCCCACGCGCCTCCAGCCAAACCCGCCGACCCCGAGAGAGATCCCAGCCGCCCCCACGCGCCTCACGCTGCCCCACGTGCCTCCAGCCAAACCCGCCGACCCCGAGAGATCCCAGCCGCCCCCACGCGCCTCACACTGCCCCACGTGCCTCCAGCCAAACCCGCCGACCCCGAGAGAGATCCCAGCCGCCCCCTCGCGCCTCACACTGCCCCACGTGCCTCCAGCCAAACCCGCCGACCCCGAGAGAGATCCCAGCCGCCCCCACGCGCCTCACACTGCCCCACGCGCCTCCAGCCAAACCCGCCGACCCTGAGAGAGATCCCAGCCGCCCCCACGCGCCTCACACTGCCCCACGCGCCTCCAGCCAAACCCGCCGACCCCGAGAGAGATCCCAGCCGCCCCCACGCGCCTCACACTGCCCCACGTGCCTCCAGCCAAACCCGCCGCCCCGAGAGAGATCCCAGCTGCCCCCTCGCGCCTCACACTGCCCCACGCGCCTCCAGCCAAACCCGCCGACCCCGAGAGATCCCAGCCGCCCCCTCGCGCCTCACACTGCCCCACGCGCCTCCAGCCAAACCCGCCGACCCCGAGAGAGATCCCAGCCGCCCCCACGCGCCTCACACTGCCCCACGCGCCTCCAGCCAAACCCGCCGACCCCGAGAGAGATCCCAGCCGCCCCCCCGCGCCTCACACTGCCCCACACGCCTCCAGCCAAACCCGCCGCCCCGAGAGAGATCCCAGCCGCCCCCACGCGCCTCACACTGCCCCACGTGCCTCCAGCCAAACCCGCCGACCCTGAGAGAGATCCCAGCCGCCCCCACGCGCCTCACGCTGCCCCACGTGCCTCCAGCCAAACCCGCCGCCCCGAGAGATCCCAGCTGCCCCCACGCGCCTCACGCTGCCCCACGCGCCTCCAGCCAAACCCGCCGACCCCGAGAGAGATCCCAGCCGCCCCCACGCGCCTCACACTGCCCCACGTGCCTCCAGCCAAACCCGCCGACCCTGAGAGAGATCCCAGCCGCCCCCACGCGCCTCACACTGCCCCACGTGCCTCCAGCCAAACCCGCCGACCCCAAGAGATCCCAGCTGCCCCCACGCGCCTCACGCTGCCCCACGTGCCTCCAGCCAAACCCGCCGACCCCGAGAGAGATCCCAGCCGCCCCCACGCGCCTCACACTGCCCCACGTGCCTCCAGCCAAACCCGCCGACCCCGAGAGATCCCAGCCGCCCCCACGCGCCTCACGCTGCCCCACGTGCCTCCAGCCAAACCCGCCGACCCCGAGAGAGATCCCAGCCGCCCCCCCCGTGCCTCACACTGCCCCACGTGCCTCCAGCCAAACCCGCCGACCCCGAGAGAGATCCCAGCCGCCCCCACGCGCCTCACACTGCCCCACGCGCCTCCAGCCAAACCCGCCACCCCGAGAGAAATCCCAGCCGCCCCCACGCGCCTCACGCTGCCCCACGCGCCTCCAGCCAAACCCGCCGACCCCGAGAGATCCCAGCCGCCCCCACGCGCCTCACACTGCCCCACGCGCCTCCAGCCAAACCCGCCGACCCCGAGAGATCCCAGCCGCCCCCACGCGCCTCACACTGCCCCAAGCGCCTCCAGCCAAACCCGCCGACCCCGAGAGATCCCAGCCGCCCCCACGCGCCTCACACTGCCCCACGCGCCTCCAGCCAAACCCGCCGACCCCGAGAGAGATCCCAGCCACCCCCT
The DNA here is from genome assembly GCF_015237465.2 of Chelonia mydas. Lineage (NCBI taxonomy): Eukaryota > Metazoa > Chordata > Testudines > Cheloniidae > Chelonia > Chelonia mydas. The sequence goes on from NC_051260.2 coordinate 16,415,196, forward strand.
CGCGCCTCACACTGCCCCACGTGCCTCCAGCCAAACCCGCCGACCCCGAGAGAGATCCCAGCCGCCCCCCCCACGCCTCACGCTGCCCCACGTGCCTCCAGCCAAACCCGCCGACCCTGAGAGATCCCAGCCGCCCCCACGCGCCTCACACTGCCCCACGTGCCTCCAGCCAAACCCGCCGACCCCGAGAGAGATCCCAGCCGCCCCCACGCGCCTCACGCTGCCCCACGTGCCTCTAGCCAAACCCGCCGACCCCGAGAGAGATCCCAGCCACCCCCTCGCGCCTCACACTGCCCCACGTGCCTCCAGCCAAACCCGCTGACCCCGAGAGAGATCCCAGCTGCCCCCACGCGCCTCACGCTGCCCCACGCGCCTCCAGCCAAACCCGCCGCCCCGAGAGATCCCAGCCGCCCCCCCGCGCCTCACACTGCCCCACGTGCCTCCAGCCAAACCCGCCGACCCCGAGAGAGATCCCAGCCGCCCCCACGCGCCTCACACTGCCCCACGCGCCTCCAGCCAAACCCGCCGACCCCGAGAGAGATCCCAGCCGCCCCCCCGCGCCTCACACTGCCCCACGTGCCTCCAGCCAAACCCGCCGACCCCGAGAGAGATCCCAGCCACCCCCTCGCGCCTCACGCTGCCCCACGTGCCTCCAGCCAAACCCGCTGACCCCGAGAGAGATCCCAGCCGCCCCCACGCGCCTCACGCTGCCCCACGCGCCTCCAGCCAAACCCGCCGACCCCGAGAGAGATCCCAGCCGCCCCCCCGCGCCTCACACTGCCCCACGTGCCTCCAGCCAAACCCGCTGATTCCCAGGCAGCTCACAGCCGCGTATGCAGAAATCACACCTTCACTCGCTCACACACTCCAACAGGCAGAAATCACACCCGCGCTTCGTCTCACACGCACACACTCCTTAGCGGTGTCATGCGCACTGTCTCACACCCGGCCCCTTGGCCAGCGAGGACTGACATGGCCGGGGGGGATGGAGGGGGGGAGGGCTGGCATGCACAGCAGGTACGGACGCTGAGCAGAGGGAATGGGCAGTGGAGACTGGCCCCAGCCTTCGCCAGCATCGCTGCTGGGCAGGACAGCACCCCTTCCCCACTGAAGACCCGGCTGGCCCCATGACCCGGCTGGGCCGGGCCAGGCGCCAAGGGGAAGTTCGCAGTTGTGCCCACCGCGAGGAAGTGACTTTGCGCCCGCTGCACTGGGCTGACGCTGTTTCCTAGAAGCCGGCGCCCGCCCGGCAAACCACAAGCCCATCCCCCTCCGCCTGGCACTGCTGCGGGCTTAACCCTTTCCTTCTCCGGGCATAGCCACATTGCCCATCACCCTGCGTTCCCATCCCCCAACTCCCGGGCCTCCCCCGAGCTCACTCCTTCAACCTATGCAATTCCACAGACGGGTCATGTCTCAGCTGGGGGTGGGGGAAGGAATCACCTGGTGGCAAGTCTTTCTGTCCCAAAGCCTTTGCCAGACAGTTCACAGGGAACACGCACCCGCCACAGAAACGCAGCCAGCTCTGGGGTGCGGCGTGGGGGCTATTTACATAGGGATCCCTCAGCCCAGGCTGGGGTCGGGCGTGGCAGCTGTTTTCATCACAACACAGCAATGCTGCTTGGGGATTGCTCATCCCACCCTGGGGCAGTTGTTTCCCTGTCCCTGGTGCCTATGGAAACAGAAGGCAGCGATTTGCTACATGGGGGAGCTGGGTACAAGTCCCAGTCTCAGCTACTCAGCCCCTGGGCAGCTCAGGCCCCAGGCCAGGCAGAGGAAGGAAGCAGCCCTTTCAGCATCGCCCCCCCCCCCCATGGCACTGGCTGCCAATCACTGGGGCACCCAGCCTGCATTCAAAGGCCAGTGGGTGTGATGTGGGGGGAGGAGGGATGCAGTAACAGGGACTCACCAGCCGAACAGGGACATGGGCAGCGTCTGGAGGTGCAGGGGGTGCCCAGTCTCTTCTGGATTCTCCACGTCAGGTCAGGTCCCTCTCTGAAATCTCCCGGGGGGCAGATCCACCTGCACCTGCTGGCAGGAAGGGAAGGCAAGGTGAGCAGCTGCCCATCTGATCAGTGACTCTCCCCAGCCCCCTCATCCAATCAGAGACCCCCATCTGATCAGAGACCCCCCCCTTGCTCCATCCAATCAGAGAACCCCCCCCATCACAGACCTCTCTCCTGCTCCATCCAATCAGAGACCCCCCATCCAATCAGAGAACCCCCCTCCTGCTCCAACCGGAGAGCCCCATCAGATCAGAGAACCCTCCTGCTCCATCCAGAGACCCCATCCAATCAGAGACCCCCACCTGATCAGAGCCCTCTCTCCTGCTCCATCCAATCAGAGACCCCATCTGATCAGCAACCCCCCCACACATCATCCCAAGCTCCCTCCCCCCCGCAACCCCAGCCTCCTTGGGAGGAGTCCCCTGGCGCTGAGCCTGCTCTGAGACCAGGAGCTCTGGACCCAAACCTGACGCTCAGCCCTCCAAGCCACCCCCACGGGCCCCCCCTCCCCCCAGGCCGGGGGCATCTGGATTCTGGAGCAGTTAAAGAGGACCCTAAAAATAGATTTTAGAAAGCAATGAGATTAAGTGGCAGCTCCGGAAACCCTGTCTCAGCAGGGTGGGGCCCTGGGCGTTCGGCTGTTTCCAGCCATCCTGTCAGAGCTAGTCTTTATTCGTGTGTATCAAACAATACGAGCTCCTGTGGCCCCTCCCAACTGGGCCTGCGATGGACCTGTCTGGGCCCCGAGCTCCCTCGAACCAGGATCGGCACCCAAGCCCAGCGCTGGGGCCTCCTCTTCCCCCACGACTTTTGCCCTAGAGTCCTGGTCTGCTCCAGATGCTGCCTGGCTGCAGAGAAGGATGCATGGGAAACTGAGAAGAGGGAAGGTCAGAGCAGGGCAGGACTGGCAGTCTCTGTTCAGGAGGCCCAGGGCGGGGATAGCAGGGAGCTGCGGGTCGGGAGTGAGGGGCACTGGCAGGGGGGGACTGTGGGAGCCCAGGGCGGGGATAGCAGGGGGCTGCGGGTCGGGAGTGCGGGGCACTGGCAGAACTGTGTGTTTGGGGTGTCCAGAGGGGGAATAATGGGGGGCTGCGGGTCGGGAGTGCGGGGCATCTGTGACCCAGGAGCTGAGCATCAGAACAGCGACTCAATCCTATGATGACGGGTGCACCGAAAATACCTGTAAGAGCATGGCGCACCGACTCCATTGCTAATAGAGCCCAGGTGTCCTGGCTTCCAGCCCCGCCCCCAACTAGGCCATGCTGCCAGGCCCACAAACCAGGGATCCTTCCTTCACCTGCCTCTGACGCCCCCCTGCCTGTCCTCCCCCAGCCCAGGGTCGGGTGTGGGGTGCCTCTCCCTGACCACATGGCCGGAGGTGAGCATGCCGGCGGGAACGCCTTTGCTCAGCCTGGCTGCTCCAGAGCATGTGACATCTAAGGTCAAACCGGGGCTATCTCAAAGGCCAGTGGGTGTGACCCGGGCGGGGAGCAGGGCTGCAATAACAGGGACTCCCCAGCCAAACAGGGACATGGACAGCTAGTAACTAATGGTCCCTACTGAGGGGAACAGAGCAGGATCCGCACTCAGCTTTATGGCATATAGAACAGTGCGGCTCCATGTCTGGGCTCCCTAATCCATAATGGACAGCGCCCAGCACAATGGGGTCCTGGGCCATGTCTGGGCTCCTAGGCGCTACCATAAAACACCTAATACATAATGTACAGCGCCCAGCACAATGGGGTCCTGGGCCATGTCTGGGCTCCTAGGCGCTACCATAAAACACCTAATACATAATGTACAGCGCCCAGCACAATGGGGTCCTGGGCCATGTCTGGGCTCCTAGGCGCTACCATAAAACACCTAATACATAATGTACAGCGCCCAGCACAATGGGGTCCTGGGCCATGTCTGGGCTCCTTGGTGCTACCGTAAAACACCTAATACATAATGTACAGCGCCCAGCACAATGGGGTCCTGGGCCATGTCTGGGCTCCTAGGCGCTACCATAAAACACCTAATACATAATGTACAGCGCCCAGCACAATGGGGTCCTGGGCCGTGTCTGGGCTCCTAGGCGCTACCGTAAAACACCTAATACATAATGTACAGCGCCCAGCACAATGGGGTCCTGGGCCATGTCTGGGCTCCTAGGCGCTACCATAAAACACCTAATACATAATGTACAGCGCCCAGCACAATGGGGTCCTGGGCCGTGTCTGGGCTCCTAGGCGCTACCGTAAAACACCTAATACATAATGTACAGCGCCCAGCACAATGGGTTCCTGGGCCATGTCTGGGCTCCTAGGCGCTACCGTAAGACACCTAATACATAATGTACAGCGCCCAGCACAATGGGTTCCTGGGCCATGTCTGGGCTCCTAGGCGCTACCGTAAAACACCTAATACATAATGTACAGCGCCCAGCACAATGGGTTCCTGGGCCATGTCTGGGCTCCTAGGCGCTACCGTAAAACACCTAATACATAATGTACAGCGCCCAGCACAATGGGGTCCTGGGCCATGTCTGGGCTCCTAGGCGCTACCGTAAAACACCTAATACATAATGTACAGCGCCCAGCACAATGGGGTCCTGGGCCATGTCTGGGCTCCTAGGCGCTACCGTAAAACACCTAATACATAATGTACAGCGCCCAGCACAATGGGGTCCTGGGCCATGTCTGGGCTCCTTGGTGCTACCGTAAAACACCTAATACATAATGTACAGCGCCCAGCACAATGGGGTCCTGGGCCATGTCTGGGCTCCTAGGCGCTACCGTAAAACACCTAATACATAATGTACAGCGCCCAGCACAATGGGTCCTGGGCCATGTCTGGGCTCCTAGGCGCTACCGTAAAACACCTAATACATAATGTACAGCGCCCAGCACAATGGGTTCCTGGGCCATGTCTGGGCTCCTAGGCGCTACCGTAAAACACCTAATACATAATGTACAGCGCCCAGCACAATGGGGTCCTGGGCCATGTCTGGGCTCCTAGGCGCTACCGTAAAACACCTAATACATAATGTACAGCGCCCAGCACAATGGGGTCCTGGGCCATGTCTGGGCTCCTAGGCGCTACCGTAAAACACCTAATACATAATGTACAGCGCCCAGCACAATGGGGTCCTGGGCCATGTCTGGGCTCCTAGGCGCTACCGTAAAACACCTAATCCATAATGTACAGCGCCCAGCACAATGGGGTCCTGGGCCATGTCTGGGCTCCTAGGCGCTACCGTAAAACACCTAATACATAATGTACAGCGCCCAGCACAATGGGGTCCTGGGCCATGTCTGGGCTCCTAGGCGCTACCGTAAGACACCGACTAATTAATCAGAAAGGTGACACTCTTGCGCCAGCCGCCCTGGGACATTTCAGCACAGACCCCTGTCTGAGTTAACAAGGAGCTCCTTCCCCACGGGACTAGTCACATGCCCCTGCCAGAACCCAGTACATCCGGCCGGCTGGCTTCCATCCCCTCTTGGGGTTATTTTCTATCCATCATCTGCTATCAATGTATTACATGGGCATTGCCAGTGGTCAGTATTATAACCATTACAATGGTGCTGGAGACCCTAACCGAGAACTTGGCCCATTATACCGGGCGCTGCATAGACCCTGACCAAGATTGGTGTCCCCGTTATGTGGGGTGAGTGACAGTGGGAGGCAGTCTCTGCCCCACAGAGTTTACAATCTAAATTCCCCCAAGATGGGAGTCGGCTTAGAACTCGGGTGTCCTGACTCCCCGTACGCTGCTCGACCCACTAGACCACACTAGTGCATTCCGATGGCTTTGCCTTGTTTTAAACCCAAACTCACACGGATCAGATTTCCCAACTGCCATCCAATTCCAGGGGCGTGAACAGGAAAACAGCCCCCCGGGCACAGCAGTGAATCCCTAATAACCAAAGTATAGCGCCCAGTGGGGTCACGGCATTAGTGAGTCAACCAGCGAGGAAGCAGTAACAGCTCCACGTGACCGAACGAACAGCCATTCCAACATGGGAGCAACACATCATCATCCCTACTTCGCATGGCGAACAAATTCATAAATATCGGTTCTGCGGGAGAATGGATCGACTGTTGCTTGGAAGAGGTTATATCAGGAAAACATTACTCCCCTCTCAAACAATGGCCTTTAACTAGGCTTCAGGGCTAGAGCAGAGAACAGGAAGACCCTCCAATAAGTTATTTAAGCTCTTTCTGAAACATTTTGCATCACTTCCCTGGAGCTGGAAAATATCAGATCATTTTGTGTGTTTTCCAACCATCTCCGGGGGTTCTGGAGAAAAACAATGTAAATGGAGTGACAATGAAATAATAACAATACTTTAAAATGACCAAATTCTCCACAATTCAGAGCATTCTCTTCCATCACTTGGAAATTGGTGATGCCTTTAAAAGGAAAATAGCAGGAAAAGAAAGCCCAGAATTAATTAAATTTCATATAAAAAGCCTTTTTATAGCAACTTCCAGCCTGTATGATTTAGTAAGCAGCATGCTGTATATAATTTTTTTCACCTAGCACTAAGATGCAGCCACCTCTGAGGTGGAGCAGTTAAAAAACTGAACAGCAAAGTTACACAAGGCCTGTTTAGCCAGCACTGAAACGCAGCTCCCTCTGGGGAGGGGCAAAACAGGTTTTTAACCAGCCCCGCGGCAAGGCTGCTGCACAGGGATTGCCAATTCAGCACTAAGATGCAGCCGTCTCTGGGACGGAAAATGGCAGCTGTTTAACTGCCACACAGCAATATCGCAGGGCGCAGGAATAGGACAGGAAGTGAAAAAGAATCCGTATCCGATTGAAAACACGAGGGGTAAGAACGTGATTAGTGGAGTCAGACTTTGGACAACAGGATATTTTACTAAAGCTGCCGTCACCCAAACGATGCATCTCCAGCCGCCCTGGGTCCCCTGGGGCGCCGCTGGGCCCTGGATTCGCTTGCTGAGAGTGCCCCTTGCTGAGTTCCCAAGCACCACTGGCTCCCTGCTGGCTTTTCCAGGGAGAGTTCACCCATTCAAGTACCAGCCGGCCCTGCCTCCGCTTGAACGTGTGCGAAGTGAGCTCATCACAAGCACAGGTGCTGGGACCGCAGGCAGGTGACTAAGCGCTGCCAGCTTGGATTCAAGGGGTGGGGATTTAGGCAGTTCCATATGGAGCTGATTCATCTCAAGTTGTTTTAAAATTGAACTTCAAGGGGGGTCCTTCCTCCTGGCTGGAATTTCCCCTGGGACTCCTGGGTTCTATCCCCCTGTTCTACCACGGACTTGCTTCCCTTCTCTGTATTTGCAAAATATGACAATACCTAGCACTTTCCAGTCCCCCAGATCTCAAAGTGCTTTACAAGGGAGCTCACTGTCATCACCTCCATCCTACACATGGGGAAACTGAGGCACAAAGCGGGGCAGTCACGTGCCCGAGGGACCCAGCAAGCCAGTGGTGAGGCCGGTAACAGAACCCAGCACTAGGGATTATTACTCTTCAAGTCTGGATGTCCCAAGGTCTCAAGGACCATTTATCCCCAAATACCCGGCTGCTGTCTTAGTGCCTGCATTAGGTTTGGATTTTCCAGTTGCAGCCAGGGCCCAGTGAGGGCTGTGTCTCCTCTGGCCAGCTCTTCCTCAGCCCCTCAGATTGTTGAGCCATCTTGGAACAATCTGTCCCAAAGTAACAACGGTTACAATTAGAGCTTCATTTTGTCCAACAATACCCCTCCCCCGAATCCCATCAAACGGCCACAGACTGAAATGCTCATGGAGCGAGAATGACCCCCGAGGGGGATAAAAAACCAAGTTCCAATGGACGATGGGCAACAAGATGGGGAGCCGGGTGGGGAGAGGTGTGACCTTGCCGATTCTCATGCTATGGGATGTTTTACTTCAAGCCCCAGCTCCTGGAGTCATGTGCTAATCTCAGTTTTCATTTCAAGAATGTTTATTGTTTGTATTCAACAGTGATGGGGAAGGAGCAGAGAAACGTTTGGGGAGCCGGCTCCAGGGCTCAGAAACCCACCCACCCAGCACGCTGGCATTTCTCCTGTTCTCCAACTTCGTTTTCATTTTTTAAAAAAAAGTGGTGGTCGTGGTCACCAAGAAAACCGCAGGAACGTGACTCAAGCGGAAGCAATGTCTGCCTGAGTCTGCCGAGAGCCTGGAACAAGAGCTTGGAGAGATGTGACCTGCCCCACTCCACTCAGGAAGAGGGGAACTCCGATGCCACAGTGCTACAAGTCAACAACCGCTCACTATTTCATCCCTCCTGTAAGGGAAGCTGGCAGATCGGTCCCGTTCACTGCGAACCACCTCTCATTTTGATGCCAGCAGTGGGTGTCATTTGGGAGATGACACCGCTGATTTCTTTTCTCCAGGCAGGAAAGAGCTGAGCCCACGGACAAGGTCAAGCGCCAGCCCCGTGGAGTAGGATCATACGCGACTATCTGCACAATCTACCATGATCAGCACCTCAGTTCGGAAACTTGTGTGGGCAGAGTTTAGAGGAGTTCGCTCTCCCCTCCCATCTCTCCATGGCACAGTGGGAGCATCTGGGTGCTCTACGGGCCCAGAACGGCTTCACCATCATGATCCAGAGCAGAGGAGCCTGGCGTTCACATCCCACCAGAGGTGCAGGCTTCCGGGGCGGGGACGGGGCGCATTTCAAGTTCTGGGAGGTTGCTGGATTAAAATCCACTGAGGGTTTTAACCTGTGATCCAGCAGGAGCTGTGAAATTCACTCCCATGAAGAGGGATTTCACCCAGTGCGACTGGCTGCAATTTCAGTCCCCTGGAGTGACTTGGCTCTTGGTGGAGAAGGAGATGCTCATTGGGTGGGCGGGGAGGGGACCAGCATGGTTTTGAGCTGAGTACGCGCATGGAAAGTAGCAGAGTGCAAGGAGGGTTGGCCTGGATCTGACATCCCCTTTCAGCTCCCAGATGAAACTGGGCTCCTGCTGGTTGCGTGCAAAGCACTTGCAAATAAAAACCAGCTATTTTCTGCTTCTGCTATTTCTTTGGAAGGTGCTAGTCACAAGCGGGGGTGAGGAAGGGAGTGAATCCTTCTGTATAAATAGGGGAAGCTTCCCAGAGAGAGAGAGAGAGAGAGAAGAGTGTGAGACATGCACAGACAGACACAGAGAGGGAGAGCGCCTTTCTAGTCCTGCCAGAGGTGTAAAGAAATTGCCTTCCCCAACCACGCCCCAGAGCCAAACATCTCTATTTACACCCATCACCTTGATCTCTAGTCCTTGAGCAAAATTCAGAACCAATGCAAGGAAATCCTTTTCTCGCCCAACGCACTCTTGGAGTGTGGAACTCCCTGCGACAGGATGGCCCCGAAGCCAAGAACTCAGCCAGGTTCAAAAAGGGACTGGAGATAGAAATGGAGGGTAAGGTTAATGCAAGCAGGCCTTTTGGAAGGGAGATTAAACCTCCTGCTTCAGGATTAGAGCAAGTCTGTAAGTATCAGGGATTGTTCTGTGTCTGTACAGCACCTGGCACAATGGGGTCCTCCTCTGGGACAGGGTGCTCCTCGGCACTACCGTAATACACCTACTAGAGAACCATATATTAGGATGTTCCTTCCACTGGTTCTGGCCACTGTCAGAAACAGGATACTGGGCAAACGGGCCTGAGAATTCCTCGGCCTGGGGTTATAGAGCCTCAGAGTGGGAGATCTAGGGATAGAACCCAAGAGTCCTGGTTCACACTAGCCCACTCACCTCCCCAGGGCTAGGAGTCCTGGTTCACACTAGAACGAGTCACCGCCCCAGCACTGGGGCCAGACCCCAGCAGCCCTGATTCTCAGTCCCCTATTCCCTGCTGTGGGAGGGAGCATGCCCAGCAGCCTCCAGTCAGTTCACATGGGGTCTGCGATTTATACTCTTAAGGGATCTGGTGCCTTCAATTCCTCCCCTCCGATCCCAGCAGGGATCCAGCCTCTTTATCCTCTGCTTCAGCTTCTGTTGGGAAAACGGCCTCTCCAGAGGCTGGAGTTGCTGGCAGAGCTGGGACCATGAGAGTCAGGGGCTGCTCCCCAAAGGCTGGCAAAACCCTGCCAGCCGGCAACTTGCACCTCCATGCTGCTGGGCACCACACTTAGCTGCTGTGCAGGGGAAATACTTGATCCGTGAGGCAATGTGGTCTTGTGGGTAGAGCTGCCCGCCATGGGGGCTTGAGCTCTATTCCTGGTTCTGGGAGGGGAGTGGGATCTTAATGGTTAGAGTGGGGGAGCTGGGAGTCAGGACTCCTGGGTTCTACCCCTGGCTTTGGCCCTGGCTTGGAAGCTCTTACCCAACTGCACAGCCCTGTGATTGCTGTTGATCAGAAGACCCCTCTCCTCGAGTGCCTGCAATGGGGGCGGGCAGCACACAGCTGAGATTGCTGGTATTTCTGGATCTCTGTGCGCTGGTCCTGCTTTCCCAGGCCCGCGTGTGCCTTCATACAGCAGCCGAGTCAGGCCAGGTCATAGCCTGACTGCTCCCTCTGGGCTCCAGCGTGTCTATATCGGGGCCACCCCTTGTACGGTACTAACAGAGACCTAGTAAAAATAACCCCCGGCCGGCCTCGTGCCATGTGGTGTCGAGAATGCACGAAGCTGGTCTCCAGCCCTCCTCCCCTCAAGGCTGCCAGCCCCTTGGCCTTCCCTTGCATGTAGCTGGCCTCACGCAGCTGCACGGGGGGGGTCCCTCTCCCCCCGTTTGTGGGGACAGGCTCAGTCTGCTGCTCCCCCATCCCATCATGCATCTGAGATCCGACCCATGGCAGGGGATCCAGTCCTGTCAGTGCCCACAGCCCTGCTCTCTGAACGGGCTTTGCCTTGCATTGCCTGGGCCCAGAAACGTAGGGCTGGGGGCTCGCGCATGCAGCTCCCCCAAAAGCTGCAGTCTGGGGCCAGGCCAGCTGGGAAGGCAGCGGGCGAATGATACCGCTGGGAAATACACGATGGGGCGGGAATGCAAAGTCAGCTCCACTGTGAAACCCGCCCTCCCGCCCCAAGCAGTGACGAGCTAACAGGAGGAGACCGGCAAGGCTAACGCGCACAGCGTGGTGCACTGACACCACAAGGAACGCCTCGCCTGGGGTCTAAGAACTGCCACGTGGCATGGTTGTGTGGTTAGAGCTGTGGGGTCTAGTGCATTAGCGCAGGGGCTTTGGGACCTAGGATGCCAGGGTTTTACTCCTTGCTCAGGGAGGGGAGCCTGCTCAAGTGAGGAGAGCAGGGAGGGGCAGGGGGGGCTGTGACTCAGGACTCCTGGGTTCTCTTTCTGCTTCTGCAGAGGAGTGTGCCTTTGCAGAGACAGCTGAAAAGAGACCGCCATGACTGCCAGGAAGAGAAGCTCTAGAGGGCAATCCCTGGATATACTGGGGGATACCCTTCCCCCAAAACAGAGCTCCTACCGAAAATGAACAAACAAGTAAATTAAAGAGGTGAGAAAACATGACCGAGTCTGGAGCAAACAACCATTCTTTCTGGAGGGAAGGCAGGGACGATCTGGATTTGACGGCTGCCGTTTGAGCCAATGAGCAACACCCCATTCTGGACACCCCCGGCCTCTGGGGGAATCAAGGGCTAATGGGCCAGCTTCAAGAAGAGGTGCGACCAAAGCTGCGGGCACCGAGGGCTTGTCAGAGGGGGATGCTTACGGAGGCTCAGGCAGATCACCTGAAGCTGGGCAGTCAACGATGAACACGCCTTGGACGCCCGCGGTCAGGAGTCAAGGCAAAGTTTGTTACAACTTTCATTCACCTGCAAGGATTTTTTTAGAGGCAGTTACATCTCTGTCCACCAGGTGGAGCAATTTTTGATTTTGGCCTTTGGGGGACCAGAGTGACAGAAGGTGATGACTTAGCAACTGCAGTGTTATGTATTGTAGCCATGACAAAGCAAGGGGAGTATTGTTCTCCTGACGCCAGGCCTCGCCGTGTAGGTGTGGACGATCTGTTTTGGAGGAAATCACTTCTGCAAATATTGACTCACGGCTGCCGATCTGGGTCACCCTGGTATGAATCTGCGGTGACTTCTCCACATTTATACCAAGAACAGAATCTGGCCCGGCACGTGAAAGCATGTTCCTGTTTGAAGGGCAAGGGCTAGATTCTGACCTGTAAATGTGGAGTAACTCCAGGGAATTCAGTGGAGTTACACTGCTGGAAATCTGATCAGAATTACTCTTTCTATTCCCACTAGCCAGATAAGGCTTGGACCCAGCTGGATGGGAGACAGAGGCTGAGATTTCCACAGGGATCTGCAAACCCAAATGAATGAGAGCGGAGGAACATCACAATGGCCAGGATACTAGTCTAGGGCCTTCCCCATTCTGCCACAGATCTCCTGGGGGACCTTACGTCCAGGTCCTCAAAGGAAGTTAGTCCCTAATTCCCCTTGATTCGCTCCGTCCCTGATCTTCAAACAATCAAAGCAAAACTCAATGGAATCTGTTGGGTTTTAACCTCATTTATTTAAGGAAACCCCCATCGGGGACCTAAAACCAGAGGCATCAAGATCTTCAGGATTCCCTGACACTGGGAGTTTGCAAACTTCAGTCTGAATTTTCGATTTGCAACCAAACGTCTTATCTAGATCCTGAAAATTTGAACCTCTTGGTTCCTCGGCTTTTCAAGGTCTTTCTTGCAACTAGACCTGGTTGAAGTTTTTCAAAGAAGCATTTTTCCCCCTATCGAAAAATGCAGTTTTGTGTCTCAGTTGAAAACGTTCAATTCCAATTTTTTGATTAAAAAAAATAATAAAAAAAAGAAACTGGAATTTTTATCTTAGTCCCAAATTGATATTTTCATTTCATTTGGGTTTCCAAAAACCAGGAAAAAATCCTTTTCCTGGCCCCCACCTCTACTGTCTCTCTCTTTTTCAGTCCAAAAAAAGGGGGGAAATGTTTCTTTTTTAAAGGCATAAAAATACCCCCAGATCTCCATACTGACATTTGTCAGATTTCAAAAAGCAAAATTTCCATTCAAAACAATCTGGCACAAAAGTTTCATTTTGAATGTTTCTCTTGAAAAAAAAAATCCATGGATTTTTCAGTCAAAAATGTTGATCAAAATAGTTTCTCTCAAATCTATTCAAAGAAATAACATTGGATTTTTCCACTAGTTCTATTCACAACCTCAACAACCTTGAAACCATTATCAATTTCCTTCTGAGAGACATTCTGACTCTCTCTTATCTGAGGTTCCTGAACAGTAGATCCAGGACTCCTGGGCTCTGTTGCTAGTTTAAGTTTAAAGCCGGAAACGACCTTTAGATCGTCTAGGCTGACCTCCTGGAGAACTGAGCTTGGAAGGATTAGATTTTTATTGGTAAATGGCAATTTCACCATGCACACACAAACCGATAGGAAAATATTTCCATGGATAATAACTGAAACTTACAGACAGGCAAAGAAAGAAGAAGGCTGCTTGAGAACTAGAGGTTGACTGAAGGATATTGACTTGATATATTTTGACGTGCTGTTGACCATTTGTGTTGTAACAGTTATAAAGCTTTCACTTTTTGAATCTCAAGCGTCTCCTGTCATTAAATAATTATTGTCTGACCCCCATAATTTCCCACAACTGTAAAAACTGAAATGGATAAAATAAAAAATCTTCAAATCCAGAATTTTGCACAAGTGTTAAACTGTAAATAGACAAAAACTGAAAAAAAAAAAACCACCAATGTTACCCCCCCAAAATATATATGTATAAAAACTCAAATTCTGCCAAGCCTATGTGTTCCTCAAGGCCTTCATTTTTATCCAGATACCCCATACTGAGCCCAAAAACTTGAGTTAGGCTTAACCCATCTCAGGCCTCAGAAAACTAAACTATGTATCGCTGGGAGAGACAAAGGTGTCACCAATGCCACTGACCCACCTTGTGACCGTGGGCAAGTCACTTCCCTGCTCTGTGCCTCAGTTTCCCCATCTGTAAAATGGGGATAATGATACTGACCTCCTTTGGAAAGTGCTTTGGCATCTCCTGCTGAACAGTGCCCCAGCGAACAGCATTATTAAGATGCCAGTCACACATATGGGACTGCGAGTTCCCTGTGTGTATAAAATGTTCATTTAAGGAGCTCATAATGGGAACCCACCCAACATTTATCTTTCAACTCTGTGCCCAAAGCACGCTGGGCTTGCAGGCGGGGAGGTTTGGGCTCAACATCTGCTAATGTGTCTATTGATATTGGGTGCCCAACTCAAGATGCAACTTAAGCAAAGGGCTGAGCACCCACAGCTCCAGCTGAAACCAGTGGGAGTTGTAGGTGCTGAGAGCATTCTGAAAACCAGGGGCCAGGTTCTCCTCACCTCCAGCACCCCAAAAGTGAAGGCGCTTTGGAGAAATGGAACTTCAAGGATCTTTGACTGTTTCCACTTTCCCCAGTCAACAAAAAGTAAAGTCCACCAACATTACAAAGAGAAGGGATCAGCAAGCGGAAGGGGCAAATATCTCAGCTACTAGAGCTGTCCTGACCCTCACTGTGGTGCAGATTATGTGGGCATGCTAATCTAATATGTAGATGTAGGAGCTAAGTAGGAATCACTATAACCGAGTTATACACTCCAGAAGCTACAGCTTCTTCCCCTAGGCCCTGATTCAGCAAAGCACATAAACACTTGCTGAATCAGGGCCTTAATAACCAAGGATGCTGCCTCAGTATTTTTCAGCGAGACGAACAAGATCAACAAAGCACAGGTACACAATTGCCTGGGCTGGTATTTATCATGCATGTATCTTCCTGTGGCGGGGGTGTTTAGCAGGGGATGTGTGTGGGGGGGGTGGTGTTTAGCAGGGCCATGGTTTTCAAAGCTGACGACTGATTTCGCGTGCCGCAATTTCGTGTGCCCAACTTGGGACATCTTTAAGGAGGCTGATGCTTTTCAGAGGCCCTTCGTACTTTCTGAAAATCGGGTCCCTTTCAGGCATCTCAGATTGGCCCCCCAAAATCATTAGTCAGCTCTAGTACATCCTGCCCCATATATGTGTGTATATATATACACAGGCCTGGTCCATATACTATCAGTACCAGATTGTGTATACAGCCATGGCCTGTG
Source organism: Chelonia mydas (assembly GCF_015237465.2). Classification (NCBI taxonomy): domain Eukaryota; kingdom Metazoa; phylum Chordata; order Testudines; family Cheloniidae; genus Chelonia; species Chelonia mydas. The sequence goes on from NC_051260.2 coordinate 16,430,251, forward strand.
TGTATGGTACACACACACACATCGTATGTATAGTGAGACAGTGCAGTCTAGTAGGACGATCACGGGACTGAGATTTAGGAAACCTGGTTCCCGGCTCTACCATTGGCCTGCCGGGTGCCCTTTGGCAAGTCTCTTCACATCTCTGAGCCTCAGTTTCCCCATCTGTATAACATGGATAACAATACTGACCTCCTTTGTAAATGGCTTCGTGATCTACTGCTGGAAAGCACTAGGTAAGAGCAAGGTATTAGTTAAGGTTGCCTAAGTGGCTCCATTCTAAAGGATCTTTTTCAACTGCTTATAACTTTCACCTTCAGGCTAAATCCTTCCACCTTGAGCCTCTGCGAGGGGGGTGAATTGTTTTGGAAACTGAGCAAAAATGGGTCAGCTGTTTTTGAGTACAAAGTGAAAACAGGGTTTTTTGGTTGTTTTTTGCCCTGATAAATGTTATTTTGTTAACTTTTTACACACACGGAGAGGGAGCACAGTCTCACATGTACAAGGTGACATTGTCATCCTAGTGTTTGCTCACGCGGTATATTTTATCAGCAGACTTTGCAGAGTGGGTCAGTGCCAATAGCCCCGTTTTGCAGACAGGGAAACTGAGGCACAGAGCAGGGAAGTGACTTGCCCAAGGTCATACAGTGAGTCACTGCAAAAAATATGAACAGAACCCAGGAGCCCTGATTTGCTGCACCTCTAATCACTAGGCCAAGCTCCCTCCCATAGTAAGGAACAGAATCCAAGAGTCTTGATTCCCAGCTCTTTGCTCTAATCAGTGCCTGATCCTGTCTACACAGACTTGCTATCAGTTGCAGAAACTCCTGGAAGAAATGTGTAATGTGGCCTAGATCGATGTTATCCTGCCATTCTGGATCTAGCTAAGCTCCAACCTCCCCAATGACATCACTGTATCCATAGTAACTAACGTACTTCAAAGGGGAAAGGGTGGAAGGAGACCGAAAAAATATGGATAAACAATGAACAAACTCAGCTGCTTAAACAAAATGTTTGATGGTGCCCGGAGGGGCTATAAAACTTTTATTGCCACTTGTTTGGGAAAACCTGTGTGTACTCACTTGAAATGCCAAAGGGAATGGAACAGGGCTAGACCAAGCCTCGGAGCGGAAACCAGGACTCCTGGGTTCTTTCCCAAGCTTTGGCAAAGGGAGTGAGGTCTACTGGTTTGAACAGAGGTCTGGGAGTCAGAACTTCAGGGTTCCAGGAGGGGAGCGGTTTCTCGTGGCTAGTGCAGTGAGGACTGGGAGTCAGGACTCCTGGGTCTGTCCCCCGCTTTAGCAGGGGAGGGAAATTTAGTGAGTTAGAATGAGGGGGCTGACCATCGGGATTCCTGTGTTCTGTTCCCAGATCTGCCTCTTCATGCAGCAACTCACTGCCCAGCTTTAGGCCTCAATTTTCCCCACCTGTAAAAGGGGGATAATCCTGACCTGTCTCAGGGGATTTTTTAAGGATTGAATAACCTTTTCTTTAAGGATTAAATAGCCCCGGTCGCTGGTTTCTGAGCCCTGTAAGGCGTTAGATGATTGCCGAGTGCAGTCCTGTGGTGGTGACACTCATTCCACAGTACAGGTAGGTGCATCTGATTGTCATTAACATCTCTCAGGGGTGATGTCACTGGCTGAACTGTTTCTTTGCTGTGTTATTTCCCCCCCAAATATTTAAAAATTAGGGGACAGATCTACAGCTAGGGTCTAAGATCTGAGTCTGCCCTGGCTTCCCGGCTATTGGGGCCCAAGCTAGCTCAGGTCTGCGTACCTGGGCTGCAATCAGACCCCCATCTGGAGAAGTGGCTGGTAGCTGGGACAGTGAAACTGACACGGGACGCCACTGGGTGGAGTGAGGTGCTCTGCCGGACCTGCCCCTCCCCACGGCAAGCTTTTGATCGAGTGAAAGCCCTTGATTCGGCCCAGGCCAGCAAGTCGTCCTTGCGCTGAACATTCTCCTCGAGTGTGAGGGGAGGGGAGGAAGGTGGCTTCCTTCAAGGCGGCAGGGTCAGGGCTGGGGGACCAAAGCCCTGAACTGATTGCAAGGAACGGGCTGTGGGGACAAATAACCTAACTAGTTTGAAGATGGGGCCTGGTATGTTTACGACCGGGATGATATGACAGGGCAGCCACAGGGGCTTGTCTCCCAGCTTCCATCAGTCTCAATGGGAGAATCCAGCCTTCTGAGTCCAAGGGAGAGCTGCCGATCCATACCACTTGGATCCACTGAGTCCCATGGGGTGAGGCTGATTGACGCCAGCTGGGGATCTGGCCTAGGCTTTGTAGCAGTCCCACAGGAGAGCTGCTTTATAAAGCTGTCTCCTTCGTCCAGGGTCAGTAGCTGCAATTGACAAGTGGGTCATTTCCCACTCAGCCTCACACTTCCAAGCCAAGGCGTGTACGCTGCACCCGCGGGGTTCGCCCAGCGAGATGGGCTCACAAGCACCCATGTGACACGTGCATCCACCGGCTGCTGCATGAACCGCGAGGTCTCTGCAGGTGCAGCCTACGGGCCGTCTCTGCAAATCTGGTTACATATTAATGGCGTTCTAGTAACGCGTAATCACTAGTGAGCTGTCTCTGCCGTTTAACCTTCTACTGGGGCGTCAGGTGACACAGCTGGGAAGCGTAAGATTTGTGGATCACCAGAGGGGGAAATCAACAAAGCTCAGTGCCTCAGTTTCTCTTTCCACCCTTTGTCTAGTTAGTCTGTGAGCTCTGTTGGGAGCACTCTGCCTCCCACTCTGTGTCTGTGCAGCAGCTGGTACAATGAAGATCTTGATCTCAGTGAGGGTCTGGACAGCGCCTGGCACTAAGGGGGCCCCGATCTCAGTGAGGGTTTGGGCAGCGCCTGGCACTAAGGGGGCCCCGATCTCAGTGAGGGTTTGGGCAGCACCCGGCACAATGGGGGCCCTGATTTGGGGTGTAACTTTTAGGCCCTACAGTACTACACATAATAAACTAAACAAGAGTAAGGGGGCTCCTGTAAGACACCTGCTGCTGCTGCTATTTTATTATTTTCTTTTGATTCAGAGCAATAACGAGAGCCCAGGCACCGGCTCCACATACCCCACCAGTTCTTTGAAGAGGCAAAACCAAACCCAGGAGCCATTCAGCTCCCCCTTCTACCCAGCTACTCAACAACCCGACAACTTCTGTCCGTCTCCCCAAACCCTTCCCCAAGGCCAGGTCAAGCAGCTGGCTCCGAAAGCAGAGAGTTCTGGGCTCTGTCACAGCCGGACAGGAGACAAGGAGGTTCGAGCCCTCGATTGGGGTGTCGGCAGAGCTGGTTCACCACCCAGCTGGGGCAAGGCTCTCTCGGCCTCAGTTTCTCCCTCTCTAAATGGAGCTAATGCTGGCATTGTGAGACAATGGTGTACTTTAGGTAGCCACCATAGAGAGGACACGCTGAAGCAGCCCCTCAGCTGTATAAACTGAGGTGTAAACCAAAGAGGGGGTTACTATCTTAGATGGAACATATGCAAAGATAGACAGATGCTAGATTGTGTGTGTACCTCCTGCACCCAAGATATAGTGTGTGTGTGTAAACACACCCGCCCAGCTAGTTCTCAGATCTCTGATCCACAAATGTGATCCCCCAGTTCTCAGCAATGATTAGAGAGCAGAGACCCTCCTCTTAATAAAGCTTCACACAGCCGCGCTGACACCGGGAGGTTCCATCGCAGCCGCAGCGCGTGATCGGCCTGAGGGGCGCTTGGTCAGACTCAGTGGAACACGTGGTGGTGTCATCGCCTGGCCTGTTTGCTCCATCCCCAACGCTGCTGCCAACCCCGAGAGCGCAAACTTCATGAGCCAGCCCTCTCCCAAATCCTGAGATTCGCTGAAAACCCATGAGATCACATTCATCACAGCAGGGGTGGGTCTTTCTCTTTGCCTGCTAGTTTCTGTCCCTGTCGGGAGCGCTCGGGCCGTGTTTTCAAACTGTTCTCTCCAGCCACATTGGCCACAAATGTCCATTTTTTATGAAAGCCGGGATTTTCATGTGATCACACTAGGAGCTGGGGATTTCAGAAACACACCGAATACCGCCAGCATTGTGAAAGGCAGTGCGGCGAGAGATGGTGTCTCCCGCACATCAGTGGGAATTAACTTGATTCTGCTTCCTGGGTCTGATTTGCAGCTACCACTTTGGCAGTGCTCAGGGCCCAGCAGGCCCTGTTGGGACACTCGCGGCCAGATCCTTCTCAGCCCCTAATGGTCTATGGACAAGTGGGCTCTGTGGGGCAGGGACCGTCTTTTGGATCTGTGTCCATACGGCCACAGCACAGTGGGGTTTTGGTCCATGAGTGGAACTCCTGGGCACTACCGTAATACACCAAACAAACATACAACACACAGGATTCCTGACCCTAGATGCTACCAAAATACAAAGGATAAGAATGCTCTCAGGGCGCGGACGTCAGCTTCACAGAGGGATGTACTGAGCCCCACTCCAGAAACAAATGCACACACCCAAAGCTCAGTGTCCCACAGATGCTAAGGCCCCCTTTCGAAGCACGGCCCTTGACCGCAACAGGGCCAGGACAATATTCCTTAAAATGTTTGGGGAATAAAAGGAAAGGGGACCCCCTCAATGAAAAGAGAGAGACGGATTGGGAGGGTGGGGGGTGGGAGAGAGCATACAGAATAGCATAGGGAAATTGCAAAGAACAAGGCGAGACCCAAAGGAGGAAAAGTCCCCCATGCATGCAGTAATGTACTGGGAAACCTCCCCTCTCTGTGCAAAGGGGGATTGAGCATGGTGGGAGGGACGGAGCTGGATCAGACTTGGGTCCCCCCCCCACCGCCGGTCCTACCCTGAGTCTTGCTGAATTAGAAACACAACACACATACACACCGCAGTTCGCAGTCTCAGACCTTGACTCGCTCCGATCTGGATAACGATGGATCCAGCCAGCTCGGCCTACCCCCGCCTGCCCCGGGCTGTGGCCGCTACAGAGGGGGTTTTATTTCAAGGGAAGGGGTCGCGGCATGTCACTAGGAGGAGACAGATGAAGGATGCGTCAGGTTGGTCTCAGAGTGAACATGACAGCCAGCAGGGGGTGCCGGGGAGAGGCCGGAGGCTGACTGTGAGGTCAGAGCTGTGACTGATGTCAAGGTTGTAAAGACAGGTTGCCACGATAAAGGGGTGGTCTAGTGATAAAAGCAGGGGTGGAGGAGGCTGGGAGTCAGGACTCCTGGGTTCTATTCCCAGCTCTGTGAGGAGGAGTGGTGTCTAATGGTTAGAGCGAGGGTGGGGCCCAGGAGTCAGGACTTTGGGTTCCATCTCCAGCTCTGAGAGGAAAGCAGGCTCAGAGCAAGTGACGTGTATTCTAGCCCTGGCCCTGGTCCAGCGTGTGGCCTAGGGTTGAGAGGAAGAGGGAAATGGAAGTCAGGACTCTTGGGTTCTATTCCTAGTTCCAGTCTGGGAGCCTCGTCTAATGGTCAGAGCAGGACTCCTATGTTCTAACCTTGCCTTTTGGACAGGTCACATCCCTTCTCTGTGCCTCAGTTTCCCTGTCTGTAAAATAGCACTAACCTCAACAGAGCAGGGTAAAGCTTAACCCTTTAACGCTGAGTTCCTGGGATGGACAGCTCAGGAGACAGATAAACTGAGTGTTGTCGTGTTTATTCTGATCCCTTTTAAATCCCCCCCCAGTACTCCTTTTGGTCTGAAAATTAATACTAAAAAAAAAAAAAAAAAAGGGAGAAGAAGAAAAGGGAAAAGTGCCTTTACAAATTAAAACCACAGTGTCTCTTTGCAAGCACCCAGCGCCCCTTCCTCTGCCAACAGATCACACAACGCTGGCCTCATTTCGTCCGGAGAACCTCTTGTGTCTGGACAGAGCCCAGGGCCTGGAAAGACCCCTGTTGGCTTTGTGTCAGGCCCTGAGAAATAGATTTGGAGACTGCTTCCTAGGATAGCCCAGAGGGGCCTGTTCTGTGTTTGTGCAGCGCCCGGCACAGTGGGGTGCTGGTCCGTGACTGGGGTGCCTATGCACTACCGTAATACACCTAATAAATAAATAATAATAACTAGAGAGCAGCTAGACTGGCTGCTCTTAAAAGGGATCTGACTTCTGGGGAGGCAGCGGGTGGAGACCGAAGGCACCGGGAGGAAGCGGAGTGGGAATTTTATCCGAGTAGTGTTAGCTTTCTTCTTAAACTAAGCACCAGGGGCATGGAAAATCCTGTCTGAAACCCCTGCCCCCCACACCTGCCAGCACTGGGTCTCTGCAACCTGACAAGTGTATGACCCGGCCCCTAAAGTAGGACCCTAGTAGTCAGAGACGGCAAAGACCCACCACAGGAGATGTGTAAGGACCGAGGGTTACAGAGAGAGATTCTGCACCCAACTCAGTGTGGTCTTATCCCTCACCCAGTCGTTTACACCAGTGCACAAGAGCGTTAGCCCAGAGACAGACAGAGCAGGCTTTCATGGCACAGTTTCACTCTCATGATCTGTGTCACCGGAACTGAAATGTCCACATCTCGAGTGCTTTGAACCAGTTTGTGAGGGCTTTCATTTCCCCGCACAATAAACAGCCACTGGGTCAGAACCAGACCCCTGACCCAAATACTCCCCCCCAGCTTTGGGCAAATTCAGATACAAACTTTGTGGCTTAGGCCACTCTCTAGCTCCTGGAACTTCATCGGGTCCAAATTTCTTGTACACAGTTTCTACTATGTGTGTGTGTGGTTCACACACACACACACACACACACACACTGACACACCAATGGCTGGGAGATCTATCGTGTGTATTGTCCAGTTGTGCCAATTAGCAAACAAAGAAGATTACAAAAGAAATTAAAACCAAGGATTCAGCATTCCCACAATGCTCTTTGTTCCCTTATTGTGACAGGTGCCATTTTCCTTTCAGTCTTGAGGGCAGATCATTGAATGGACCGTGGGGTATTTTGTTTAACCATTGGCGACTTACGAGATCTCGCTGCAAAGCTTACTGTGCTGAGAAGTGGGGAGAGGCTGCTAGGTGGGTGGGGTGAGTTGGAGCGAATTATCAACAGTGCGGAGAATTAGCTAGATGAGAACTAGCCCTGTTCTCCTATGGTTGTGTGGGACACAGAGTTTACATGTTCTCAATGCTGCTGAAGTCAAAAACCGATATTTATGTTTAGTCATTTTATGCAAGGTTGTCTCGTGGCTAGAACAGGTGATGGTTTAGGGAGTCAGGACTCCTGAGTTTTACTCTCAGCTGTGATAATTTGTCCAATCTAATGCTCAGAGCCAGGGTGGCTGGGAGTCAGCACTCCTGGGTTCTATTTCTGGCTCTGGGAGGGAAGCGCAAGTTAGTGTTTAGAGTAAGGCTGTGGATTAACTGCAGTTAACTCACGCGATTAACTCAAAAAAATTAACTGTGATTAAAAAAATTAATCACAATTAATCGCACTGTTAAACAATAGAATACCCACTGAAATGTATTAAATATTTTTGGATGTTTTTCTACATTTTCAAATATATCGATTTCTATTGCAACACAGAATACAAAGTGCACAGTGCTCACTTTATAGCATTATTTTTGATTACAAATATTTGCACTGTAAAAATGATAAACAAAATAAATAGTATTTTTCAATTCACCTCATACAAGTACCATCGTGCAATCCCTTTATCGTGACAGTGTAACTTACAAATGTAGATTTTTTTTGTTACATAGCTGCACTCAAAACCAAAACCATGTAAAACTTTAGAGCCTACAAGTCCACTCAGTCCTACTTCTTGTTCAGCCAATCGCTCAGACAGACAAGTTTGTTGACATTTACAGGAGATAATGCTGCCCGCTTCTTATTTACAATGTCACCGCATGGCACTTTTGTAGCTGGCATTGCAAGGTATTTACATGCCAGATATACTAAACATTCCTATTCCCCTTCATGCTTTGGCCACCATTCCAGAGGACATGCTTCCATGCTGATGATGCTCGTTAAAAAAAAATGTGTTAATTAAATTTGTGACTGAGCTCCTTGGGGGAGAATTGTACATCCCCTGCTCTGTTTCACCCGCATTCTGCTCTGTATTTCATGTCGTTGCCGTCTCGGATGCTGACCCAGCACATGTTGTTCATTTTAAGAACTCTTTCACAGCAGATTTGACAAAATGCAAAAAAGGTACAGATGTGAGATTTCTAAAGATAGCTACAGCACTCGACCCAAGGTTTAAGAATTTGAAGTGCCTTCCAAAATCTGATCGGGATGGGGTGTGGAGCATGCTTTCAGAAGTCTTAAAAGAGCAACACTCAGATGCGGAAACTACAGAACCCAAACCACCAAAAAAGAAAATCAACCTTCTGCTGGTGGCATCTGACTCAGAGGATGAAAATGAACGTGCGTCAGTCCGCACTGCTTTGGATTGTTATCGAGCAGGACCCGTCATCAGCACGGACACATGTCCCCTGGAATGGTGGTTGAAGCATGAAGGGACATATGAATCTTTAGTGCATCTGGCACATAAATATCTTGCGATGCTGGCTACAATAGTGCCATGAGAACGCCTGTTCTCACTTCCAGATGACATTGTAAATAAGAAGCGGGCAGCATTGTCTCCTGCAAATTGTAACCAAACTTGTTTGTCTGAGCGATCAGCTGAAGTAGGACTGAGTGGACTTGTAGGTTCTAAAGTTTTACATAGTTTTATTTTTGAATGCAGGTATTTTTGTACATCATCCTACATTTGTAAGTTCAACTTTCGTGATAAAGAGATTGCCCTGCTTTACTTGTATGAGGTGAATTGAAATGTACTGTTTCTTTTGTTTTTTACAGTGCAAATATTTGTAATCAAACATAAATATAAAGTGAGCACAGTACACGCTGTATTCCGTGTTGTAATTGAAATCAATATAAACAGGTTTAGATGGAAATTAGCTCCTTGTGGAAGAACAATGTCTCTGTGTCTCAGAGAGAGCTTTTCAAAGGGGGCTCTGGTATGATTCCAGTCAGGGCCCGTTACTGTGGGTGGCTGGCAGCCATGGCACGCCATCTTCTAACTTCACTGAGACCATACCGGGGGGAGATTGAGCCTTCGTCAGCCCAGCGAGGGCCGTCAGTGGGCACCCGCCACAGCTTACCACTGAGATCTTTCTCTCCGCACTAGGGTGGTGGAGGCTTCCCAGTGTCTCATGCCTCTCAGCTGGGGATAGGCCCCAGCCAACGCCCAGGGCCCTGATTCTGATCTGGCGTAAATCTAGAGGAGCTCAACAAGGAAGGGAGAAAACCTCAGTGAGATCAGAATCAGGCCCCAGGTCATGGGGGATATTTGGATGTGAAAACTAACACTGCTGCGATTCAGATCTCTGCTTTCCTCTCTTGTGGTTGGGACGTGTGTCAATCTCAGCCCCACGTATATCCCCATCTGCCCTGTCAAACCTGCTCCCATCCAGCTTTGGAATTGATTTAACTGGGACTTGGTCCTGCTTCGAGCAGGGGGTTGGACTAGATGACCTTCTGGGGTCCCTTCCAACCCTGATATTCTATGATTCTATGATTCTATGATCACCACTTATTTCTGCCAGGGAAATCGGGCTGTGAAATGCAGTCGGCGAAGGGTGGGGGGAACACCCCCAAGAGCTACCCCTCACCTCCCCACCCCTCTGCCAAACCTTGTAACTAAGAGCCAACCCTCTGCCCCTGGTGGGGATTCTGCCTGCGCAAAGACCTCACAGCTATATCCCAGGGGCCGATGGGCCTGTGCGTGACCCCAGCGCACCCAGAGCTGATTGACAGGGCGTGGCCCTGCCACCTAGGGGGGATATCTGAGGAAGAAGCCCCTTGACCCACTGGGTCAAGCAGGTCCCAAGCCCAGAGGGGTCCCAGAGACGAGTCCCTCGGTTCAGCAAGTGGGAGAAGGAACTGGGCGTAAAGAAATCAACCCAGGCAGCCCTTTCCGCTCTTGCCAACCTGCAGCCCCATGGAGAGAGGGGTCCCAGGAGGGGGTGGCATTTGTGCTTGGGGCTGCCCGGGCTGGAGGAGGCAGCCTTTACCAAGTGGCGCATGCGGCAGGGGGGACTGAAGTCCCGTGCCACGGGGGGGCGGGAAGAACTGATTCAGAAATGCCCAAGTGCTTGCTAAGGTCTAGGGCCTGCTGTAAAGGCCGTTGGGGGCAGTGGAAAAGCTCCCATTGACCTCAGTGGGTGAGGCCCTTACAAATTGATACCCCCAAAAGGTGTGGTGTGTGTGTGCACGCACCCGTGTGTGTGTCTGAGTGTGAGCACAGGTGAGTGTGCCCAAGTGCGTGTGCATAGGAGAAATCACCTTTCCGAGGGGCTTTCAGAGAAGCTGAGCATCAAATCCCCCAGAAGTCAGCTGAGCTCCCAGCCTCCCACAGGATCGGGCCCACTCCTTGTCTTGAAAGAGTGCTAGATCGCCCGCCAGTGTCAACGGGGGTGGCTCTGCTCCCCCAGAAAAAGGCCCTGGCTGGGGCAGGAATCAATTATCGGGATTGGCCCTACCCTCTGCCTCCCATTCAGAGATCGCCAGGTGTGTGAAATCGAGCTGCCTCGCTGCGTTCTCTGAGGCGGAGGGGGACGACTTGCCCAAGGTGTCCCCATGAGCGGGAGGGAACAAACCAGATTCCCCAATGACCCGGCCTGTGCTCTCACTGCTAGACAACGCTCCCTTTCCCGAATAGCCGCAGCCCAAAGCAAAGCCCCCCAGACCCAAAGGGAGCGAACATGTCCCGAATGTGTTCTCGGGGTGTGAAATCAGGATCCACATGGAACTGCAGGTGGGAGGAGAGTCCTTCCCCTGTGCGTGTCCATAGGCTAAGCATCAGGTCCTCGTTGTGCAATATGGACCCACTGCTGGGATTTAATTCGACCCACCCTGAGCTGCCAGGTTCTCCCAGCTCCTGCTAACAGCTACAGGAGCAGAGGGTGCCCTGTGCTGCGCAGGATATGGTGACCTCCCCCTGGGGGCCAGTCCACTGCAGGCAGCAGACTCCTAGCAGGACTCTGAGCTGGCTGCTCCTTCCCAAGGCCCATAAATACCAGCTGGACTCCTATTCGCGGCCTCCCTTTTGCTGTATGACCTATCCGCTGAGTCCCTCTGTGCACGGATCCCTGCCTGCTTTAAACAAAGGGAGCTTGTTTCTTAACCAGGGAAGGGGCTTTTTCCAGGGGCCTCTTTATTTTATTTTGCAAGAAAAAAGAGCACCAAAAAAATAAATAAGTAAAGCTGAGCTCAGCTTTGAAACACAACCCAGGCTTCCTGGGGCTGCCCGCCCCACAACTTCACCCTGTGGAGGCGGTGGCGGGGCAGTGAGAGGCTCACCCCAATTCCCCTCGTTTGCAATCCAATTGAGGGTGAGAGCCAGATGTGCCCAGAGGGATCAAAAATGTCTTGGCCTTTTTAGGGTCATGAGGAGAAAAATCCCACGAGCCCCTTAGAGAAACCCCAGACCACGCGGGTGCTTTTCCCGCACGGCTCTGCGGGCTGCTCACGGCGGTGCTCAGAGGCATCCAAACTCATGCGGGACGCTGCTGTATCTGGCTGTAACGTGCAGGGCTTAACTTGAGGCAAACAAATCCAGCACTGTGTCTTCAGATCCTATCGCGGGAACCCCACCCAGCAACGAGACTTTCACAAAACGGGGAGAGAAAGATTGACGGGTGACAGGGGCACCTTGGGCTAGATCCAGAACCCATTCAGGTCAAGTTGCTGGGGCCCTCTGGATGGCGGACGGGGTTTATAAAGGAAAGCGAGTCGATATGCAGGAAAAGTCTGGTACTTGTCATGGGGTAGGAGCATTAATGGGGTGAGCGGCCACACAGCAAAGCGGGACCTCTTAGACATGACCCCACCCTGAGTTCCCCACTGCATTAGAAATCCAATTAATGTCCCTCTCTTCCCACAGAGAGACTCCTTTACCCGCAGGAGGGGCTGCGCTGCGCTCGAGCGACTAGTTTAGGGCTGCTATTGCTACGGGTTTGGGCAAGGCCTGACTCTCAGGCAGGCAGTCTGGCGCGGCAGCCTGGGCCGTATGCACTTGAGTGTGTGTGTGTGAGTGTGTGCGTGCCTGTGGTCGGGGGGGTTGGCCATGGGCTGGGGGCTGACTGGGCCCACCCCGTGGCTGGGAAGAGGTGGAAGTTTAATGTGATTCTAACTGGCATGGGGTGCCTTCCCCAGGTAAACAGCACCCGAGGGAAAGACAGACCCGTCGAGATGGTGTCTAAAGCGCATCTGTGGCTCAGAGAACACTTTGTTCTCCACCTTAGCTATGATACGTTTGAGAGAGCACCTTATGGTCCGGCAAAGTGGTCTCGGGCTCCCCCCAAGCCAAGACCTCGCTGGCTGATCCTCACTCCTGGGCAGACTAAAGCCTCAGCAATTGTGTGTCCCTGGCTTTTACGTCACAAAGGAAACCGAATTTTGGCCCACGAGTCATTTACTGGGACCAGCCCAGGAGCCGAAAAGGAGGGAAATGACACACCAAAAAAAAAAAAAAAAAAGTTCCGTCTCTTGCCACAGTCCCGTGATGCAGGGCTGCTGGGGCGTTGGCAGGGGAGATTGACGACAGACTGATGGCGGGGTCCAAGCACCCGAGGGTGCGCCCTCCCCAGGCAAAAGGCCTGATTCTGCTCAGCCGCAGGAGCTTCACTGGAGCCAGCGGGAGCCGATGGCGCCATGCGAAGGGTCTGCGAGCCTCATCCCCTTCCCCGTCACGTGGGGCAGCACAAAATCAATCTTGCCCACACCCAGTTTTGTTTGTTTTTTTAACAAGCACGGCAGTGTCTTCACGCTGCTCAGGGCATTTCCAGCCGCCCTGGCCAGATCCTTCCAGGAATTCTGCTGATTTACACCAGTGTCAGATCCAGCCCCAAGTCCTAAGAAACTGAGCACCAACCAACTCTAGACAGTGGTGGGCTAGCAAAGGAGACGCCACACCATCCAGGCGCATAGTGCCAGCCACCAGAACGCTTGGATTTTTATTCTGCTTCACAATCACGCACGTGGTTTATTCATATTTTAACCAGGCCCCTTTGGACAACACCCAGTCCCTGGGCATGCCGGGCACCCTCACTTCCACGCCAGCTTTATTTATGAAACAGCTGAGCTGATGTCCTGAAGCTGAAAGATGCCTGGTGCGGGAAACTGAGAGTGTGTGCGCGTGTGCATGCCTGGGATCGTAATTTACGAGGATCAGAATACTTAAGCACACAAAAGGGAAGGGAGAAAGATCCAAGGAAAGAATGAATCATGGTAGAAAGAGACATGGGCCAAGTCAAATAGGTGGCTAAAATCCCCTCCCACGTTCAGCCATTAGGGCTGCTTTGAGGGTTTGCGCTGGGTACCAACTCCACTTCATCCTTGACTCCCCCACCCAGCGATCTCACATCCCTTTCCAGTTGTCCTTATATAACTCAGCGGTAGGCGGTTATACAACTACAAAGGGGGACTGGGGAGAGGGAAAAGCCAAAACGCCTCCTGGCAAAACTTTTCTTGGAGTTTGCCTTTTGGTAAATTCGACAGGAGAAGGTTGGATTTTCTGTCTCTGCGCCCCTGCCCCCCAATCCCCCCATCCTTCCAGCCACAATGTTAAGAAGCCCCTTCCTGGTTTTGATTTATTCTGATTTGGTTGCCGATTTCACAACACGCCTGTTTCCGCCCACCTTCCCTTCTCCCCCCACCATCTGGGGAACAGCTAATGTCCCATCATACCCTGAGCTCTCGCCAAGTGTCACCACTGAACCCGACTCAAAATGTTACGAGCTGAGAGCTTTGATAGAGATTCCCTCCTTGCAACTGAAACTGATGGCTTCTGCCTTGAACCTTCCACCCCCGAGGAAATCCGTCTGCACTGCACAGTCGTGCCTGCGGCCTGAGGAGTGTCCCCTCCACTTCTGTCAGAGTGACCTTCCAAAACTGGGCAAGAGGCCACTTTGCCCAAAGCTGCTTTGGTTCATTGCAATGGACAATATGGGGTTAAACTCGCGCAAACAGAACCAAGACACTCCTAAAAGAAAAAAACCCCACACTCCACCCTCTCTAAATTCTTTCCATCCGCGCAAGAATAAGCCTGGTTTTGTTGTTTACATTTATATTATATATATAAATATTCCACTTTAGCCCAACTTTTCCCACCACTGGAATAATATAGAAGGGGCAGATTCTGTTAGCAGTTACAGCAGCCTAAATGTAAATCAGAATCTGGCCACCACCAAATTGAGACCATGTTAAGAATTTCCCCCTTGTGCTGGGGAGCTGCACGTTGTTTTCAACGTAGGCAGGGAATGAAACCCCACCGAAACGTGGGCCTGCTTTTCCAACAAAGATCCATGTTTTGGAGAGCATAAAAATATTATTTAATCTCTCCACTTAGAAAAAAATACAGCTGATCTAAAGAGATGGACAAAATCAACAGAAACCCCGAGAAGTTACTTACCAGTTTGGAAATTCTTTGCTGCAAAAGCCGTGATCCGCAGGTTTCCCCATATAATTCCACTGTGAAAGACAGAGGAAAGACAGACAGACAGACAGAAAGACAGAAGAATCTTTCTCCAGCTGCCTAAAGCCAGGCTGGGAGCTTACCCACCTAAAGTCACTGACTTTTACTCAAAGAAGGGAAATCCTTTTTAAAACCTTAGCCCCACCCACCTTGCTAATTACGAGGGCAGACGGACAGATGAGGCAGGAGGTGGGAGGGGCCTACTTACAGTAATGTGTGGAGTATGACTCCCTTTCACGTCTGCTGGACCTGCTGACTCAGTGGGAGGCAGGCCAGGGCACAGGATCGGGATTCCTTCCAGGAAACACGATTTTGCAGGGGAGAGTAGCACCAGCAACACTCTGGAAAAAGGGGATCTAACCCACCCATCCCATCGGAGCTGGGCTCAGATCTGGAGCTGGAGCCGAACGCCCCCACAGATCTGGTGTGGTTGTGGGTGTGACTGCAGAGACGGGGCCCTAACCCTAATATTCAGGCTGTTCAGGCCCAGAGGGTTTGCCCCTAGAGAATCTTCTGATCTAAGAAGCTTTGTCGGAGCAAAATGAACGGAAGCAATGCCTGATATTCCCTGCCTTGCGTGGTCTGAAGCACACTGGGTTGAAAGCGAAGGCTCTTCCCCTGGGGACCATGCTGAAAAGAGCCTGTGGTTTTTGGGAAGTTTGCCTAGGAGATGACAAATGAGGATGGAGATACAGTAGATTCAGATCATATGGAGACAGGCGCTAGGGAACAGCTTAAGTCAATTGGCTGTACAAACACGGAACAAAAAGACAGGCCTTTCCCAGAGAGTTTCCAATTCAAACCTGAAGCCAAGGGTAATTTTACTCCCATCTAGAGCACTGGACTATGACTCAGCAGACCTGGGCTCTATTCCCGCCTCCGCCACTGGCCTGCTGTGTGACCTGGGCAAGTCACTTACCCCTCCATGCCTCAGTTTCCCCATCTATAAAATGGGGATAATGATACTGACCTCCTTTGGAAAATGCTTTGAAATCAACTGATGAAATGCCCTGTATAAGTGCTACGCATTGTTATCATTACGCACAGAAGTAATGTTAAATTCATGAGTAAGTGTTTGCAAGATTGGCGCCTAAACTGTTTGGCAGTTATGCCCACGGCACCTCGTCCGGACTGTGGTATCACCCACCCCAAGCATTCAGGAATCACGAGCCAGGGAGCCTCCTCCTTGGATCATGAGATCAGATTAAAAACCATGAGGTTTTTTCATATGATATTTGGGGTTCTTTTAATCTACCTTCTGGTTTCTGAGCCTTCAAGATGCACTCAGGTCACATCTTCAAGCTTTTCCCTGCAACCACGAGAAGCATTTCTTGAAACAAAAGCTGAGATGCTCAAGCAATCACCTGACTCTGGGAGCTGGACCTTTATGAAATGTGCCAAATATCCCAGACTCACAATACAGTCACAAGAATTGGCAAGACTGGGATTGGATCCTACCATTGAAAGGAAAAATGGCTCAATGGTCAGGGTGCTAGTCAAGGACCCAGGAGACCTGGGCTCAATTCCCTGCTTTGCCCCGGGCTCCCTGGCTGACCTTGGGCAAGTCACTGCAGCTCTGTGCCTCAGTTTCCCCATCTGTACAATGGGAATAATAGCACAACCCTGCCTTCTGGGGAGTGTAAGGATAAATGTGGTAAATATTGTGGGATGCCCAGACAAATACCTTAGCTAGATTGTGTGACGGTCTGTGGGGAACAGTCTGCAATCCGATCTGCTTCGGTGGAGCCCTCGCAGGATCAGACCTTAAAGACAGAGACAGCCAGATGCCGTCTTCAAAATATATCCTGCCTGCCCCTCCATCCAGCGATCATTAATTGGCTGGTTTCTTACAGCTGTCAGGTACCAGTGGGTCCCAAGGAGGAGAGGTGAGAGGTGCTAGGGACAAGTCCAGGGAAGAGAGACAGGGGTAAGGAGAGCTGGCAGCCAGGCAGTCACGGTTGGCAGGGTGGAGATGGGGCAACATGATAGGACATGACTCAAGAGTAGAAGAGTGGAAAGGATCTGAATTGGGGGGAGGGGTGTGATGTGCTCAGAGCGATGATCTCAGCCCAAGGAGGGAGTGCACGAGGGCTGGAGGGGTCAGTAGGAGGCTGAAGGAGAGGATGGTAAGAAGAGGGGGGACCGAAAGAAGACAGACGGGAAGATGACAAAATCATCACTGCTGAAGTTTGCAGATGACCCAAAAATTGGGGGAGGGCAATGAAAAGAACAGGTCACTTGTTCCGAGTGACCTGGGTCCAAGCAAACCATGTGCATTCTAACTGCAAATGTGTACGTCTCGGAACAAAGCCTGTCGGCCATACTTACAGGACGGGGGACTCTGAAAAAGATTTGGGGGCTGTGGTGGAGAATCAGCTGAACACAAGCTCCCTGCATGACACTGTGGCCAAAAGGGATACGGCCATCCCGGGATGCATAAACAAGGGAATCTCAAGTAGGAGCAGAGAGATTATATTACCTCTATATTTGTCACTGGCGTGTCTGCTCCCAGAACACTGTGTCTAGTTTTGGTGCCCACGGGTCAAGAAGGGTGTTGCTAAATTGGAGTGGGTTCAGAGAAGAGCCATGAGAATGACTGAAGGATTAGAAACCCTGCCTCACAATGATGAGTTAGATAGACTGAGCTCTTTGAGTTTAACAAAGAGAAGGTTAAGGGCTGACTTCACTACAGTCTATAAGTATCTACATGGGGAACCAATCTTTGACAATGGGCTCTTCAGGCTAGCAGAGGAAAGTCTAACACCATCCAGTGGCAAGAAACTGAAGCCAGACAAATTCAGACATTTTTTAATAGTGACAGTAATTAGCCACTGCAACCATCTACCAAGGGTCATGGTGGATGCTCCATCACTGGCAATTTTTAAATCAGGATTGGATGTGTTCCCAAAAGCTCAGCTCTAGGAATTATTGTGGGACAGTTCTCTGGCCCTGAACTCTATGAATCTATGGATCCGTGAGAGCGGTTTGGGTTTACCTTCCTGCAGAAAGATCTGGCATGTAAATCAAACACCAGGGGATGAGGGGAGATGTGTCCAGATGGCAATGTAATCTAGTGGTTAAAGCAGGGGGGGACTCAGGACTCTGGGTTCTGTGCCCAGCTCTGGGAAGGGAGTGATGTCTAGTGGTTAGAGCAGGGGGGACTGGGAGTAGGGAGTGTAATGCTTGGAATGGGGGAGTGGGACTGAGGGTCTCCTGGAGTCTATTCCCAATTCCAGGAGGGGAGTGTGGGATGGTGGTTAGACAGGGGGTCTGGGAATCAGGGCGCCTGAGTTCTGTTCCAAGCTCTGGGAGAGGAGTGAGGTCTAGTAGCTGTTGGGGAAGGGAGAGGAGGGGGGAATTTCAGGATTGCTGGTCTCTGTCCCTAGTTCTGCCATGGATTAATGGTGCTACATATTATAATCATTGTACAGAGAGGGCCCATCGTCCCAGTGTGGGTGCGGGTTTGGATTTCAAATCCCCCTTTGTTTCCTGGATGCCTAGCCCTGCTAGGGCTTTGGCCCCGGCCTGTTTCTGGTCCCAGCCCCATTCCTGCTGAGTGAGTTATGGGTGTTGTTATTTAACCTTTGAGAGGGTTTTTTATTATTATTTTATTTTTTATTTCAAAACCCAAAAGCCTAATTGCTGCCTGTGTAGGAGGTGCTGATTGACTCAACAGTTACGCACCTTTGGGCATCTGTTATCAGGAGCGTAGATCAACACTGAAGCTCTGCTTCTCCAGTTGTGCAAGGGGAAATGCTGGCGGGCTCGCACATTGGCCAGGAGTATGGCGAGGGGACGGCTGTTGCCCAGACTCCATGGGATTATTCCAGCCAGAGTAATTTACAGACTACCTGCCTGAAAAATAAATAAATACACAAATCCCCTCATTTGCGGCCAAGATTTTCTTTGCCTTCCTAAACAACTGGTGCAAGTTGTTAAGACAGCTGCCAAGCTCCACTTCAGAGGTGGCTGCATTTCAGTGGTGGGAAAGTGATGCCTACATACACAATTTGCAAAATGCTATAACAATCCTTGAACACAGACCCTGTAGGGATGGCAAGAATGCTTTACGGGCTTGCACAAGCTGTGTAGGCTACAGGGATTGCTGGGATCATCCTTTGCTGAGAGGCAGCCACCTCTGGGATAGAATCTGCAGCTATTTAACAAGGACCAACTCTAAGCAAGAGTTTAGGACAGGAAGTAAAGAATCCTGTATCCAGCTGAAAGTGCAACAGGGTGATTTAGTAAGGTATAATGGAATTTAACCTATCTGAGCAACCCAGCAGCTGTTTGCCTTTTGAGCAAGCAAAGGGAAGATTTAAGGGCATTATGCCCTGAGCAATTATTATTTGTTTATGGTAGCACCTAGGGACCTCCGTCATGGACCAGGACTTGATTGTACATTATATATTAGGTGTACTACTGGAGCGCCCAGGACCCGCAGTCATGGCCCAGGATCCCATTGTGCTAAGGGCTGCACAAACACAGAACAAAAAGGCAGTCTCTGCCCCCAAAAACTTCCAATTTAATTCAACTTCCCCTGCGACTTGTTTGCTCTTAAGACAAAGCTGGATTGTCATCATGTCACAGGGAATGAGGCAAAATCCCAAACAATCTCCATTCATTTAATGGGACCTTCTTTTTTTAAAACTAGGCTCCTTCGGGACTTTTCCCTTATGGGAAGGCTAAGACGTTTTATTCCCCCACCCCGCATATCTGACTTGAGCCAGCAAAGACTCTGTTCCAGTCCAGTCCTCACCCCAAAATATCCCAGCCTCTCACCCCTAGAATAGAGAAACACTGATCCAAACCTCCAGAGTTACTGGTGCTGGAGAATATATGACCCCACTCCCTGAGCGGATGTGGATTTAGAACAAGCTCTCTGAGTGTCTACAAAAGGTTCCCCCCTCCCCACCCCCCCGCTCTCCTGCTGGTAATGGCTCACCTTAAGTGCAGGTTTCAGAGTAACAGCCGTGTTAGTCTGTATTCGCAAAAAGAAAAGGAGGACTTGTGGCACCTTAGAGACTAACCAATTTATTTGAGCATGAGCTTTCGTGAGCTACAGCTCACTTCATCGGATGCATATTGTGGAAACTGCAGAAGACATTACATAAAAATGCAGTTTCCACAGTACGCATCTGATGAAGTGAGCTGTAGCTCACGAAAGCTCATGCTCAAATAAATTGGTTAGTCTCTAAGGTGCCACAAGTACTCCTTTTCTTTTCACCTTAAGTGATCACTCTGGTTACAGTGTGTATGGTAACACCCATTGGTTCATGTTCTCTATGTATATAAATCTCCCCACTGTATTTTCCACTGAATGCATCCGATGAAGTGAGCTGTAGCTCACGAAAGCTTCTGCTCAAATAAATTGGTTAGTCTCTAAGGTGCCACAAGTCCTCCTTTTCTTTTTGCGAATACAGACGAACACGGCTGCTACTCTGAAACCTGTCAGCTTTATCTGACTCAGACACCTGTTCTGGTCCCCATGCAAATTATTCCAGTTTCCACCAGCTCCCAACTGCCCTACCTTTAGTCTGAGCCCCCCCCGCCACGTGCAGCCCCCAACTTTTCCTATACCCCTCCCCCCACAACCACATCTGGAACGGCTCATTGATACTGTACTAATTCCCCAGCCTGTTCTAAGCAGATCGTAGCATCACAGAACTGGAAGGGACCTCCAGAGGTCATCTAGCCCAGTCCCCGGCATTCTTGGCATGATGCTCTAGCCCTCCTCCCCCTCCAAGTCTGAGGCCAGCTGTGTAGAGGATGCTGTCCTAGAGCCTCCCAGTCTGGTTTAGATCCTCCCTCAATTATGCCCTTCTACTCTAAAGCACCTCATCTAAGGGAGCAGAGAAGAGGCTGTTCTAGACTCGCTCGCTCTTCTAGAACCCAAGTTCGAGACCTCTCTGGGCCAAGGTCCTAGTCCGAGTCCTAGGCTCCCCCCTGTGCTAGAATCTCCGGTCTAAGACTGGGCGAGCAGCCGCCATTGTTCTAGAGCCCACCCTGTTCTGGACACCCCTCCCCCCGCTCTAGAGCCCGCCCCCGCTCTAGAGCCCGCACCGCCGGCCACGCCTGCCGGGCTATTAGGAGGCGTTTGGCCCAGCCAGGCAGCCGGCAACGCCCCAGGTGTCTCGCTGCCCGCCCCGCCCCCGGGCCCCGCCCTGCCCCTTTCCCAGAGCTCGGGCGCCCCGGGACGGGCTCGGAGACCCGGGCTGGCCCCTGCCCGGCCCCGCCCCGGCCCCTGCCCGGCCCCGCCCCGGGTAACCCGGCAACGGGCCATACAAACTGGGCAAATGGGGCAAAATACAGAGGGGGTTTGGGGGCTCAGGAGAGAGATGGGGGCCAGAGGGCTGGATGAGCAGATGGGGGTGGGGGTTCAGGAGGAAGAGGGGGGTGGGGTGAGGAAAGAGTGAGAATCTGGGGGTCCTGGATCTACAGGGGGGCTTGGGGGCATCAAATGCTCCAGACGAGCATGGCTGTGTGTTACCCTTGTGTAAACAGTGACATGAGATGTCCCTTGATTTAAGGACAGGAAGTGAAGGAGAATCCCCGTAACGGGAAGAGGGGGTGTCAGGATTGGGGGGTGCAGACTGGAGTTAACTCCCTCGTCTTCCAAAAAGCCCTTTATTATTCCCAAGGCTTTCAGGGCAGCGGAAAGGTCTGGGCGAGGCAGGAATAACCTATTGTCAGCCCACGAAACACGTGGCTTGTTTAGGGTGGGGAAGTTCTCCCTCCCCCAAGCCCTTTAATACCAGAGTGGGCAGTTAACATGTCAGGTTAATACAGGTGAGGAAACTGAGGCACAGAAAGGGGCAGATCCCCACGACAAACGGGATAGGGTTAGAATTCACCACACCGAAGCTGCACGGTTTTTATGCAGTGCCAGAACCGCCTGCACCAGTATGAATGTGCTGATACGGGCAGGGAAGAGGACCGAGCTATACCGGTATAAGGCACCTTTATGCTGATATTACGGCATCCACACGAGGGGCACTGGTGTAGCTATAGGTAAGAGTCACCCCCCTGATCAAAATGACCCCACACTTGTACAAACATTGGGAAGACCAAGCCTACACCGTTAATCCAGGGCACAGGACCATAGAACTGGCAGGGACCTCCTGGGTCACCAAGCCCAGTGCCAGCTATCCGATAATCCCATTCAGGAATGTATCAAGCAGACATCTGAGCACGCAGCCCTTTGCTGCTAGGTGAGGAAAGGAGGTGGGTAGCAATCGTGTGGGCTGGAGTCTGTTCTGGTGTGGGGCTCCATTGAAATTGGCGGAACTGTCCCGCCGTGTGATTTTTAACATCGAGGTAGCTATCTCGGTGTAAGATCCTAATGAAGGTAAGGCAGAGATGTAGCAAGTTGTGGTCACACCTGTATCCCCCCATCTGGAGTTTAGACCATAACTTGCGTGGAGGTTAAAAACAACAAGAGACTTTGCTAGAAGATAGCCACCCACTAGTGGTTCTCAACTAGGGGTACATGTACCCCTGGAGGTACTCAGAGGTCTTCCAAGGGGTACTCAACTCATCTAGATCGGTGTTTCTTGACAAGGGAATTGCAGCCCCAAGGGTGGTCCTGGGAGTGGTTTAGGGGGTCACCATAGGGGCCCCCCATGCAGCTAAGTTACATGCTTCAGCCCTGAGTGTCAGGGCTTGGTCTTCAGACAAGGCTCAGAAGTGAAAAACAGGGTCAGTATCACGCTGAAATGTAAGTATAATACTGATATTCCAAAGTATTTGTTTTATAATTATATGATAAAAATGAGCAAGCAAGCCCCTGTTCAGTAACAGTGTGGCTGTGACACTGGTATTTTTATGTCTGATTTTGTAAGCAAATCATTTTTAAGTGAGGTGAAACTGGGGGCACTCAAGACAAATCAGATTCCTGAGCGGGATACAAATCATCTGGAAAGGTGGAGAGCCACTGCGCTAGACAATTTCCCTCCTATTGCTAGAGCTCCCCTGGATTCCCGCACCGGATCAGAATCCAGCCCACTCCCAACACAGAGGAAGAGAGAAGGGGCTGTGTGGATTCTTTTCTCCGCTCTGCTGTCCATTACACCAGGAAATTCAGGCCTTGGAGACGCAAGGTGGCCCAAAGGGGATCAGAATCTCTCCTACTGTCTCCAAAGCTGCACATGCTGAATGAGACATGCCTAACTGTGGCAGCCATGTGCTTTCCAACCAGAGGGGTGTTTGCTTGCTGTGTTGTGGACAACACACTGTTGCCAGTACAGCCGTCCACTCCATTGTCTGCCTGTGCCTTCCCCAGCAGAAGATTAGGGAAAACCCAGGAATTCCCCTCTGCTTTTGTCAGCCCATAGGTAACAGACCATCTCTGGCTTGCGTCAGACTCTGGTGGAGGCCAGATTTGCTTTCCTGTGATAAGCAGGGCCGCACACACACACACCAGGCTATTATCTCCATAGCAACGCTACACACAGACATTAAACAGTGTTTTACTCCGGAAGTCGGCAAAGCCGCAGGACGTCACGGTGGTTAGTCCAGCTATGTGAGGCCGATAATATAACACTTAATTCAGTGCAGGTTGCCCATAGGGGCAGAAGCTGAGAGATTTTCTCTCTCGATGCAAATCTCTGTAATTTGAGCAGCCTTCTATCCCCCCCCCACTGTTTTTTTTCTGCCATAGCAACAGGCCGCTTTATTGACTGTGGGTATCCCCGCGTTGTTCATCATGCAAGGGTCTTTCCCGGAGTCCCAGACACAAAGTAACCAAGAGCCCAGAAACAATAAGTCACACACACACACGTATAATCCAGACAGCTGAAAATACTTCAGACATTGGGTAACTGGGCCTTGCTACCCCTCCCATCACCTTTGAGGGAAAAGTTATTAAACTCTTTGTATAAAGGGGGAAACTGAGGCACAGTGAGACAAAGGAATAGCTCAAGTTCGCATGGTGAGCCAGTGACTGAGTTTGAGTCCTGACTCCAAATCCTCTGCTCCAACTACTGGACAACACTCTCCTCCCAGAGCTGGGAATAGGACCCAAGAGTCCTGAATCCCCCCCTCCCCCACACACCTAGGAGGCTCCAAGTCTCCCCAATTTGGTGTTGGGAGGTGCTGGTCTAAATCAGCCACCGACTTGCCACTGGAGCCAATGGGGCCCAATCCCCAGCTGGCGTAACTTAACACGACTCTGGAAGTCAATGGAGTGCGGCTAATTTTCACCAGCTGAGGCCCTGGCCCAGAAGGCAGAGCGTTACCTCTCAGCGGTGCCGCTTGCCGCTGGCTCTGTCGGGAGCTGGCACACCTTGCTTCAGCCTCACGTGGTTCTAGGGAGTCAACATGCCTGGGATGGGTATTGCTGTCTGGCCATGCCATGAGGGTGTCTCTGTCTCTCAGACCCAAGGGGAATTGGCTAGTCGGGCCATGGCTTGGTTCCGCAACTGGGGAGCGCACCCAGGCACCGAGTCATCGTGAGCCCTGGGCACTGGGTTTAATACCGACTCGGAGAAGAGCACCTCTGACTGAGTTACCCACACCAGTGCCTGCAGCACTGCCCCCCCAGCATCACATCAGGGTCACCCCTGCCTGCAGGGGAGAGCACCCCCTACTGAGCCCCCACCCTGCTCCCTGCAGCACAGCGCCCCCCAGCACCATGCTGGGGCATGGAGGTCAGCACTGCTGAGTTGCCCACATTGCTCTCTGCAGCACCCTGAGATTTCTTTGGTAAGCGCCCATCCAAGGAGTAACCCACGCCAATGCTGCTGAAACAAGCGCAGCCCCATGTAGGTACAGAAAGAGTGTCACTGTATTTTAAAAATCTTTTTGCCTATGGGGAATAATTATTTAATTTCTTTTCAAGTAGCACTTTGGGTAGTCAGTGAAGTAGAAGAGTGTCTACCTACCTACCTACCTACCTACCTACTCTTTCTTTCTTTCTTTCTTTCTTTCTTTCTTTCTTTCTTTCTTTCTTCATAGATTCCAAGACCAGAAGGGACCTCTGTGATCATCTAAGCTGACCTCCTGTGTAACACAGGCCAGAGAACTGCCCTCCACAAATTCCTAAAGCAGAGCTTTTAAAAGAAAACATCCAATTTTGTTTTTAAAATGACCAGTGAGGGAAAAGCCACCACAACCCTTGGTAAATTGTTCCAGTGGTTAATTACCCTCTCTGTTAAAATTCTGTCTATCTACCCATTCTCCCCTCCCCTCCCCGTGCACACCTCTCTCTCCCTCTCACTGAGATAGGGTACTTATTCCCAGAGTGTCTGTCTGCCCCATGGTTCCTACAAGAAACAAATGCCCATATTTGCCAACCCTTCCCAACTGCCCCAGCCTGGCCCAGGAGGGGTTAACCAATGGCTCGTGCTGTGTGCTGTGCTCTGGCTGAATATTGCAACCTCACCACCTCGGTACTGGCTGGCGTCACAGCGGGTCACCATGGAGATGCTTGGAAGTTCCTAAATACAATTATTGTGAGGTTTTAAATTTCCTCCATGCTCAGAATGAGGCTAAACAATAGCAGGATAGAAACAATGTGCCTGGTGCATCCCAGCGTGGGGATCAGCATTGGCTCTCACGCACACACCCTCGGCGTGCTACCCCCTCGGTCCCACACTGCCTCTCCATCACACTCTCTTGTGCAACACACTCGCCCACACTTTTCTCTCATGCCCTTTTCACTTTCTGTATCTCACTTTCTTTTTTCTTTTAATACTCCTTTTGGTCTGTGTTTGTACAGCGTCTAGCACAAGTCGGTCCTGGTTCGTAGGCGCTACCATAATACACCTAATTGATAATGGACAGCCGCCCTCACTCGTCGCATGGATTCACAGCAATGAATTCATATGCGCTGGTGCAAATGACTGCTCAAGGGGCAGAGAGACAATGACCCAGGCCCTGTCCCACATACAGAACTTCCTACAAACCCTGCTCTATAACCGCGGATTCTGGGAGGTGTCTTTGTAGCACAGATGACTGGGGAGCATGTGTAAGAGCTTTTCACAAGCTAGTGACTCACTCCTCCGCTGGATGATGGGGCATGGGCCTCTTCCTTAGTTTTGCTTTTGTTTGGTATCCCTGCACCATGTTGTCATGTTCCACGCTCCAAATTTCTCCCTGAAATGCGGGCTGGAGCAGACCCACAATGAGGGCAAATGATGTTTCTGCCCAAACCCACAAAGCTCGGGAGAAATGTGACCTTAGTGTTTAAAAATAAACCCAGGCAGCATGACCAGGATATAGGGCCGGGTGGGGTTTTTTGTTTTTTTCCCCCTTTCCTTTCTCCTCCTCAGGGCTCTACCTAGACAATCACAGACTGTGGCAGCCCATCCAGCTGTGTCCATTCCCCATCGCCTGGCCCAAAACATCTGGATTGCTCCAGAATGCTCACTTCCTGTTGGCGCCCAGACGATGAAAGCTGGAGGTAAAAATAAAATTAGTCCTTTGGAAAAGCTAAAGCAGGCAAACCACATTCTCTCAAGTGCCTCCAAGGGCTCAGCACAGACATTTGGTATCAGTTAGGACAGACTTTTTTTTTCCAGTTACTAATTTTAAATGTACACACGCCGCACTCGGATACACACAAAGAACATTCATACACACGCACTGCATTCAAATAGTTACACACACATGCTATATGCAAACGCACACAAAGGTTCCTTCAAAACGCTATTCAAACACATGTACACATAGGCTGCATGTACACACAGACACTCAGATGCACCCACGGATGCTGCATTCTCTCTCTCTCTTTCACACACACACACACACACACATGTACACAGAGGTACAGCAGAGCTGAGTTTTAATTTAAAAGACTCAAACGGGGAATCTGTCAGTGATTATCCTTGAGTGTGACAATCTGGGTGAGAAATCACCAGAAGGCACAAATACTAGTGTTTGGGGGCAAATTTACAGCCGAGTGGCTGCCTGTGTGTTTCTATCCAAAGATCTCACAAGCACGGGGATTATTAACTCCGTTGGGAAGAAGGGGAAACTGAAGCACAAAGCGAGGTGGTCATTTTCCCAAGTTCACACACGTTGAATCCGGATAACAAGCAAGTCACCCACCTCATACAGCTACCTTCGGCCAAGTTACGGTGTCTCACCAGGCGAGCATATAATGCTTTTGACCATGTTCGTACGTGGTTATGGCTCCTTTGAGTCTAAAGGAACTCCCAAAGCACTTTAAAAAACTGCTAGTGATCACTTTGCTTTGCCATGGACACCTAGGCACCTCTAGGGTGGGACACCGCTCTGTGCTGTTTGATTGCTGACCATCCAGACCATAGGTGGCTTCACTATAGGGGTTTACCTATGGATCAGCATCTTTCAAGATGAAACACACTAAACAACTGGAAGATATTATTCAAGTCAGCTGAGAGGGCCTCAGAGGCAATGTACTCTAGTGGTTAGAGAAGGTGGAACTGGGTGTCAGGACTCCTGGGTTATATTCCCAGCTCTGGAAGGGGACTGCAGTCTAGTGGCTAGAGGCTGTGGGAGCTGGGAGTCAGGACTCCTGGGTTCTACTCCTCACTCTGGGAAGTAAGTGGGGTCTACTGATTAGAGAGGGGCAGGGGGGTGGCGGAGAGCCCTGACTCCTAGGTTCTATTCCTGGCTGTGGGAGGGGAATGGGATCTAGTGGTTGGAGCAGACAGTGAGGAGACTTAGGATGCATTCCCAGTTCCAGGAAGGAATGCTGATCGATGGCTAGTGGAGTAGGGATAAAAGCCAGGACTCCTGGGTTTCCTTCTTGTCTCTAGCAGGAAGTGTTGCCTAGGATTGAAAGCACAGGACAGGAGAGCTGGGGCCAGACATACGTCAGCATAGCTCCATTAAAGCCAATGGCACTAGGCCCATTTGCACCAGCTGAGGACCTAGATCCTGCATTCCACTGGCAGCCATGCCACTGACTCACTGGGTTCTGGGGGACCAGCTTCTTCCCCGCTCTGTGCCTCACTTTCCTCTTCTGTAACATGGTGGCAGGGGCTGGGGGAAGGTGGTGGTGACATTCCTCCATCTCGTGGCAGTGGGGGGAGGGTGCAGCGGGGGCTTGCAGTTGTTCAGTGACTGCAAAGCTCTCCCCGCTCCACAGAGAGGGCAAAGGAATCTGACCAAGATCCAGTCAACTTGCCCTTACCACAAGGCAGGCATGTGCTGAACATGCATCCCACACGTATGTGCACACACTGGCAGTTTCTACTAGAGACACAGATTTTCCAAAGCAACTGCCTCACTCCCCTGGCACTCCCCTTCCCGTAAACAACTTCATTGCAGGCCGGTGGTGAAAAGGAGCTTTAATCGCTCTGGCATCATCGCCGGTCTGAGGACGCTGGCTGGATTTAGCCCCAGCAGCAGCGGCTCTCCAAGATATTTCAGCAACCAGGGCCTGATTATGAGCTTAAAATCCCCTTTTCAAGTGCTGTGCAGACCTCCATTAAGCTTTAATTTAAACTCCCTGTCTGGCCCCCTCCTCCTGCCTCTCTATAAATACAGGGTTGCTATAAACTGAAGTCTCACGGACTGTTGTTTTTACTTCTGTGGAAGGTTTATTTTTTGCATTTGATCTTCCTGGGTGGACTGGGCTTTACTTCCCATCGAACCGCGCTGATCACTCCTTCGAAAGAGGGATTCCGGCACAAAGGGATAGGACTCCTGGGTTCTATGCCCAGCTCCAGGGGGTCGAGAAGCCAGAGAGTAAGGGACTGGGAGTCAGGACTCCTGCATTTTATTCCAGAATTTGGGAAGAAGTGTGGTCCAGTGGGTAGAACAGAAGAATGAGGGGCAGGACTCCTGGGCTCTGTTCTGAACTCTTAAACAGTGTGTGGTCCACAGCAGGGATTGAGGGACTAGGAGTCAGTGCTCCTGTCCTCTCTCTACCCACAGCTCTGGGAGAGGAACATGGTCAAAAAAATAGTGCAAGGGACTTCAGGAGATCTGTATTCTGTTCCCAGCTCCGCCACTGGCTCATCTTTGGGAAAGACACATTACTTGTTGTGCCTCAGTTTCCCCACCGATAACACATGGATGCTAATACTTCCAGCCTCCCTGGGGGACCATCCAGGCTACATTAATTAACGTAAATACTCTCCCACGGGCGCTGTTGCCGGTATTTCAGAGAAGTCACTGGAGACCCTGCCTGTGCTATATTAACTCTTAAAACGCTGGCATCCTTCCAGCCTGGCAGCCAAATGAATACTTAGGAGGACGTCTGCCTGTCTATATATCTAATCTCTCCAGAGACTCGTCTAGTGGCTAAAGTGCAGGAGACAGCCAGTCACGAGGCCCAGCATCTATTCCTGGTCCTGAGATTGACTCCATGGGTGACCTTGGGCCAGTCCCTTCCCCTCCCTCTGCCTCAGTTTCCCCCCTCAGCGTAAAATGGGGAGGATCTTGACCTATCCCCCACTGGGCGGCAGGGAGATGGTGAGGCTGAATTTATTAATGATTGCAAAGGGTATGGAGATCTTCAGAGGGGAGTTGGTGGAAAGGGCAAATACTTGGCCCTTAGCATTCTCCCCTGCGCTACCAGGGTCAATAAGAATTTTGCCATCAGCTTCAATGGGAGCATAGAGGGCAGCTACCATTCTGGGATTTCAAAGTGCTCCAGAAATAGCAATGGGGCTGAGCCGGGGGTGGGGAGGGGATGGCCTTGTGGTTATAGGGCACTGGACTAGGACCCAGTCAATATAGCTTCTAGTCCTGGGTCTGCCACTGATTTCCTGGGTAACCTTGGGCATGTCACTTTGTCTCTCTGGGTCTCAGTTCCCCAATCTACAAAAGGAGGAGGAGGATCCTTTATGTGTCTGACTCCTGTCTAGTTAGTCTGGGGCCGTGACTGTCTCTCACTATGTGTCTGCGCAGTGCCCAGCACTATGGGGCCCTAATCTCAGTCTGGGCAGTACATGGTACAGTGCGGGCCCTGATCTCACATGGGGCCTCCGGGTGCTACTGTAATGTAATAGCAGTAGCATAGCAGCCTGCTAGGAAGCAGGAAGGCCATATGGGGAAACTGAGGCAGAGAGAGGGGAAGTGACTTGCCAAGGTCACAAAGCAAGTTGGGGGCAGAGCCATGAACAGAACTCAGGCACCCTGTCACCCAGTCCTGTACCAAAACCACAAGCCACCGTTCCTTCCTTATATGTTGTGTTTGTACAGCACCCACCACAACAGGGTCCTGGTCCAGGTGCTTCCACAATACATCTGCTATATAATGGACAGTGTCCAGCCCACAAGGGTCCCGGTCCATCTGATTAATAAGAAGATACATTCGCCTTTAGTGGTGCAGGGTAGGGTGAAAAGGAAACTAGGGTGTTCAGGGCACTAAGTGATTATAGAGGGAGCAGGAAGACAGGGACAGTCCCACAGTTATCCCGGCCTTTCGCAGCGTTTGAGGCTGTCACATGACTGAATTATTAAAGCCCCAAATGGTGTCAGCATCCCTGTTCTAAATGGATTTTGAATGCAAGGGAGATATAGTCACTGCAGACATGGGCATGGCAGGAGGGGGCCAGGAGCCAAAGGAGCTATTTCTGTATTAAACACATATATATTTTAAATCCCTTGTGTCTTTCACGCAGAGCCACAGGAATCAGACAGCCCCAGGACTGGATAGAGAGCTAAGTCCCATGCCCAGGGCCCCAGCACCTGGAGTTGCATGATGAGATCAGAATCTCAGTTTTCACTACAAAACCTCCATGTATTTCTAGCCCTCCTGGGTACAAAGCAAAGCTGGATAATGCGAACTGAGGGGACGCAACGCCTGCGTGAGCCTGTGACATTTGCTCCAAGATGTGGGAACTGTCCTATTCATCTTCACCTGCTGGCAACCTAAGGGCTGTGAGGCCCCAGAATTGGGGGGGCAGCTGTCCTAGGGGAAGCCTAGGGTTGAGCTCTGGACAGCACCAGAGTTTGCAGGAGGCCTTTCTGAGCTGGTGCCACTCTGAATCTGATTGTTTTTTAGGCCTTTGGAGCTATGGTTTCAGGTTCTCTGTAGCCTCAGGCAGGCATTGGTTACACTCAGATCAAACCCTGCTATTTGGACACCTTGTTTCCATTCATTTGAATGGGAGCCAGTAATCCAAATCCCTTAATCCACTTTGAAATCCTCAACCCAATCCATGCTGCAGCCCCGTGCCCGCCAACCTACTTTGTCGGCACCACAAGCCTGTGGAACTCATTGCCACAACATGCCAGGCACTCACCAGAATTCAAAAACAGCGGAGCCATTTTTATGGATAACAAGAATATCCAGCGCTGGTATAATAAGGATTCAATAAATAACCAGGTAAACTCTCCAGCAGGAGGGCCCTGGGCAATTGCTCTACTTGCTGTCCCTAGCGCTGGCCCTGGCTTTTGTACGCAGAAAAAGTTGTTATGGCACAGGTGAGCCGTGGAGTTTTTACAGCGTGTGCGGGGGGGCTCAGAAAGAGGTTGAGAACCCTTGCTGTAACCAATGAGATGAAGGAGAACCCCTGCTGTAACCAATGAGATGAAGGAGAATCCCTGCTCTAACCAATGAGATGAAGGAGAATCCCTGCTCTAACCAATGAGATGAAGGAGAACCCCTGCTGTAACCAATGAGATGAAGGAGAATCCCTGCTGTTACCAATGAGATGAAGGAGAACCCCTGCTCTAACCAATGAGATGAAGGAGAATCCCTGCTGTTACCCCAATGAGATGAAGGAGAATCCCTGCTGTTACCCCAATGAGATGAAGGAGAATCCCTGCTGTTACCAATGAGATGAAGGAGAACCCCTGCTCTAACCAATGAGATGAAGGTTCAGTTTTCCCACCTGCTTCTTTCCGTGTTTCCTGTGCTTTCCTCTGACGCATCTAGTGCCGGCCTATCAGACGAGATGGGCCGTGGGGCTCTGATCTAGTCTGGCAGCGCCTGTGTGCCAGGCCCTCACACTGGGTAGACACAGACACATGCCACTGACTATAGCGTATCACTCCACCCCCCATGTGTGTTACAGGCCCCCCCCTTGTGCCAATCCACAGAAGAGATGAGTGCATTACAGCCCTAGCTACAACGCATCACCTCTTTAGCTCAAGCTTTTAGCTCTGCAGGTCTCCAGTTCAATCCCTGGTGGCAGCCAAGAGGGCAGCCATAAAGTGGGGATAATACTACACTCAGAGTCAGCTCTCCTGACTCCAGTCCACTGCTCTAACTTCTAGGCATCGATGCCCGAGGGAAAGCGGACTTGCACTTTCAATCTGCTGATCACCTAGAAAACCAGAGCAGCGCTGCCAACTATCACAGTATGCGGTGTGTCTCAAAGCCCCAGCTCCTGGAGCCAGGTGATGACTTAGAATCTCAGCTTTCATTTAAAAAAAAAAAGGCCCGTTTCTAGTCCTTGTAATCATTCTTGTGGCTCTTCTCTGAGCCCTCTCCAGTTGATCAACATCCTCTTTGAATTATGGACACCAGAACTGGACACCGTGCCGGCAGCGGTCACACCAGTGCCAAGGGAGCATAATCTCCCTCCTGCTGATTATCCACCAGGACGCCAGAGACCTTTCCAGAGTCACTGCTACCCAGGATCAGTCCTTGAGGAAAATTAGAAGCCTGGAAAATAATTTACCTGGCTTCATTTTTATTTGTACTGACAGAGTGAGGGGCTGGCGGGTTTAAAGAGATGCAGCTGCTGCTGTTCTTTGGGGGCAATAAAAATTAATGAGTCGGCCACATCCGGGACCTCCGGCGTGCTGGGGGAGCCGCTGCTTGGGCTGTGATGAGGGCAAGACAAGGGTTAATCAGGGAGGTGGGGAAGGGAGCAAGACCTTTCTCAGGAAAAGAGAGGAATCTGAAAGGGGGGATTGGAGCTTTTACAACCTCTGGTCTCTTCAGTCTCGGCTAGTAAAACAGAACGCCCCTAGAAAGGAGGTGTAGGTAACTATGGCCACATGTAGTATGCAAGAAGGTTGAGTTGGGAAGGGGGTTGGCTGCTTTCAGGAGTTCTTGCTATGGGCCCTTTGTCCCTGGATGACTACTTCCTGGTGACCTGCAGCCTACCAAGACCGTTGGGGGTCTCATCAAATGGGGAATGAGGAGTGTTCTTTGTGTGTTTCTCCTGGCCAGGAGTCCTTGTCCAGCCCAAGAGGGACCATGGGGCTGAGATCTCAGGTGTTCGTGTAGCCCAGGGGGAAGAGAGCCAGGGATCCCATGGCACTCATGGGTGGAGGTCCCAGGACAGGACTATATGGATTCGGGAGGAGGTATATCCTAGGGAACAGTTTCAAGCCCCAGTACGCTGGCTTTTGCACACACACACCGAAGACTGTCCCTCGCAAAGAGTTTATAATCCCCAAATGGACAAGACAGACAAAGGATGGGTGGGAGGGGAAACTGAGGCACAGAATGAGACTATGACTGGCCCAAAGGTCAGCAGTAGATCTGGGAATGGAACCCAGGCGTCCTGACTCCCAATCTGCTGCCCTATCCACTAGGCGCCACTGCTTCTGCTGAGACGCAGCTTGCAAACTCGGCACACAGAGCCGTAGTTCCCCCAAAACCTTTGGTCTTGTGCCTCCTTTGCTCCAACTCTGACGCTCCCCCTCCTCAGCTCACACTCTGCCCAGCTGCTCCCAGCTGTAACGAAAACTGTGAACCAGAGTCTGGCCAAGGCGCTGGCTGAGAACAAGTTCTTGCCCCGCCCCCCCACCCCCCTTCAGCCTGCCTCTGCGCCTTCATCCAGAGAGAGGGCCCCCGAGGTGGCTGGCAAGCGGCCCCACTCTCAGCAAAATCCCAAGGCAGAAATGTCCTTTCTAGGTAATTACTGGTAACCAGACGGCAGGGTCCTCTGAGCTGGCCCTGCGCTCAGCACACCCACACGCCCAGACGGGATGCATTCCACCGGCCTGACTCACCCGCGCAGTGTGTGTGTGGGGGGGGGGGGCGCGCGGGAATTATTGTTTTGACTATTATGGGATGTGGGCAGCTAAGCCGTGAAGGAGCCAAGGAAAGGAGATCAACGCTCTGTTTGTTCTCCATTTGCTCACACCCTGGTGTAAATCAGGAGTAACTGCACTGAAGTCAACGGGGTTCGGCTGGTGTAAATCAGGAGTAACTGCACTGAAGTCAGTGGAATGTTGCTGGTGTAAAACTTGTGTACGTAAGAATGTTATCAGCCCTCCCTGCACCTTCCAGCAGACAGGCCCACAACCCTGCTCCAGTTGTCCATTCACACAGCCACATGCCTTCCCCCCATGCAGGCGCTTGTGAGCGTGTTCACATGCTACCACAGGCAGCACAAACACACACACAAACACCAGTGTGTCCAGCCCCAAATGCTGCATATTGGCAAGTAACATTCACACCAACCACACGTACTCCTAGATACAGGCACAAATAATACGCCCACGTGAGGAAGCGTTCACATCCATCTATAAACTGTACGACACACTGAGTGTGATCAACACACATGGCAACACACAATATTCATACACACACACACACCCCCCACTCACAACCTCAAGCATACGCAAACACAAATCATACCATTACCGGTAATACTCGCTCATAAACACACTCAGCAGTCACAGTGTTACCTAGTGGGTAGAGCACTAGATTATAATTTAGGAGACCTGGATTCTATGCCTGGGTATGGGTGACCTTGGCTATGTCATTTCCTCGCTACGTGCCTCAGTTTCCCCATCTGTAAAATGGGGATAACAATACTGCTCTCCTTTATAAAACACTTTGTAACCTGTTGAAGAGCTAGGTGTTATTATTTTAATATTAACACAACAACAACACAAGACACGGACTTGTGCCCACAACCACATACACAATTATATGCAACACATATTCAAATGAACACTCTCTTTGTCTCAATGCACATTCATATACGACCGCAAACAACATCCCAACATACAACTACAACACACACTCAAGCTTCATGCTCAGCCACAGAGTACTAAGCCAGGCAGTACAACAAAGGAGAAGAAGCACAAAGAACACACACAAACACTCCCCCACTCTGCAAATATTTGCACAAAACCACTAATAAGGCTCCAGCAAACCCCACACATGCACAACCATGAGATGGTGATGTGTTAATGTCTGTATGTGACCACACATCACACACACACAGAGCTATTACAATTGTGCAACTAGTAGTCAAATGTAAACCCCACCACAGCCTCAAATATTCACATGCAAGCAACATTCATAGCCAGAGTATGTCTCTCTCTCTCTCTCACACACACACACACACACACACAGCCCTACTGAATTTGTACAATTAATATTCAAATACAGTATGGCCAACCCTGAGAGTGCAAAAATCAAGAGTCAAACCTAAAGAATAATGAGATCTTTTAGAAAAACATGGGTTTCTTTGCACTCTGGTTTCTGAGCTATTTGGGTGGGCACTTGGATCACATGTTCTGGATTTTCTCCGCAGTTGCGAGGCCTAGGAACTTCCTTTTTTTCAAATGGAAGCCGAGATTCTCACCTAACCACAGGGCTCTGGGATTTAAGTGAATCACCAACTATCGTGATCAAATCGTGAGAGCTGGCAACACTACAAAGAACAGCGACGCTCGGAATCCCAGATACCCAAATACAAGTTCAAATCACAGCCTTGTTCACACACCCCTCTCCTGCCCTGGAGTCTGTTTCTGAGGAGTGGGTGGAAAGATTTGCCTGACTTGAACCCATTAATGAGTCACTGGGCTGCTGCTGTGAGGGGCACAGATGTAGTTGCTTGCAAACATACATCCGTGGCTCACACACACATGGCCAGACAAAGGCATTCCAGATGCTATGCGGGCTCAAGCACCTTAGAAACCCAGCAGACACTGACAGATGATCATAGGCTGTCTTGCGGGATGGACTGCAGTCGTGTGTGTGTGTGTGTGTGTGTGTGTAGTTGTGTGTGTGTCTCCAGTTACCTTTAGATTATCCCCACCCAAGAAAATTCCATAGCAGTTTAACTGTCGCTGTCCTGGATCTGCGTGGGAATATGGGATGTTTTAATAACGGGCTGGATCCAAGACTTTATTCAAAGCTCCTCACTCAACAACAGCTTGACTCCATTAATACTTCCCCTGACTTCTCCTCTTTGTCCTAAACGTACATGGCTTTATCAAGGGCCTGCTGGCACGCAAGCCTGAGCTGGGGTTTAATTGGGTCCTGGCCCTGCTGGGCTGTAGCCAGATCCCCCCTGATGTGCTTAATTTTGTAGCGCAGAATAGACCTTTACTGCTGTTTTGTAACCGACTGAGTTTGTCCCAACCTGGGTGGTGAGTCCGCATGCCTCTAACTCCCCGTCCTCTCTGTCCCACATTGAAATCCTGGGGCTACAAACAAGTGGAATAGTTCACTCTTTGCTAAGGGAAGGCAGGGTGTGTATTGGTTAGAGCAGGAAGGGCTGAGCTTCAGGACTCCTGGGTTCTATCCTCAGCTCTGACAGAAGCGTGGGGTCTGTTGGTCAGAGCTGGGAGACAGGACTCCTGGGTTCTACTCCCAGGGCTGGGAAGAGAGTGTAGTCTGGTGGTTAGAGCAGCAAGGAACTGGATTCTATTGATTCGAGACAGCCAGCTTCTGTTCACACAGCTCTGGGAAGGGAGTGTAGTCGAATGGGGTTGAGAGTAAGGACTCCTGGGTTCTGTTGCTAGTTCTGGGAGGGGAAGTGTGATCCAATAGTTACAATGGGGGGTAAGGAGGCCTGAGTCCTTTGTACCCCCACCTAGCACCTCCTCAGAACCACGGCGCCGTCACAGGGTCTCCTAGCATTACCTGGGCAGCACATTTCCTGGTATAGGCCTTCCACTGGGCCACATTTGAGTAAGGAGATTGCCTTGGAATCCCTCCATTCTCAGTCACTCACGATTGCGTGTGCAACACGCCCATGGCCCCCCCTCCCTGCCTCCCTTTGCTGATCAAACAACACCCGGCCTATTGCTGCCATGGAAAACAGTATTAGGAGCAGGTTGTAACATCCTCTCCGCTTCTTTCAATGCACTGTGCCAGCTGGGAACAAGGGGGAGGAGCTAGAGGTTGGGCCAGGATTTTAGTTCAGGTTCAACTCCAATTTAAGTACCATAGTGAGGAGCCAGGTTTCCAGCCCAGCCCAGAGCTCGAGGTGAACTCGGCACGCAGAGTCCTGCAAAACAATCCCACCTGGTGTAAGCCTATCACCATTCTCTGTTGCCTTGGGCTTCCCACAGAATTGTTTGCTGTAGCCACCTGTCAGCATCTGGTCTGACACGCCGAAGCTGTACTGTTTTCCCGCTACTGGAGTGGACGCAGTTAGATTGGTATGAAGGGGCTTATCCTGGGACAGTGTACAGCTACATTGCCATGTGGACTCAGGCATTCAAAAGAGAGTAGACCCCCAGAGCTCCTAAATCCCCATCCAGGGCTCTATCCGCTGGGCCACCTGATTAGTTAAAGTAGAAAAACATCATCCAAAATCACTTTTGGGTGTAGATACTTCCTTACTCCCCTTCCCATACAGGTGTCTATGGGACTTAGGGGGCTCCAGGTGCGAGCCCCAACTTCACCACTGTCTTCCTGTGTGGTCTTGGGCAAATCATTTAGTCTCTCGTGCCACAGTTCCCCCATTGGTAAAATGGAGGAAACAGCCCTGCCCTGTTGTGGGGCTAAATACACTAAAGATTGTGAGGCGCTCTGATAGTATGATGACGTGCGCCGACAAGTAGATGAGAATAACAACACCTTGCTTTCCTCGAGCACTTTTTATCTGTAGATCTCAAAGCACTTTCCAAAGGAGGTCAGTATCATTATTCCCATTTTACAGATGGGGAAACTGAGTCACAGGGTGGGGAAGGGATTTGATTAAGATCACCCAGCAGGGAAATAGGAGAGCTGGAAATAAAACCCAATCTCCTTAGTCCCACTCCAGTGCTCTCTCCACTAGACCTACATCCCAAAGAAGTCATCCAACCACCAGACTTTGCTTCGCTACACATAAGTGTGTTATGCCAGACTTTATCCCGGTGAGTAATACTGGGAATACTGACTAAGGATTGAGCAAGGATCTCCAGAGTTGGCTGTCTAATAATAATAATACATTGCATTTATAGCCAGCCTTTGATCCCAAGAGAAATTAACGAGGCACTGCTGTAATTAGCAAAGTTCTGCTGTTCATTGAAGTAACTCACTTCAAAGCCTTTGTTGTGGGGGTGCTTTTAAATCTTGTTAGTCAGCCACTAGGTAATGGCTTCCCTTCTAATGGCTGCAGGTTCTAAAGGGCCCTGTGCCAGGGTTTTTACCCAGCACTAGAGTGGATCAGATTATTTGGTGCAAATGTTTATCCTGACAAATTTGCCTCTTTTTCCACTTCGGGACTCATTCTCAAATCAGTCCAGTTTGACTGTTGGTGCTGACTGGAAAAGATGGGAAATGTATGTCACCAAATGGAAGAAGCAGGGAGGAGGAAAAAAGGGAACAGAGTTGAGGGAGGAAGAGAAAAGGGGAAAAACATCAAGAAAACAAAAAACACACTGAAAAATCAGAATACTCTGAACAAAACCGCACATTTTGGGGATTGGAAAAAGGCCATTTTTTCATTAAAAAATATTGATTGAAAAATTTCAACCACTTCTAAAACTTCTCTTTTTATCTCCGAACACCCTCCCCCCCTTTCTGTCCATCCATCTCCACACCACCAACCATGTCTCTGCATCTAGCCATACAGTAGCAAAGCCAACACATCAAAACAGGGAATTACCAGGTTTAGTAGCAGGCAGTTTGTCGTTCCACTCATGCAAATTCACTGCATTTGCCACTGCACGGTAGCACCCAGAGCCCATGGCCTCACCTGAGTTCCAAGATGGCCGCTGGTGAAAGGTGTGAGTGAAGCAGGACGGCGGGGGAAAGAGATGGCACCTGTGTCCAGGTAGCCAGTTGCACGGAGAGGAAGGATGGTTTTGTGGCTGAAGCACTGGCCTGAGAGTCAGACCTCCCGGGCTCTCTTTGCAGCTCAGGGAGGGAAGTTGGGTTTAGCTGTTAGTGCGAGTTAGAACTCCTGGGTTCTACGGCTGGCTCTGGGAGGGGAGTTGGGTCTAGTGGTTAGAGCTGGGGGGGGGGGACTTTTGGTCAGGATTCCTGGGTTCCATTCCTAGCTCAGAGAGGGAAGTGGGGTCTAGTGGTTAGAGCAGGGGGAACTGAAAGTTGGGACTCCTGGGCTCTATTACTAGCTCTGGCAAGGAGGTGTGCTCTAGCAGGAGAGGGAAAGAATTAGAGAGCAGGTGAGCAGACCTGACGCTGCATTTCACCTTCGAACCTTGGCCCTACGGGCTCTGAGGAGCTAACCACCTGCCTGCGTAGATGATAAGCCAGAGGCACAAAGCACGACTGAAGCAATCTGAACTCAGCCCTTTCTGTGCTTCACCTTGAGCCCTGCATTGCACCTGGCAGCCAGTGAGTAACCCTCGCTGGTGGGTAAAACATGCACACCCCCGCTACTGGGTGTTTTCCTTATATGCATGTGGGCCAGATCCCTCGCTGGTGGAAATCAGTCACTCCAGTGGAGTCAAAGGGCCCAGATGGTGTAAATCAGCACGGTTGACTGAGTTACACAAGCTGAGGATCCAGCCTTTATACAGTTAAAAGACTGCAGGGCCTTATTCTTAATTGCCACGTGGGTCATTCGCACCAGTGCATGTGAGATAGCAGCAGGTCAGAATGGTTGTGTTTTAACCTGGGAATAAGTGGCCACACCCAGGGTGCCAGGCAGGGGAGCGTCGGGCCCATGAGTTTATACACTTTAATAAATCAGCAGGGCGGAGGCTAGTGTGGAGCCAGCCACTCACCTGCCCAGAGGGCTGAGAAGAGGCAGAGTTGTATACACACCCTGTCTCTCAACCAACAGCCGTTTGCTCACCCTCAGTAATGGTGGTAAAATACTACAATGAGAGCTACCTTGGGAATACCAGGGAAAGAGGGACGGATACACAGAGATGCCCATTCTAGCACTAAAGATCCAGTTACACATCTCCTACAAGTCGGGGTCTTATGAGATTCATGCACAAATCTGTTTGCAGGGTACAGCAATCGGGAGCGAATCCCGGGGTCCCAGCCAAAGTTCATCCCGGTTCCCTCGTCTTCACACGTGCGCTTCTTCCTGAGCTGCTCTGCAGCGTGGTCCTGCTCGATCCAACAGCTCACCCCCAGTGGTAGCCGCATGTCCCCAGGCAGCGAGCAGTGTGTATTGCGATCCTTTGGTAGGAAAGGGGCTGCTAAAGTAAATGCGAGGTAATTATCGTCATTATAATAATCTCTAATGATCAAGGGCATGTTCAGCAGGCTCACCCGTGGGAGGCAAATCCAGGGCTTGGAACTCGCGATGAGTTTTATTATCCCGCGGCGGGTACCAGAAAATTGCCTGATGCACCTTGGCAGCCTAAGGGTGAATTTGGGGAAGACCTTTTGATTCACTGAGCGAGTAGGATCCAGTCCAAGGCTAACGTTGTGTGTCAGTTTCCACCCATCAATTATCTGAGGGAGAAAGAGAGAAGCATCTCTGCCTGCTGATGGAATGGGGCACCTTTTCACACGCAGCCCGGGGGCTGTTTCACAATAGCAGCCACAACAAAGGGCAGGCAGAAGCACTCTGTGTTCCAGCCCAGAGTTACGAGGTGCTGCGGAGTTTCGGGATGAATTTATTAATATGATCACAGCTGGGAGCTAATGGAGAACTCGGTGGCCTGACTGGGCTGATCTCCTTTGAGGCATTTGGGATTGTTGTTTTGTGTGATGTGCTAGAGGGTTATGTTTAAATGCTACATAATTTATGGCAAGCATGGGGGGAGGGGAGAGGGTGTGTGGAAGAGAAGCAGGGAGGTGCAACTGACAATGGTTTATCTGTTGAGAAGTAGCAGGCATGGGGCAGGGGAGAGGTGTAAGTTAGTTGTTTCCTACTGCAGGACTGAGGCAGGGCTGGAATTGGGTCAGGTCAGTGACCCTACACTTCTCTTTCGATGCTGCTGTTGTATTCTCCCAAATCTTAGCTTCCATTGGAAAAACAAAGTAAGTCTCTAGCACAAATGGTTGCGAAAAAATATGAAACAAATGTAAACTGAGCCTGCCTGAGTTTGCAGAGATCCTGAAACAACTGCTCTGAGAAGTATGGAGGCGAATGGCCCCATGCATTCCAATGGGGCGTTTACTCAGATGCTGCTGTCCAACATGTGTAGAGGGATAGGCATCAGGCACTGGGAATAACATTGCATTTTGGTGCCACAGGTGGGTGGGTTTTTGGGAGAGGTATTACCACTTTCTTTCCTCCACAATCTGACTGGTGGGTGGAGGAGTGGGGCAGACGGAATGTCTACACTGCAATCCCAGGCTACGATTGCAGCTTGTGTAGACATACCCGCAATAGCTTTAATCTAGCTAGCTCGCGTCCAGGAGCAGCGAAGCTCCGGCAGCACCGGCTTCAGTGCAGATTGTACAAGCCTGCCATGGCTTAGCCGTTCCGGTACCCAGCCAGCTCAATTAAAGCTAGCTCTGGTATATCTACATGAGCTGCAGTTACCCCGTGAAAGCGGTGTAGATAGCGGTGTAGTTACCCAATGACAGCTCGCAGGGGAGACAATCGCAGGGGTTCACCCAAAGTCCTGGTGCCACAGCTCCTAACTCGGAAAAAAAACAGTCAATGCCAGGCGGGGCCGGCAGGAAATGCCACGAGCAGTTCACCTGTGGCATGTCTGGGTTGGGCTCACATTACTTATGCCTCATGAGCTTACACCAGTGCATCCATGGGAACAGCTGCAATGAAGGGAGGAGGGGCAGCTGGACTGCACTGTGCTATGGCTATTTTCGGCACCGCAGGGGCCCATGGGGCAGACAGTGAGTTAAAGCAGCCCTGAGGCTGCTCTAATTTACACCAGACATCAGAAAGGTCCCTAGAATCCAGAGAGGTGGCTAAAAGCCTCCCCCGCTTCCTGCCTTCCCCCACAGAAACTGAGTCATTAAGAATCAGCCCCTCATATGTTTATCCACAGGACAGGGACAGTCTGGGCAGGAGCAGAGAGAGCAGCCCCCATAATGCCCCATTTCCACCAATCGAGATAGCCTGATATCAGTGGAGGGAAGGACCCCTAAAGTGGCTGTGGTATCCCCTTACGCACCCTTACACCATGACATGGGAGGGAACAACTCAGTAAGGGAGTCCTTGCCAGGTACGGAGTTGGTGTAGCCAGCTCTGCACAGCATCCTCCCCTCCTCAGAGCAGGGGGCAGGTCGAGGGAGGAAGGGGTGTGTGGCTGGGGTGTCCTTTCACCCCACCTTTTCCCTGCTATTGGGCACAGCCTCAAGCTGCTCTACGCTATGTTATGGGCCAAATTGGCTTCTGGTGCAACATTGGGGGTTTGTGCCTTTAAGGGCTCAGTGCCCTGCCCAGATTCTCTGTCTGGGAAGCTCAGCACTTAACGGCACAGAGCCCCATACCAAACCCAGCAAGGCCTGGCACAGGGGAGGCCCAGAGGTGGAGTAGGACTGTCTTTGCCCTCCCCGGGCACCTTGGTGCCTGCACTCAGCCAGGGAGCAACGCAGAGAAGAATATGAGCCAGAGAGGAAAAGGCAGAGCTGGGGAAAGAAAGAAAGAAAGAAAGAAAGAAGGTGAGAGGCAGACATAAGGTTTTGTGAGTGGAGGACAGAGAAAGGCAGAGAGCAGAGGAAAGAGGAGGAGAGCAGGTTTGAGAGAAAGGGAAGGAGATATAGAAAGGCTGGAGCCAGACTGAATGCTGGGAAAGAGAGAGTGAGTTAGCGGAGGGAGAGAGAGGTGGGATTTCCCTTTCCTCTCCCCGGCATATTTTCAGTTTTCTCCCGCACCCTGTTCTACTCTCCACCTGCTTCCTTCCTTCCTTCGGAAGCTTGTTTTGTTCTCTGTAAGAAATCGTGTTTCCACGGCCACATGCAGCCCCCCTCCCACCCGGCGCACACTGGCTTCCTCCAGCCCTTCTGGATTGCAGCTGGCCAGAGGGAGGATTCTAAAAAAGGAAAGTCTCCCAAGAGAAACCCAGCCCAGAGGCAGCGGGAAAAGCCCCAAGTATCTGGGAAAGCCATTCCCAAGCAGAAACGCAACAAGGCCCTGGAATCCAGCAGCGTGGAGGCCGGGCAACTAAGATTAGATAGGTGGGAGCTGCCCAGACCGTCTAGTCATGTAGCTGTCCCTTTAGCTCCAGGGGTGCCACACCACCCTGTCTTTCACCTATCTAGCTGCCTGGGCAGTGGGGTCCACAGGCTAAAATACTGGATCAGAACTCCAGACACCTGGATTCTATTTCCAACTCTGCCTCTGACCTGCTGGGTGACCTTGGGCAAGTCACTTTCTCTGTGCCTCACTTCCTCCCCCTCCCCCATCCTTTATGGATAGCTGTGAGCTCTTTGGGGCAGGGCCTGTCTCTCACTCTTGTCTGGGTAGTGCCCAGCACAAGGGAGCCCTGCTCTCAGCTGGGGCCTCTGGACATGACCGTAATATAAATACCACTAATCATATCTATCACCGGATTATACAGGGAGAGGGTGATCTTACTATTGGAGCACAGGCCTGGGAGTCAGGACTCCAGTGTTGTCCTCCCTGTTCAGGGAAGGGAGTAGGTCAGAGCAGGGAGGCTAGGAGACAGGGTTCCTTGGTTCTGTCCCCAGTGGGAGGAGTGTGGGTCTAGTAGTTAGAGCAGACTGGAATGGAAGGTGGGTTAGTTGTGAGCCAGAACTCCTGGGTTCTATCCCCAACTCTGGGAGAGGAGAGGGGTCTAGTGGTTAGAATGGGGGTGGGTGGGAAGCTGGTTGTCAGGACTCCTGTGTTTTATTCCTAGCTCTGCCATGGAGTGAGTAAGCTTGGGGAAGTCACCCCACCTGCCCACAACCCATGCCTCAGTTTCCCCCTCTCAAAGAGGCAGACACAGGGGATGAGGAGCACCACAGGAGGGCTGAGTGTTAT
The DNA here is from genome assembly GCF_015237465.2 of Chelonia mydas. Classification (NCBI taxonomy): domain Eukaryota; kingdom Metazoa; phylum Chordata; order Testudines; family Cheloniidae; genus Chelonia; species Chelonia mydas. Next base: position 16,473,614 of record NC_051260.2, read on the forward strand.
GAAAGGAAATAGCAGGATTCCTGGCTGCCTGATGAGCAGGGCCGCATGTGGATAGCCGTGCAATGGTCAGATGTCCACAGACGGACCGAGAGCCCTCCCCCCTTACAGGACAGAGCAATGGGAGGAGGACTGGGGTAATGGGATGCCCAGAAGCATGAGAGCTGGATTGCAGCCTAACCCTGACCACATCTGAAGGCAGAGGCCACCCTCGTTCCCTGCCCCCAGGCCCCAGCTTCCTGGAAGTAGCGCGCTCCTTGTGAGCAGGGGGCTGGGCTGGGCCAAGACGCAGGATACCCTCAGCCTGGGAGCCTGTTTGTTTTGTTCCTCGTGGGTGTGGGGAACCTCGCTCCGTTCGGATCGCCGTTGCCAGGAGACGCCGTGTTTGTTAATACTCTGAAGGGCTGGCGTGTGGGGGGTGAGTCACGGCAGCATGACTCACCCGGACCAGAACCATCTCGGGCTGGCCGGCAGCCAGACAGCAGCCCTGCAAGACACCGTTCCAGCTCATGCAGCATCCCCTTTTCCCCATGCGCAAGGCACACATGACTTGCTGCTTTCCCGGGTAGCGCGGGGACGATTTCATTATGGGAGCTCATCTAGGAACAACCTGGGTCCCAAATCTGGTTGCCCCTGACAACCTGGATCCTGAATTTGATTGCCACCCAACAAAAAAAAAACAAGGACATGAATTGGTCCATTGGTAGCACCACGGCTGCTACTATATATCCCAGGGGACCCTGAACGACCACAAAGGGTCAGGGCTTGCTTCCTACCTCCAGTGAATCCACACAATGTTCTTATCTGTACCGATAGCAGGCACGGATCTGATTCATTCTGCACAGACAAGCCAGGCCAAATCTCTTCCGGATCTCGCTTCATGGAAGGCCCAGTGGTTCCCCCAGGGATGGATCGAATCCCTTGTGCATTCAGCATGTCTAAGCACTGCTGCGGATTTGCCCTGATCTGCTATTCTCTGAACATCTGTCTCCTGTGCTGGCCTGGCCGTTGGTAGGTGTGACAAGCTGCCAGGATACTGGCCTCAGCCAGGCTCACGGAGCTGGATGGACCTCTCTGGGCAGCCTGTGAGTGAGAGCATGATCTGCCCCAGGGGAGCAGCTGTTTGTGTATCTAATCCTTGTCCATAGAGCTAAGTAAACTCCCCAGAGGCCGGGCTCTTGCAGGATTGGGATGCCAAGGCCTTGCTTGCACCAGGGGCATCAGCCAGCTCTGCTGCTGAAAGCCTCCCCCCAGCCCCCCCTCTGTGCAAACAGGCAAAGCTGCTATTTGCACCCATGCTGCCAAGCTCTGCTTGAAAGCAGGCTAAGCTGTGCCAATGCAAATTGTGCAAAGAGCAGCGTTACCTATCTTGGAGCTCGCACTGCGGGGACGATGCTGGAACTGGGGCAAAAGCTCCACTGAGGACAAGGCCAAACGGCGCTGTGTCCACAGTCCCCAAATTATGCTCCTCCTCCATTCCTCCTGCTATCATCCATCTGGGCCCCATCCCAGCAGCTGGGCATCCGTAACACAGCTTCCTCCCTCTGCTTACCCCCTGGCAGTCCATGCCTACCTACTTGGCTCCCAGCTGCTGCTTGCTCTGGCCCCCTGGCCCCAAGCTTTGCCTGGCCATTGGCAATCCCTAAGGCAATGATTGTGGGCCAGTCCCATACAGCTCATATGGGAATCATCTCTCTAAGGGACTGTGTGTGTCTAGCTCTCATCCACAAAGCCCACCCAAGTTAATGAAGAGACTCTCACCGAGTTCAATGGGCTTTCGCCCCACTCTGCAGCTGCTCTAGTTACGATAGAGATTCATGGTCTAACTTTTGTAAGTGCTCTAAAATCCACACACTGACTTGGATCATCTTGAAAACGGCTGAGCCTCATGGAGGTCTGGGGCAGGGCTAGGGAGCCAGATTTGGGGTCATTTGAGCAAGGGGTTTCCAAGATAAAGCCCCCTCCCAAAGCTGTGTGATATGAAAATGTTCGGATTCATCCAAGGGGGTTCTTTCCCGTCTCGACACACACCTGGAGTTCAAACCATGGCATTTAACTAATTGAGACTCAAACTATTTAACGCTGCACTGAGTTTCAGGACACACCTTGTGTTTGAAGCCCGGGTGTGTGTGGAACGTACTACCAGCAGCGTGATCTATATATAACACTGCAGAGCCCTCCCGACACGTGAGAGATGCAGACAGAAGCCGACATGCTTAGGCCTGGTGGGTAGGACCCAACTAGCACAAAGGGGCACCTGCTTTGCAAGCGCGTTCTGCTTTGCAAAGCCCCACCCCCAGACGGCCACGCCCTAGTCAGCTTTGCAGAGAGAATGCACCTCTAATCCTAGGACGCTGTCTCCCGCCCCAATTCAGTTGAAGGAAATGTAAAAAATTGCTCCATCGGAGCGGAGTGATCACATGCGATCCCTGAGATCCAGTCCAGTATGGTTGTCTCTCTGCTGTAGCAGATCAGGCTAATGGGCCCATCTCACCCAGTATTACCACCTCACTGCAGCACCAGATCAGACCAATGCGCCGTCTAATCCAATATCTCTGTGTCACGGAGTGTGGGGGAGTCCGGGCCCTACAACCCTCTTCCTGGGATTCACCGTGACTCTCAGCTAGCCAGTAAAACGGAAGGTTTATTGGACAATAGGAAAACAGTCTAAAACAGAGCTTATGGGTACAACCAGGACCCCTCAGTCAAGTCCTTCTGGGGGGCAGGGAGCTTAGACCCCAGCCTTGGGGTTCCCTGCCTTCAACCACCCAGCCCAAAACTGAAACCAACCCCCACTCCTTCCTCCTCCTCCCCCCAGCTCCTCCTCCAGCCTTTGTCCAGTTTCCCAGGCCAAGGTGTCACCTGGGTCCAACACCCCCCCACCCCCCCACCCCCAGCTCAAGTTACAGGCTCAGGTCTCCTCACTCCAGTGGAGTCACCCCCTGCTCTCCCATCCCCCATGCAGACAGGTCCAGCAGAACTAGACGACATTCCCCGGTCAATCCACCCCGCGCCCTGCCCTACTGCGCCACACTCTGCTTCCTAATCTACTGGATCAGACCAAGGGGCCCATCCAGCCTAGTATCTGCTTCGCCGCTGTGTGGTATCTAACTACAAGGTCCAGCCAATCTGCTCTCATGCTGATCCAGATGACACCCTGCTCCCAGTGCTAAATGCCTCCAAGAGAGCCATAACCCCCATGCCCCATAATGTCCCTTATTTTCCACAACAGTGGGGAGAGGGGAGTCACTCGGCTAAACTATGGGGTCCCATTGCTTCTCTCCTATCAAATATCATCTGGGCCCCAGGTGTGGGGGTAGGGTTCAAGATCCAGCCTAGGGAAGTTGGAACCTACCCAGGCTTCCCCAAACGCTCCCTCCTCCCCCAGGTGATATGGGGTAGCACATTACTTGGGGCAGGGGCAAACTGGGCACTGGGCTTTAAGCCAGGAGTTGGGCTGAGAAGATGGAGAGCAAGAAGCATCCGGAGGAGGCAGCTGATTAACCCGTGGGAGAGAAAGTGAGCGGCACCAGTGACTCATCATCCGGGACGGCCTGGGGCAGAGGCTTGTTTCTGCTGGGCCAGGGGGGCTGTGGTTCCAGGAGGGCAGTGCCCCTGCAGTCCTGGAATTGCCCTGCGACCCCAGGAAGCCTGAAGGGGTTAAATCCCCTCTCAGAGTGTATGTACTGGCAAGAGCACCTGCTCCCGATGCTGCTGGCACCGAACCTCCCCCCCAGCGTGGGAGGGCAGGGGGGAAGGGAGGTCCGACTGGCGGTGAGTCAGGCCCCAACAATGTGCCAGTGAGTCACCGGCTGGGTGGGGTCCCCGGCGACAGGATTCCCACTCCAGTTACACAAAGGCGCTTTGATACTCAGAATCTTCCATATGCAGCCTTGCCTGCTCTCCCTTGGCAGAGAGTCCTGTAATTCCCCTCCCCACCCGTCACACCTGTGCCAGGCCTCCTGGGTCCCCACCATCAGAAAAAGGGGCCAGTGTCCCCATGCCCCTGCCTAGAGAAATGGTCTACACCCCTCAGAGTAAGTGCTGAGTGGGGGCTTAGTAGGGGGCATTCTCTATCAGTCAGTGCTGAGCCCAACACCCAAGTGCTGCAGGGTACAGGGTGGGTGGCTCAATAGGGGGTCCTCTCCCCTTGCAGTCAGTCCAGACCCCAATGCACAAGGATGACCCTAGGGGCGCTGTGCTGCAGGGAGCAGGGTGGGAGCTCAGCAAGGGGCGCTCTCCCCATGGAATCAGTCCTGAACCTAATGCCCCAGGGCCTGGCCATTTGTGACTATTGGTACTTTTGGCAAGAATTGTGTGATACCCACATTGTCCTCCAAATGCAGACTCTTATTCCCTTCTCAATTCCCCCTGCAGCTGCAACGTGATTGCAGGACTGTTCTTTGCTTCCTATCCTAAAGTGATGGGCAGTGTCACTGTGTTAAGCAGCTGCCATGTTTCACCCCAGAGGGGGCTGCATTTCAGTATTGGGCAAGTGATCCCCATGCAGTGTTGCTGTGCAACTGTTAAACAGCTGCCATGCCCCGCTCCAGAGGGGACTGCATTTCATTGCTGGGTGAACCGATCCACAGCCCTCCTTGGAACTCATGTTGGGATCGTTCGACAGGCCCTGTGGGAATGTTTGATGCCATGGAGGGGTCTCTCCATGGGGTGAGAGAGGAATCCACTCTCCTGGCGAGTATCCTGCACCACGTGTCCCAAGCACCTCTTACCCACAACAATCTTGCGCCCCTGCCTGGTGCCAAGCCGCTTTCCCATTCAGCTCTGCACCACACCAGGCTCCCTCGGCATCCCTCGCTCCACACTCACTGACTCAACCGCCCCTCTGCTCCCGGGAGAAGGCGGGGGGGGCATCAGCAGCCTCTTGCCGCCTGCTGCCTTTTTGGCGCCTGGCATTAACTGCCTAATTAAGTTCATTGGGCTGGGAATGGGCCCAGCCTTAGCTATAAGGGATGGGCAGGGAGGCCTAGCGGGCACCTCCCTTTGAAGGCTGAGTCAGAGGGGTGGGACCGGTGTTAGATGACCCCACCCCGAGCAGGTAGCTCTGGGCACTCAGTCAGGTTTCCATGGCGCCCTGGATCCAGATCGAGGCTTCCCCAGACCCGGGGGGGGGGGGGGGCATGTGGAGTTGGAGGGCAGGGGTGACTGGAGGTAAAGAGGGGACTCGACGGGTGGGGAAGAAGGGGAGGGGGTGCTTAGGAAGGGGTTGGGGTCTGAATAGGGAAATGGGGGAGGATTGGGATGGGGAGTTCTAACAGGAAATGGCAGAGTGGTCGAGGGGACCGAGTAGAGGGTGGGTTTGGAAGTGAAGTGGGGAGAGGAGGAAGGAGAATGGGGGACATTGCAAGGGGCAGGAGTTAAGCGGGAGCAGGGCAGAGTAGGATGAGGGGGACTGAGGAGACTGGGGGGCTGAGGATGCATGAAGGGGAACCAGGGACGGGGTACAGGACAGAGCAGCCCATGCCTGTCAACGGGCTGGCGTTCCCTGCCTGGAGAAGGTGACGGGATGGGGAGCGCCCCAGGTGCCCCTCCTTGCTGCACACAACAGTGCTGTTTCCGGTGGAAAAAGTCCGGCCACTTGTTATTGTTGCCCTGGGCTTTTCCTGATGCACAAATACCTCGCCAGTGAGTACAGGACAGCCTGGGGGCGGAGGGGCACAGCCCCCCAGGGACCCCGTGGCTGCCTGCATTGTGCCCTCATCCGGCTCAGTCAGCACTCTGTGTGTATGGGGGGGTCTGTCCATTTCAGGCCCCAAGAGGCCCAGCAAAGGCTGGGAAAAGCCATTGGCTCTGGGGACGAACCCTGGCCTGTGTGACTTGGATCGGCCCAGTGGTCTCTGGGACATCTCCTGGGTGAGGAGGACTGGGGGGGGAGGACGGCAGAGCCCATTTCCCGTGTGTCTCTTTGGCACAGCCACTGCCCAGTCTGCTTGGACTCAGAGGCGCTGCAGGTTAGACCAAGAGCTCTTTAAATGCCATGGCCACAGGGTGTGAACCGCGGATCTCCAGGAGCCTCTGCAGCGGAAACTAAAGGAGTAATGGCTAGAGAGAGCAACTCTCATATGGATCAGCTGGTAAAGGAGACCAAAGACCCATGCTCACCCAGTGCGCCCTGCATGGGCAGCCACCCAGCTCTCACTAAGTCCAGGGCCAACATGCACTGGGCTGAGACGTGGCCTGGACACCAGCACTCGGACTCTTGGCCTTGTTCTCACTTATTCCCTTCTCACATGTGGGTCAGCAGGGATCTGGGAGGGGGACAGTTTAAGCTTCTGTCACACTCCCCATAATCTAGACCCACGCCTGTTCCCCAGTGTAACTCAAAGCTGTCTCAGCACTGCTCTAACACACACTGTGCCTTGTCCCCCCGGGCCATGGGAAGCAGAGAGCAGCCTGAGCGTAGCACACTCTGGTCACACCCAGATCTGCTCCTGACATGGGGAGCAGGCTGGGGACCAAGTCTTTATACATGAGTCCCCTATGCAGGGTGGGATACTCAGAGGGCTATTTCCACCCCCTTTGCCCTATCAGAGTGTCCTGACTGGGTGGATCCCTAGTGAGCCAATGTGCTTGGGGAGGAGATAATGGGGAGATGGTCAGTGACCCCCTCAGCAGCATGTCGGGGCACCGGTCAAAGGGGCAGAGAACCACCTTGTGAATCATCTGCATGGCTTCCCACAGTGCCTGGGTGTTCCCAGCTGAGCACTGGCCTGGCCTGACCTTGCTGAGCTGGCGAGAAATGACAGCATGGCAGCTCCAGGTGTGATAAGTGCTGGCAGTGCCAGGAGGGCTCGGACGCTGTCTGAGCTCATGCACAAAGCTCCTCCCCTCTCCTCCCCACACAGCTCAGGTTTGGGTCGGGCGAAACGTAACTCTGGAGAGCGAGGGCTGGAGAGTGGTTGGCTTCAGTGGAGCTGCTCCAGTTTACACCAGTTGGGGATCTGGCCCCTTTGACTCCAGTGGAGGGATGCCCATTTACACCAGTTGGGGATATGGTCCCATTTGCTCCAGTGGAGCGATGCCCTTGTACACCAGCCAGTGTTCTGGCCCTGAGGGTTTGTGTGTCTTCTCAGAACAAACACAGCCAGAGGAAAAGCAGAGTGAGCTTCCCCTGCCACCCAGCCCTGCGCCCACGTGCCTCAGCCCTACACTGCAGGGACCCTCTGTAGGGATGAGCAGGGGGGCTCAGTGTGCTCAGTTCTCTGCCTCTCCACTGAGACTGCCAAGGAGGGGTGGGGAGTTGGCGGCCAACGTGCCGGCAGCGTCCGTGACCTGGATGCCCGTCCCAATAGAAACAGACTGAGACCTGACAAACTCATCTCATGCCCAGGCCCCCAAATGCCCGTCGGACAGGAATGGCTTTATGTCACCACCCATCTGAGACGGCACCATGGTGGCGCAATGGCCTGTGTGTTTTTATGTCCCCTTCTGGCCCACGCTCCCCCCTCCCCAGATGCCTGAGTTATAAAACTCTCCTGAGGCCCGGGCCTTTTATCTATCCCTCTTTGTAACCCTCTTTCCTACCGAGAATAAAGCTAGAAGCTGGGGGGCGGGGAGGGAGGAAGGAAACGACATCCTCCCCTTTGTTAGAAATCAAACAAGAATCCCTCCTGACTGGAGCTCTTGTAAAAATGCCACGGGGCCATAAAGCTGAGGCTTGGAGGGAGCTGGGGTGAGGTCTAGCTGCCTGGGGGGGGCCATGGGGAAAGCCTGGCAGAAGGAGGAAACGGGGGGTTAATGTGATATGCCTCCCCACCCCGTAGGAGCGCTCAGAAAGGCAGTCCAGTTCTCTCTCATGGTGTTACCAGAACTCCAGCCAGGCTTCAGGGCCCAGCATCTCCTCTGGTGTAAATCAGAAGTATCCCTATTACGGTCAGTGGAGTCACTTTGGTGTAAGACTGCTGTAAGTGAGAGGAGGCTCTGGCCCAGGCTGGTTTCCAGTTGGCCTGATTCTCATCACTCACGCCAGTGTCCTTCCATTCACTTCTAAGTGGATGCTTTACAAGAGGGTGCATGAGCTGGGAGTCGGGCCCAGTGGAGTCACTCTGCATCTAGACTAGGCAAAGGGTGGAGTGGGGGGAGTAGTGGGTTTCTTCCTAGCTCCGCCTACAAAATAAGCTCCACCCACATGAGATACCACTTCCAGGACATTGTGTAGACTTATGTTCAAAATGTGATAATAGTCCACTGAGCTTGACTTCTCTTTGGGAGGGGGGCCTCGCTCATCATATCTATCTATCTATCTGACCTCAGTGGGAGTTTTGGATATGCAGGGATTTGCAGGCTCAGGCCTTAACTTGATTTCTCACCCACCCCAGCCATTCAAAACATTGGAAAAGAACACGCCCTGCTCCTGTTCTGTCTGTTTGTTCCCAGAGCTCAGGGCTGCTAGGAAAGACAGTCACGCAGCTGGAAACTTATTCTGCAAGAGCTTCAGCACCACAGACCTCACACTTCCATGGGGCTCAAGTCACGCGGGCCAAAGTGAGTTCAGGATCAGGCCCACACCACACTCCGTTTTTGAAGACTGGAGTTAGATCCCAGAAGACTGGTGGCTATCTCTCATGTGCAAACTGAGGACTCCAGGTGCCCAACAAGAGTAGGTTAAGGGGTGACATGGTATCAGTCAATAAGTACCTACATGGGGAACAAAACTTTGATAATGGGCTCTTCAGTCTAGCAGGAAAAGGTCTAACAAGATCCAAAGGCTGGAAGTTGAAACTAGACAAATTCAGACTATAAATAGGTGAAAATTTTAAACAGCGAGGCTAATAAACCACTGGAACAAATTTGTGTGGATTCTCCAACTCTGGCCATTTTAATCCAGACTGGATATTTTTCTAAAAGAACTGCTCCAGTTCAATCAGGAATTAAATCAGGGAAGAGCTACGGTCTGTGTTACACAAGACTAGATGATCACAATGGTCCCTTCTGACCTTAGAAGCTATGAAGAAATGACTCAGTAACCTCGGTGAGAACTGTTACACAAAGGCCTGCTGCAAAATGAATTTCAAAGGAAATACACTGGAAAGAAAAAGCTAGGCGAAAGGGTGCCGAGGAAAGGAATAGAAGCGGAAAGCAGGTGTTAAACACTCAAGGAATGTTTCCAGTGAAAGTGCCCAGACACTTCAAGCAAACACACTTTCCCACTCCCTTATTCTGCAGAGAAGAGGTGGAGATGTTTTTCTAAGGCATACATGGGTATTTTTGTTTCAGGAAATTCATTCTCCTAATCTCCCAATCGCCCCCCCCCCCTTTTTATATTTTTCAGGGTTCTTTTTCAAAACATTGATTCTCCATCTTTTTATTATGGCATCTGAATGGGGGACGCTGGTTTGATTTGGGAATATTGCTATAGGAAAGGAAGAGAAATGATTATCAGTGCAGCCCTTCTGGTATCTCAGAGTTTCATGCACCTTTGCAGCCATCCCATTGATTGGTCTGCTTGTGTGTTATGCCCCTTTCTCCTAAGGGCATGTCTATGCAGTTTAAACTATGCGTGAGCTAGTTTACCCAAGCTAGCTTGAATCCAGCTAGTGTGGTTCACAATAGCAGTGAAGAGAGTCAACCGCAGGCTTCAGCATGGGTAGTAAAGCGTGGCACAGATCTTGGTACAGACTCAGCTAGCTAGTCTGCTCTGAAGCCTGCACTGTGCTGTCTTCCCTGCTATCCCTGCTATTGCACCAGCTGTAACAATAGCAATTAGACTGTACGCTCTTTGAGGCAGGGACTGTCTGCTACTCAGTGTTTGTACAGCATCTATCACAGCCCGATCTTCATTGGCCCCAAGCCACTACCATAATAAGCATGATGAATAATAATTTTCTTAAAGCCCCAGCTTCTGGAGTCAGGTGATTACATGAGATCCTCGTCTTTCAGATAGATAAATAAAGGTTCTAGCCCCTGTGGTTGCAGAGAAAAGCTTGAGAATATGAGCCCTACAGGCTCAGAAATCAGAAAGCAAAGAAAAAAGACCTGAATTTTATTATTCTAAACAAATCTCGTGATTTTTAAGCCAATCGCTTTTTTGAACCCAGATTTTGGCAACACCGGCATGCACGCTCGCTCTTTCTCTGACACACACTCCCTCATACCCACTGCACATGCTCCTTTCCTAAACACACAGGCCAATATTTTCTCCGAAATCCATATTTAGGCACCTCAATATGAGCTTGATCTTGCACGGTGCTGAGGATTCTCCAAAGCATTTAAGCACCTGTTTAACTTCAAGCACATGAGTGGTGTCTTAGCTGTTGAGAAGACTGCTCATGTACTGGGCTGCTTTGCTAAGTAGGAGCCAGAGGGCTCAGCACCCTGCAGAACTGAGCCCCACGTGAGCTGATTCTGAAAGGTGCTGAGCTGTGACAGCTCCCTTTGAAGTGAGTGACAGCCCAGGGGGCTCAGCGCCCGTGACATCCAGGGTACTTCCTCAGGTACCTCGGGATGGATTCATTATAGGTACCTCAGCTTGAAAGTTTTGACACTCACAATTGTACATCCATGCAATGAAAGGCACACTCAGCCAGTGCGTTACAGACACCGACACACAATCACACATACAGACAATCATGCTGTCACAAGAACACACACATAACTGCACTCTCTCTCTTAATCTTTCCCCCTCCCACACACACATAAGAACATAAGAATGGCCACACTGGGTCAGACCCAATGGCCCACCTAGCCCAGTGTCCTGTCTTCCAACAGTGGCCAGTGCCAGATGCTTCAGAGGGAATGAATAAACCAGGGCAATTTATCTAATGATTCATCCCCTGTTGTCCAGTCCCAGCATATGGCAGTCAGAGGTTTAGGGACACCCAGAGCATGGGGTTATGTCCCTGACCAGCTTGGCTAATAGCCACTGATGGACCATTGATTGGTGTGTGTGTGCGTGTGCGTGTGTGATGGACCATTGATTGGGGGGGGGGGGTATGAGAGAGAGAGAGAGAAATATGCCCCCCCATGCTTTTAAAAAGTCACTTTTTTAAAAAGTGAATTTATTAGCTTATCTTTTTCCTACCAGCAGGAAGGGGGAGTCGGAGGTTACAGTAGAGGGCTCTGGGGGTTACAGGAGGGCAGATGGAGGCTATAGAAAGGTTAGTTGGGGGGTTCTAGGAGAGGGATCTGGAGGGTTATAGGAAAGGGAGATGGGAGTTACAGGAGGGGGAGATGGGACTATATATAACCCCGACGTCTGCATCCATTTTGAGAAACATGTGGACTTTCCATTGTCGGTAGCTGGGGAGGCTGGCAGCCTGCAGTGGAAATCAGAACGGTTGGCTAGCAAGAGCCGTTGCCTCTCAAAGGTGTCCATTGTGTGTCACTTCGGAGGGGTAGGAAAGAAATGGTGCTTTGAAGCAAAAAAATAAACGGGAGTGAGTGCTAATTAGTTTCTCAGCTGGCAGAGTTCGGGCCGAGACTTCCCAGGGAAGCCTTGGTTAAGTGGCACCCAGAGCGAATCCCTGGGCTTTCCAGTCTGCTATAGAGGATTCCTTGGGAAGCCAGTGGTGTCCCCCTCCACAAGGGCCTGATCCTGAAATGCCTCAAAGTCCATGAGGGTCGAGGGCATTGAGTCCCTATCAGGACTTAGGCCCCATACTTGGCAAAGTTTATTCTCATAGGGCTTTTGCAGGGGCATGACTTCAATGGGAGTTAGCTGCCTAACCTGCCTAGCTGCTTCCGAAAACCCCACTAGGCACCTAGCTGCACCTTTAGACACCTGAAAACCTTTAAAATCTGGCCATAAGTCACTTTTGAAAACAGGACTTAGGCTCCTAAGTCACTTGGGTACTTTTGAAAATGTCACCCCAGTCCCATTCTCTCTCCTTTGCTTCACTGCTGTTGAAAACAGATTGAATTCTGCTTCAAATGCTCTCAGACCTTTTAAAACAAGTTATCTCATCCTTCCTCTTATTCTGGGTTTTCTTCCCTTCTTTCAGACTTTCTGGTTCCCTTTTTCCCCTCATCCCCACATCCTCTGTGGGTGGCACATTCTACCCACATTACAAATAGGCCTAAAAGTCAAGAATCAAAAATATAAGATAGATGCCGAGTGCAAACCCTGATTTACATCTGTCTGTCTAGCTAGCTACCCAAACCTAGATCCTGTATGTAAACCTGGCGTTCTAATCTAAACGCATTTGAAAGTTCCCTAAATGGTCTCCTTTTCATGGCTCTTTAGACCCGATCCTACCACACAGTACAATTCCTCATGGCACCAGGTCCCTCGCTGTGTAAACTGCCATCCTGCCTTTGAAGTCCAATTGACAGGAGTCAGTGGGGTCAGATTCCCAACTGCTGTAAGCCTGGTGGAGCTACACTGATTTACACACGCTAAGGACTTGACCCAGAGTGCGGGGACCCCTCCATAAGCAAGCAGGAGGAGGCAGTCCTCCCTCATTGCAGGGGTGGGACCCCACACTGTAAGTCTTCATATTCCCTGGATGACCCGGGCCTCCTCTCCCCTCGCCCCAGGGCTGTGCCTTACTGCTACCATTCAGCTCTTTACATCAGCGTGTGTATTTTAAGCCCTATGAAAATCCCTCCTAAAGACTCATTTCTCCTGCATTGCTCACAGTAAGTGAGTCATTAGTAAAACAACAAAAATAATTCATGTTATTCCTCCTCTGGGCTTCCCGGCACATCCTGCCTTCTCCATGGCCGTCTTTTAAGGTCCGATTCTGCAAAAGCTAACCACTGGGCGTGGTGCTTACTGCTGCCCGTGAGCCCACTGATATCCAGGGGACTATTTCCTGAGTGAGGTCCTGTTCACTGGGTAAAATTCACCAGCAAAAGGCCGATGCACCATTCAGCCTCTCTTTTGAGGGCTTACATGGTGCACAGACTTCACGTCCCCTGACAAAGTTTGAAATTCCACCTGTGTTGTTTAAGAATAGCACAGTAGGGCCTGTAAGAAATAAATAAGGAAAAAGAGGCCAGAGTCTGATCACAGTTCTACTGGCAGAAATCCAGAGTCGCTCTCTCGGCTTCAGTAGAGCGACTTGAGCTTTACACAGGAGCATCTGAGCTCGGATCTGGTTCCACTGGATATGACGCCTAGGTCTCTTGTGTCACACCTCTCCAGGTGGTTGAGTTTCACCCCAGATTAAAATTGAGGGGTGTCTCGATCAGGCACCGTCAGAAGAGATCTGATCCTAGAGGACTCTTTCATTTAGTAGACAAAGGCCCAACAAGATACAACCACTGGAAGAATTCAAAGTGGAAAGTCTTTTTAACAGCTGGGATAATTAACCACTGGGCCAGCTTACTGAGTGAGATGGTGCATTCTCTCTCTAATGTAGTTATAGGGCCCCTATTGCTGCAGTATCCGAGCACTGTAGGGTTTGAATGGTGCATAGGCCTTATGCTGAGCATCTCACAGCCCCACATGAGGTAGGGCAGGGCTATTACCTTCCTTTTACAGACGGGGAACTGATGCTTAGAGAGAAGCTACATGACTTGCCTACAGTCACCTGAGAGCTTCTAGCAGAGCAGGGAATTGAACCAAGATCTCCCAAAGTCCCAGGCTAATACAATAACCACTGGGCAACCCTTCCCCTTGAGCCACTGTTTAGAGTCTTTAAATCACAGTGGATGCCATTCTAAGGTCTTTAAATGTGCATTCTGACAACACACTTTGTATCCTCATTTAGGCAAGGCTATTGTTCAACCACAAGTTACCAGGCTTACCAGGAACCAATGGCCATGTCTACACTAGGAAACAAGGTGCGTACAGCACAGGTTACCAGTGTGGTGCAGATAAGGCAGTAGCAGTCTTAACTCATGCTAGCTGGTCAGGATAGCCTCCAATTTACCTCCACCAGCTAACATGGTAAAACTACAACTTGCCTTATCTACACTAGGATTTGAACACATGCTAACAACACACCAGTTTTCCTAGCGAAGACAAGGCTATTGGGTGAATTACTGCAACCTGTGGTCTGAAGGAGGTCAAACTAGAGAATCATAATGGGCCTTTCTGGCCTGCACATTTAGGAATCTTGCAGTGAGTATGGTAGAATCTTGACTGGAAGTCCCTAGGAGCTCGGACCATCTTGACTGTAAGACCCGATGCTGCACTACTGAGGTCAACATGAGTTTTGCAGTTGACTTCAACGAGCTCGTGATGAGGCTTTGCATGTCTTACACAGTGCTAAATGCACTGGTATTACTACTACTCACAGCCAGGCTAGCAATGCTTTCCATGCTGCTATGTGTAACATACACATGGACAAAAACATGGTGATCGTTTCTTTCCACTTGGAAAAAGAGCTTTCAAAAACTTTTATGGGGAGGCATAAGCTGAAAACAGCTGAAGAAACTTTCCACAAGCACAAAACACCCCAATAATCTTTGGGGCGAGACCCAGGCTAGAACAGCTCACTCCACAGAAAACAGATTACGCCGAATGCTCCTCTTCTCTTATACTTCTCGATGGCCCCATTGTGCCGGGTGCTGCACAGACACGTAGTGAGAGACAGTTGCTGCCCTAAAGAGTTTACAATCTCAACAGCCAAGTCAGACACAGGGAGGAAGATAGGAAAGATTATTATTAGAGTGGGTAGATTTTTTCTTTCATAAAGTTTTTTGTGACAAAAAATGGCTTTTTTTATAGAGATGAATATTTTCATGGAAAATGTCTATTTCCCTCAGAATTTTTCAGGTTTTTGTCCCCAAAAGATGACAACTTTATTTTATTCTTGGTACCCAAACAACAGAAAAATTTCAGCCAAAAACTGAAAAAAAATAAAAATAACAATTGAGATTTGAGATTTTTGACAAAAACCTGAGAAATTTCAATGAAAAACATTAACGCCTGTTTTCATCAACATTTTTCATAGGGGAATAAAAAGTTGTTTGACTAGTTCTAATGATTACCCCCAGGACACAGAGGGGAAACTAAGGCACAGATCCGGGCCTGGTGTAAAGCCATATATGCCAATTTCTGACCCAGTGACCTGCCCAAGGGCACACAGTGTATCCCTGGCAGAGGCAGGAATTGAAGCCAGAGCGTCTATGTTCCAGTAATCACACGACCCTCTTTCTTTTCTCCGCTTGTACAAACAGGGGCTGTGAGAGAGTGCTGCAGCCCAGTAGAGGCGGTACTAATGTAGTGCTGGCTGAATACACCCACAGGTGATCATTTTCATGAGAAGAGCTGTTAACATCCATCAGGCTTCTCATGTGAGTACCTGCTCACCAGACAGTACAATCCATCCCTGTGCAAAAGAGCCAGCAACAGGTCTATGCACCGCTTCAATCCTAATCAGAAATCTTAAGTAACATGTAGTCATCTTCTGGCCCCTCCACAAGATGGTAAAATTCCCCACTTTGAGTAAGGGGCCTGTAATAAACAGACAAAAAAAACTGGTTCAGATTCTGATTACTACTCTACTGGTGTCAAGCTGGAGACACTCCATTAGCTTCAGTAGAGTGACTCCAGATTTACACTGCTGCATCTGAGATCATTCATTTTCCACATCGCTCATTTGTTCCACTGGGTCCGTATTATTTCTGCCCTGCCTTACTTTTTATTAGCACTATTAACAAGAGTTGGATCTGAGCCAGAAGGTTCTGGATCCAGGTCTCAGCTTCACCCGAGGTTCAGGGTTGTTTGGGATCTTGTGGTTCAGCCCAATCCAGAGATCAGGGTTAGCTGTGATGTCTGGAACAGGATCAGAAGTTCCCGACATTTGTGTTTGTTCAGTTCTGGGGCTTCCGTTCAGGGCCCAACCAGATAGAAACAGTTGTTATGAAACATCATAATATTTGATAGATGTTCTTTCTTCAGACTTAATTCAAACCATCCCTCCACAGGGCCTTTTAGCCATATGTCTGTAGGGGGACCGTATAGCTGGTGGGAGAGGCACCATGCTTCAGTAGACAAGACAGCTAGGACTTCTGGGTTCTAATTCCGTGCATTGCCACTCACTCACAGTGCATCCTTGGGCAAGTTGTTTCCCTTTTCTGTGCCTCGGTTTCCCCATTCGTAAGAGGGGGGATAATAGCACTCACTTATGTGCGTTGATGATTGTTTGGTGTGATCATTATATAACGAAACAGCAAACTGTGCCACAGGGAAGATCTTCAGTAGCACTGTGCCGCGCTATTCTTCAGAACAGTTTCTTGTGACGAGATGGAGCGGGCATCCCTGGCATGCCGTGCCCTCTGCTGGAACGTTCTGACATCACCTGCATCGCATTTCAGCTGTAGACTGTAACGAGCAGGCCACGCTGTTTCAAAAGAATGGATCATATGACAAAGAGAGAGGACATGCAGGCTTGCACACCAGTGTAGAGTGTAGGTAAACTGATGGGGGGAGGGCCAGAGATTGGATTTAGTTGATTCATGTTCGTATGCCGTTGTGGCACCTCTCTCAAGCAGATCTTTTGTTCTTCAAAATCTCAGCTGTTGTTTTAAAAAAACAACCTCTCAAGCTCTCGTGACTGTGAAAAAAAAGCTCTGAAATGTGACTCGAATTGAAGCAACATTGCCTAAGTCTGCAGAGAGCCTGGAAAGATAGCTTGGAGAGGTGTGAACCACCCCCTTCACCTCAGGGAGGAGTTAACACGGTGCCCCAGTGCTGATCAGTTACATTTTGACCTTAATTATTTCATCTCTCCTGTAAGAGAGAAGGGGAGGAGTCACGGATTGGCACAGTTCACTGTGAATGACGTCTCATTTTAGTACCACAAGTGGCTGGTTTATGGGAGATCCCCCCACTCATATCTCTCCCTGCTTAAGAAGCCAAGCCCAACAACCCCAGCTGCGCCCCCAGCACATTCAAGCCACATCAAGGGGGAGCCAAGCTCAAGCAGACCAGTGGAGCACGACCATATTTTGAACCTCTGCACAGTCTACCGTGAGCAGCATCTCAATCTGGTGACTCAAATGGGCAGAGTTTATTTAGTGGGCAGAACATGGAGGAGACCCCCACTGCACCTTCTCCCCAGTTTGACCCCAGTGCAGGATGACCATGAATTGGGCCCAGTGTTCTCGGTCCTTTTTTACCATCTTCAGATCTCAAGCATCTTACAGAGATCCCTGAATTAAACTTCACCATCACACCAGGAGATAGGTCAATACTATCCTCACTTTACAGTTAAGGAAACTGAGGCACAGTGAGGGGAAGTGACTTGGCCAAGGCCACATGGTGACAACAGGACGGCGAGGGTGGGATGGAGCAGGGAACAGAACCCAGGAGTCCTGCACCTTAATGAAAGGACTCCCCTTCATCTCTTATAGCAAATTTCCTCACCACCACCTGAAAACAAGCACTCAAAAATGTGGAACCAGTAATATGTGAATGAGTCTAACGCCTGCTTTGGACATCCCCGGGATCATTCTCTGTACCGTAGTCCTTGTCATTTCTGGCTCCCTCGTCTTTGGTCCAGTTGCCCAGTCCTGCAGCCAGGAGCTTCACTGGCTTCCGTGAGATTAACTGCATCCGTCGCTGGCTGAGCCTCTTCACTTAAAGATCACGAGGTGCTAAGATACTACAGTGCTTGGCATGAGAGACATACCTAGGCCCCATTGTCAGAGAAGTCTGAAGGAGGGTAAAAGATCTGCTCCAAACCCTCCAGTTAAAGTCTCATTGTCCCTTTTAGGGGCAAGAGGGAGAAAGGGGACTGTTAAGGAAACCGGTGGATTCACTCCGAAATCTGCTGGGCTCAACTGAACCCCGTGTGTGGCTCTCAGTTTCATATGTCCCTAACAACATGGCTCCGTAGGGAGTGGTTCTGCCGTCGCGATCCCTGTCTCACACTGACATCCTATTGTGCTCTCCAGGGGCAGTACAGAGCTGTCCACTCCACTGGGAGTGGTCCCTGCGCAGACTGCACTCTGCAGAGATTGGTGTGACACATCCCCCAACCACCCTTTAGACCCACGGAGCCTCAGCCCCACAGATCTTGCATGGAGGGACTTCTGCAGCGTCTCAAGGCTGGGAGAAACACACCTTACCCGGTTCAGTGGCATTTCTGCCCCATTTACTTCCCTCTGCACCTGTGAGGACAGAGAAGCACCTCTCCCTTAGTAGCTCATCAACTCAAGTGACAGCCATATATCCTTATAAAATAGTTGCACATAAAATCTCTGCAAAGGCATGTCTCAAATTCCAAGGGAAACCGAAATAACCAGTTCCAGTGATTGCCACAAGGGGGCAGCCAGACATTGCAAAGAACAAGAATCGCTGAAGATCCCAGTTACAAAGATTTCCCATTCCCAATTCGTCAGCCCCCCATGATATTGGGAGGTCACCTTGCTAGGGATAGGACCTCATCTGGAACTTCCACCCTGGCTGAACCGAGCCAGCAGAATATTTTAGGTGGCAAATGGCATCAAGGGATCTGAGTATAGGAAGGACCTGACGAGCTTCACTCAGCAGTTGTAGGACATGGTGCTGTGGTTTCACTGGATGAGTCCTGCGAAACCCAGGCCAGTTGAGAGGTGTGTGCTGTAGGGGGCTCTGGCCCCTCTGAGTCAGTGCTGGCCCCAGTGCAGTTCCAGGAGGTGCTGTGCCGCAGAAGGGGACTCAGTAGGGGGCACTCTCCCCTCTGAGTCGGTGCTGGCCCAGTGTAGTGCTAAGGGGAGGATGCTGCAAGGATCAGTGTTGGAGTTTCAGTAAAGGGGGACTCTCCTTGCAAAGGTTTCAGAGTAGCAGCCGTGTTAGTCTGTATTCGCAAAAAGAAAAGGAGTCCTTGTGGCACCTTAGAGACTAACAAATTTATTTGAGCAGAAGTTTTCATGAGCTACAGCTCACTTCATGGCATCCGATGAAGTGAGCTGTAGCTCACGAAAGCTTATGCTCAAATAAATTTGTTAGTCTCTAAGGTGCCACAAGTCCTCCTTTTCTTTCTCCTTGCAAAGTCACTTTGAAACTAAATACCCTCCCTGCAGTTTCAAGCAGACGTGGGATTGGTCTTCGCTTCCGATCCCATGGTGTTGCTCTGTGACTGTTAAAGAGGCCCCACGTTCCACCCAGAGCCAGTGGCTTTTCAGCAGCAAGCAAGAGAGCCCTGTACATCATTTATATAGCTTCCATGTTAAGTGAGTACATTGCCTTAAAACCCTTTGGGACAAAGGCTTCTGCTGTCGATAGAAGCCCTCCTGATCACAGTGCTGCCTTATATCAACCTGGAAAGTCACAACGCTCAATAAATCTATTTGACATTTTCAAATAAAACTGTTTTTGGGGCACGCAATGGAAACAGGCACCCTGCAGAAGGTGGCAGTTTCAACTCCCCCCTTTGCCCCTTTGCCTGGTAGTAACAACATGCCAAGCTGAGCAGTTTAATAAAGAAAGCTGACCCTTTAGGTGCAGCTTCTGATTCCTCCTAGTGCTCCAGTAACATTGTCAAGCTCCAAGAAACATAAACCCTGCATTTAACTCGGTCGCAAACTCACCTGAAAGGCAGGAAAGTGAGCCCCCATCCTGTCCCAGACTTGGAATGTCCTGACTTGGATTGGCTGCCCCTTGTAGCGTAGGTATGTCAACGGATTCCCCTGACCCCTCCAACTCCCTGGTGTTGTTACTAAGGGCTATCTGCCTCCTCAGGAAGACATCCCCACTGTTATTCCTTATCCCAAAGGATCCTGTCCAACTGGGCAATGAAGGAGGGGGAGCAGGGAGGAGTCAGCTGTGGTGGTTCCTTAATGAGCTTCCAGAAAATGCATGGCCAGTGCAGCAGACTGCACTGAGGAAACGGTTTCACACGGAGGCAGAGACGGCAGAGTCCAGTGGTTAGGGTGCCGGACTGAGTTCTAATCCTAACCCTTCTGCTTTTACACAGAGTCAGACCTGATTTAATCAGCAGCACCATTCATTTCAATGGGGCTTCTCCTGGAGTCAGGTCTTACTGGACACAAGGGGACTGATTAGAAGCTGGCCCTGTGTGACCCTAAAGCTGTCTACACTACAGACCTTACAGCGGCACAGCCGTAAGCTCTCCCGTGTAGCCGCTCCGTGCCGATGGAGAGAGCTCCCCTGCTGGCGTATGCAGACCACCCCCAAAGAGCAGCGATAGATCTGTCGGCGGAAGATGCTGTCCCACCGGCCTAGCGCTGTCACACCAGCGCTTTTGTCAGTGAAACTTCTATCAGGCAGGGGGGTGTTTTTTTTCACACCCCTCACCAACAAACATTTTGCCTACAAAAGTGCTCGTGTAGACAAAGCCCCTAAGCAACTCACTTCACCTTCCAGAGCCTCAGCTGCAAAAGGAAATCATGCTCTTGACCCTCCTTTGGAAAGTGCGTTGAGATCTGCTGTTGACAAGTGCTGTGTGAGTCAGCGGGACCATTCGTTTGGGATCCTCCCACTTTATGCCGTGTTTATACCGAGAGACGTACTCAGGAGAGGCACCATAGTTCCCGCGCGCTCCCTCGTCTTAGGCTTACATTGCAAGCTCTTTGGGGTAGACACCGTCTTTTTATGACATGTTTGTACAGCGCAGTGGGGCTCGGACCCACGACTGGGACCCATAGGCACTACATTAGCACCGACTGCCTGTCCCCTGTAGGTCCAGCTTTGAGTGGGACAATCCCTTCCTGTGTGACAAGGCAGCAGCTGTTCATGCAGTTTGTGTAATGCCCCCCTCCGGACAGGTGATCCGTGAGGACCAAAGCCTGGACCTCCAGATTAAAAGCACAGGCCTCTTCCATTTAAGTTGAAGAAGGATCACAAACTGGTAGCAGTACTAGGCTCCTATCCTTAAGGCCAGTGGTTTTCAAACTTTTTTTCTGGTGACCCAGCTGAAGAAAATTTGTTGATGCCCGTGACCCAACGAAGCTGGGGCTGAGGGGCTTGGGGTGTAGGAGGGGGTTCTGGACTGGGGCAGGGGGTTGGGGTGCAGGAGGGGTCAGGGCTCTGGGCTGGTGGTGCAGGCTCTGGGATGGGGTCGGGGATGAGGTGTTTGGGGTGCAGGAGGGGGTTCTGAGTTTGTGGGGGGCTCAGAGCTGGGGGTTGGGGTGTGGGAGGGGGTCAGGGCTCTGGGCTGGGGGTGCAGGCTCTGGGGTGGGGCCGGGGATGAGGAGTTCAGGATGTTGGAGGGGGCTCTGGGCTGGGGCAGGGCTGTGGGAGGGGGTCAGGGCTCTGGGCTGGGGCCGGAGATGAGGAGTTTGGGGTGCAGGAAAGGGCTGTGGGTTGGGGGGCGCTCAGGGCTGGGTCAGGGGATTGGGGCATTGGGTTGAGGCATGGGCTTACCTCCGGCGGCTCCTGGTCAGCAGCACCGCCAGGGTGCAGAGGCAGGCTTCCTAGCTGTCCTGGAACTGCGGACTGCGCTGCGCCCTGGAAGCGGCCAGCAATAGGTCCAGCTCCTAGGCGGAGGCATGCATGCAGCTCCGCGCAGCTCTCGCCCACAGGCACCGCCCCCCCACAGCTCCCATTGACTGTGAACTGACCAATGGGAGTGTAGAGCCAGTGCTTGGGGTGGGGCCACGCTTAGAGCCCCGTAGGCCCCCCGCCTGGGAGACGGACCTGCTGCTGGCTGCTTCCGGTGCGCAACGAGGTGTCAGAACAGGTAGGGACTAGCCTGCCTTAGCTGGACAGCACCACCGACGGGACTGTTAATGGCTCAGTCGGTGGTGCTGACTAGAGCCACCGCGACCCAGTGCCTGGCATTCCGCGGCCCAGTACTGGGCCGTGACCCGCAGTTTGAAAACCACTGCGCTAGGTGGACCAGCCACTAGATAGCGGGGGAGATGGGCCACCGCCAGTGTGGCACTGGCCGGCCCTGTGGATGAACAGAGGCCTTCAGTCTCTGGCACGTTTTGCCAGTGTGAAATATTATTCCTAATAAAGTTGCTCTCACAGCAGCTGATGGCTAGGAGAGGGTCCCTAGTTTTGGTGGGGGCAGTGTGTATGTATGTGTGTGGGTATGTGTGTTCTTCTCCTGGTGGGGCAGTGTGTGTGTGTGTGTGTATAACCTTCCACGGCCAGGCTGTATCTCTTCTGATCATTAATAGAGTCCTTTAGTCTCCAGAACTGTCGACCTGGCACCTTTCATCAGTGTAAAAATAACTCACTCCGTGATGATTGAGGAACTTGGCTTCCATTGACAATCTCCTTCCGATCAGCTGGGGTGGAGGTGGGTAGCGCTTTGTTCGGCCCATCCCAGTGCGTTAATGGGTGCTGCACTGCCGCTTTATCGACCTGTTTCCATCTCCCTCTCCCCTGCCCTGACCACAGTCTAACGGTTTCCTGCCCGCACCAGGATGCAGCAGCCTGGAGAGAAGGCTTGTTTTTAACATACCTAAGCACAGCTGTGCCACGGGGCTGCTGCTTCTCTCTCCTGACTCTGCAAAGGGTTGTAAGTTCTGGATTGGGTCAGTGTAATTATTATTATTATTATTTATATTATTGTAGCCCCAGTCATGAACAGGACCCCACTGTGCTAGGGGCTGTACATTATTTCTTCGGTGTATTACGGTAGTGCCAAGAAGTCCCGGCTCTGGACCAGGACTACACGAGGCTCTGTACAGACACAGAACAAAACCCAGTCCCTGCCCCAAAGAGCTTCCAATCTAATTCGGCTGAAGTTCAGGTATGCAGCATTGCCAACTCTCACCATTTTATTATAAGCCGCCATGGAATATTTGGTGTTTTTCTTCAAGTCCCAGGTCCTGGAGGCAGGTGACTAGGTGAGAATTTCACCTTTTCTTTAAAAATAAAAAATAAGTTTCTAGCCCTCAGGGTTGCAGAGAAAAGCTTGAAATCATGATCCAAGTGTAATTGAAAGACTCAAAAAACAGAAGACAAAGAAAAAGAATTTTAAAAATTATGATTTTTTAAAAAATCTGTCTGTTTAATCCCGTCTTGTTATTTTTGGTGGCCCGGCTCTTGATTTTTGAACACTTCACATTGGTGATACGGGGTATGAGGCAGAATGAGAAGGAAGCTTCAGGTTCAATGGTGCACGAAAATTGTGAGCTGTTGCTGCTCCAGGGTGGCAAAAGTCTCGTGAGATTAGATGGTATTGTGCAAGATTTCTGCCATCTTGAATCACTGAAATCTGGTAAAATGAGCTGTTATTGTGAGATTTCCACCCTCTTGAATCTAGTGAAATCAGCTGATGTCCCACAAGGTTTCCACCATCTTGCATCACTGAAGTCTGGTGAGAGGGAGTGTCTCCAATGTAACACCGGGAAAAATGACTTGTCCAAGATTGCAAAGAAAGACACATCAGCAGAACCAGGAATAGAATCCATGGATCCTATTTTCCACATCTCAGAGTACTAGATCCACACCCCATCAGCAGTGCTAGAGCTTAAAGCCAGGAGTCTGGCTACCAAGGCCCCTACTCTGGCCACTAGACTGCACTGATACTATCCTCAAAGAATCTTGACTCCTGGTCCTGGATTTTATCCAAACTCCCTCTCAGAACTGGGAAGGGAACCCAGAGGCCCTGGGTCACAGTCACTTGCTTTCTAAGCACTTGGCCAGAAATGCCAGTTGTTAATCACTGGAACAAACTACCATGGGATGTTGTGGAATCTCCATCATTGGAGGTTTTCAAGAATGGGTTAGACAAACACCTGTCAGGAGCAGTCTAGAATACTGAGTCCTGCCTTAATGCAGGGGGCTGGACAGGACAACCTATGGAGGTCCTTTCCAGCCCTGCGTTTCTATGATTTGTGTGTGCAAATTCTGCATTATTAACCTGGCTTTTCTTCACACAATCTGCAGCCTTTTCAAGGGGGAAGCAGTTTCTTGTGCCCGATTCTGCCAGGAAGATAACACTGTCCCCTTTAAGAGACAGCCCCAGTTATCGCAGTGCTGGATGATACCTAAACTGCAGCAGTAACAGCTGCTGTCTGCCACCTGCACGGAGTTATGGGAGATCACAGGAGCTGAGCTAGCCCCATGTGGCCCTGGAGCCTCAGCATCCGGATGCCAGAGCTCTCTCTGCTGCAGCAGGGCGGCCCCTTCCTCTCCCGGCCCAGCTCTTTAGCGAGTCCCACGCACACAACATAAAATCTGCAGGCATGCACACTCCCTTACACCTACTCCCTTGTGTGCCCAAACACACACTCAGTCTGTACACATATACGCTCCCTTACACGTATACACATGCACAAGCAGACACACACAGGCGTATATTAGCTATATACACAGGGGGAGTCACACAATCTAGACGCATACACACACTCCCTTATTCATATACACACAAATTGTACACACTCATGCACAATATATATACACACATATACCTGCACAATCTATGCACACATTCCCATATGCACACATTTTCTACACCCCCCATACCTTTCTTTATACACACACATATTAGCTGTACACACACAAAGTCATATACAATCTACATACACACACCCTCCCTTACATGTACATACATTAGCGACACACATATACTCCCATAATACATTTAGACAAAAGAAGTTTGAAAAAAAAAGTCAAAATCCAACATATTGAAACAAAAACATTTCAATTGACCCAGGTTGATTCTTCTTCTAGTTCATCACTTCACAAAATTTTTTGAGGTTTTGACTTTTCATCTTGATTCAGGATGGGAAAATTTTCTAAATCTCAAAAACTCTTTGGGATGGGAAACATTGAACGTCCAATATCTATCTATCTATCTCTGGCCTTGTACTGCTACCCTTAACCCTCTGAGCATCTTCTGTAGAAAACAGATTGGGAAAAGCAAAGGCATGACTCCCTGGCCCTGAAGAAGCTAACGCCACAAGTTCTGCCCAGCTTGGATCCATCTGTCTGCCTGAGGATCCCCCACTCACATTCCCAACAGCCTCAGGGGAAAACAGCTGCTATTTGCTCCAATTCGTTAATAACGTTTAAATCCAAAGCTTCTCTGGCAGGGAACCAGACGACCCAAAGCCCTTTTGAACATGGTTGGTTCCCCCCTTGAACTGAGACATGCACAGGAGAAAGCTCCCTCCCCTTGTCCAAGGAGTAGCTTGGTGCTGTGGTTAGGAGACTCGAGGGAGAGGTGCTGTCGGTTTAACTGATGCACATAGCAACCGACACAGTCCAGGGCTTTGGTCAGAACCTGCACAGGCTTTGAGCTCTCTCGAGGCTAACCACATCTCTGAATGTTAGCGATGGAGGACCTGTTATTGGGTTAAAACGTATTGCAGTCATATATAGCATTGCTCTACCTCAGCCTCTCCACTCTGCCTCCTGAGGTTAGTTTATAATAAGAATAGTTTGATCTTACTTGGCCCTTCCCACACAAGATCACACAGCTCTACAGGCGTTAGCTAAACTAAGCCTTATTACTTCCAGGCCAGCGAGTCAATATTGTTATAATCTATTTTACACATGGGGAAGCTGCGGCACAGAGCGATGAATTGACTGAATGGCACCAAGACACATACAGAGATGACCAAAAAAACCAAAAACCCCAAACAAAACTAGACCTAGAACCCAGGAGTCCTGATTTCCAGTTCTCTGCTCTAATCACTCTCTTTTGCAGGGCTAAGAATAGAATGCTGGATTTCAGCTGCTACTGCACTCACACCTAGACCACACTTCCCTTCTGTAGATGTGAAGAAAAGAACCCAGAAGCCCTGTACTCTAATCACTACCCTCAAAGCTAGAACCCAAGAGTCCTGATGTCTTTCCTCACCTTCTTTCGGTGCTAGATCACACTCTCACCTGAAGCTAGGAATAGAAGCGGGGAGTCTGGATTCCCCGTCCCTTGCTCTAGCTGCTAGAGAACACGCCCTCCCAAAGCTAGGAACAGAATTTAGGATGCCCATTATTCCCCTGCAAGTTACAAGTCACTCCAAGCAGATCTATGCTAGTGCTGTCCAGCTGACCTACAGCATCTGCACTGTTCTTCTGTAATATGAAATAAATCATGACTCCAGAAAAAACTGGCAGCTGCTTAAACTTTCCATCCATCCCCAGTGGGGCTCCTGTTCTTTAATGCCAGGCTTACTGGACCAAAGCATTCGTGCCCCAGTTGTTCACTGGTGCATCAAATTCAGCTTTCCGCTGAAATGTGTTTACTGCATACCAGTGAAAAGGAGGCAATGTGGCCTGGTGGTTGGGGCTGGGGACTGGTGATCAGTGATCAGAACTACTGGGTTCTAGGCCTACCTCAGGGAGGGGAATTCAAGATCTTGCAGCAGTTTAGGTGTCAACACAGTATATGTTAAGGTTCTTAGATTCTAGACTCGCTTGTGGAGGACAGGCCAGAATAGAAGATGAGGATACTTAGGTCCCAGTTTTCCCCCAGCAGTACATGAAGAGCAACCATTAAAATCAGAAAATAAAAATTACAAACAACAATTTTATTATCTAATGCTTCCGTGCTTCCGCTGCTCTCAGTAGCTGCTGCATCCCAGCTGGCCTTGTGGCCCGCAGTGGCCCAAGAAGGCAGACGCAGAGTCTGCCTGAAGGCATCTGGGAGCTGTCAGGAGTATAAACCCAGCAGAGGGCAGTGTTGGGCAAGACAAGTATGGTTCTGAAGTTGGGGGATGTACCCATCCCTGCCATGACTTTTTGTCTGGCTCTCCAGTGGCATTTTCCATGGGGAAGCTCCTTCATTGTGGGTGGGGGGGAATAATCCACAGCACAAAGGTCTAAGAGGGAGAGACCAGAGCTGAGCCCTCTGGAGGGATTTGCTTGGTGTTTAAACACAATCACAACCATAGAAAAGACGGAAAAGGCCTGCTCTCTACTACTATGCATATTACAGCAGTGCCCATGGCCTCCCAGCTCAGATTAGAGCTCCTTTGTACTGGGTGCTGTACACAGAGAGAGAGAGACAGTCCCTGCCCTGAAGAGCTTATTGTCAGGG
The DNA here is from genome assembly GCF_015237465.2 of Chelonia mydas. NCBI lineage: Eukaryota > Metazoa > Chordata > Testudines > Cheloniidae > Chelonia > Chelonia mydas. Next base: position 16,500,409 of record NC_051260.2, read on the forward strand.
AAACAATGGGAGAGGAAACTGAGGCATGGAGAGAGGAAGTGACTTGGCCAAGGCCACAGACAGCACCAAAAACAGGACCTAGGTCTCCTGGCTCCTAGTCCAGTGCTTTATGTACTAGACCAAGTTAGCCTAGAGACTAGATAGCAGCCAGAATAGGGTTATCTATACAATCCACTCCCCATGGCGCTTTCATCCCTTCCCTGAGGGAAACAGTCCTCGCTGATGGGAAATATTTCCGGTCCGTCCATTCATACTAAATATTCCATCTAGTTATACCACCACTCAAAATTCCTCACCCTCCATTGTGTTCAGGAGAGTCCCAGACTCATGGGCTCTATTCCCAGCTCTGGGAGGAGTGTATGATCTAGTGGTTAGAGCGAGGGCAGGAATCAGAACTCCTGGGTTCTACTGGTAACTCTGCATGAATTTAGTGGTTAGAGCATGGGGGGACTCAAGATGGCAGGAATCTTGCATGATAATCTCATGAGATTTCTTTCGTCCATTTCATCCAGCTGGTACCCAAGGACACAGCTCCACTGTCCCCATAGACTCTCCCATCTTGAGTCAGGACTTGTAGGGTCTGTTCTCAGCTCCAGGAGTGGCGTGGGATCCAATGGTTAAAGCAGTGGAGTTGAGAATCAGAACTCCTGGATGGACTGTGGTCTAGTAATTAGAGAAGCAGGGACTGGGACTCCTGACTCCTGATGTCTATTCCAAGGTCTTGCACAAACTTTTTGTGGGATTTTAGATAAATTGTTTCCTCTCTCAGTGCCTCAGAGTCAGTGAATGATTCTTCACGACTTGACTGTGAAGTTAATTTAATTAATGTTTGTAAAGCCCTTTGAGATCTTTGGATGGAAAGTGCTAGGGAAAGGAAAATGATTATCTTCAATACACAGCTCAGTCCTGAGCTAATTCAGCTTCCCAGTGCCCCTGTGAACTGGGTCAGTATTACCCCCATTTTAAAGAGACAAAGACATAGAGCAGAGAAGTGACTTGCTCCCAAGTAATTGTCCTCTGCTTGGATCTTGTAAGGTAGACAACCAATACACCATGTTATAGCTGGGGTCCTAGTACTCAGCACCACTCCGAGGCATTACTGTCAGTGCTGACCCCATGGGGAGAGCACCCCCTACTCAGTCACCTCACAACGCTCCCAGCAGTACCGTGTCCCTCATTTCTTGCTAAGGCTTTTGGGCAATGCTGACTCAGAAGAAAGAGTGCCACCAGTACTGCTCCTTTCAGGGCCCTGGGTTTTCCTTGCAGTTTTCAATGCAAGAGTTAACCTGATTTGAGTTTGTTCAGTTTTTGAGACCCCAGACTAAGGTGGTATGGAGGCAGGCTGTCTGGCTTGTCAGGAAGTCACAGGGCCACCAATCCCCAGGGCAGCTGGTAAGATCCCAAGACCGCTTCATTGTCTAGTCCTGCTCCAGCCTTATATCCCAGGAGACCTGACCAGGAAATAAGAGGGCGAGACAGAACTTCAAGTGGGGGCAGAGTGGGGGGGATAACAGCCTGGAAAGGGTATAATTATTATTTACTCTGTCTTGCTGGCACTGGAGACCCAGGAGGTGGGTCATTAGGTAGCAAATAATTAAAGACTCATGGAATAATGTGCAGGTTTCCAGATCCACGGGAGGCTCTCGGGGGGGGGGGGGGGGGGGTGGGGGGGATGTAACATGAGAGGATTCAGTTGGGACCCTGCCCATCCCATACTCACCAAAGCAGCCTCCTTCATTATAGCTTCTAGGTACCCCTTCCTGCAAGGGCCTTGGCACCCCTCCTTTCTCCCCCAGGACACATTCACCACACTCACATGCTTTTCTCCAGACGTGGGAAAGGCAACAGGCCTCACTGTCCATTGCGCCTGTGCAAAGTGGGTTTAGAATGGTAGCAGTTTTCTCTGACTCTGCCTGCGGGTAATGACTGCACAAGGGGCAGGGCAATGGAGGATCAGGCCCCTTGCCTGTGTCCTGTCTGGTTCTAGCAAAGCCTGACCTATCTATAGGCAGGGAGCAGTAGGCATCTGTCCAGCACCAAGTGCAGACAGTTTCCCATCCTCACTGGGGCGTCTATGTGCTACCATAACATACATGATAAATCATCTTCTATCCAGATTTAATAGAAACATAATGATAGACATTAGCGATGGAAAACCACCCCCCGCCCCAGTTCCTCTATTCAGCCGGTAGAAGATTATTTACTATTGTACATTCACTAGCATTCTTGCCCAGTCTAGTTCTGATGTCGCAAGGGAAGGAGCAGGTATGGCAGGGCAGGGCACAAGGTCTGCTCTGTGGTTCGGAAGCACAGTGGTGAAAACACCACACCTCCCTTTTCACTACTGGTAGGACCAGATGAGCTAGGGAGTGAATTAGGGTGGGGGCTTGATTTTTACTGGAGTAGCTCTGTCGGTGCAGGGCCAGACTCTGATCTCAGTTACTGCGGTGTAAATCCAGAGTGATCCCATTGACTTTGGTGGAGTTACTCCAAATGTACACTGTCATTGTCAGTGAAACCGAAGTTGGCCCTTGCTACTGCACCAGACTCCAGCACAGCAGGATGAGCCAAGGGAGGGGTGGCAAGCTCCAGATGGGAATTTCCTGATTGTCGTCTGCTTGTCATAGAATCAAGCAGAACAGTCCATCTCCTGACCAGGGCAGGCTTGTTATTCCCTGGGGCTTTGCCCAGCCAGTGTTAAAGATCCCAAGGGATGGTGGTACCACCCCTTCCTTCAGGAGCTAGCTCCACTAGCCAACTGATTGTTCAATCACTTCTTTTTCTTCTCGTCCAATTCATCCACAATTTCTCTTTGCTCATTTCACCCCACTTCACTTAATTCAACCCGCTGGTTCCACTCTAAACAACCCCCCTCCTTCTTAAGGCCAGATCCTGAGCTGGTGTAAGTCAGTGTTGCTCAATTTACACCAGCAGAGGAGCTAGCCCACACAGACCAGTTTGGTCCCATCCTGACAAGGGAGCCATGCGGTATCATTCGCTACAGGACATTTTCTAGCCTTTTGTCCAGTTTTGAATTAAAACTCCTGCAGGCATGGGGGCTTGGCCAGACTACTGTACAGCTAGGGCTGTCACACTCCACCACCCTGACTTGGACAAGCCTTGTTTCCTTTGCATAGAGCTGTGGCCCGAATGCAGGGGTCCAGGGGGCGGTGAGGAGAGGATCCTTGGCAAGGACGGAATGAAATCACACGCCAGGGGCAGGAAAGAAGGGGGGGGGGGGGACAAATCACTCCGCCTTCAGTATCCTCAATGGCTGCTTATTGCGCCTTGCAGCCCGGCAGGCTGAGGGTTAAAGTCTGCTACTTGGCAGCTTGTCTGCAAACCCCCCCCCCCCCCCCCATGTCCAAGAAGTGAATGTTCTAAAAAAAATATCAGTCTTTAGGGCCCGTGGCCAATGAGAAAAGCCCTTGGTTTTCCAAGCGGCCAATCCTGTGACACCATCTGCCCTGATATGACCCCCCCCTCCGCCCCCCCCTTTCCTGGCTGCCCACCGATGGGATGTATGTATATATTTATCTATCTATCCACATATGTATTGATCTATATCTGGATTTGACTGGGGCTTAGGGGAGGGGAGGAGAGAGCGAGAGCGACCGAGAGAAGGAGCGCGCGGGTCGGGATGCCCCCAAATAACCTCCCTGAAACTGTAACAGACGAGAAGAGACAACTTCATCTTCTGCCCTCCCCCGCCCAGTGCCGTTACAGGACGGAGCACAAGCAGGAGACCTCGTTAGAAAGCACTCGGTTTATTTGTCCTTCTTCCTTCTGTGTTACACATCTGGCTGGCTACCACACACGCACACGCACACGCACTCACACTCACACTCCTTTACAACAGCAGCACCCTCGACGCCAGCTGTGAGTATCTTGCCGGGGGTGGGGGGTCTTGCCTGCGGCGGAGGAAGGGCAGCTAAGGTTTGCGCCGCTTTGCTCCTTCAGCTCCACCAAACGCGGCTCTCTGGGACTCGAGCTCGGGGAAGGCTCGAAGACTATTCAAGGGTGGGGTTTTTTTTTAACCCCCCCCCACACTTTTTGTCCCCCAAAACCTTCCCCCAGCTTCCTGACTCCCGCCCCCCCCAGTTAAAAAGGTGACCCCCCCCCCTTGCTCCAATTAACTGAGAAATGCGACAACAACATCCATGAAAAGCGATGGGCCAACTAGAGAAACGAGAGGAGAGAGCCGGGCATAATCTCTAGCGCCTTGAGAGCTGGAAATGCACAAAAGAGAGAGACGTTTCGGCCCAGATCCCCACATACACCCACACACCCAGCAGGGGAAACTACCCAGGCCACTCGGCTTTCTTAACTCCACTGACTTCTTTTTGCAGCTACCGAAATTGCAGCCCGCCCGCCCGCCGGCGAGACCCAGGCTCCGAAGAGCCAGACGCTGTAAGTAGCGGGTTTGTTTTACTTTACAAATCTTTGTGTGTCTGTCCCACCGGGCAGGGGGAACGTGGCTTCGGACGGCCAGGTCCCCAGAGCCTCCGCGCTCCAACGCCGCCCGCCCCGCACTCACCCCGCGGCCCCCCTCAGTCTGCCTCTTGCGCGCTACTGCCCGGGGCTCGGGCGGCGGAGGCGCTGTGACCCGGTCCCCCGGCGGCCCGCCTCTCGTGGGCGCAGCCCTTGCCTCCTGATCGGTCCCGACACTTCCCCGAGAGCCGAGACAGCTCCTCCTTCGCTCCTCGCCAGCCTCCCCGCCAGCTCGGGAAGGTCAAGGGCGACACTCCCCGCTTTGCCGCCGTCCTCGGGCTTCCTCCCCACTCTTCTTTCCAGCCGGGAGGGAAAGAGGCGGCCTTTCCCTAGTCTGGCTCCGGCCGGAGCCGCTCTGCGGTGCCTGGAAGGTGCAGGAGGTGGGGATGTCACAGCACACACACCCTCGCCTGCGGGGGGGAGAGAGCGAGCGAGCTTTCCTTGTATCTCCTGCTACTATACTGCAGGACCTGTCTCCCTCACGCCCTGTATGTATTAACTGGTGTTGCTAATGGATGGTAAAGTTTGTGGAAGCCCTTTAGGAACGAAAGGGGTGAGAGAAATGGCTGAGGTTTGGCTTTTTAAATTTACTGATCAGATGGGAAGGGGATACAAAAGGACAAATCCTTACAGGGTGTAAATTGCCAGCGCTCCATGGCCTATGCTGATTTATACCAACTGAGGATCTGGGCCTGTCTTTATAGGGAAGATCAAGGGGAAATTTACTAATCTTTGGTCCAGCCTGGTACATTGAAGAAGTCAAAGGGGAAAAACATGGTTCTTCAGAAGTCTGTTTATGAGCCAGTGATAAAAAAAACATCCCTGAGCAGAGATGGTTTAGTGCTAGCCACCTCCAGGGGTGGGGGAGGAAAAGGGGAATAAACTCCAGTGAGGGAAATCCTCTCCCATCAGTTCCACAGCTGAAAGCTCAGACCCTCAGTCACCTGGAGGGTTCTTTTGCACATCTGAGTTACAGAGGCTTCACATACAGTGAGAATCAGATATAAAGGGTGGAAGGTCAGTGAACTGGGGAGGATTTCAAGGCGTAATTTATTGTTGTCATAGGTAGATACAGGAGTAAGGTTGTAATACACCAGGAGAACATACTATACTTATGGGGATTGTATATGTAACCTAGACAGATAGACAGGGCCTGGTTCTGACTTCAGTCATGCCAGTGTAAATCAGAAGTAACTCTAGTAACCAATGCAAAACTGGTGTAAGATGAGAACCAGTCCCATAATCTATCATGTAATCAGTATCTATTATGACCATTACTAATAATGTTATCTGTACTGTGGAACCTCAGCCAGGGAGCAGAAACCCAGTATGATAGGCGCTGTACGAACACAGAACAAAAAGGCAAAAAGCTCTGTCCCTGAGAAGTTTACAATCACAGACAGATCGCAGAGATAGTAATCTATATCATTTCATCTATAGCTATGGCCAAATTTTGGGTCTGATCCTCAGCTCTTTCTTATACCAGGGTAAATCAGGAGTAACAGCAATGAAGTCAGTCTGTAGTTACACCAGCATAAAATGCCACGAGAGACGCATCGGGCCCTCTGATCTTAGTGGCACCAGTATAAAACAGGAGTAACTCCGCTGACTTCAGAGGAGTCACTCTGGATTTGCACTGGTATAAGTGAGATCAGAATCTGGCCCCTAGTCTGTCGAACAGTTCGGGATCCTGCAGCATGGAAGGCCCTGGATGAGCATAAAATTACGGAGCCTCATTTATGCATGGAGTAAGGATAGGTCTCGCTTGTGCTTATTGTTCTACCACCGTTTCAATACCTATCCCTGCTGATGTAGCTTCCGCTGCAGGGTGCTATTTGCCCATACAGACTGGGGGTCAGATGTGCCGGGATGCTGCTAGCTCTTATGTTTTGCTTGGCTTTGTAAGGTGACATGCTTGAGAGAGGCTTCACTGCCAGGCAGCTATGAAGAAGAGGGAGGCAGAAGGGAGGGGCAGGAAAGGCTGGTCCTGGGAGGGGCAGGAGAGGCTGGTCCTGGAGAAAGGGCAGCCCTGAATCTGCAAATGATGTGGGCGTCTAAGGCTACGTCTACACTAGAAACTACAGCAGTGCTTTGAAATGTGAGTGCGGTCACACACGAGCGCTGGGAGAGAGCTCTCCCAGCGCTCCTGGTAACCCACCTCCACGAGCGCGAGCTGGGAGCACGGCTCCCAGTGCTCGGAGCCTGTCCACACTAGCGCTTTAAAGCGCTCAGACTTCCTGCGTTCAGGGGGGTGATTTTCACACCCCTGAGCCAGCAAGTTAGAGTGCTATAAAATGTAAGTGTAAAATGTAATGGTGTTAATGAACGGGAAACAATGAAAACATTTAGAGCGGTAAAGGAGAAGATCTGGAAGAGGAGGGACAGAGAGTCTGGAGGAGACCAAGGGCCTGTTCTTAATAGATGCCAGCCCCTCCATTCCCTTCTCTGGAATCCTTAAAGGCAGGAAGGTCCCATTCTGGATCAATACCATCTGCCTGTTTCAGTCTGGAGGTCAGGGGTCAAGTTCATTTCTCCGCAAAGGTGGAATATTGCCTCCCCAATAGACATGTCCTAGCCCTCCCCCGGAGCGTCTCAATGAGCTTCACCAACATTAAACTACTAAGGCTCACCCCACAGCGCACATGATGTGGGAATCATTATTCCTCATTTCCCAGAAAGATAAACAGAATCAGTTTACCTAAGGTAGCGCAGCAAGTCAGCGAGCAAGGCAAGAACAGACTGCTGTTCTCTGGGCTCCCTGACCAATAGATCACACTGCCCTCCCAGAACTGGGAATAGAACCCAGTTGTCCTGACTTCCAGCTCCAGCTGCTCTAACCACTAGACTCCATTCCTCTCCAAGAGCTGGGAATATACCCAAGTCCTAATTCTCAGGCCTAGGATTGACCTTAATTCCATGCTCTCACTAGGTCAAAATGCAGGGCTGTGAAACTAAAAGAGGGATGACCCATACCATCATTAGAGACCCATAGGACCAAATATTCAGATAGCCTCCTGTTTTTATTCCCTGCCTGTTGGATTTCCAAGCACGTCTGTATCCAAACTGGTTAGCTGCAGGTACAGTTAGATAGCTGAGCATGCCCCTGTGCGATTAGCATATGCAAAGGACTGCAGTGGCAAATATATTGCAGGCACCATTAAGAAGGCCCTTTGGGAATGTGGCCCTTAAAACTCAACTAGACAAAGCACTGAGGAACAGAGTGTGCAACAGGACATGCTCTATTCAGCTGTGTTAATCTCATTATCTTGATTTATATCCCTCCCTTCTGAGTCGCTCCCAGCTAGAGAGGTTTCCTTTGTATGCCTGTGGGGAACAATCCTCCAACAGACAGGGAGATGGGCCCTAACAGTTCTTTTTTCTGTGGGAGGCAGTATGGCCTAGGGATGAGATCTGGGTTCTATTCCACCGCATGACCTTGGGCAAGCCACTTCACCCCCTGCACATTGTCCCCATCTACAAAATGGAGATAACAATTCTGTCCTCCTTTCATGAGCTTTGAGATCTAGGAATGAAAAAGTACTCTGTAAAGAGCGATGTATTATCAGTATCCATCTTGAACTCCTACGATTCTGTCACACCCTCTGGTCTAAGCAGGTGCAACTGCACAGACCCCAGCAGAGTCACAGCGGTCATTAACACCCCACTGGGATTTAGCCAGTCATTTCTACAGGCTCCCTCACTTGGGCTGCTACCCGCTACAGGTGTGTTGCCCCCCTAGTCAAAGGCACCATTTCTCGGTGAGAGAAGCAGTTTGGCTTAGTGGATACAATACTGGACTGTGACTCAGTAGACCAGGATTCTCTTTCCTGCTCTGCCAATGGCCTGCTGGGTGACACTGGGCAAGTCACTTCACCTCTCTGTGCCTCAGTTCCCCCATCTGTAAAATGGGGATAACGATACTGACCTTTGCCCTGCACTATGTGTATTGATTTACACCAGTGCAAAATGGGTGTCAAAACACCCCTGTTCTGATCTGGACCTTGCACTCACTTTTGCCCTGATATAAATGACTACACGAGCTGAAGGGCAAATGGAGACTCAGTCCCAATGCAACTGGGGTCACTGCCTTTATCCTTTATTTAAACACAACTTTCTTTCAAGGAGATGACACACTGATGGCGCTTCTCCCCATCAATTACAGGATCGCAGCTCCCAACACTGTAATTACGGTGGTGTCAGCTTGTCGCCAGACCTTGCTTTAAGGGGAGCAGAAAGTTGGCATGCAAAGTCCTTTCTCTTGGTGTTGGGCTTGTTCATACAGATGAAAGGGGGGATGGGGAGAAAATCTTCCTGGATGTTTATGAAATTGTTTGAGTCAAGCAGGTCTGCCTGCCTCTGGGCTATAGGGTCTTGTATCCTCTCACTGGTTTGGTTCCAGCCTAAGTTGGGAGTGACAGAAATCTGAAGGCTGGTTGGCAGCTGGTGTGATGTAGAGTTGGTGGCTCTCAGTTCCGCTCGGTGTAGAAAGGTTACAACCTACCATGCAATTGTCCCTAAGAGGCCCCCATGTTGGCTGAATTACCCTCTCCCCCAGTAGTGTACCCAGTAGTCTATTCCCTAGGAAGCCTTGTGTGCTGATACCAGGCAGTACAGGCTGGGAGCCAGAGAGAACCACAGGGTCTGTCTGTATCCAACAGTCTGAATAAAGAATCTCTTTTATACTCATCACAGCTGACTCCAGTTCTTCTTTACCAGGAGGGACATTAGTCCACTGAGAGGTGGGCCCCAGATCAGGCTTGAGGCACCCTCATGTAGCAGCATCTGATGGATGCTGCCCATGCTGTCCCTAAACCTGCAGGGCGGTAAATCGGGCACCTTTCAGCAGCACAAAATTCACATAATTAAAAAAAAACAAGACTGAGTGTCGCAAAAAACCCAAGAACTTTGCCATCAATGACAGATTTGTTTTGCTAATCGATTCAGAGATTCCAAAGCCAGAAGGGACCACTGGGATCATCTAGTCTGACCTCCTGTATAACACAGGCTAGAGAACTGCCCCAAAATAATTCCCAGAACAGATCTTTGAGAAAAAACAAACCATCTTGATTTAAAAATGATCAGTGATGAATCCACCATGAACCTTGGTAAATTGTTCCAGTGGTTAATTACCCTCAGTGTTAAAAATGTACACCTTATTTCCAGTCTGAATTTGTCTAGCTTCAACTACCAGCCATAGGATCGTGTTAGACCTTTCTCTGCTAGATTTAACAGCCCATTATTAAATATTTGTTCCCCATGTAGATACTTATAGACTGCAATCAAGTCACCCCTTAACCTTCTCTTTGTTAAGATGAATCGATTGAGCTCCTGGAGTCTATCACTATCAGGCATATTTTCTAATCCTTTAATCATTCTCGTGGCTCTTCTCTGAACCCTCTCCAATTTATCAACATCCTTCTTGAATTGTGGACAGCAGAACTGGACACAGTATGCCAGCAGTGGTTGGACCAGTGCCAAATACAGAGGTAAACTATCCTCTCTGCTCCTAGTTAAGATTCTCCTGCTTATGCACCCCAGGATGGCATTAGCTCTTTTAGCCACAGCATTGCAGGGGAGCTCATGTTCAGCTGATGATCTACCCATGACCCCAAATCTTTTCCAGAGTTCCAGGATAGAGTCCCCCAGCCTTTCAGTCTGGCCTACGTTCTTTGTTCCTAGATGTCTATATTTCCATTTTTCTGGATTAAAATATATATTATTTGCTTGTGCCCAGCTTACCAAGCAATCCAGATCACTGTATCCGTGACTTGTCCTCTTCATTATTTACCACTCCCCCAATTTTTGTGTAACTTCAAAGATTCAATTTAAAAAAACAAAACTGAACTGGAGGGTGATGGCTCATATAATGTAATCTGAGAGAGTGTGAAGTCTAATGGTTAGAGCATATGAGTGGCAGTCAAAATCTCTGTTTTCTATCCCCACCCTAAAAGGGAGTGTGGTCTAGTGGTTGGAGGGTCTTCTCGTCAGTATCCCTTTGTTCTATTCCCAGGAATAGGAGGGAATATGGATCTGGGGAAAGGAGGGAAAGCACAAATGGGAGTGAGGTGTCCAGTGACTTTCAGTGAGATATGGGCTCCTAATTGCCTTTTGAGCATTTGAAAATCTCTTCCCTAATGGTTAGAGCTTGTAATTCGGAGTCAGGATACCTGGCTATTTCTATTCCTAATCCTTGGAGGCAGTGTGGATCTAGTGGTTAGAGAATGTACTGGGAGCCAGGACTCTTGCAACCTATTCCAAGCCCTGGTAGAGGAGTGGGGTCTAGTGGTTAGATGAGGAGACACAGTTTGTTCCCGGCTCCACCACTGACTGGCTGTGTGAACTGGGGCAAGTCACTGCACCTGTGCTTTTAGGAGCTCTCCTACGCCTGGGGATGGCAGTGAAGGAGGCATGCAATGTGGCACATACAGCCTCTGCAGGTCCTCATCACATTGGGGCCAGTTAAGGACACCTGAAAGCTGAGTAGCTGCCAAGATGTTCCACCTGAGGCTATGCCCGAAGGCCACTTGGAAGCTACTGCGGAATCACTGAATCCTAGGACTCAAGAGGTCATCTAATCCCATCCCCTGCACTCATGGCAGGACTAAGAATGTGCTGCCCCCTTTCTGCCCATGGGGAATACTTGTATTCCAGGCTCAGCCATTTCACTTCCAGGTGCTATTCAAGGTGGTCTAGACCCTCGTTATCTTCAGGCCACCTATGCCTGCTAGCATTGCCCTGACAGCCTCTAGCATGGCGCTTGTGGAAGTCTGGCAGGAAGGTGTCCCTAGCCTCTGTTTGCCAGAAGCTGGGAATGGGCGACAGGGGATGGATCACTGGATGATTCCCTGTTCTGTTCATTCCCTCTGGGGCACCTGGCATTGGCCACTGTCAGAAGACAGGGTACCGGGCTAGATGGACCTTTGGTCTGACCCAGGCTGGGTGGGTCTTACGTTCTTAAAGTGTGCTTGGTAGCAGAGCCTCTCCTCTGGAATTTGCTCCCATCAGAAGTAAAGTTAAGCTGTGACATGGCTGTATTGAAATGCATGAGCTAGCCTAGGCCAGGCTTCCCACTGAGTGCAGGCCATGAAATCAAGAGTGTGTAGGCAACAGGCTGGTATCTTCTGTCTCTGGACTTTTCAAGGGGAATTGGTTAGGTGTGAAGGGTGGATCAGAGAGTACATGCTCCGCATTTGGGGGCAGGGGGTTTTCTAAAGGGTGTGTGTTCAGATCTGGTTTGAAATTTTCAAAAGCACCTAAGTGACTTAGGAGCTTAATTCCCATTTTCAAAAGTCACTTAGGCACCTAAGAGCCTAAGTCTCATTGTGAATCAATAGTGCATAGAGACCACAACCCCAGTTTGCTGGACCTGCACAGACCTATAGTAAGAGACAATCCCTGCCTCTAAGAGTTTACCACCTATGTAGATGACAGACAACTACAACAAAAGACCATTGTCTCCATTTTACAGATGGGGAACTGAGGCCCAGAAAGATAAAGTGACTTGCCCAAGGTCACACAGGGTGTCCGTGGTAGACGCAGGAATTTAACGCAAATCTTCTGAGTCCCACTGCAGTGCCTTAACCAGAAGACCATGGTCCCTTTCTAAAAGTCAGCTTATTGGTTTTCTAAGACTTTATGCTGTGTACCTGTACAGAGTTTTTTTTCCTTAGGGGTTGTTTAGATGGCTGCATGGAATGAGGGTTAATATTGTGATGAACTGACTTGTGTGTGCCCTTCTCTGGATGGAATCAGAACTGCTCAACTGTGAATCATAGACCCTGTACTACTGACACCTAGCGGTGATTCTCCTTTAGATCAAGTGGTAGTCCACCTGTGCTGTTTGGAGCATGATGTCCTGAGATTTATCTCCGCTGTTGCTGTGAAGTTCTGAGTAACCCAGCTGTGCAGCAGAGTGGTGACTGTAAAATCCTAGGTGGTCATGGAATTGTTATATTGCTATCGGATCTTCTTCTGATGTTTCAGATAATTATAGGGCTTGCTACTGTTTTTTAAAAATGAGGGTGAAAGTGGCATTTGCAGTGTCAGCAGCCGCAAAATGTTGTGGTTCCACTGATGTGTCTTGCAGGATCTTGTGTTTTCGATCTAAATTAGTGCAGTGGATGGTAATTTTAATAACCCAGGAAACATCCCTGAAGAACTCTCCAAATTCATTCATTCCACTGGCTTCACTTGCACCAAAGATGAATTTGGTACCTTGTGTCTTGAATCAGGCTAGGTGGGAGAGAAAATTCTTCTTCCCTCCCTGTCCTAAGAAACACTAAACAAATATGGACATTGCTGTAAACTGCTGCATTTCAGTGGGGTAGTGATCCCTCTGTATGTGTATGTATACACACACACACAAACACAGACACACATGTTAGTGATTAGAAGAGGACTGTATGGGGATAGACAGATAGATGGGCAAGCAGTATGTATGGGGATGGACAGCTAGCTAGTTGGCTAGTTGGCGGTATCAGTGGGGATAGACAGATCAATAGAAGAGGGTTTGTATGGAGAGATAAGATTTTGTAAAGCGCTTTGGGATTCTTTAGAATGAAAAGCACTAGAGAAATTTAATCTATCATTATTACTCTTTTAATGCCATGATGATGTTAATCTAATTCCAGGTTACTTTGAGAACAGTTAAATAGTCTTTCAAATAATGTTCATATTCTGCGGAGGCTAGAGAGCCCCAAATAATGTAGTAAGAGAGTGCTGAGAAAGCCTGGGATTGCCCCAGTGTAAACGGAACGAGCCATTAAATTCAGAATGGGTATCGACTCTATTCCCAACCAAAAAGAAAGAACCAAGGGAGAGTATTCCTTCTGAATTTGGAGGAAAGTTGCAAAGTCTCTCTTCTGTCTGAAGATAAAGTGACCCTGTTGCTCCCACTTTTCTATAGGATACATGTTGATCCAGCGCTTAGGGAAGGAAAGATTCTGTTCACAAATAGAACACAAGATGAGCCTTCTCCCCTGGGGATTTAAATAAAACACAACATAAGGAAAGAAAGTTCAGGGTAAAATTTACCCTGTCCACAAAGAATAAACCCAAGAGAAATGGGAAGGAATTGTTGATCCGTTACTTCTGCACGACTCAGAAACAATTAGCTGCAGCAGAAAGGGGGAGGGGAGACCAAAGGTCCCATCCATTATCCCACTGCACTATGGGAAATCTCCCACAACCTCCAGAATCGGTTTCATCAGCTCTGTGTAGGCTTTGACCTGCTGGGGATGGTTATGATGACCAAAGGAAGTGTCACTAAATGGACACTTTAGTCCGTGAGACACTAAATGGAAGCCAGGGAGGTGACACTATTATTATTTAACCTTTATGCAGCAGTAGCACCCAGAGGCTAACCAAGTTGGGGCCCCCATCATGCTACGTGCTGCACAAACAGAGAGAAAAGTACAGTCCTTGTTTAGCTAGGTAGGTCCCCGTATCTGGGATGGTGCAGTCAAGCTCCCACCCTCTCTGACAGACACCAGCCTGACTGCAGATCGATGAAGAAATAATTAATTAATTTATCAACGAACCATGTGGTCCAAATTCATCCCTCCTGTAACTCCACTGACTTCAGGGGAGCTACAGCAGGGATGAATTTTCCCAGCCTGCCTCCAAGCACAAGCAACGCCAGTAACTCCTCTGGGTCTTCCCTTTTATGAGGCCCCCTGGGAAGACATGCAGCTCATGGTCAAACCCATTCTGCTGAACGTCAGGGACAACTTGTGTTTTCAATCATTCCTCCTGGCTGAGAGACAGTGGGGCACTCCCAGCCTGATTCCCGGGCCCCTCACATCTTGGGGCTCTGCAAATCATGGATGTCAGCGAGAAAACATCGTTCTTTTCCCCTCCCAGCAGCAAGGATGCTTTGTGCCCTGTTTGCGGAAATTCAGCCAGCATTTAAATCAGTAGGAGCCAAGATCCTTTTAGTGTATCAGGGAGAAGGTTGTGGACCATGTGCGGGGTCATATAATGTCAGAGAAGTCTCCCTTTTAGCCCCTATGTTCCCCCTCCCACACCATTCTGCGCCACCCCCACCCAAGAAAATCAAGCCAGGGTTTGTGCCACCAGTTTTTGCCCTCTCTAACATGGAGAGGGGTCCCCATCCCCACCCACCCCCACTTACAGGCCAGAAGAGATGAGAAACCTTCTCGTTTAATGTAAAATCCAAGCTGAGCCGGGATTTTTTTGGTAACTTCCAGTAACTGGGAGGAGTCTAATTTGTGGGGGGAGGGGAGGAGAGAAGGGGGATGGAAAATTTGGCTGCCTCCAAATCAATTTTTCTGTCTTTTTGGTGCCTTTTAATTGAGCCCCTGCCCAATGCTCCGGGTTTTATTTTTAGCAGGGAGCCTGCCATGGTGAATTAATCTCAGCGAGGGGAACTGAAATTGGGGTCTGGAGCTCAGCCTCTCCACAGACCTACAATTACTGCTCCTTTGAGTTTTATTTATAGCTCCAAGAGGTTTACTTAAAGGAACACGCCCACTGAAATTCACTATAAAAAGGAAAAATGGCCCCTTATTGGAGGCCCACAGAGCACTGTTAAAGAGACAGGGTTTTCTTTTTTCTGGTGGCTGACTCTGCCAGTTTCAGAAGTTGTCTGCTACCTCACACACACTCACACATTCAGGCGCTCTTATAGTCTGACAAGCAGACACACACATACAGATTACATAGTCTCACACACACAGACGTACTCATACAGTCTGACAGGCACACATTCACCCACCCACACGTACAGACACACGGTCACATAGATATGCAGGCACACACACTATCACACAGACACGAACACACTATCAGTGACACACAGAAACACAAATACAGTTTCACATATAGACACTTACACAAATACACATACAGGCATGCAAGTAGACACACACTCACGGATACCACTTGACATAACACATACACTCAGGAATACACAGTTACACATACATACACAAATACACAGAAACACAGTTGAATCTGAACACAATGGTAGTAACATACAATCATTTTACCTCTGATATTTTTTGACATTGGTTTTGCATTTGAAACGAATTCTTTCAGACTAGATAAGCATAGATTGGCGTTTATTTATACTCCAGCTCAGCTCTGACCATACATCCTGTATCCCAGTGACTTTTTCACTGCGCACAGAGTCAGCAATAAGAATGAAAAACAACAGGAGAAACCCAAATGACTTTCAACACTCCAAAAAGGTTCCCACCTCAGAGTGGAGATTCAGAGTGATTGGTTTGAGTGTGGAGGGTGAAGGCTGAGAGGAGTTGTTTTGGATTTCAGGGTGAAGACTCAGCAGTTCAGGATTTTGGGGTCAAGGTTTAGAAGAAGGTTTCTAACCACCAGAGTAGTGGGGGCAAGCAACCTAAGTGGTTTGAACATGGAGCTTGATAAGTTTATGAATGGGAGGATATGATGGAGTTGCCGGTAATATAGCCGGGGACTGGACTCAATGACCCAAAAGGCCCCTTCCAGTCCTATGATCTGAGGATTTGGGTTGAGTAGTCATATGAAGGCCAGAAGGGACCATTATGATTATCTAGTCTGAGCTCCTGCTAACACAGCCAGAGAACCTCACCCAGTAATTTCTACATCAAACCCCTAACTTCTATGTGAGCTAGAGCATCTCTTGAAGAAAGACATCCAGTCTTGATTTTAAAACTTCACGTGGTGGAGAACCCACCTCACGATTGTTCAAGTTTTGGACCCAGGTTAAGGTTGATCCCTATAGTATCCTAATTAGGTTGCTCCCAAGTTGAAATCTGTTGTTATTTAATTATTTTATTACAGTAGCCTGCTCAGGGTCCCCAGCTGAAATAAGAGAAAGCCCCTCCCGCACAGAGTTTGGAAACAAATTAAACAGCACATTCTCCTGTATGTTGTAGAAGTTTTGTGCTGGGGTTTTGTTTCCTTGCTGGATGGCTTCACATAAGAGAGGAAATGGGGAAAGAGGCCAAAAAAATCGATGCCTATAAATAACTTTTTCATGAGATTAGATTGGGGCGGGGAAAAGGCTGGAAAGCAGTACATGCCTCCTATTTCACTACTGAAAAAAGCAGAACAATGTATCTAACAGCCAGGAGGAGAAGAGCCAATAAAACACTCTGCAAAACGTGCAACTGTCCAGTGAACGTTGTAACACGGACAAGATAAAAAGACCTCATGCTCCGTGAAATATGAGCTGCTTTCTCTTGTGACAAGGAGAGCAAGTGAGTCTGTAGGGTCAGAAACGTGGAGCCCTCCTCTGTGCTGTCTGGAGAGAATGAAGGGAGCTGGTCCAAGACAGGGAAGGGAAGAAAAAGAGCAAGGGAATGCATGAGAGGCAGAAAAAGAAGGAGGGAATGTGCAGAGAGAGAGAGAGCTAGATAGACACTGAGACATAGGGAAGAGAGGAGTGAGACACAAGACAGGGAAGAGGTTGAGTGTGAAGTGCATGTGTGTGCAAGAATGACACACTCAGGGATGGAATGTGTGTGACAGAGAAAGAAGGAGAGGGAGTGTAGTGTGGAGGAGACAGAGCAAGACAGGGAGCGGTTCCTGATTGAAGGTGTGTCTGATGGAAAGAGACAGTGTGAGCGGGAGGGAGTGTTTGCAAGGAGAGAGACCGAGAAAAAGGGAGGGAGTGTGTGAGGGAAAGAGGAGACAGGGAGGAACACCCTAGTGATGAGTCTGTTCAAAATGCATATAATGATGGTGTTACAGGACAAGGGAGGAGCTGGGATGGGGCTGGAGGGAGAACAGCTATAACAGGTGTCAAAGCAAGGAGATGCAACCCAAAGCTCTAACAGCCCATGACCTCCCTCCCTGCAGCCTCCCACCCCCCAGTGCAGGTGCTGGGAGCTGACATGTGAGTAGCTCGGGGTGCTAAGAGAAGCAAGCAGTACCACTCAATCCCCTGTCACTCCAGCCACAATGGAGGCCTTTGTCTGCCTGGCAGCTCCCAGAGCCTTTCCCAGTGCTGCTAACTAGGCTGGGACACAGAGGGAGAGCAACACAGCTTGTTGCTGCTGTTTATCCCACAGCTGCAGGGCATGGCTCGTGGGCCTTTTTCCCGAGAAATCCTGCCTCCCTCATTTTTTACTGGTCCAGCAGCAATGCCTAGCCATGCAAAAGAATGGCCATGTACTCTAAGGAGTGACCATCTGCAACACCCAGAAGTGACCAACTACAGCACCAAAGGGTCACTTGGCCCACAGGACCAAAGAATTACTTTCCACGTCAACAAGGTGTGAGAGCACCCACAGCTGCAAAGAATGGCAGTAATCATCTATGCTAAGATCAATCCAGGACAGGGGATAACCAACCATGCAAAGCAATGACTATTCACCCTGGGGTGGTGTCTTGCTATTCTGTGCGATGACTTGAGGCTGATCAGGCATGATTGACCCTTGAGAATATCTTCACTGCAGGGGTGGCTTACACACTGGAGAACCCCTTTTCTGTGCCTGGCTATGTATCTCTGTGCATTTCTAATGCCACCATAATCATGGACTATGTATCATATACACAAAACTGCATGAAGTTCTGGCTACAATATGACTTAAACTCTCCACCTCTGTGTCCAAAGGGGATCACCCTGGTGGTTGTGTTCCAGCAGGCTGTTGCTGAGCTCTGCCACCGTTCCATTACTGTGAGAAGGCCTGTGCAAAGAGGTGGCCCTTGCCCCATAAAAAGTCTGGTCTTCCCAGTAATATTCTTTTGTATTGCAATAGAGTCTAGAGACCCGATCAGAGATTGCAGCCCCACTGGGCACTGAGAAATACAGAGCAAGAGACTGTCTGTGCCCCAAACTGCTTCCCACCTAAGCACTTGTCTCCCCTGGAATTTTCCCAGTAATACTGCTAAAGTCAAAGTGCTGTCGCACTACCAGGATAACTCTCCATGTGGACACTCTCATTCCCGAATAAGAGTGGCTTTTTTCAGTTTACCTTAAACCATTTCCAAAGCAACATAAACTAAACTGGAAAAAGGCACTTTTATCCCAGAATAAGAGTATCCACACAAGGAGTTATACTGATATAACTAAAGTGGTTTAAATTCATACCCTATCATATACCGGTATAACTTTGCTGTGTAGGCACGCCCTAGCCAGACAAAGGTTGGGAGGGGAAACTGAAGCACAGAGAAGCAAAGTGATTTGCCCATGGACATCCAGCAGATGAGCCCCAAGGCGCGTTTACACAGCAGGTCTAATACTGGTTCTGACATGTTTAAACCTCATGCTCCCAAATCCTTGGCACATAAAGCCTTCGGAAACGTGCCTGTATATCTTCAGCCCCTTTGGAGGAGGCTTAGGTACAAGCCTGTGTCCTGTAGAACCCCACTGCACTATCCACTGGTCCATGCTACCCCTCTAGCATGCCCTAAATGTGACAGTACTTGGGCTCCTCCTGATTTCCAGGGGGAGGAGCAAGGAGTGGTTGAGCCTAGCACGCCACCCTGTGCTTTTGTGTTTGATTGACTATTTTAAAAAAAGTTATGGAGGCCGAATGAAGGGAAGGTTACTTTGTGGCACCAAGGAATCTAGGAATTCAAAGTAGGAGGGGCTTGGCATGGCTCATTTCCATAGGATTTCCCAGCAGGCTTGGTTGGCTCAGAACTGTTTCACAGCAGCCTAAGCCCTGGAAACGAACTGAAAGGTTTGGGCTTCGCTTGTGGCTGCACTGAGCTTGGTTTTGTTTTGGGTTTTTTTTTTTTTTTTTGCATTAAATGACTTTACGTTCTATTTTCCTAGGAAGGCTTTTGAGCAAACATTGCTCAGCAATGGGATAGCAATAACTTTTCGGTGGGAGGGGGTGACGCTGCAGTGGTCTCTCCAGCTACTGACAAACAAAGTGGCCATTATTTGTCTTTCTGAGACTTTTTTCTTGGGGGCCCCTTTAAGGTTTATTGCTTAACTATAAACACCATTATGTCACCATGAGCCAATCAGATGGCAGGGTAAGAGTGGGCTTTGCTGCAGGTCCTGGTAGCTTCAGCCTGCTGAATTCCTGCCTAAAGGCATTAAAAATGAATTGGTCCCAGGCTAGAGTAAGAAGAAACACTGATTTGTAACACTGGATTAAAGGGGGGTGGATCTTTCTTTATACTGTTTGGGGTGAAAGGACGGTGTGGCACTGGGATCAAGATTCATTTTAATTAGGGACTGTCATCTAATGGGGTGGCTGGGAGCTGGGATGCCTCAAATCTATTTTCTTGTCCTTGGAGAACATGTTACCAAGTGGTTAGAGCCGGGATTGATAAGTCAGGACTCCTCAGTTCTGTTCCTGGCTCTGGAAAGGAATTTGGTATAGTGGTTAGGAGATGGGGGAGACAGGTCTCCTTGGGTTCCAGTCCCAGCTTGAAGAGGCATTGTAATCTGGTTGTCAGAGCAGACAACTGGGAGTCGGAAAACCTGGACTCTGGCACACCTTGGGCAAATCACTTTGTTTCGTTGTCCTTAGTTAATATGGAAATGGCAGAATTCTGGCTGGCATCGATGGGGCACTGTGGTGAAGGAGTTCACAACACTGCAGTTGGTTGGTTTCAGCTAGGGCCTTCTGTGAGTAAGTCTGCCCGACCTGGAGCTGCTATCAAAAAGCTCACACTGTTGGGTAGAAGCCAGCTTTTGTGGAGCAGAGCTGTGCAAGGGAGCACAGCCACCAGCAGGAGATTGCTGGTGTACCTTGAACATGGCGCCGAGTAGCAGAAACAGAAGCCAAGTCCCGGGGAAGAACCCACCGGGGTTGGGGGAGGTCCAGGAGCATGGCTGGACGTGGGGGAAACGGGGAGAAGGTTACTCATGGAAATTAATAGCATAAAATGCAGCCAGACCTTGGGACAGGAAACATGCAGTGATTTCTGCAGACTCTGTCCTGTTCTGGCCCTACACATCTGAAAAACACTAGAGGTTCAAAAAGCTCACCATTAATGTTTAAGGAGCTTGGTTTGAAGTACGTGCAGCAGTGAGGCCTGGCGGAATGAAGCTGGGCACAATATGTATCTGATTTATAATTAATAAAGGAGATTTATTTCCCCTGTGTCTCTCTCCCTTGCTCTGATTTTGATCTCCAAGTTTAAAGAGGCAGACTGTGTGTTGTTGGTTTTTTAATGCACTCTTTGTCCATTAATACTGCACGGCTAGCCTTGCATAGCTGGGCACACCCTTCCGTCTTTACCCTTTTACCCTGCGTATTCAATCTGCTTCAATTATTGGTCAGGCTTTCTCAGTGCTGCAGTTGCTTGATTTCGTTAGTGCTGAAAGCAGAGAGGCATAGCAGTGGGTAGATTAGATACAGCCCAGAGCATCTGGGGAGGGGTGGGACAGGGTGGGTTTATTCTCAGGGTCTTAAGCACAAACAACTGGTCATCTGGTTTCCTCTGCCCAACTCAAGACAAGAAGGGAAAGCAACTTGCATCATGAAGAGGCAGCCACGATGGTCCATTCACTTCCTCTTGCAGCAGGAAAGGCAACATGCCCTCAGCCCTCCCTACTAGTATTATTTGCCCTATTTCACATATGGGGAAGCTGAGGCACATAAAGGGGAAGTGACTTACTCAAGGCCATGCAGTGGTAGAGTCAGGATCAGAACCCCAGGTGTTCCTGGTTCCTAATACTATGCACAGGCCACTAGACCATGCTGTAGTTCTCACTGCAAATTGGATACTGGATGCCACAAGGTAAGAATTTCAAGGGCACAATCTTGCACTCGTTAAGTGGGGAGAGGAAGAATGGAATGCATAGGATCCAGTTTCTTCTAACTCGCCCAACACTCTAGTGGGTGAAGGGAGAATGGATTAGTATGTACTAGATTTAGTTACAATGGTGCAGCATGATCGAGATCAGAGTGGATAAAAGCACAGGGTGGTGTAAACTATATATGCCACATTGGACAGTGTTTTATTCCCTGGTAGCTAGATTTTAACGGGCAGGCTTGGGGATGGGCAGAGCAGGGAGAGATGTTTTCTTAACAGACTCACTGTTTCTCTCACTCTATGTTCTGTGTTCACATTTGATCATGGCAGGCTTGCTTCTCAGTCATGCCAATTTTAGTGGAATAAAGATTAAATATTAATAAATAAAGCAAAAATCCAAGCATTTTGGATGGGTTATAAACCCTCCTGCGACCTCCAGCCAATGGAGATTACAGTTAGGAAGAGGCTTCCCTATGGACGGGTTATTTCAGAGCTGTGACAACAGGGATTCTCGCATCTTCTTTTGAAACAGCCGGTCAAAGACAAGATTCTTGCCTAGATGAACCTCTGGTGTGATCCAGTCTGGCAATTCCTGTGTTCCTGTGGGTTACTTCTGATTTACACCATCATAAGTGAGATCAGAGTCATACTCGTTACGTGCAATGAGAGGAAGGTGACTCTGTGGTTAGATTACAGGAGCAGGGGTCAAGAGATCTGGGCTTTACTTCTGGTTCTGGGAGGGGAGGGTGTGTGGTCTAGTGGGTAGCGACAGGCTGGGAGATAGGCCTCTTGGATTCTAGTCCCTGCTCTGGGAGGCTGTGCAGTCTAGTGGTTAGAGCAGAAAACTGGGAGTCAAGACTCCCAGGTTGTACTCTTGGTTTTGGGAGGGAGTGTGATCTAATGTTTAGAGTACAGGCTGGGAGACAGGACTCTAGGGTTCTATTCCCAGCTCTGCCATCTATTTCCCATGTGATGCTGGACAAGCCACCTCAGTTTCCCTTCTGTAAAATGAAAATAATAATATTGACCTGCTTCCCGGGGGGGCTGTGTAGCTTAATCCATGAATGTTTGTAAAGTGCCTTGAGATGCTTATTTGGGAGATGTGAGAGAAGGGAACAGTCCTATTACTTTTATACCTGCAGTTGCCTTGGCCAGCATTTATTACCAGAGAAGTGAAAGCATTCTTTCATGGTAGCTCCACCTCGGGAGGCTGTGAAGATAGGGCCTGATTCAAAGCCCACTGAAGTCAATGAAAGTCTTTCCACTGACTCCTATGGGCTCTGGATCAGGTCCATGCTGTGGGTGAGAGTGCGATGGCTGGGGCAGCGGGTGTTCATGTTGCAGATTGCTAGTTCCACCCCTAGGGTGCTCAGCTTAATGGCTCCATTGATCAAGATGTCCGTTCTCTTTTCTCCCCCCCCCCCCCCCCGAGCTGTTCCTTCTGCTTGTTGTGGCCCAGCACAACATGGCCAGAGTAGACAAGACGTCATTGAGATGCTCCAGTTGGCCTGATAGAACAGAGCCGAGCAGGAGGAAACATCAGATAAAATAAAGATGATATCTTGTGAAATGCAAGGATGCGGTCTAAAAATAATCAAACTCCCCCCCGCTCCTGGCTCTGCAAAGGAACCACAGCTGCAGTGCAGATCCAGCCACAGCCCCGCCAGAGGAATGAGGGCGTTGGGGAAGTTGCCCTGTCTCTTAGTCTGAGCTGTCTGCGGGAAGGGCTCTCTCTGCAGAAGGGTAATAATCCCTGCGGTAATACGTTAGCATTCATGAAGAAGAATCAAAGCTGCATCTAGGGAGCCACGGGCAGAGCCTGGGCATGTCTGATGCACTCAGCCCTTGCTGCTGATAGATTCACAGGAGCGTGTACACAGCCAGTGAAAGCTTCCAGGACAAAGATACGAGACAGTAATGGCTCTGACAGTCCCCATTACAAGCAGGAGCTGCCGAGGTCAAGCTCAGGAAAAAACATTGTCATTCCAATAACCTCTGTTCTCTCCTTCCCCTTGTTTCACCCATTTCTCATTTCCCCACGGTGCATTTAGTGCCCATCCCCCAGACTCCCAGAGGGCAAATCAGCTGATGCTTTTAGTTCTTAAGCTAGACAGCCCTTGACTTCCTCTGTTTCTGTCTCCCCTCATCCCTTCCTTGAATGCTCTGTCGCTGTAGCAATGTCTCTGTCCCTAAACTGCTTGCAACTGTGAGAACTATAATTGCTCTTGAGTCACAAAAGTTTCCAAAAAGCAGATGGAAAGAAGGCTGAGAAGAGAGAAATGAAGTGTGAAAATAGGATGATGAATGGAAAACAGAAGCTATTTGTTCAGAATGCAGACACAAATCATACACAGTGACATGGACCTATGCCCAAACACAAGCACACAGACATACAATAACACAGTCACTGAGACAAGAGGTCTCACACCACACACACTAAGACACTCACAAACACAAAACAACATAGATACAAAACACAGAAACACAAGGACACAACAATGTAGATGCACACACCAAGGTCTGCACATAGATATCACTGCAGATCTGTACACTGAGATGCTCCAACAAAATAACAGTGATGTACAAATGAAGACACAACCACACAATAACAGCAACACACAAACTGACACACTCACAATAATACAGAGGCATAAACTGAGATAAACACACATGCTTATAATCAGGGTAATACATCCAATAACAGGGACATGAAAGTTGAGAGAATCTTACAACACACACACCTGCATGCACACAGTATCAGGGATACACAAACTGAGAAACTCTCACGATAACAGATATACAAACTGAGACAAACAAGCCACAGTAACAAGGATATGTAACTTGAGATGTTCTCACCATAGCGCACACACTTACTCCTAGATAGCTTCACAAATATAGTAACAAATCTCACACAATAACACAGATACATGCTGAGTCACATACACACAAGCAGACTCTTCCTGTTTGTCCTATAGAGGGGTCCATAAATCCAAGGAACCTGGCTGTGGTCTGTTTGTTTTTTGGCTAAGCAGTTTGGATCCAGTCCCTCACTAGACTCCCTAGGGACCTGTGCAGTGGCTACCCTGCGAATCTCAGACATCCTAGTCCTCCAAACTCGAAGGAACTGTACTCTCTATTCATCACTTCTTTCCTCCCCACGGAGTCCATCAGACACACAAAAGGCTCGGTCTCTTCTGTATTAGGCCATTAAAAACAATCTTTATGTGCTTAATTGGAGGATATAAACCTTATTGACCTTTGGAAGTCAAATCCTACTGAGGAAAATAGAAAGGAGCATAAACACTGGCAAGTGAAGTGTAAAAGTATAATTAGGCAGGCCAAAAACAAATTTGAAGCGTAACTAGCAAAAGACTAGAAAACTAACAGCAAAAAATGTTGTAAGTACCACAGTAGCAGGACGCCTGCTGAACAGCCAGTCGAACCACTGGATGATCAAGGTGTTAAAGGAGCACTCAAGGAAGACAAGGCTGTTGCAGAGAAGCTAAATGAATTATCTGCATCAGTCTTCATTGCAGAGATTGTGAGGGAGATTCCCACACCTCAACCATTCTTTTTAGGTGACAAATATGAGGAACTGTCCCCGATTGAGGTGTCAGTAGAGGAGGTTTTAGAACAAATTGATAAATTAAATAGTAATAAGTCACCTGGACCAGGTGGTATTCACTCAACAGTTCTGAAGGAACTCAAATATGAAATTGCAGAACTACTAACTGTGGTATGTACTCTATCACTTCCGTACCAGATGACTGGAGAATAGCTAATGTGATGCCAATTTTTAAAAAAGGCTCCAAAGGTGATCCTGGCAATTACAGGCTGGTGAGCCTAACTTCAGTACCAGACAATTGCTTGAAACTATTGTAAAGAACAGAATTGTCAGACACATAGATAAACACAACATATGGGGAACAGTCAACACAGCTTTTGTAAATAAAAATCATGTCTCACCAATCTACTCGAATTCTTTGAGGGGGTCAACAAACATGTGGACAAAGGTGATCCAGTGGCTATAATGTACTTCAACTTTCAGGGGTCACCCAGTGAAATTAACAGGCAGCAGGTTTAAAACAAACAAAAGGAAGTACTTCTTCACACAACACAGTCAACCTGTGGAACTCATTGCCAGGGGATGTTGTGAAGACCAAAACTTAACTGGATAAAAAAAAGAATTAGATACATTCATGGAGGATAGGTTCATCAATGGCTATTGGCCAAAATGGTTGGGATGCAGCCCCATCCTCTGGGTGTCCCTGGGCCTCTGAATGCCAGGTGCTGGGACTGGACAACAGAGGACTGATCACTTGATGATTGCCTTGTTCTGTTCATTCCCTTGCAAGCATCTGGCACCGGCCACCGTTGGAAGAGAGGATACTGAGCTAGATGGACTATTTGTCTGACCCAGTATGGCCATTCTGATGTTCTTACAACATGGGCCTGGCAGGGATTAAGGAAACAGAGAGTGAACAAGGAACTAGAATTAATCGTCCTGTGTATGGAGCAACTGAATGCAGCATAGGTGCATTGTACATTTAGCTCTACTCAATAATAGCAAGAGCAGTTTGTACAGTGAGGGCCAAATTCTGCTCTTTGTTACACCTGTGGGATGACACTGACTACCATGGTGTAACTGAAAGAAGAATCAAGCCCAATGGGTCCAATTGTCAAATGTGAGCACATAATTCAGGACACCCAGTTCCACTCATGAGTGCTGATACTAGGCACCCAAGTACCCACATTACGTGCCCAGTAATTAAGCACAGACAATGCATTTGGCACTCCACAGAACATACAAGAAGACATAGGCCTAGGCCCCTAGAAGCTTAGCACAGACACAGATAATAAATATAATCCCCTGTATGACAGTTCAGACACAGAGTGGAGCAGATCAACATGGAAATACTTCTGGGTGCCTTTCCTGATTGCCACTGACTGGCTGTGTCTCTCTCTATGTTTCAGTTTTTCTACCTGTAAAACTAGAGTGGAGAAAATGGGAGATCTGAGATATCAGCGGGAACTGAGTTATAAAGGAAACTGTTGCAGTTGGGGATCAGAGCAGTGAGAGGGGAGCATTTTGGATGGGTTGAAGGGGGAAGTTTGCAGTAGATAACTACGACATGGCAGCAGTCCAGGGCAGCTGCCAGGGATGATGCAGGAGGGTCTGATTTTAGAGTTACTGAAACAGGACAATAGGGCAGCATTCTGGGATGTGAAGGGACAAGAAGAGCTGGGGGATGCAAGCCTACACGACAAGACAAATGTCAGCATTGTCTTTCTACATCCAGCTATACCCACTCCCTTACGTGGAACCCAGACATGACTTCCTCCATTTCCATATCCTTTCTCACTATATCAGTGCTGGCTGGAATAGGGACCTGTATATAATTGGGGCACCGAGCCGGATGCCTTCCTTAAGCTCCTTACTTTCTTTCTAATTTACCGTCAGAGCTGAATAAATTAATGGGGATGGCTATCAGCATGATAGGCAAATACCAGCAGGGCCCTGGGCCCCCCTGCAGATTAATCTGCCTGTCTCGCAATAACCTGTCTCCCAAATCACCACCTCTTAATTCAGATGGCGCTCTGAAAAAACCTGCCATAATGCAGTGCCGTTGCCCCTCCCGTCACTGCCAGGAAGAAGATCACAGGGATGGGGGAGTAAATCATCATGGAGGTATTAAAAGGAAACACAGACAGTACACTGAGCTTCAAAGCGTCGGTGGCTGGGGAATTGATTGCATCTTTGCATTTGCAAACCAGAGAAGAAGGGGTGGGGGAGTTTGATTTTAAAATGGCGGCTTGTCCAACCAAAATGTAGTTTGTTGTTTAGGTTTTTAAAATCAGTATCAAGTGGATTTTAGATTGTCTTTAATCCTGGTTTAAATTACTGCACAGGTGGTGTCATTCCCAATCACCTTATTCATTCAGGAGACACAATCGGGAGGGAGGGAGAGACTGGGTCCTGACAAGGAGGTTTCGTCTTGCCTCCAGCTTATTTGGAGGAGAGGCTGTGCAATGTATTGTCATTCCTGGAGAGAAGGCGTTATGTTGTTTCCTGCAATTAGTTCCCCCCAGTCTTCGATCTAGTATCATGAGACCAAGATTCAGAGCCTGTGATTGCAGGGATGGGGAGTAGGAATCTTAGGGAGGGTAGCTTGCCTGTCCCCCTCATGCATGCATACATGTAGTGCCCATTGTGCTAGGTGCCACACGAACGTAACTAAAAGACGTCTCTGAGCTGAAGAGCTTACAATCTAAAGCCTTGTCTTCACTAGGGAAAAGACGTGTTCTAGGCTCCCATGGAGTCTTCCCCTTGACCTCGTGTGAGAACTGCAAACTACTTTGTCTTCCCTTGGATTTTACCTCGATAGTTACTGCGTTAGCTAACACGTGGTCAGAAAACACCGTTTTCCCTAATAAAAACACACGGTAAGACAGGAGACAGCAGATGGAGACAACAAAAAGGCAGGGGGATCCCAACATAACAACGAGACGCTGATAAGCTATGTAGTAAGCGACAGTTATGGCTCCACATGCATATCCCCCATTCCCACATATTCACACACATACACAGACCCATCTGCAACAATAACAAAGACCTAAGCATAGGTTATCTGAATATGATGCTGGCTTTTCTTCCCTTGGCATTAATTTGCCAGTGCCAGGCCGAGGCACTTCTTTGTATTTCAACAAGCACCTTCTATCCAAAGATCTCACAGCACATTATAAACGTTCTTTAATTAAGTTTCCCTGTGAGGCAAGCAAGCAAAATATTAACATCCACATTTTGAAGACACAGAAACAGAGGTTTGCCTCAAGATCACACAACAAGTCAGCAGCAGGGTCAGGAACAGAACTCAAGAGTCCTGATTGCCGGGACTCCCTTGCTGTAACCACTAGACCACATACCCTACCAGAGTATATGGAACAGTAGTGTTTAAGGCCAGCGGGGTCCATTAGCTCATCTAATTAGCTCATCACAGAATTTCATCCAGTTACTTCTCTATTAAACCCAGTAACTTGTGTTTGGCTAAAACATATCTTCCGGGAAGGCATCGAGTCTTGATCTGAAGACTTCAAGAGCTGGAGAATCCGCCACTACCCTGGTACTTTGTTTCAATGGTTAATCCCCTTCCTTGTTACAAATGTGCACCTTATTTCTAAGAAAGGGAGTACTTGTGGCATCTCAGAGACTAACAAATTTATTTGAGCATAAGCAGGTTATATCTACACTAGCACTTTTGTCGGTAAAACTTTTGTCTCTCAGGGGTGTGAAAAAACACTCTCCCGCTGACATAGCTATTGCCGCTATGTCTGTAGTGTAGACATAGCCTAATATGAATTTGGCTGACTTTACATTCCAGCTATAAAGTGTTCAAACTCCCAGCTCCCTGCACTACCCGCTTCCTCTCAAATCTGGGTTTATAATACAGGTCCCTGGTTGTCTATCTCATCCCTTTTAACCACTAGACAGCAATGCCTATGAAACTATAAAAGAAGGATTATTTTTGTAACGGGGATGTATCTTTTTTTTTGGTTGGTTAGGGAGACAAATCCTTTTGTCAGTTACACTTTGCACAACCCTACTGGCTTCCATTGAACTACATGGGTCTGAAAGGAGAATCTGGCCCAATGCCATATGAAACTTTTATGACATTTTTAAAAAATCATTGAAAACTGTTAGTATTATCAGTTTCAATTGTCCCCTGAATTGCTGAGATCCAAAACTCAATGATATATTAGTGTGTAGTGTAGTAGGAGAAACAGACTGAAACTGACAAGAAAGTGAAACCAACTAGCCTATTAGCACCATCTCCAGCTGAGTGAAGTGCAAACAAATAAACAAACTGCCAAAAGGGAGAAAAGTAAATTTAAATGTTCTTTAAAATCCTTTGAGTAATCTCAGGTGTTAAAAGAAACTGGGGCTCTCAGTTACACTAGTGTAAATTCAGGGTAATGTTGCAGGATTTACATTGTTGTCACCATGGGCAGAACTGAGCACATGAGTTTTATTTTGACATTGTTCCTTCTCTGCAGACCTCATCTGCCTGGGGGCCAAATTATTTCTGGCCCCATAGGCTCAGGGATTTCTTTTCTCTCTTTTGTCAGCTGAGGGAGGGTGGATCAGAAAGGATGCACTCCCTTAATTATCTAAGCCCCTCATGAATTTAATATGATGCTTGAATTGGCACTCCCATGCCGTCTCACACAATGCATGCGAAGAACCTACTGACAATATCTACTATGCGGGAATAATGTGAGTCTCACTGTATAATCCCTCCTCTGTAAGAAAATCTCCCAAGGTTATTCCATCTATTGAGACTGCACTCCCTTGGCTCAAGAAGAGAGAGAGGTGTGTGTGTGTGTGTGTGTGTGTGTGTGTGTGTGTGTGTGTGTGTGTGTGTGTGTGTGTGTGTGTGTGTGTGTGTGTGTGTTACGGGTCAGGGGTGGGGAAGGAAATCCTATGGAAGAGCATTTAAAAATGAGCAACATGAAAAGCTTGCTGGATGTTTAAATGCAGTGTCTCACTGCAGCAGGCAAGCTGTGTCTAGACAAACTCCTTCAAATCTTCCAGGCACTTATCCCTTCTCATTCATTTCTGATGGACTGTCGAGTGTGAAGTGAACACAGCTGTCTACTGAGGAATGGAGCCCTTGCACGAAAGGCCACGGGCATCCCTTTTATCTTCCTTTTGATTTTTCTTTGACATTCCTTTGTTTCCCTTCTGGACCTCTCCTGCCTTCCATCTCCATAATCTCCTTTATAGAAAGACATATACAGGTATATAAGGAACTCTCACTGGAGCATTAGGACTTGAATACATACATAGAATGTGCTTAAATGAATAAATAGTTAAGCAACTCTTGTCCACAACACTCTCAACAGAAGACATCTATCCCCCTTACAGCCTGGTGGGATATTCATTGCAGCGTATGGAACAGGAGTGCTGTCTCTGTGATCACAGCAATTTGAGACCCAGCCACTCCCAGCAGCAGGTAATATTTGAATGATGGTTGTAAGGGGTGCTCCTGGCTACTGCAATTCCAGCTTCTCCTAGCAGAAGGCACTAAAGTGGACAGTGCAGCCGGATGCTGGCTGTGGGGAGTTGGCACCTAGATGCTACAGAGATGAGCACAGCACAAGAACTTAAATAAAACTCACAGCTACTCCATTCCCAGGAGACGGTGCTGTAGAGAATAATGTCAGAGAGCCAGCTGTAGGGGGGGTCCCTGCTACTCCCCTTCCATCTTCTCCCAGCAAGAAGTACTGTAGGGAATGGTGCAGGAATGCTGGCCATGGGAGGAGCTCACAGCTAGTCCAGAGGCCATGGCCCTTTCAGCTAGAATCCCTCTGGCAATGATATAAAGCTGCTCCTTTGGCTCTGAGCGTATGTCTACACTGCAATTCAAAACCCACGGCTGGCCTGTGCCAAGTGACTCGGGTTCATGGGGCTCGGGCTGCAAGGCTGTTTAAATGCAGTGTAAACTTCCAGGTTCTGGCTCCAGCCCAGGCTCTAGAACCCTGCAAGGTAGGAGGATCCCAGAGCTTGGGCTGCAGCCCAAGCCCGGAAGTTTACATGGCAATTAAACAGCCCTGCAGCCTGAGTCAGCGCAAGTCAGCTGGCACAAGCCAGCCGCGGGTGGCTAATTGCAGTGCAGACATACCCTAAAGCCAGGTCTCTACTGCAGACTTACATCACTCCGGGGTGTGTCAAATCCACAGCTCTGCGTGACGCAGTTATACCAACTGAGCCCCTGGTGTGGACAGTGCTGCGTCGATGGGAAAGCTGCTCCCGCTGACACAGCTACTGCCTCTCACGGGGTGGATTAACTCCACAGACGGGAGATGCTCTCCCGCCTGCCTAGTAGCATCTTCACCGAAGTGCTACAGCTTTTGAAGTGTCGACCTGCCTAAGGGACCTCCCAGTTCCTCCAGAGCCTACGTTTCTGAGATGGAAGTACTGTGACTGACAAAAGAGCACTAACATTTCACCAAATGGAATGAATAGGCAGCAGTCCTTTTCTTTAAACAAAAGGAAGTATTTCTTCACACAACGCACAGTCAACCTGTGGAACTCCTTGCCAGGGGATGTTGTGAAGGCCAGGACTATAACAGGGTTCAACAAAGAACTAGGTAAGTTCATGGAGAATAGGTCCATCAATGGCTATCAGCCAGGATGGGCAGGGATAGTGTCCCTAGCCTCTGTTTGCCAGAAGCTGGGAATGGGCGAAGGGGATGGATCACTTGATGATTCCCTGTTCTGTTCATTCCCTCTGTGGCACCTGGCATTGGCCACTGTCGGAAGACAGGATACTGGGCTATATGGGTCTTTGGTCTGACCCAGTGTGGCCATTCTTATGTAGCTACTCCTCCCCATGCCTGTCTGAGGACATTGCTCTCAAACTGCACCTTGACAGATACTTTATATACTTTGTGTGTCCATTGTTCCTTTCCTATGAGGATCTCAAAGCCCTTTACAAAAATGAATGAATGAACATGCACTGACCCACCTCCAGAGGTAGATCAGTATTACCACCCCCATTTTATAGAATGGGGGAACTGTGGGACAGAGAGGTGAAGGGACTTGTCCACAGGTAGGCAATGGTAGAGCCAGGTACAGAATCTACAAGAACTCCCTTTGCTCTAATCACTGGACCAGACTCCTCCCTAAGCCAACATTCCTGGAAAGATAAGGGTACTCGATAGGATACTGTGGAGAAAGAGTGGGGCGGGGGAATGCCAGCAGGGACTGGAATGCTTATTACATAGATATTGTTGCTTCTTTATTGCAGTGATACTTTTTCTTTGCCTTCTAAAAGAGACATGATGCAAATTCATTTGGACACACAGAGGCTGCTGTTTCACTTTGGGCCGATACCATCTCATCCCTGCAGCCCTCAGGAAGGTAAGAAGGTTACTTCCACTGTCCTTCCCAAACAGGTTAGAAATCCAGGTAGCTCATATGCTGCCTTGACAGGGGCTGGGATCACTGTGAGCTGACAGTCTCTGCTGAGGTGAGGCCCTGCATTGCTCCCTGTCCTGCCTCCCTTAATCTCTGTCTGACTCAGAAGCAGTATTGAGCAGTTTCTGAGCCAGCTACATTTATCTGTCATGGAAGACAGGATGGATGTGACTCAAGCTTTTTAGTCTGATGATGGGTCAGTAAATGGAGGAGAATCTGGAAAGACACTCATCCCTTTCCCCCCAAAATTAGCCAGGGAAACATATATTTGCAGAGATTTGTTTCTCTTCAACCCCAAGCCCAGCCATCATCACTTGGCATCAGTTGTGATTACTGGGAAGTTCAGAGCAGCAGCAGTGGCGTGGATGAAGGATGGGCCAGGGAGCAACAGATCAATTGATCAGAGCTAAGTGCTACCCCTAAATCTATGGAGACAGCAATTTCTGGCCAATCCAGGGTCCAATGAATCCCTGCCAGTAACACACCCCCATAACCACGCCCTGCTCCCTCCCTCACCCCCCATACACCCTTTCCTGTATGACCGGGGCCTGGTATCTGCAGTCAGTCAAATCCATCATGAGCTTGCTGCTGGCCCCTAAATATTTCTAGACATGAGAGGAAAGGTTTGTCAGCACGAGGGAGTTGCAAGAGCAAGATAATTCCAGTGGGATCGAAAAGAGGTGTTGCTGTGGAGGGAATAGCCATCTCTTGGCTCCTCTCTTCTAAGCTACACTCCACCCGGAACCATAAAGCTCCATATAGATGGAGGATGGTGGGGAGAGTATCTATCTATCTATCTAGCTGTCATTTGTATATAAACCCTTTTGTGGATTTATCATCTATCACTTGTAAAGCCTATCAACATAGGGTGAAATACTGACCCTACTGAAGTCAATGACAAAACTCCCATTGACTTTGATGGGGCCAGGCTTTCATCAATGGCATTTTGTGAATGATGCTCATACTCCCTTTCCTGTGGGATTCTGGGGAGGACACAGTGGGGCCTGAGTTTGCACTAGATCCAGGGGCCACAGCAGCCCATAATCCGCCCCTGCATGAGGCAACAGAGTGGTCTGAAAAGAAACCCCTAGAACAGCACTGGAATGGAAGGGCTTATCCCACACTATGCGCGTACACACCACGTTTGACTAATGTAAGGGAAGCTGAAGGCTGTCTCAGTGTTGCTGGGTAATACTTGGAGGGTTTTATGTAAAGAGATTGCAAGAGGCAGGCAAGGGCTGCATTAAATATGTGACATACTGGATCTGGCTGAAATTTATGGAACTGGTTGCACAGAACCTGTCACGTGGCTTGAGGGGGAGGGGGAAGAAGATGTTTGTGCCGGCAAAAAAAAGAGAAAGTGACTTTTTAACATCTTTGCATATTGTTAATATAAACCCATGGTTTTCTCTGACATATTGTAACCAAGACATCTCCACAGTAAGAAGGAATGGAAAGAGCAGAGCTAGAATTTTAAAAGAAATCAGAGTGTGCAACAAAATTCAAAAGAAAAAGAAGAGCTGCTGGATTTATTCTAAATGGCCAGAGTCCATTTAATCCAACTCACTTCAAGGAAGATACCCAGGTGGAAGTGAGGGCAGAATGTGACCTGTTTGCACTTTACAAGGGTATTTGCAGGGCCAGATCCTCAACTGGTGCAAATCAGCATAGCTCCTCTGTTGACTTCAATGGAGTTCATTTGTTTTATGAGAGCTGAGGACCAGGCCCAGTGTTTTAGGTTTTGTGTAAAGATTCTGACTCCCCATCTACGAGTAAGATGCAGGGAACACTGTTCCTACTGGGGCCATACTCCTGGTGCTTGCACTCCATGAATGCAAGTGTCCATTCCATGGCATCTTAGCATGCACTGCAGTGCTAGACACTCCCAAGTCGGGGGGATTGCAGGGTACGGCCTAGCCCCTTTCTGCACTGCATGGCAGTCAAAGGGGATGCATATTTTAAGGCTGTTCTCCAGCGAATGATCCCTGGAGCTGCTCCTCTAGTGCCCCTTCTGGAGGTATGGTGCCTGCCTCTGTCCTCCAGACAGACTGCCTCTGGCATCAGCTACGGTATGGTGCCTTTCTATACCATCCCACCCGCCAACTTGGCTACAGCTCCTAAAGAACGTGGTCCGAAAAGCACGCACAGGTATTTGGTGCAGCACTGCTCTAGTTCAGTGGTTCCCAAACTTTAAGAACCTGTGAACACCTTTCACTAAAATGTCACGTTTCGCGAACCCCCTCCTAAAAATGAATATTTCCAGGGACTTTCTCCTTTATCTGAGTATAAATTATAAAAGCAGTGATCTTGGAAATATAAAATTTGTTTTTATGACATGCTGATTATGCACTATTTATTATTAATTATTATTTATCATTACAGTATTTTAATTACATTATGAAAACAGCAACACTCTTCCAAGATCTCACTTTCGTAGCTTGTATCACCTTGAATAAGGCTCCTGTGTTTCATCAAGGAGTATCAGCTGTGAAACACCACAAAGGTATTCAAGAAGCCAACTCACAGAGTTCCCCCTACACAAGCATTCAGGTCTTGAGCAGTCCAGGCAAACAATGCATGTTACAACAAAGCTTAAACTTGTTCTTCATAATAATGTTAAAAAAAATATTAGCTGCCTATTTAATTTTAAAAACAGCAAAAAATATCCACCTCCTTTCTTATAAGGAGTCTTGAAGTTTAAATCTCCTCAGTGTGATAGGATTCAGAGTAGCAACCGTGTTAGTCTGTATTTGCAAAAAGAACAGGAGGACTTGTGGCACCTTAGAGACTAACAAATTTATTTGAGCATAAGCTTTCGTGAGCTACAGCTCACTTCATCAGTTTTTCCACTGAATGCATCCGATGAAGTGAGCTGTAGCTCACGAAAGCTTATGCTCAAATAAATTTGTTAGTCTCTAAGGTGCCACAAGTCCTCCTTTTCTTTCAGTGTGATAGATATGCTTTGTTTGATCTGCTTAGCTCTTGGAAGTCCAGGGGCTCTGTGCTGCTGGCCCCGTGCTGCCCGGGGTCCCTAGCGACAGCTCTGTCTGTCATTAGGGAATTTTTTCACAAGAACCCCCTGTATCATTTCGTGAACCCCCAGGGGTTCACGAACCCCAGTTTGGGAACCACTGCTCTAGTTCCACCAGCAGCTGGAGCAACATTAACTCCTGTGCAGATTTCCCCTGTGAAATTTCTATGCTCTGGGAGCATGCCATGTCAAGTAGTTGCTACCCATCCCCCTCGTGACACATTCCCTCCTGACCCACAGTACCCCAACTCTGCTGTATGTCTGGGAAGGGGCTTCCAGAGGCTGAGAGAAGCATATTGCATAACTGCAGTCTCTGTCTAATGTAATCTATTCTATCTGACCTATGTTTTTATACCCTGCTCATCACAGTGGTATCTGAATTCATCCCTAGCCAATTCCACTGGCTTTTTTGCTCTTGTGTAGGTAAGAACAGCATGGGGCCTTCAGTTGTAAAGCATACTGGAATTTTTCAAGATGAAAGGGTCTCCATATATATTTAATATTACATAAAACGTTTTTTAAAACTCTCAACCCTGCACACCTACTGGCTGCACAGAGTAATTTCTAGTCCTTTTAAATTCTCTTAATCGGGAACATTTTTCTGAATGGATACAAAAATATAGCAAGAGACAGATTCCGCCTGAGAGGTTCATCATTCTGATCTGCTGCTGCTACCAAGGGATGGGATGGCTGGGCTGCACTGCCACCTGCTGGTACTGATAAAGTAATGCACAAACAGATTATTTTAGGGTCATGCCTTGCCTGATGTTGTTGAAAGAACAGGAGGACTTGTGGCACCTTAGCGACTAACACGTTTATTTGAGCATAAGCTTTCGTGAGCTACAGCTCACTTCATCAGATGCATGCTGTAAGTGGCCCTCGGCTCTCAATGACTTCAGCAGGAGCTGAGTGACTTCAGGAGTGTGCAGGATTGGATTCTTAAACAGCATACATTTCTACTCTGCAAATACGTTGAGCAAGGGAAGTAGGATAATACTCCTCTAGTCTGGCATCTTTCATCTGTGGATCTCAAAGAGTGTAACAGATGTCCGTTAAATTAATCTCATACTGAAACTCTTCTATGAGCTAGGTATGGATAATAACAGCTGTTTCACAGATGGGTAAAGTGAGGCACAGATATGTGGGTTAACAGATCAAGGTAAAGATTATGGGGATGCCTATACCCTATGCCCACAAGTGTTTACTTTGACCTTGTGTTAAAACTGCACATTGCCTTGTCTTCACTAGGATTTTATCTCATGTTAGTTACCATGTGCTAGTTTACAATAATTAAGAACACACTTTTTCCCTAGTGAAGATGCCCCCTATAGCTATGGGGAAGACTAGGGTTTTGCTTGACCAGCTAGCACTTGTTCAAACTACAACTTGCCGTGTGTTCACTAGGATTTTAACATGTGTAAGGTGTCATGTTAAAGAATATCATTTCTTAGTGAAGCCAAGACCTTTAATGTGAGTTGTTACAGTTGTTTTATCTAGTTCTGTCTAATTTCCTCTTTTAAAACTCTAATCTTGTCTTGACTAATGTTTTGGGCCTTGGTTAGGAGTATGTCTACATGGGGAAATTGACTTGCATAGCTATCGTGGAATAATTATGCCACTATCACTATGCCAGCATAACTCCATATTGCTATAGTCAGTGGTATAATTATTCTGCTGTAGCTACGCTGGTCAGTTTCCCCATACAGATTGATGATTCAGCCCTTAGACTAGGAAAAAAGGTACTTTTTTCAACTGAGCTGGCTCAGCTGAGATTGAGAGTTTAGTTTCATTCAACTGAATACCCCACACAACACCAACGTACACAGTTTAACACATGTAACTTGATTGTAGCAGTTTGTCTACATTCTTGCCTGTGGCAATAGTATTTCTGCAAAATTGATCAGCAGTGAAATAATTAAATGCCTTTAATGGTCTCTAAAATTGCTCTTTAAATCCTCAGCATTAAGCTTTGTCATCAACACCTCATTGAGATGAGACTTCCCTTCAGACTTCCCTCAATGTGCTGTTACCCGCTGTAGATTCAGACAAGTTGGCATGTGTTTGCATTTGGAAGATTTTCTGCACAACCAGAGGGCTCGAAATGTGATTTTTTTTTCCCTTATAGGAAATCATAAACTCTTCAGAAATGGATGTGAGCCTCCAGAGAAGGAAATTCATCCTAGAGTGATTAAGGCAGGAAGGCCTTTTCTCACTAGGGACATGTTGCTCTATCTTGTATTAGCATTTCTCATCAGACTTCTCTTCTATGCAGGGAATGGAACAGCATGGAATGCCATCTGCTGAGGTGTTGATGTGAGGAGCTTGAATCCTAGCATTGCTGGAATTCCCAAGAAGAAACCCAAGATCTACTGTACAGAGAAAGCCAGCCAGAGACAGTGAATGGGGATGCAGGGTCACATGCCCCTCCCCACCCCAGATTTGCTGCTTGGCTTGTATTGAGCATGCTCAGTAACAGTGCTGAAGCCAGCTGCCCTCATTCTGCTCTCCTCTTATCGGCAGGCACAAGTAGTCTCTGCCCAGCAGTGAGTTTCGTATCTGCAAGCTCCTCAGTCATTCTTCTCCTTGTAGAAGGGGAACCCAAAGCCAGATGCAGTCAGTATGGATAAGGTGTTGAATTGGTGCTGAAGCCTCTACCCACTATGGTGTGCACTTCAGCTCTGTCTCTCTCAAGTTGGCCCATCACCACAGTACCTAAGGGGCGAATATGAGCATTATAAAACAGTATCATTGCTGTCTGGTTACAGAGGGCTTGTCTACACTACAAAACTAGGTCAACTCATTTAGGTCGACCTACAGTCATAGCAGTAAGTCAATTGGCTGTTGGTGTCCACACTACTCTCCTTCTGCCAATGGTGCGTGCCCTCACCAGGAGCACTTGCACAGCACCAACTGAACTGGGGCACTGTGGGGCACAGACAGCTGCACAGGGCTCACAGATGGAGCCCCCCACCCACCCCGGGGTGACAGCCAGAGCTGTGAGCCGGGCACAGGGCTCAATTTCATAGTAGGGAGCCTACCAGCCTTTCTTGTCAATTTCAGGGCAGCCTCAGGCTCAGAACAGCAGCCAGGGGCTCACAGCTGGAGCCCTGAAATTGACAAGAAAGGCTGCTAGGCTCTGCCCTGTGAAATGGAGTCCTGCACAGGGCTCACAGCTGGGGCTGTCACCCCAGTGTGAGGGGCAGGAGCTCCAGCTGTGAGCTCTGTGCCTGGCTGACAGCTGGGGGGTGGGGGCAGCTGTTGTAGACCAAGCCTGAGTTTCTCTGTGCTTCTCTACACTGTATATTGGGGCACAATGCTTTGAGTCAGCGGAAGTCGCCATGCAATGGTACTGAGATGAGGCCTGGGTAAAGAGGTGCTTTTAGCTATGCTCTGTGACACTTCCAGGGCTGAGCCAGGAAGTCTTCACAGAAATGAAACAGCTCCACAGCCTGAGCCCTGAGAGCCCAGGTCAGTTGGCATGGGCCAGCCCTGGATTTTGCTTTGATGTGTGGACATACCAAAAAGAAGCAGTGAGAAGGGTAGCTTGAATGGAATGTAAGGAGTGGGGAGGAATACAGGATGAGATGAAGGCAGAAATATATGTGGAACTGAGCAGTCCAGGTGAGGAGAAGCAAGTAAGAGATATGGAAGCTACATGTGTATTTAAGGAGTCAGGAGACATGGTCAGAGCAGAATGAACGAAGAATGACAATGGCAGCTGTATTTGGGATTGGACTGGGGATAGGAAGTAGGGGAAATAACAGAAGGAGGGCAAAGCTGCTGTTGTGTGCCAAGACTCAAAATGTCCAGCAATGCATGTGGCCTAAACTACAACGATGCAAAGGTTTCAGTGAACATTCAACGCTGTCGGTGAGTTTTCTTAGTAAGGCTAAACCATCGACCGTTGAGTGTACCCTGCGGCCTGAGTAGCAGCAGCTGAATTGAATGGTTTGGGTTTAAAATCAGGTCTCCCACAAGGTCCTCACTCAAACAGCTTAGTACATTCTAAAATACAATTACTTTGTCTTGGTTAGAAGGTGTTAATTATCATTGAGTTAGCTAACAATCTAATATCAGACCTTTAACGCATAGGACTTCTCTATAAAGGGAAAATGAGTAGACTAGCTATTGCAGAATAGCTCAGGACTCCTTATTCAAAATCCCCTTCCCTAATCATAAATCCACAATGCCTTTCCCAAAGGGTAAAGTATGTCTGCTCCTGAAGACAGTTCCTGTTCTAAACTGCACAGTTGCAACCACTTATGTGGGTATCACAG
Source organism: Chelonia mydas (assembly GCF_015237465.2). NCBI lineage: Eukaryota > Metazoa > Chordata > Testudines > Cheloniidae > Chelonia > Chelonia mydas. The sequence continues at coordinate 16,539,869 of NC_051260.2, forward strand.
CTCAGCTAGTGTGAGGCATTCAGAACGCACATTCGTGGGCTAAAGTCAAACAGAGTTGACTGTTCCTCTTGCTCATATGTCTGCCACCAAGACGTTGTCTAGACAAGGGACTTGTCTACATAGGGAAATTGACCAGAATAGCTATTGTGAAATAAGGTATTCTGCAATTATTATTGCAGAGTAGCTCCCTGTATGGACACTTTGTTCCAGAATAAAAGTAATTTTATGCTAGAATAATTAGTGTTCTTCCAAAGAAGAATAAATTATTCTGGAATAAAATCAGTGAGTAGTGTCTCAGTTTCTGGAATAAAATCAGTGAGTAGTGTCTCAGTTTCCCTATCTATAAAACAGGAATTCCTATATAGGTTTAATTAATGTTTTTAAAGTTCTTTGAGATCTTCCTGCTATATAAGCATGAATATGTTATATATGCTTAATCTCAGTGCCCCAACTCCGTTCCTATGGTGCTTGCAGACAGATTCTTACAAGCCCAAAAAGTCACAATCAACATTCATTGCTGTCGGTGGGTTGTGTTGTTGAAGGAAAAACTCACTGATCAATGAATGCAACTGTGATTGGAATGGACACATCACATGGGAATGACCTTGTCTTCTGACCTTTTGCTGACAAAGGGATGGGACATCACTTCATTTGGAATGCTTAGGACCTTTCAGGAAATGATAATCTAAATACCATATAGGCATGCAAGACAAAGGCTGGAGAATTTCAAAGTCCTTGTGAAGTAAATAATACTTTTAAAAAACAAAAAATAGTGGACTGATTTTCATAGGTGCTTGCATCTGCCATTAACTTCAATCATCATAAAATTTAAATATAAAAGATGTATTAGGGCTTTATCCTCAGCTAGTCTATATCTCAATTAGTGTATGCCTGTTCTCTGCAGTCTATTGTCAAGTGCTCTGTGTAGTTTTAAAAGACTTGAGCAACAGGGCTTAGATAAGCACTCAGAAACTACAGTGATGAGCATGGTAAAACAGGATAGATAGATAATTCCTCTTTTCTTGGGGAGATTATTCCACTAATTTTACCATTAGGACTTGTATTTTCAGATACTCATCTTAAATTTCCTTTTATTATTTATGTCACAACTCCTCGGGCTATCCTAAATAATCCTTTTTTCTCCTTGGTGTTTCAGATACTTGTAGACAGCATTGTAAGTCTTGCAAAGATCTTCATTTATAAGTATGAACTGAAACACATTAAAACAGTGAGACTGAGGTGGCAGATGTTTTGTGAAGCGTTGGCTGAGAAGTTAATATTATTCTTAAGATTTTGGATGACAATCCTAGCAGAATTGGCTGCAGTTTTGTCAATCCTGTTGGTCAGACTATAAATTTGAAACCAAAAATGGCGAATTACAATTTAATGGCAGGGAACATGTCTAGTGGTTAGAGCAGCAAACTCAGATCTGTCTGCAGTCAGGATTTCACCCTATGTGCCTGTTATTTAGTTATTTTGCAAAGGGGACCTGAGCATACGAAAAGTATTTCAGTTGTTCCGTGAAAAGCAATTTTTATAGTCAGGTCTCCTGCAGCTTGAAAATCAATTCTAATGAGATGGAAATCTGCTGTGGTTCCCTCATTGTTGCAGTGGATAGATTTCAAAGGATGAATTCCAGTACCTAGATGTTTGGGTATGAAAAGCCAAGAGAACGCTTCCTAAGTAGAAGGGAATATGAACATTATGGGCCCAATAACACATGTCCTTACTCAGCAAAACTCCTGTTGTTTGAGTAAGGACTGCAAGATTAGGCCCTGTAAAATTTGACAATGGGAATGCAAGTTTACAAAGACTGTCCAAAATAGTTAGGCCCAAAATTCAAAGTCTTGCTAAAATGGAGTGGGGGAGGGGGGGGGCAAACCTGGCATAAATTGGTTTAGCTCCTATAGCTGACTATGACAGTTTACACCAGCTGAGGACAGGGCCGAGAGTTGTTGTTTTTTTAAATCTAAGATCAATAGAAATATTTACATTAATTACCAAAACATCAAATCATAACAGATTTTTGTTCAGAGGTACAAAAGTTCGGCAGCCTGGGAGGCAATTTTTAATTGGATCTTGAAATAAATAGAGAGGAAGGGAAGTTGATTTATTATTATTTGTATTATTATAGAATCTAAGAGCCCTAGTTATTGAACAGGACCTCATTGTGGTAGGTGTTGTACAAACACAGAACCAAAAGACGGTCCCTGCCCCAAGGAGTTTGCAATCCAAGTATGAGACAAGAGACAGATTAAGGGCTCGTCTATACTTAAGACGCTGCAGCACTGCCGCTGTAGCGCTTCCGTGAAGATACAACCTACACCAACAGGAGGGGTTCTCCTGTCAGCATAGGTACTCTGCCTCCCCAAGAGGTGGTAGCTAGGTCAACAGGAGAATTTTCCCATCGACTGAGCATGTCTATACTGGGGGTTAGGTCAGTTTAATTGCCTTGCTTAGGAGTGAGGATTTTTTACATCACTGAGTGATGTAAGTGCCTAATTTCCTAGTGTAGACCAGGCCACAGACAGGGGAGTACAAGTGAAGAATGGACAATATTGGTCAGCCTTTGTTCAAAGATGCAGTTGGTGGTGTAGCTGATCCACTTTTTGTATATATGAAGGTGTCCAGTGCTAAGGAGTCTAGAGAGCTGGGAATGGGAAAGGCCTTAAAGAAGGGAGTTGCAAAAGTCAAGGTGATAATAGTAGAAGAAGAACTTGATGAGAAATTCAGCAGAAATGGAGTTTAAGCCGCAGCGTTTACAATCAAACGTCTAGCCCGTGTCCTATTTGCCACTAAAAAATCTTTGAAATTTCAGCATTGTTACAAAGCTATATAATTCTTAATACTTGGTCTAAAAGTCACAGATTTTTGTGACTTTAAACCCCAGGTTTTCTGACCAGGTAATGTTTTTTTGTTTTTTTTCCCAAAATGTAAAAACTGTATTATTGTAAGAATAGCTTACTTTTCATTTCAATATTTTTTTAAAAAACAAGCATCTAAACATGTGACAAGGTAATGTTGCAGGACAGTTGTCTTTTAGAACTTTTCTTTGAGATAACCCTTTAAAATGAAAAAGGATGAAGACAAAAAAGCAACCAGACTCATTGGCTCCAGGCTGACTGATGGGGGAGGGGACTGACTATATTTGTCAGGTAGGATTCCAAAGATGTGATTGGCTCCTTTGGAGAGACCTCTGATGGCCCTTTTATAAAGTAAAAGCACATTTTGCTATTTACTCCCCAAACACATTCGGGGAGGGACTGAGAGCCATCTTGAGAGTTACAAGATGCAGGATATTCAGATGTTTGACATGTGGAAGGACTATCTGGGGCTGGCAAAAGTGGTGGAAGAGATACAAAAACAGCAGAATAAATGGGACAACTTGCAGGTGACTGCTGTCTCCGAAGATGAGGTAGACAGTCCCACATTCAGAACAGACCTTTCCCCAGTGACTCTGACAAGAAATTCTCTCTGTGTTTTTTGCAAGCACAATGGAGAGTCAAGGAATATTTATATGGCGCACAATTTAAAAGACAAGAAGGGACGGGTGGAATGTCCAATCCTGCGTAATTACATCTGCCCCCAGTGTGGGGCCACACAGGATAAAGCTCACACCAAACGATTCTGTCCCCTGACCCAGAAGGGATACACCTCAGTGTACAACTGCTCCTCCAGGAATTCAGTGGGAAAGCAGGTGAGCCGGTCTCCCAGTGCCCCTTCTGAAAGGAACAAGGACGATATGTCATCCCTGCCAAATGACTTTTAAAATGGAAAGGCTTCAGCTCCTGGACTCCATGCTCAGGTAACGTTTTATTTCCCATATTTTTTGCTGAGAATCTAGCTATGCCACTTAAATTTGAAAGTAGTCCTGCTGCTGAACTCTCATAAGTAAAAAATGTTTAATGTCAATAACCTCAGCATTATCAACCCCATGAATATATGTGGGAAGTTCATGACTCAGGCATGCATTCCAGTGATAACAGCTCCCTGTCTGAAATTTCCAGAAGAAAGAGAGGATTGCACTGTGAATAACACACAGGACTGAGAGAGAAAGTAGACTGCAAATTTTATTCCTAGCTTTAGCCCACTTATGGCTCTGTCTACACAACAGATTTTAATGGCATTGTAGCCAAATCAAGGATCAACTGTCCTGTAATTACAGGTTTCAGAGTAGCAGCCGTGTTAGTCTGTATTCGCAAAAAGAAAAGGAGGACTTGTGGCACCTTAGAGACTAACAAATTTATTTGAGCATAAGCTTTCGGGAACTACAGCTCACATTGTCTCCCTGACTTGGGTTACAGTTGCAGTGTAGACAGGATCTAACTTGCTCTGGGATCTTGTTGGGATAACCACTTCACCCCTCTGCCTCAATTCACACATCAATAAAACTGGGATAAGTCAACAACTTCACAGAGCGTTGTCAGGCTAATTTTGCTACCACAAATGGATAATCATTGGGTTTTTGTCCTCTCTACCTAGGAGGAGGGGATGTTTTGGGACATTGTTACAATATCATGGACATGTGTTAGTACCCACATATCCACAAATTAAACATTTAGGACCAGATTTGGCATTCAGTTCCACCAATGTAAATCCAGAGTAACTTTAGTTGACTTTTTCTTCTCTACTGCAAAATAAAACACTCGTTAGTTAATCTGTCTCATTGCTGAGCCCTGAGCTTCTCTGTGAATTTTCTGGGGAAAAGTTTTCCATGTGTTTAATGTAATAATACTTTACACTTCTATTGCTCTTTTCATCTGAGGAATCTTCACAATTCCCTTCTGAAATGGATAAATATTATCTCCATTTTAAAGATGGGGAATCTCAGGCACACAGAGATAAAGTGAACTGTTCAAGTTTATCCAGTGAATCAGTAGCAGAAGAGAGAATAGGATAGAGTCACCTACTTTCTTCCTGCTTTAACTACTAAACCACACTCGTCCCCATAGCTGGGAATATCACTCAGGAATCCTGATGCCTTGTCTCCAGGTTTAACCACTGCGAGAAAATAAACCTAGAATTCATAGAGCCACACATTTTATGACAAGGGAAAATGCTTTTAATACTAGTGAGAAAGGGTAGGCTTTGATTTTTTTTCAGTTACTGTAACTTTAAAGAAATGGCCACAGGATGGTAGTATTGACTAAGAGAGGGCTGCTATAATTTATAATGACTGAAACCAGAACTACACAGTTGCACCAATTTAAATACTGAAGGCATGATTTTAAATTAAACTGATTTAGTTAAACTGGGGCAACACTGTGTGTGGCTACTCCTATATCGGTTTAAACTTGGCTTATAGAAGTTTAGTTTGCACCTGTGAGGGCTTGTCCACATGCAAAACTGTAGATACAGCTATGTCAACAGGGGCTTCCCTCGAAGGTCATGTAACTAACTAACTTTGGGTAGGTGGTGCTCCTATGATGTGGCTATGCTAGTATAGTCTCTGTAGTGTAGACACAGCCTTATGTTGGTTTAAACAAGGTTTGTTTTGGTTTATCTTAAGTCAGTTAGGACAGGTTTAAGCTGAATCCCAATAAGGTATTCTTAAACCAAAATAAAGCGGTTTCCGTCAGGTTAAATCGGTTCAAGTCTGCATTAGCTGGTGCAAGCTAAATCAGTATTAAGTATGTCTAAATCATTATGAGTGTTCTCATAGGGGTTTACATAGTATTAACATAAATTTTTTTTTTTAACTGACTAAAAGTGATTCAACTTGTAAGTGTCACAAACCTTGACTCTGAGAATTATTTTGCTCCAGGTCACTGGTATTTATGATAAATTTTTCAATTGTAGAACTCAAAGCGACTTTTTTTTTATAAAGCAGCCATGAAAGGATTATAACTCCCAAACAGAGGACCAAATCCGGAAATCCTTACTCAAACTTTTACTATGGCAGAATTCTGGGTTTTGCCTAAGTAAAAACTGAATAAGGCCTTATATACACGAGGAAGTTGCAACTGTTTAAAAAGTGGTTTTTCATTAGGTTTAGGAATTGGTTTAATTCAAAACAAGCTGATAGTCTATAGGATAGTTTGGGTTAAGAAATAAGTATCAGGTAGATTTTGGGCCTAAACTAGGCTTAGTGAGAGGAAAACTGAAGATGCTAGTGTGAGAAAGTTAGAGATAAGCTGGAGACAGAGTGTTGTTATGTGAAAGTAAGAGTTAGCAGGATGGGACCCAGGGTTATGTTACCATTACGTTTTGGTTATAACTGATTTAAGCAAGGTTTTTAATGAATGTTTTATTAAAATATTACCTATATTGATAGAATGGGAAGGACATTGGTGCAAATGTTAATTTAAATAATAGGTAATGTAAAGAGCCAATAAGAAGGTGGTGGAAATATAATTATGGTAAATGGCAGTTTAATGCTAATTAATATTTATAATTGAGTATAAAAGGAGAAGTTTTGCTAAATTGCAAAGGAGCTTCAATTAACATCAGAAGGGTATCATTAGGTTCCAGGATTATAAGGCCCTTCTTCACTCTGTTGTCAGTGGAGCTGATCACCCATTGATACACAATCGCATCCTTGAGGTGAAGTATAACTGTAATATTGTGTAAATAGTAATTGAATTCTGCTTGCTTATCATTTTCCTTTTAAATAGAGTTTGGTTGTATCATTCCAAGTGTCTCCTTGTGTCCTGTACTAAATAAATTTTCTGTAACCAACGTAGAGGCTTGAACCCGAAAACTGAGTTTGGTTTTATTGCATCCTCATTTTTAACTACTTAATATTAAGTTTAACAACTTAATATTAATTGGAAACATTTCAACATAAAGGTTACGAAAGGTTCCATACCCTTAAACCAAAATCAGAGTATCCATACAGGGGTTTGCACTAGGTTAACTAAACCAGTTTAAAATAAAAACTTTTGTTCAACTGATGCAACTTTCTCATGTAGATAAGTCCTAAATTGGTCAGGATTTAGCCCAATAATTACATGTTGTGCTCTGAGGAAAAAAGGGGTGTAGAATTACATTTGCTTAATTTTTTTCAGGTCCCAAAGAATGAGGCATCTTTTTCCCCTCACCTTCCCAAATCTGCCTCAGGTGATGTCCCTCCTCTGGCATTTCAGGCATCTGCTGCTCCAGCTGCATCAACAGTAGAGGAGGATGGCATGGAGGAAGCCAAAGAGATATCATGAGTAATGCAGGCAATGTGGGGAGAGAGGTCTGGGAGCCGGATTCCATCTGGCTCTTGGAGTGAAGTGGCAAATAAGGGGAGAGAGTATGGAGGTGAATTCTCCCAGCATCATTAACTTGCCTACCATTCTACAGGACCACTTTACCTTTCTATTCAAGACAGATACCTGCTTTGGCTTCCATTGGATGTTCCAGTTCATGGAGGGGTAAGACTTACACCTGGGAAGCTGATGGCAGATGCCTCAGTCTTTGTGCAATTATGTCATTCAGTTGAAGGGAATGAGAAAGAATATCAACAAAATAGTCCTGGCCTGAAGACTCCGACAGAGCACTCTGGCCATTTGTGAAAGCTCACACAGCAATCCAATAGCTCTTAGAAGCTAGGTGTTCCCATATTTGAGTTGAGGGGGCATTAGGTAACAAGGTTAATAATTTACCAGCTAATGTTAAGTGGGTGAGTGTTTAAGAAACGATTGTTTTTCCCTCACAGAGTCTCAAGTCTTCCTGCCTTTATTTTCTTTGAAAATTGTTTTATATGTTATACATATATATTTTATTTGCCAGTTATTTCTGAACGTTATTTTATTTGCCAGTTTTTGGTCGTCATTCTATTGAAAATGTTATGTTGTTTCACTAGTAAAAAAATGTATTATATAATTCTGTCTTTTTTTTTTTAAACCGATGGTGCATGATATTATAGGGATAATGAAGTACTGAAATGTTTGAAGACTCATCCATGGATTATGAAGATTGTGTTCAACTAGTATTGTTTTTTTTATTGCACACAGAATGAAAAGAGGAAAGAAAATAAATAGTATCAACATTCAGGTTTGCCATCCCTTATAGATTTAAAACAGCTGGTAAACAGTTTCACTTTTAATTCAAGGACCAAAGTTTTGCATAATTTATACCAGAAAAATACAGCACAAATCCAGGCTGTTGCAGGGTCATAGGACTGAAAAGAGCACCTCAGTTCTGGTTTCCCCTGAAAACATGAAGAAAGCCTGCTCTGCAAGGGCTCCATAGCAGAAGTGATGGAGGCCTGGCCTAGATAAGGATGAAAGGTATGTTGAAAAATCTAGGACCTTAAACACATGCTAAACTGATTGAGATGAAGTCTTAAGTGGGGAGACTAGGGTTTACCTTGAACAGTTTAGCATGTATATGCTGCCTTGTCTACCCTAGGCTTCTCAAACATGGTAGCTAGAATGGCTCAACATTTCACCTTTAAATTCTAATCTGGACAAGGTTGGAAGGGAAAGATCAAGGGTTTACAACAAGAATTTGAGCATACAACTGTTTTTTTTTAACTCTGTATATGTGCCCTTTGGGGAGGCAGGAGATGGGTGGATATTATTCCTGTAATGCAATCAGCCAGTAGCCAGCAAGAATTTGGCTCTAAGACACTGGGCCTTATTCTCATTTATGCTACAGCCTCATTACTCCATTCTGGCAGTGAAAAAGAGACTTAACATGGCTAGAGTGGTGTCAAGGGGCCTTAGTGTAAATAAGAATAAGGTTCAAAATGCCAAATGTAGGAGAGTAAAAGCAACACCAGAACAGAACAAAACCTCTGGCCATTTAAACCGTTAAACCAAACAATGCTATTATTTGGTTCTGATTTGATGCACAGTCCTAGATCTCCTTCCATTTTTTTACTGCGTACAGAATATTTGTCGCTCCCTTCAGGGCATGAGCAATAAACCTTCCCGACTGTCTGCTTTTTCTGTACTTCAGCCTCTTTAAAGACTCCAGATCCCTGTGGGTGTTCATTATCAGTCGACTAGAAAGAATGAAAACAAGATGTGTTTCACATTAGCAACAAACTTCTCCACACAGCTGCAGGAATCAGATTCCAAATATCTTTTTAAAAAAACCCACTCTTATAAAGATCACAAATTTGTCCTTCATTAATCTGAACACTCTATAATTCACATACTGGTTTTCTTTCCCTTGCAGATCACCTTTAATTGAAAGAACAGGTTTGTTGTGTCTTTCACAAAGAGAGATTTTCTCCAAAATATTAAATAGGTACAAATAAGCAAAAAATCTTAACAAAGCATTAGGCCCCATTCAGCATAAACATGTGCTTACCTTTAAACATGTGAATAAGGAAGGGATTGCTCATTTGATTAAAGATGAATAGGGGCCTAAAAGTAAAAACTCTTCAGATTTTATGGTTTGTTTACTTGCACTTATTTAATTCAAATTCCTGAATAGGGAGCTTAAATAAATGAAATCCCTTCCCCTCTCAGGCCTTGTCTTCACTGTGATAAAAGGAGTGGGGGGGTTTAAATCATGAAGGCAGGAAAAGTATTTTAACATGTTATCTGCTAGCGGCTGACCGTGGACAGTCTACACTAAAAAACTAACTAGTAGAGATTAGGATTTACTTTGATCAGCTAACCCACGTTAAAAAGAAAGAGATCTTGGAGTTATTGTGGATAGTTCCCTGAAAACATCCACTCAATGTGCAGCGGCAGTAAAAAAAGCTAATAGAATATTGGCAATAATTAGGAAAGGCATATATAATCAGACAGAAAATATCTTATTGTCTCTATATAAATCCATGGTATCCCACATCTTGAATACTGGATGCAGATCTGGTTGCCCCATCTCAAAAAAGATGCACTGGAATTGGAAAAGGTACAGAAAAGGGCAAGAAAAACTATTTAGGGGAATGGAACAACTTTCATGAGGAGAGGTTAAGACTGGGATTTTTGAGCTTGGAACAGAGATGACTAAGGGGGATATGATAGAGATCTACAAAATCATGACTGGTGTGGAGAAAGTAAATAAGCAAGTGTTATTTACTCCTCTTAACACAAGAACTAGCAGTCACCCAATTAAATTAAAAGGCAGCAGGTTTAAAACAAACAAAAGGAAGTATTTCTTCACACAATGCACAATCAACCTGTGGAACTCTTTGCAAGAGGATGTTGTGAAGGCCAAGACTATAACAGGGTTCAAAAAAGAACTAGATAAGTTCATGGAGGATAGGTCCATCAATGGCTATCAGCCAGGATGGGCAGGGATGCAAAACCATGCTCTGAAGAGTCCTAGCCTCTGTTTGTCAGAAGCTGGGAATGGGTGACAGGGGATGGATCACTTGATGATTATCTGTTCTGTTCATTCCCTCTGAAATACCTGGTATTGGCCATCGTCTGAAGACAGGCTACTGGGCTTGATGGACCACTGGCCTGACCCAGTATGGTCATTCTTATGTAATTACAATTTGCTGTATGTACACTAGGATTTTGGAAAAAGTATCTTTTTTTCCTATTAAAGACAATGCCATAAACTTTGACCCTTCAATCCCTGTGTGGTTTGCAGCAGAGTGTGTAGTAAGGCTGTTACACTCCAGCACAAGTGTGAATGGAGGTTTGTAGCATAAGTAATCTTAAACAAAGTCTTTCACAGTAAGCAGTAGTTTCAACCTGCTGGTACACAGGAGTGATATGTTTCAGAGTAGCAGCGATGTTAGTCTGTATTTGCAAAAAGAAAAGGAGTACTTGTGGCACCTTAGAGACTAACAAATGTATCTGAGCATAAGCTTTCGTGAGCTACAGCTCACTTCATCGGATGCATTCAGAACACAGTACACTGCCACAAGTACTCCTTTTCTTTTTAGGAGTGATATGGTAGCCTCACAATAGCTCTGTCATTAGTGCAGGAGTCCCTCTCCTGTGCTCCCTGCTCTACTAATCACTTTTTAACCTTGCCCTTATGCCCATGTAACCGTGCACATGCCTTGTGCAGGTTCAATCTCTTACAGGGCATACAAAGACCTGGACATTTGACACTAAAACAAACCAAATCTCTGAAGCTGTCTGTATTATAAAGCGCAATGAACCAATCCTCCTATCCTTCAGTCAATAATCAAGAGAATCACATGCTGTGAAGAGTTCTACATGCACCATCCCTGATACAGAAATTATGTTCTTACTTGAGATTAGAGAGCTCAATAATCAGACCACAAACAACATCTGTTGCATCTTCCTCTTTGGTGGGCTCACAACCCCCCTCCATCATCTCAACCCTGATGAAAAAAGGAAGGAGAGAAGAACTAAAATAGCCCTAATCACCAACACATCAGTACGCACTCAGCTAAAACATTAGGCCTGATTCTCATTTATACTAAGGCCCCTATACAGTATATGGCTAACTGCAACTTACTCCCTCTTTAAGGCTTCTGTACACTGCCAAAGAGGTAAAAGGGCTTTAGTGTAAACAAAAATCAGGCTCATTATATATTGAGGCTACCTGTACACTTAAACTGCTGCAGCTGTGCTGTTGTAGCACTTCAGTGTAGACACTCACTATAGTGATGGGAGGGGTTCTCCCATCACTGTAGTTAATCCTTGAGAGGCAGCAGCTAGGTTGACGGAAGAATTCTTCCATCAGCCTAGTACTGTCTACACTTGGGATTAGGTTGGCTTAACTACATCACTCAGGAATGTGGATTTTCACACCTCTGAGCAACGTAGCTGGGTTGACGTAACTTTTCTACTATATATATAGTATATATATATATATATATATATATATCTAGTTTCCATTTTTTCAAGCTCTTCAGATTTTTTTTTACTTATGTTCTTGTTTTCAGAAAAATCAGAATGAGGTTCTAGGAAGAAAACTGTATTACAGGGATCGGCAACCTTTGGCATGTGGCCCGCCAGGGTAAACCCCCTGGTGGGCTGGGCCGGTTTGTTTACCTGCCAAGTCCGCAGGTTCGGCCGATCGCGGCTCCCACTGGCCACAGTTCGCTGTCCCAGGCCAATAGGGGCTGTGGGAAGTGGCAGCCAGCACATCCCTCAGGCCACACCGCTTTCTGCAGCCCCCATTGGCCTGGAGTGGCAAACCGCAGCCAGTGGGAGCCACGATCGGCTGAATCTGCAGACGCGGCAGGTAAACAAACCGGCCCGGCCCGCTAGGGGGCCTACCCTGGCAGGTCGCATGCCAAAGGTTGCCGATTCCTGCTGTATTACCTATACAATGAAAAATTCCCTATATTTGGTATTTGACCAGAAACTAGTATCTCACATTGTTACACATCACTCATCTGAAAGGATTCCATCATGCCTTGCAAACTATAGTAATGACTTTGTCCACCCATTCCAGAAGAGTATGGAACAAAGCAGTTAGAAGCCCTCAGCAACATTATGCAATAGTTTAGGGCAGGAAGTAAATATTAGATCCATTTAAAACTGCAAGGGAAGTTTTAGGTAGGCAAAATGTAATTGCCCAATTCCAGATTGTCCCCAACTCTAATCCATGTGTAGAGCACACCTCTGCATGCGAATCCACTATGCCATCTCACACCTCCTCCCCCGCATAAGGAGGCTAGTACCCACATATTTATACATGGATACTTATCATATAGAGTGGCAATGACAGAGCGTCTGTATAGCTCTAAAATCAGGACTACAGCCAGCTCACACTTTCCATTCTTTCCATGACAGATTGAAATACAATTGAATCTTGTTATCCCTTCTTACCAGACATGTTCCTAGTACCAAAGAAGTCGATTGAAATAACAGTTATTCTATTTCCAGTAGTCAGGATTAATATGTACAGTCCTGGACTGGTGAAATGCAATATTGCTTAGTCCAGAGCATGAATCTATGAATGGAAGGAACATATTGAAAATACGGTTTCACGTTGCTCAGTAGGAAGTCTCCCTACCTGGGTTGCAGCTTGTTTGGGTAAGATATATTAATGATTGGGACTGGTATGTTTGGACCACGCCGTTCTCTTTCAGGATACAGATCACTTTCAGGGATGGAAGGACTGCAATTACTATCCACAGAAAATGGCTGAGAGGGAGGAAGTTAATTCAAAAATAGAGAAATGCTCTGTATAAAGATTTAATCTGACACACCAAGAGAAGTTGCTTAATGCACCACTGGGAAGTGCTCAGATATTACGGGATGAGTGTGGTATAAAAACCTATATAGAATAGAATAGTATAGAATAGAACTCCAATGTGTAGTCATCCCTCTCTCATGTTCCATGCCAAATTAAAACCAGGAAAGAGGAAATCCTATTGTTATTTTGCACAAAGTTTGCACATCCTGGTATAATAATAACAATAATTAATAAATTAGTTATTAAGCAATCAATGATGAGTACAGGCAGAACTCTCATGCAGGTATATTCTTTAATGAGTTGCCCAAACTGTGCTACACTAAAAGCCTCATTGGCAACTTTTAGGGAGCCCAAAGGCTGTATTTAGGCCCCAATCCTAAAGAGCTCAAGCTGTGCAACCAAAAATGGAGGCACACAAAAGTAATGGTCACTTTTGAAGATTTTGCCTATTTATCAGTTTTATTCTCACCCTGCAGCTTTTGGCATTTAGTGGGAATGTGGCCAAAAGCTACATTTTAAGACTGTAGGCTGCATTTGGCCAGCAGGATGCATTTTGGATAGCTCTACCCTAAGGTAGCATGTTTTAAACAAATGCCACCAAGGCTAAAAAAGTGTGTGGGGGTTGATTCTGTTCTTAAAAGAAGTATTTTAAATAAATGCCCTTATCAGAAATGCCTTACCCAATGGGTCTATATTTAAGCCCCAATTCAGTAGAACACTTAAGCATGTAAGGAGTCCCATTTAACTTTAAACATGTCACAGCTCTAGTCAAGCTCTCTCTTCTGCACACTCACCTGGCTGTAGTGTTTGGGTCCCACCATGTTGGACTCGTGCTTTTAAGCTTCCTAAGTCTGAGCAGAGTCCAGGCACTGCCTCTGGCTTTGGGTTTCTAGGCACTTTCTCAGGTGTAGATCCTCTATTCTGAGAGCTGAGACCAATGGTATAACTGCCCAGGCTCTGTGACTAGCTCCCCAGACTCCTCAATACACACAACCTTCCCAGAGCTACAGCCTTGTGGGCACCCTCATTTTGAGGGACACGCGATAGTTGAAGCATATATTGGACAGACTTTGCAAAGATTTCTAACACAATTTAAACAGCACAAGAGATATACGATATAATAATAAAACATTGCCTCAGTTTTCTCAGCACTCTTGAGTGTTCTTTGGGATATGGTCAGAGTCCTCTAGGTGTCCCCCTCCTGCACATGGCTTTGCCTCTAAATCATATAATCTCTCTCCTGCAGCTAGCTTCCTTCTTCCTCAGCGGGTCCTTCAGTCATAAAGGACTCCTATGAAAGCATGAGCCTTTGTTCTTCTCTCCTACCCAAGCTTCCTTTCTGGCTTTATGAGTTTTTATCTCCTAGTATTAACACCTGGTTTCTTTGTTTTCTCGTTTTGGGGAAATTCCACTGTTCAAACCCCTTGTCCCCTTCACTGCAGACAAACTTGGTCAACCCCATTTCCCTGGGCATTCAGTTACACGGCATTTTCATAAAATCAACCAGAATTTGTTAGTTATCAGCAGATACTCCAAATTGTCACAAAACACAGGAACGGTCCCTCTGACTTCCAATGGGATTATTCACATGCTCAAAATTATGCACATGCTTACGTGTTTTGCTGAATTGGGGCCTGAGGTAGGCCTAATAAAATCTCATAATGTACACTATAAACTGATCATAAAAGAGGCCAGAAAATTTGCATCTATATATAAAATTCCACATTTGGCCAGGTGCATTTTGAATGTAGTTTTCCTTTGTATGCTAGGTGGGCCCAATTCAGTTCAAAATGGGTATGTATGCTCAACATTATTGTAACTTGACAATCAACTTACCTGCTGCAGTGGAAATTCAATTCTGTTATCTTCAAGGACACTCTGTAACTGGTTGTCAGGCAACAATTCTAGATCCAGAGAAAGTGCATCTTCCCAAGGTGAGCAGGTTTGGTCCACGGGGGAAGGAACCCTCAGCGCACCACTAGGCAAACCTGTATCTGCTGCAGAAAGAGATTTCCAGCCACCTGAATTAGCATCAGTTTCTCTTTTATGATTGAGTATCACCTTTTCTCTTTCCAGTTGCTCAAGAACATCTATAGGGGAAAGACAATTTTCCATGGGAACAGGGTCCATCTTATTTTTCTCACAAATGACCATTTCTTCATTGTTTTTTACGTTCAACGGGAGGCCAAATGAAAGAGGAGAAGATTTTATTCCTGCCTCTGGAACAATCTCTGTATTTGACTGTTTCACTTCTAATAAATTAGGTCTTGCGTCACAGATACTAACTGGTGACTGTTTCCTGTCAGGCCTCACCTTCTCATTTCCATTTTCTTTCCACCACTCCAAAGTGATGTAATCTTCTTGATTGTTCTCACATATAAAGCTATTATCAATCAAGAGGGTTGAAGCATTTAGGTCAGATTCTTCTTTGGTGCCTACAGATGTCTCACTCTTCTTTTCTGCCTCTTCTTTGCCTGTATCACTCTCTCCAGTGTAAAAAGCTGGTTGCAGTGAGGTGTTGCTGCACTCTGAGTGACCACGCCCTTCAGTTTGTAGGCAGAATAGACTGATTGGTTCAATAGCTTGTATGCTTTTTGATTCAGTAACCTCTACATCCATCTTCAGATCAACAATCATGGATTGAGTACTACTAAGAAAATCCTTCCCAAAAATATCTCTGTCTTTGTCACTGCTGATTTTCTCCGAGACTCTGCCACTGTTGTGAGGGCTGCTTTGCTCTGCAACTTTACCACTTTGCAGGCTCTTTTGCTCCAAGACTCTGCCACTGCTCTGTGGGCTGCTTTTCTCTGTGACTTTGCAATTGCCTTTTTGCTCTACTACAACTTCAGCACTTATGCATGGACTACTTTGCTGTGTGGCTTTGACACTGCTTTTTGAGCTGCTTCGATCTGCAATTTTACCAGCGCTGCACAGGTTGCTGTGTTCTGCAATTTTGCCACTGCTGTGAAGGCTGTTTTGTTCTGCAGCTTTGCCATCTTTGAATGGACTGTTCTGCTCTGCTCCTTTGTCACTGCCACTTTGCTCTTCTCCTCTGCCCCTTGTGCATGAGTTGTTCTTTTCTTTATCTGTGGTGATGTTTAAATCTACTAAAAATTGAGGTTTAATTAGGTTGCTCTCCATTTTGCTTTTGATGCTTGTATCCATCAGATCTATGACTTCCCCATGAACATTTTTAGTCTCTTTTTCTTCTTTAACAAAGTTGTCTAATTTTATGGCAATTTCATCCTCCTCTGTATGTTTCTTTTGGTCCACATTCTCAAGGCAACTATTCAGAAGGTCTTCATTTTGATTGCCTTTACCTCTGTCAGAAATTCTGTGTTCTCTTAGTATACTACAGCTCACATCCTTTTCAATGGGGCATTCAAGTGACCCTAGAGATAGGTTCCTGTTTTCATGACTGCCTGCATCCTTATGATATAAAGTATCTAGAAATAAGGGAACAAGTTCCACGAAGGTGTTTTTGTCACAGTTGTCTTCTTGTAAATTAAATGCTATCCCTGTTCCTTGGTGAGAATCACCTACCACAGCAGCCTCATTGCTTATGTTTTTAATCTTGTGCTGGTTTTGAGTTTTAACATCCAGCCCTTCACTAGTACATTTCTGACAGTGAGAAATTACCGTATCTCCAGCTTCTTGCACTTTGGTCCCCATCAACTGAAATGATTCTGGTGGGAACTTTGCTTCCTGCATATCTGCTTCTGAGGACTCACATGCCGGATTGCTGTCTGTGCACTGGAGATTAGACTTTAATATTTCCTGAAGTCTGTGCATCATTAGTGTCTTGAAGGAAAATAACAGAGCAACGTCAGTATTTTCCAGTCTATAGATCTCTACTCCAATCCATACAAACAATTACCAGGCAATTTATAGGAGCTGTGCACTGAATTCAGAGGATATTTACAAAGGTGAAAATTATATGTAAGTATGTGATAAAGTTAATAATAATCAGTTGTTCCCAAAGGTGTCTGAAAGTCCATTAGCAGACAATGAAAAGTAGTGGGGGCTAATCCTCAGATGGTGTAAACTGGCATAGTTCCATTGAGTTTAATATACACTGACCCAGGATCTGCATGAGGCTTTGTCCTCTCTCTCTCAGAACAGTTTTCTGAGGCCTGATGAATCTCCCAAGGACCCCTGCCAACAGCAGACTGTGCCGCAGTTCACAGAATTCAGAAAGATTTTTAAATACAC
Organism: Chelonia mydas; assembly: GCF_015237465.2. Taxonomy (NCBI): domain Eukaryota; kingdom Metazoa; phylum Chordata; order Testudines; family Cheloniidae; genus Chelonia; species Chelonia mydas. Next base: position 16,557,101 of record NC_051260.2, read on the forward strand.
CCACTGAACAGCTTTCCCTTTTTTAGTCCTCCTGGATTTATTACTCCCATTTGCATGGAAATATATAGTAGTTGTTCCACTCTGCTGAGCCAACTTACACCATGGAATAATTTCTCAAGGGATTTAGTGGAAACCCTGTCGTTGAGTCATTTAAAACCGAACAAGACAAAGCACTAGAAAAGAGATTGCATAGCAATCTTACAGGCCTAGTTAAGAGGAAATAGACTAGAGTAGATGGACCTAACAGGTTTTTTTTCCCATTCTTCATATTTATGGTTCTACAATAAGCAGAGCCAAGATTTATTATATCTTGTTGGCTGGTCAATTACTGTATATTACTGACATCAGGAAACATTTTCAAAAGTGCCTAAGTAACTTAAAAGCCTAAGTCTCATTTTCAAGAGTAACTTTGACACTTAGAAGCCTCTAAGTCTCATTGAAAGGGACTTCAACCCTAAGTGCCTTTTGAAGAAGGGACTTCGGCTCCTAAGTCACTTAGATGCTTTTGAAAATTTCGTGCATAATGTTTTCATTCTCTTCATATCTGGGCAAAACTTTTGGAAGAACCAAAGGGGTTCATTCCTGGGCACTGTTCCATTGAACTGTGTTGCATGGAATATGTTCATCTTTAATTACTAATATGAAATAAAATGTACTTTAAATTTTAGAGTCAGAAGGAATTATTTTGCTAAATGTTCTCCAACATATAACAACAAGAGGTGCCTGTAAATTGTAGGTGCTCTTGTATATAACTGCACATGCATTGGTAGGGCTGCCTAACATGTTAATTGATGATCCAGTGCTGTACCTGTTCTGTTTGAAACCCTGCTGCTTCTCCATCATTTCTCTCAGGTGTTTCAGTCAAACCTTTCTTTGGTTTTGCAAAGACTGGCACAAACTTCCCTGCTGAATTCTACAACCAAGTTCAATAATGATGAGTGTAAAGGGTGGTTATTACCAAATGTACTAAGTAATACAGCACTCTGAGCAACCCTGACCGGAGCTCCCTCAGATCAGACACTTTCACTATTGATTAGAAAGATAACAAGGGAATGAATTTATCTGGTTTTATAATCCTGTCTAGTTAAATAATGCAAACCAACCCATTTCAATCTACCAAATAACATGTCAAGCCTGAATCTAAACTCACATAGACTACTTGCCTGAACATAGAAAACAGAGCTGAATAATTTAAAGAATGCATTTCACATAATTTCACACATTTTAACATTTCTTTTATTTTACAGTAGAACAGAGGATTGCATTAGTTGCACATTATTAATATGTATTTAGGTCTTGTGATGAATGTGTGGTCCATAGGCAGCATCTCTACTAGGTCAATCTTCTTCTAATGTATGTCGCTTTGGTAAAGCTGCTGCCAACAAACCATGAGCATCCAAGTTTGAGGTGTAGGAGATAACAATATGTACACCCAACAAATCCAGCTACATAGTGGAATCAAATCCAGCTGTGCCATGGAGGGAATTCACTAACAGACGAATGTCTAGACAGCACCTAGCAGACCACAGCACAATTTATTGCTAATATTAGTTTTGCATCACACCATTAGAACAGACTTACTTGTGATAAAGGAAGAGAAATAAACTCCTTTGCCTGACTTAACTGTTTCAGCTCAGAGGGAGTCTTTCTTTCTTCATCATTTGAGCTGGTTAGAAAAAGAGAGCACAACAGCATGCACATTTAGAAACTGTAAATTAACAAATTAATAAATTCCCTAGGGAGAGGCTAGAGCACAGATTCTGGGCCCCTGCATTCTATTTCCAGCTCTACCAATGCCTTGCCATGTTATCTTGGAGCAAATCATAAAAATTCTGTGCCTGTTCTTCCTTCTGTAAAAAGGGGATAACAATATGGATCCATTTCACAGGAATTCTGTGAGACTATCTGTAAAACACTCTGAGACCCTCAACTGAAAGACACTACTGAAGCACAAAGTATTATTATTAATATATACCAGTAAAACTGAAGCAAACATATACAGTATAAATCAGGGGTTCTCAAACTGGGGATCTGGACCCCTCATGGGGTTGCGAGGTTATTACATGGGGGGTCGCGAGCTGTCAGCCTCCACCCCAAACCCTGCTTTGCCTCCAGTATTTATAATGGTGTTAAATATATTAAAAAAGTGTTTTTAATGTATAAGGGGGGTCACACTCAGAGACTTGCTATGTGAAAGGGGTCACCAATACAAAAGTCTGAGAACCCCTGGTATAAATACAGGGCCTGATTTTCAGAGGTGCTGAGCCAGCACAACTCTCTAACTTCATTTGGAGTTATACATGCTTAATAACTCTGAAAATTAGGTCCATGGGGACAAATCTTGCAGTTCTTGACTTATTAGATTTGCCTGAGTAAAGAACTGCAGAATTTGGCCCTCAGGCTTCAAGTAAACGTTCTCCTATAAAGAAATCGTATGTGAAAGAAATTCTGTGCAAGTGATCAAAGACAGTGAAAATTAAACGTGCAGGGAGTCAGAAAAAGGAAGTCTTCCTTCATATTCCTCCCGCTCACCCAACTCTACAGTGAGAACTTTCCCCCCCGCCTTTGTTACTCCAAATCACTGTCTTCTGTCATCCAAGAAACTCATGTCTGATGATTCCAGTGCTTCATGGGGAACAAATTCAATTACCTTGTTTGCAAGTTTACTGCCAAAGCTTCAGTGTTTTCCTGGCTGTTCTCTTCCCATTCCTGCTTTGTTCCTGCTGTAGTTGGTTTTGATTTTCTTTTGAAATCACTGGATTGAGGTTGTATTGCTATTTCAAAATTATTCTCTGCTGTCAGCTGGGAGTTCTCCCTAAGGCTTCTTTTTGCTTTGGAAACATTGAGTTCATTGTTTCCTTCTTTTAAGGGAAAAAATCATTAAAAAGTCAAATTGATAAATGTTCTATGCAACAGGAATAATTACACTACATCTCTCATCTAGAACAGAAAAAGAGTGCAATTTTATACAGTTACATTGTAGCTTGAGAGCTGTGGCAATTACTCCACAGGCCCTATCAATGGAAACTTATTAAGCTCAAAGTATCATTATATATTTGACCAAGTGGTCATTAGTGAAGGTTTTGCATTAATTTTTGTGGCTACATAAAAATGTCAAACTAACAGTAAATTTCTAATGCAATCTGTGACACAACATAAAATGCTACAGATGATTTTGGATCTGATAGTCAGTTTTGCTAAGGACCCTTTGCAGCACTCTTGCAGTGTTAAGGTGCCTTAAAGTGGGTGTAAAGCAGCATTTTTACACTGCCAGAGGGGTTTAAATTGGCTTTAGTGTAACTAAGGATCACGCCCTTTAACTGTATCCAGCAATCCTCTTAATTATGTGGCACAGGGATTTAGCAACATTGAGGTAAGCTACATTAGATATTTGCTAGCTGCCAGAACCTATTTTTTATATATATTGTAATAATTCATTGAGCATCCGAGGAACTTCACAGAAATTACTATCCTGCACATCATGGTGATCAGGAGCTTAATTACAATATCAAAGATGAATTTTATATCCTCCTGCTACAGAAACACACATCTCTACCATCTGAGCTAAAGGAGGATCTTCTTTAGTTGTTAGCAATATAGGACCTATGATACACAGTAGAGGACTTCTGATCCCAGTTGAGGGCAGTGGTGCCTTAGCCAGTTCAGTACAGTATTTACATCAGTTTAAATAAAGATCCTGGGACTTTTATTTTTCTCAGTAAATGAATAAAACATATGGGTTGGATAAATTCATGACCAATAAAACCTAAATTTGTCCATGTTTGTCTTCATCCTGAGGTTGCAAGCAGATTAGCCATGAGTGATATTTTAAGAGGCTACAGGCTGTATTTGTCCCACTTGCTGCACTTTGGACACCTCCTGATTTGGCAGCCTGGAAAACAAATGCTAAGAAAGGAATCCTGAAACCCCCTCTGCATCTTGGAAGAAAGCCTCATGTATGTTGCCAGTGTTAAAAGTTAATTATGCAGTGGTCAAATTCCAGGTCTCCTTTCTAAAGTAAACCTGTAAGCACTGCTAGCTGAGAGAGGCTGAACAGGAATTCTCTAGTGATCCTCCACCTACCAGAAAGCTGCATAACACAAACTACATAATAATTATGCCACAATGTATAATTTGACAAAACTCAATCTCTGAGTAGATTAGACAGGTTCTACTCAGGGGAGGGAGCTGAGACTGAACTAGTTCAGCAGTAAGAACTAAAAATTATCACCCATACGGTTAAACTTAGTTTGGTCATGTCATTCCTTGGACCCAATTCTTCTTTTACACAATGGTGTAAATCAGGAGCAATTCTGTTGAAGTCAATGCAGTTACAACTGTGTAAATAGGTTTGGCAGAATTTGATTATTATTTTTTCATAATTTTGATAGATAATACCAATGTTTAATTTTTAAGCATTTTTATTCATTTAAATTTTCACCATTGCGCAAAGTTACAGGTTTCAAGTATTTTTTTCTATTTTTATTGATTTAAATGTTCACAGTTGCAGGAAATTATGAGGTGGTCAGACAATTATTTGATGACAATAGACACAGATTTAAAATTAAAACTTTATAACTGTTAAAACACAAATGATCAACATCACCTATCAAAATATACAAAGTAAATATCCATAAATAAAATACTTATAAATTCTCAAGCAGCACTTTTCATACTTTGCCTTTCTGTAAATTTTGATTATTACTGACGGAAATATTTTTTCATCAGTTTGTGTATCCTGGGACCAACTCAGCTACAACACTGCAAATTACGATGAAATAGACATTTACTGACATTTATTGAAAAAATCTAATCCTTCCGAGCCTAAGTGTAAATGAGAGCAGAATCAGGCCCTTTGCCTTTAGGTCCTTACTGTAATGCATTGGCAGGAAGCTTGCTCTTGCATGCATGCACTGCCATCTGATCTTTGAATAGAGAGTTCAAGTGCTGCTAGCCCTCTAGGAGTACCAGTTTCCCATACTCTCCACCAAAGTTAAAAGAACCTAAGCAGATCTGATTGATTCTAGAGTGTTTTTAAAATGGACTGTCATGCTGTGCTGGATTTTTAAAGATGCAGCATTTATTGATTCTTCAAGTGTGTTTCAGTTAGACGGGGGTAAAAAGATGAGGATTCTTTCCAAAGAACAGCAGACTGTGCTCCCCACATCAACTCTAGTCCTTTATTACCAACTGCCTAAGAGGCACCAGGCCAGACTCCCTTCTGATATCCTATGGAGTAAGAACAAATGCAATCAAGAGAGACAGCAGGAACACACAATGCAAATGGTGAATTCTTGTGTACCCAAACAAGAAGAAATGCACTTGCTACATGATAAACAGCCAGGGTCTCTAAGTGCAGACTACTGAGAAACTTCATGAAATATTTATTAAAACAAAACAACTTGAGAGTAGAGCTTTACCTCTTCTGTCACTGAGATACAAAGTGTGACCTCGCATGTACAGTGCATGTGAGGTCATGCTGTGCAGAGGATGCCATTGTTATTGTTTGAGCCCAGGCACCTCTTTCTTTACAAATTAAGCACTGCCTGAGAGGAAGTGTTATAAAGGAACTGGAGGAGCCAACTGGGTGCTATTCCCTGCTTTGTCAATGGCTCGTTGTGTGGCTATGGGGAAATTACTGCACGTCAGTGCTTCCATATCCTCATCTGCAAAACAGGGATAATAATAGATATCTACCACACAAAGGGGTTGTAAATGTAATTAATATCCGTAAAATACTTTGAGATCTTCAGATGAAAGTTGCTATAGAAGTGCAAAGTATTGTACAGCAGGATGAAAGGAGGAGAAACGGTGGTGACATAGGTGCTGACTCCGTGGGTGCTCCAGGGCTAGAACACCCACGGAAGAAAATTAGTGGGTGCTTAGCAGCCACTGCCCCCCAACCCCCGTTCACCAGCGGCTCTGCCGATCAACTCCTCCCTCTCCCTCTCAGCACCTCCTGCCCGCCACAATCAGCTGTTCCACAGCATGCAGGAGGCACTGGGGGGGTGCAAGGGGGGCTTGCTCTGGGGAGGGGGCGGAACTGGGTGGGAAGAGGCAGGGCAGGGGTGGAGCAGAGGCGGGATGGGGATGGGGACTTGGGAGAAGGGGTGGGGGTGGGGCCTGGGGTGGAGCAGGGGCAGAAAGAGGCAGGGCAGGTATGGGCGTTTGGGGGAAGGGGTGGCATGGGGGTGGGGCAGAGCGGGGGTGCTAAGCACCCCCGGGGCTTGGAGGAAGCCAGTGCCTGCGGATGGTGGTACTCTTCTAAGCTCCACCACAAAGTAAGATCTGCCCATGTGAGGTGCCAAAATGAGAAAGCAGTGGCTCACAATAGATTGTGCAGTTGTTTAAAATATGAGTGTGTGTACTCCCTGAAACTCCTTGAAACCAGATCTCTCTCACTAGTGTAGCAACCTGCATTGAGATGGAGAAACACATTTTGCAGGGCGGAAAGGTTTGGAGGAGACACCAGGCAAGAACCAGTCTGCCTGTGCATGGTTTGAATGCTAGAGTAGACAACATCTCTGTAAAAAATTATCTTAATAAAGAACCAATTCAGTTTTAGAAACATGAAGCCCTCTTATTATTCTCCAGCACCAGGTACATGAAACTAGTGGGCTTCAATACACCCCTGGACTCTGCTAGGTTGGGGGGAAAGAAATAAGTGGTGGCATCTCACACCCACTTGTAGCACCAAACTGGGCCCTGGTATTTTATTATTATTACCTGGTAGTTTTTTCTTCCTTTTATTCATCTTGACGGCTTGGTAAATCTAGATGGGGGAAAACACAAGAGTGCTCAAGATACACGAGTCTCAGTGTATGTTATTTCAAACAAGGCAAAACACATTAAATATAAATGTTGAAATTTTACTATGGATTTTTGAAATTATTAGTACATATTTCCAGGAGATATTTTTTCCATCCATAGCATTTGAGTGGATATGCCAGACGAAGGTATTTGCAGTGCTATTGTAGCCGTCTCGAAGAAGAGCTCGGTGTCACTCAAAAGCTTGTCTCTTTCACCAGCAGAAGTTGGTCCAAAAAAAGACATTACCTCCCCCACCTTGTCTTCTCATGCAAGACAAAGGGAAATTATGCAGATTATTCAGGTACAGGGATACAGATTTTTGCCCACATGTTGTTACACCTATCATCAAAGTATCTAGACACGTTACAAAGTTGACACTGAAATATTCAAGATCTCAATTAGAGAGGCCAAGCACCATGCACCCCTACTGCCTGCAGTTTTACCAGTGAGCTGGGAAATCAGGATTTAACCAGCTCAGAAGGCTTGGGCAATGAGTTACTTCTTTTTGCAGCTCTTTCTATTCTAAGAGTGGGTAGCTTCCTGGTAAATCACTTTTCTGCAGGAAAAAAGAACAGGAGGACTTGTGGCACCTTAGAGACTAACCAATTTATTTGAGCATAAGCTTTCACGAGCTACAGCTCACTTCATCGGACACATTCAGTGGAAAATACAGTGGGGAGATTTATATACATAGAGAACATGAACCAATGGGTGTTACCATACACACTGTAACCAGAGTGATTACTTAAGTTGAGCTATTACCAGCAGGAGAGCGGGGTCGGGGTGGGGTGGGGGACCTTTTGTAGTGATCATCAAGGTGGGCCATTTCCAGCAGTTGACAAGAACATGTGAGCAACAGTGCTGTGTGTAGGGGGGGAATAAACAAGGAGAAATAGTTTTACTTTGTGTAATGACCCATCCACTCCCAGTCTTTATTCAAGCCTAAATTAATTGTATCCAGTCTGCAAATTAATTCCAATTCAGCAGTCTCTCTTTTTGCGAATACAGACTAACACGGCTGCTACTCTGAAACCTGTTTTCTGCAGGGAGTGATCTCCAGTGGTATGGGCCTGCTATTGAGAAAACTGTGCCATTCCGATGCGATGTAGTGATGTCCCTGTGAATGGCATATCTCCTCATCACCACATGGCATCTTGGTATGCCGACATTGTGCCAGCACTAGAGCTGGTTGAAGTTTTTTTTGGTCAGAACAGTTTTCCATTGGAAAACGCTATTTCAACTAAACCAAATTTTGTATTATTTTGGCTAACTTGTGTTTTGAAAAAAAAAAACAAAACTGGAAAAAGTTTTTAAAATGCGGAAACATGCTTTGACATTTTCAGAAGAGAAAGTTTCGATTTTTAGTTTCGAAGCAGCTTTCGGTTTTGAAAATTTACAGTAAAAACCTCTTTAAAATAGTCAAAGATCAAACTGAAACATTTCATATGTATCAAAAGCAAGCGTTTTCAATGGACCTAAAAGAGTAATTGTATTTAGACTTTTGTTTTGATAGGTTTCAGAGTGGCCGCCTGCATTAGTCTGCATCCGCAGAAAGAACAGGAGGACTTGTGGCACCTTAGAGACTAACACATTTATTTGAGCAGACGCTTTCGGGAGCCGATGCGTCCGATGAAGTGCGCCTTTTCTTCTTGTTTTGGAAGGTTCGCCTTTCGTCTCAAGTCAGGCCCCGTTTCCTCAGATCGTCTAAGTTTGTCACGGGGACAGAACACCCGTTCCCCGGCCGGGGCCCGCCAGCCAGCGCGTCGTTTGCTCGCTGTGACACGGTGGCATCCTGGCGTCACTCCGCTGCACCAGCGGCTCCTGACGGTATGGCCGGAGGTGGCCCATCTCCACCGGATGAGCCGGCCCCTTGGCACCACCGCATCCTGCCAACGCACGGTTACCCGTTGCTTGGCTGCGGCGGGTGCTACTGCGGGCAGCCCAGCCACAGCCCTGCAGCCCGTCTGTTGAGGCCGGGGGGTGGTGGTGGGCCTCCTCCTCCCCCCCAAGCGCGATAGTCACCTCAGGAGAGAAGGGGGGGTATGCGCTCCCCTCAGCGCCACTAGCGTTTTCCCGCCCTTTCGGAGTCTCTCTCACGCCCCTGCCCCGCCCTTCGCCTCAGGGCTCGCGCCGGCGTCGCCTCAGGGCGCCGTCGCCGCCAGAGGCTCGCGCTCGCCTTTCCCGCCCTTTCCCCGGCCTGCCCTAGCTTGGCCCCGCCCCTCTCGCTTCGCCGCGGCGCTCCCCGGCTCCCTGGCCGGGCATTTAGCTCCGCCCCCTAATGGGGGCCCAGCCCAGGTTTCTTCCGCCCTCTCTCTCAGCCACGCCCCCCGGTTAAGGTTCCCAATTCCCTCCCGACCTTTGGCTGTTAGCCCCGCCCCTCTTTAGGTCTCGCCTCCTCCACTATTACACATGCGCGCTTACGCTCCCTCCCTGCGTTGTCTCCTGGGAAATGTAGTCTCCTCCCCTCAGCCCGTGTGTTCTGCCGCGGAGGGTCGCCCGCTAGCTCGGGTTCCGCCTTCCGCCGGGGGGGGGCCGTAAAGCACGTCGACGGCCCTGCCGGTTTTGCGACAATGGTGTGCCGGTGGCTGTAAAGCAAGGCGTGTTGTTGTCAGCTGCCTGGGCGAAGCAGGAAGTGAGTTGGGGGGGATTAGGAGGGAATGGGGCCACCTCCCCCTGGGGTGTCTTCGAAGGGAGCCCTCTACTGGGGGAGACAGCGAGGCTCCTGAGGGGGGCCAGGAAGTGTGTGGGGGAGCGGGGTGCCGGGGGGAGGGGTCAGGAGGTGGGGGGGGTTCTGGGGTGGGGGAGCGGGGTGCCGGGGGGAGGAGGTGAGGAGGTGGGGGGGGTTCTGGGGTGGGGGAGCGTGGTGGCGGGGGGAGGAGGTGGGGGGGTGCTGGGGTGGGGGGGCGGGGTGCCGGGGAGAGGAGGTCAGGAGGTGGGGGGCGTTCTGGGGTGGGGGAGCGGGGTGCCGGGGGGAGGAGGTCAGGAGGTGGGGGGGGTTCTGGGGTGGGGGAGCAGGGTGGCGAGGAGAGGAGGTCAGGAGGTGGGGGGGGTTCTGGGGTGGGGGAGCGGAGTGCCGGGGGAAGGGGTCAGGAGGTGGGGGGGTGCTGGGGTGGGGGAGCGGGGTGCCGGGGGGAGGAGGTCAGGAGGTGGGGGGCGTTCTGGGGTGGGGGAGTGGGGTGCCGGGGGAAGGAGGTCAGGAGGTGGGGGGGTTCTGGGGTGGGGGAGCGGGGTGCTGGGGGGAGGGGTCAGGAGGTGGGGGGGTTCTGGGGGGGGGAGCGGGGTGCCGGGGAGAGGAGGTCAGGAGGTGGGGGGGTTCTGGGGTGGGGGGGGCGGGGTGCCGGGGGGAGGGGTCAGGAGGTGGGGGGGTTCTGGGGCGGGGGAGCGGGGTGCCGGGGGGAGGGATCAGGAGGTGGGGGGGTTCTGGGGTGGGGGAGCGGGGTGCTGGGGGCTGGGGAGAGTAGGCTTTTGGGGGAGTGGACAATGAGCTCTGTGGGGCTTCAGGGTGTGGTTGCTGGGGATGGGAGAGCAGGAGCTGGCGGGGGGGTATGTGGGTAGTTTAGGTAGGGAGAGAGAGGGACCACTATGGGCAGGGAGAATAGTTCATTATGCCTCTCCTGGATGAGAGGGAAGCAAAGATCTGGGAAGTGTGTGTGCGGTGTTGTGGATTTGTGGGAGAGCTCCTGGAAGTTGGGAACTCTGTGGAGGAGAGGAGGGCATTGGAGGGGGTATGAGGGGGAAAGTGGGATGGAGTCAGAGGGCTGAGTAGGGAGAGGTAAAGAGGAGAGGAAGAAGAAAGCATTAGGAGGAGGAAGGAATGAGGTTTGTTAGCCAAACTGTCCTGGGGTGGAGCGGAAACATAGGGACAGTGCCTGGGTGATCCCATTGTAACCATCTAGCTCCATCTGACCCAATGCACTGATTCTTTTCAGCTCAGTCTGAGGGGGAGAAAAAAGAAATGAACAAGAACAGGAGGCCGCCTCCACCACCAGGACGCAGTGGTGCTGCCAAAGCCAGACAGGTGAATCCTGGGTTTCCTTTTTTACATCTCCCCTGTCTGTATGAGGAAACGCCTCTTCCTTCGGATCTGCTTTGAGAGTCTTAGTGTAAAAAAATGTAGTTGTCCTGTTGTCAGATTCCTAAATTCCCCCAATCCCTGAGGCCGCTGCTCCCACCCCCCAATAAGTGATCTCTGAAGTAACCTTTGTGTGTATAAAGGCCCCAAGCTTGCTACTCTTGACTTCAGTGGGAGCAGGTTCAGGGCTGTAGTTTGTAAAGTTTGGCTTCTGCAAGATGAAAAGTTCTATAGAGATGGAAAATTGTTGCTGTTCATTAATAATATTGGTTCTTTCATAGTGGGTAAATTTTTGTCCTGCTGGCCTTATGGTAAAAATACTGGTTTTGCCAGTGAGAAAATTGGCCAGGTTGTAACCAAAGTGGCCGCTGCCTCCATCCCAAGGTGAGAATCAGATTTGCTGTCATTTAGAAATCACATCAGGAGAATTGACAAACCAGAAATAATAGAAGTAAACAAATCATCATTATACCCCACCTCCACCCTAGCCCTTTGGGACAAAGATGGGACCCGATGAAGAGGAGTGATTCATCTGTTCCCAACATCTCTCTGCTAATGCACAAAATGTGGAATTAAAAGTAAACAAGGAAAATAGTAATGTGTGGAATTTAAAATAGTGTTGCGTACATTTCCTTAAAGCACAGAATTTCTTTTACCCCAGTTTCGTGATGCAGAATTCCTGATGTTAATGTTCATTTGTGTTTACATAGTGAACTAGAAATCTGAGAAATTTCTCAATCTCTGTGTACGGGCCGATGGGCAGGGTGATCTTTTGAGTTGTTTCTGGTTCTTAACTTTTATTAACCTAGATCAGAATCACACAGCAGGTTTACGTGAGTTGCAGGTCTCCTTTCTGACAGCTTCTGGCATGGTCAACCAATTGCTTTATTTTCCTAGAATGACTGGGTTTAGGATTTTAATGACTGGGTTTAGGAATTTAGGATTTTGCTGAAGATGTTTGAAATGAATGGTGTTAAATACTGTTTTGCAAACGTCAAAGAATCAATTTAACTTTTCAAAGCTCATTTTTCTGTCACGCTGTGTCTGCCACTCACTCGTCTGTGGAGCACATGTGCCAGTCTAAGGATGGGAACTTGATTGCTCCTAAGTGACTGTCTCAGAGGAATAAAATCTGATGTCTTGTCATAGATCCCAGGTTAAATTGCCACTCTGTAGGATAGATGGTCCAGCATCCTGCAGCATTTCCAGGCTATGGTGGATAAAGCTGGGCATTATTCCAGGTCTCTTGTATCGGGGGATGTGGGTAATTGAGCTTCTGTAGACCTTTCTTTTGGACCCTTTTTACTGAACTTGCCTATGTGCTAAAAGATGGAATGGCTGGAAAACCTATCACTTTCAGTGGTATTGTATATGGTATTCCAGTCACTACGGTACCTAGGCACAGATGACAGTAACTAGTACTGCTATCTGGCACCACACCGAATTATTAATGGAAGTACTTGTCTGCAGAAAGAACATGTTAAGAATGGCCAAATTGTCACAACATGCAAGTCATGGACGAAATCAGAGATCTAGAGCAAGTCTATGGAGGACAAACTGTCCAGGGACATATGGTAATAGCCCTCCCTCTCTTCATATGCTGGAGGGCTTTGTGTCCGACAGAATCCAATTAGGTGTGGATAATGTACTAAACCTCCCCCTTCGCTTGAATCCTGCTTTCAATAAAATTAATGTTTGACCAGTTAATTGGTGAGAGCTTTCAATTTCACTAGCTATAAAACCTTGATAGACCGTAAAATTTATCTGACTGTGCTTGGAGGGTGAGGGGATCGCATGTTGCTTCCCCGTTTTCAGGCCATCTGAAGGTTTAGGGTACTTGCATTAGCCTTTCTTTCAATAATCTACCAGGAGGAGGTACTGGGTTGGTACCCAGTGGAGGTACATCTGTCAGGGATTTTTACATAGTGGTGCATGCACACAGGGTTTGTATTGCCTTGCCCTGTCTCAGTTGAAAGTCTGCCCCCCTCCCTTATGCTTTATTCTTTCTCCCATCAGGGATTGGGTCAAACTCCAAGCAGAGACAGGTGTTGGGAAGCGCAAACCAACACACTCCTATAAAAGCACATACACACCTGCAATTAAGTCTTTGCAGCAATCTCTGTAGGAGGGAGAGATGATTCTTCTTTACGAGCAGTATGAAAATTGAATCTTCTCTGATATTACAGTGAGGTGCACTCCACTGTACAAACAGCAAGACACACCCTGACCACACGTTAGGGGAAGCTGTCATAAAGCCCGTGTTGTGTAATATGATTATACGCCTGTAGCTCCTCTCATATGAGGCTGTCAAAATGCTTTATGAACATACGTTAAACTTTACAATGCCTAGTAGTGTAAGTAGGTGTCCTGTTAGCTTCATGTTATCAGTGGGCAAATTGGCACACAGAGGTGAAGTGACTGCAGAAAACCAAACTTCCTTGCCCCGCCCCCTTTTCTGAGGCCCCTCCGTCGCTCGCTCTCCCCCACCCTCACTCATTTTCACTGGGCTGGGGCAGGGGTTAGGGTGTGGGAGGGGGTGAGGGGTTTGGGTGCAGGAGGGGGCTCAGGGGTGGGGCAGGGGATTGGGGTGCAGGAGGGGGCTCAGGGGTGGGGCAGGGGATTGGGGTGCAGGAGGGGATATGAAGTGCAGCTCTTGGAGGGAGTTTGGGTGCGGGAGGGGGCTCAGGGCTGAGGAAGAGGGTTTGGGATGCGGTGCAGGCTCCAGGTGATGCATACCACTATCAGAAGGCAGGATACTGTACATGGATGGACCGTTGGTATGACCCAGTATGGCCATTTTTATGTTCTTATCCGAAAGCAGGGAGAAAAAAGTACACGCTCCTTATCTCCTGCTCTAACCATCAGATGACACTTCTCCCTCTTTCAGTTGAGACTAGAATTCAGGAATCCTGACGCCTGGTCCCTTGATCTAAGCACTAGATACCACTGCCTCTTGTTGTCCATTAGGAAACCATTGACTTGTGGTTTGTCTTTTATCGTCTCTAGATGGGTTTGCTAGTGGATTTCTCTCCAGATGGGATGATGGACAATGATAAGGAGGAGGATGGTGAACTGGAAGCAGAATTAATAGCTATAGTTGGAGGCCGGCCAGATTCAAAAGAGAAGCCGAAAGGGAAAAGTAAGTGGTCCTCAACTCTTTGCCCTTTATACATCGGCTCAGCTAGGACACATCTGAATCCCAGAAGGACTTGATTAAAAGAGTTACAAACTGTTAAGTTTCTAGTGCCTTAATTTCAGAGCTACAGCAAGAGAGAAGTGGCAGAGCCTCGCAGTCCTGTGCTTAGCAACAAGACCTTTCTTCCCCGCACCCTCCCAGCACACTAGCTTGAATTCTGATATTATATGGTTATGTGAAATGAGTTGTGTATTTGTCTCGTCTTCTTTTCAGCCCCTTTGCCCATGGAAGCTATTGAGAGAATGGCCGCTCTCTGCATGAAGGACCTGGATGACGAGGAAGGGGAAGAGGAAGAAGATCTGGAAGATGAAGATGATCTGATGGTATGAAGGACTTCATACTCGGTGAAGGACTGGGAATGTTACACAAAAGGCCTTGTTATCAGCTCAATGCCTCATATGTGGGGAATGTCTAAAGTGACATGTCTAAATGAGAATTCTTGTGTAGCAACAGGTGAATAGATCCGTTCATCTGCCACCTCCCTGCTCCCTCTAGGTCCTCTTGGAGAAACAGGATTTTTTTCTCCAAAAAGCTTTGTACCACAGTGTATCACTGACCAGGGATCCTTCTACTGAATTTTGCTCACAGCTGCATTGTGATCCAAACCCATTGTACTGATACTCATATTAGAATCCCGCAATCTTACCTATCTGTAGATACCAGAGTTAGTGTCTTGACTCCTAGATTATTCCATTTCCTTAAAGATGGGGTGTTATACATAAGTGCCTGTCACATCCTGATAAGGAGGAGATGCTCATTAAGTGCTGGGACTTCTGCTTCAATGCATATCCCTTGCTTGTTGTCACCCTTAATCTGTCTCTCTGTAGTTTATAAATTACTGCTCCACTTCCCATCAGCGTGACTTACATTTTGAGCATTTCTAGACAAAGTTAAGAGACTAAGCTTCTTTGTTTTGTAGGCGGAACTCAATGAAGTCCTGGGTGAAGAGAAAGAAATCAAGGATGCCACAATACCTGCTACTAAGGTGCAAAACTCCCCTTCCAACTTTGCTTCCTTCTCACTGTTTCCAGCTGAAAGTGTGGTTATAGTACAGAAATGGCTCCTCCTTGTGCTACGTATCTGTTCCCTGTAGCTCTGCAAGTTATATATGCTCGCCCCATTGACACAAACCAGCATGTGTTTCCTGTTAGCATTGCAGAGTCTGAAGTTAGAGATGTAAATGACCTATGTGGTCAAAGTCCATCTTCCTGTTGGTTCAGGGGATGAGTGAGCTGGAGTCTCTTCTGCTTCACCCATCAATAACAAAACTGACAGTCAGGTTCTGACAGCCGACAATATTGGATCTGGGTTTTTTCAGATACCACATTGAATTGGTGACATTGGTAGACAGTCAGGAGGCTTGTTTTGCTCCCTGGCAATTGAGCAAAGTAATTGGGTGGAGAAGATAAGGCCCACTCCAGCACTCCGCAGTGCGTGGGCAACATGCTGTGACCGCTGGGAGTCGCGTTGCCGGAGCGGGGCTCTGCAGGTGCAGCCGCTGTCCCGTGTGTCACAAATTGCGGGGTCAGGGCCTAAATTTACACCCCCAGTAAAGTCACTCTTCAGAACCTTCATGAGCCAAGTCCCTAAGGAAAAATTGAGTATTTAGCTGTGTTTTGAAATCAGATGTGTTTTAGAATTACAGCTGATAAGGTTGAAAAAACCCATAAACCTCTGAGTCTAGGTCATTGCGACTAGCAGAAAGGGCCTTGTGCTATTGCCATTAATTTCTCACTTTCATTGGAGATTGTGTCATAAGTACTGCACTTTCCTGCGGCCATGCATCGGCATACTGTTGCATTGTCTTTTTAAAGGCTTTTCTAAATATCAAAGATGAATGCATCCTTCCTCAGCTTCAGTTCTTAGTAGCTGTTGCTTGAACCCTGGTATACACTGAGAAGAGTTCTTATTTCTTTACCAATTCCCTTTGCATAATGTATTGTTTTTTCTATTAATATCTTTAAAAGACTCTCAACTAGTTGAGGACCAGTTCTGTTTATATTTAAAAAAAAAAAGGGGGGGGGGTGGGGGTGGGGTGGAGGGAAATCTAATATGAATAGAGACATTTTTGTTGTATGTGGCCAGATTAGTTAACCCAAACTCAATAGCCTTGTGCTTTCAGACCTTCCTAAGGCACCTATTGTTTCACCAACTGCCCACCTTCAGTCCTTAATGTCTGAACAGAGATACCCTGAGTTGTGGTCATGTTGTCCAGGAGAATTTTGCCAGCATGTAAGAACTGGAAAGTGAAACTGATCAGTCTAGTTTGACTGTCCTGAGCCAAACAAAATAGGTCTGTCATTGGAAGTGTTGATATGGCTGTCCCCCAGCAGGCCAGGGCTTTGGATTAATTAACACCACTTTTTCCTCCTCTTCCCTGGGCTCTTACAGGTGAATGAAACTCCGGCTGATTCCAGCAGCGTAGAATCTACTCTGGTGGAAAGGCTGGAAATGTACAGAACGGCCATCGCTAATGCAAAGCAAGCTGGAGACAGCGCCAAAGTGCGCAGATATGAAAGAGGCCTCAAGGTGAGCTTTAAATAATGCACCCAGAATACAGTGTGCTCAGGCTAATGTCTTGGTAACTCTCTTTTCTTCCAAGATGCTCTTTAAGAATAAAACTGAAAAGATTTTTTAGAAACATAATAGAAATTGTTCGATCTTAAATTTGCAACTGAGCATGGCCAACGTTTTCAGACTTCAAAGTGTGGCACTTAAATCCATTTTTAGGCACCCATGTAAGGGGCTTGTTTTTTCAGCCTTGCTCCTAGTGCTTTTGATGGAAGCTATGGGTCCGGAGCCCTTCTGAAAATCACTTTTATTGAGGTGCCTAAATATGGATAATACAATAGCTGATAACCTCCTCCGCGATCAGTATATTGCAGGGGATGCAGCGCTTTGATGTCTTAATATTTAGTGATATTGCTGTGTCCTCAGAGATAACAGTGAGCCCAAAGGTCCCCGCATGGTCCTAATAGATCCTGTACAACTGCAGCAGTGGGCTTTCCAAGTATATGTACAATTGAGGACCTGATCACTCCTGGTCATTAAAGTTCCCATAGTGCTTTTCTCAAGTCAGAGTGCCTGTCCCAGCATCCTGGCCAGTTCCATCTTGGGTACTTTTATTCTGCCGTCCTAAAATTCTCCCTGCACGGGCTGTGTCCTCCCGCAGCTGATGGGGTGGGGCAGAGCCAGAGTCTTCTGTGGGCGGGGTGGAGAATGTGTCCATACTTCCCTTCCCAGGGCATGGATCTACTCCCTCCTCATTGGTTCTGGGGTCTGGAGTCTTCACTTAGGAAACTGGATGTGCTCTGACTGTGTGCTGTTGCTAATCACCCTGCTGCTTCCCCCCACCGAGAGCTGCATTTCTGCAATGAGATTTCTCCACAAAGGGCATGTGGTTTGTAGAGCACTTTTGGCTCCCATAGGATGAATGGCACTATAGCAATCGAAGAGGCTGCTACCTTCTAGTCATGAAAAATGTGGGAATTAGGAACTTGCTGTCTGGCTGAGGAATGGCTTTTTAGCTGATGACAGGCTGTGGGTTTCTGAGGTCTAATTAGGCTGCAGTTTCTGGGCTGGCTAAGGACTAAGGTGCTGGTATCCAGTTTTCCTGCTGTCAGGCTCTCAGCTGAAGTTCTGGCTAATTTTCTATAGCTGTTGGCAAAACCAAGAGTGAGAGAGTTTGGAAGCTTATCGCTAATTATCTGTTGTTTGTTTCCAAGACATTAGAAAATATGCTGACCTCTGTGAGGAAGGGCAAAAAGATTGATGAGGAAGAAATCCCTCCTGCAGTTGCACTAGGAAAGGGCGGGAACTCCCAGCTGCAGTCCCCTTCTCCACTGACTCTCTCATCTCAGAGCTCCACACCCAACGGAAGGTTCAGTTTATCCAGCCATCCCCCTCCACAGCCACCCACTGCAGCACCTCCACAGGGACCCTCTGCAGCATCTCCCAAGCCACCGCCTCCTGTACTTCCAAAGCCAGCCCTGGCCCTGCCCATCAGATCTCCGGAGATACCAGAAGAAAAACCTGTCCCTTTGGCACTATCGGGTAAGCATGGGGGACCTTTTCATTCTCTCTCATCGCAGAAGATTGAGCTTATAAATACCTACTGATCTGTGACCATGATGTTCCCCTGATCTTGCACTGGATGATTCTGAAACACAAAGCACAGTGACTCTTTTCTCTGTCTCTCTACAGGTTCTGAAAACTTCAGCACCCAGGCGCTCCTACAGGACAGGCAGCGGGAGTACAAGCTAGCCGCGCTGCATGCTAAACAGCAAGGCAGTGTCGAGATGGCCAGTAAATACTACCGCATTGCTAAGGTAGGTGCCTGCCAGCCAAAGCACTGTTCTGTTAGACTGGCAGGGGCTTTGGTTTGGCCCTAGAAGTGACACTTTCAGTGGGTGCATTAAGAAGTTGACCAGTTGGTGCTTAGAAGGCTGCTGGTAAACCACATCCACTGGTTCTGCAGCACGTCTGTGACTCTTTCACCTTGGCTAGTCTTATTCTGTAACATGAAAGCATTCTGACAGGCTTTTCCTTCAGTTCAGCTCTTCAGCTTCATATGGGGAATTAAAATCAAGCTGTGGCCTCCCTTCTACAAAAAAAAAAAAAAAGACCTTGAAAATTGCAGTTAATGCAGATGCAGTTATTATCTCCATAGGTCAGCTCAGGTGTGGCTAAAGACAATACATTCCTCTGCTCCTATCTGTCCTCCACCTTTGGAGCATCCCTCTATAACCAACACTGAACTTGCACTGGTAGTATGGTTCATTTGCTGTAGCAGGAGGCTGGGAGCCCAGAGGGCTGGGTTCTGATTCTGGGGGAGAATGTGGCCTAGTAGTTAGAGCAGAACATTGGAAGCCAAGACTACTGTGTTCTAATTTCAGTTCACTGTGAAACCTTGGGCAAATTGCTCTGGTTTTCTCAGTTGTAATTTGGAGATAAATCCCACTTTGCATGGGATATATGAGGTTGGTTTGAGTGGTTTTGAGTAAAATGTTTTAAGATCTTTGAAGAAAGCGTTTAAAAGTACTTTTCTCCCTGGCTTGTGCCTTTCAGAGCTTTGATCCCATTCTAGAAGCCTTGGGGAAAGGTGAAACCGTGGATCTGGGCCACCTGCCCCCACCTGCAGGTGAGAATTGATACTCAGCTTTGCCACTGATTTCACTGAGATGGCAATGGAGGCACTGACTGGGTGGAGGAAACTGCCTGTGCTAAAATTGCTAACACGGCAGTCGTGATCTTTCCTTGCTAAGACAGGCCTACAAAATTTTGCCAGCATAGCTATACCAGTCAGAGACATGAAGAAACCCACCCCCTTGACTTACATGGCTATGCCTGCAAAACCGCCCATTGACATGCAGCTGTACTGGTAAGAGTCCTTACGTTGTCGTTCAGGGAGGTGGCTTGTACCAGCAAAAGATCTCCTGATGCCAGTAAAGCTGCACTAGGGGGCTCTGCCAGTACAACTCCACTGGTACAGCTGTATCAGCAAAGCCTTTCTAGTGTAGACTAGCCCTTAGTGTCGTCCAGTGGTTGGAGAGCCCCTGGAAGTTCGGACTCATGGGTTCTATTCCCGGTTCTGTCACTTACTCGCTGTGTGGCCTTTAGAAGGGGACTCTACCACTCTGCGTCTCAATTTCTGTATTTGTAAAATGGGGCTGGGAGGAAAGGGGAGGAGTGCTTTGGGATCCTGGCTTGGAAGGTGCCAGAGAAAGACGAAATATCATTATTGCAGTGTACCATCTGGGTGATGCTCCTTGTGAGGACTGGGTTGGGTGGGCCTGGTGGGAGAGGAGTAACCTATTTACTTTCTGTCAATCTGGGTTGGTTGATTTATTTTTATTTTTCACTTTCTGCTTGTCATTTACAATCTTATTTTCACAGACCAGCTGCCCAAGGAGCTGTTATCCCCAGGTCTACAACAACAATCTGCTGTGTCGACAACAATGCCGTTAGCAAAATCAGCAGCCCCCGCTGCAGGTATGAGCTCCAGAATGGTGCCTTGGTATCTTAGCTGCCCCAGCATGACTAGAGGTTGCTCGTTATGCCATGCAGCCGATCAACCTTGGAATTTCTTTTAGACTGAATGGGAGCTGCAAGCTGTCCTGCCTGTTTGGTAGTTGCTGTGTATCTTGCCAGTCTTGCTTTTGCTCCTAAGGACAGCAAACCCCCTCTGTAGTGAAAGGAAAAACCCGCCCAGAAAGTAAGTGGGACCTGGAGGGGAGAAAGAGGCAAGCCTGGGGGTATCAACTAGCTTGAGTGGTGTTACTGTGCAAACTCCAGTTCAGCTCTTACCTGCAGAGATCATGGCAGCTACCAGAAAACATCCTAGAGCCGTGCGGAGCTCTGTGCTGCATGTTCAGATAATCAGAAGAATCGTTATGACATGGGGATGGGTGGGCATGTGAGTACTCGGGTGGGAACATGTTTGCTCCCTGATTGGCAGGGAACATCTCTTATTTATCGTCAGCTCTCGGGGAGCAGTCAGTGTTGCCTAGTGGATAGAGCACTGGACTAGGACTTAGAAGACCTGGGTTCTAGTTCTGGCTCTCCCGTTGGGTGACCATGGGCAAGTCATGGCCCGCTTTGTGCCTCAGTTTCCCCATCTGTACAAAGTGGGGATACTGATACGACTTCATATGTAAATCATTTTGAGATCTACTGATGACAACTTGTGATAAGAGCCAGGTTTTCTAGGCAGCGGTTAGAAATGGGTTGGAAATGAAATGCTGAGTTGCCTCCTGTCACCACCTTAGCGAGGGCTGGGGCAGAGTTACAGATTTTTGTTAAGGAGGGAGAAGTTAGAAAAGTAAACCCAATAAGCGTGTCATCCCTTTCTTCCCACCCCTGAAACAGATATCCCTCCAGCCCCGCGAGACATGCTGGAAGCCCTGCAGCAGAGGATGGAGCGGTACAAAACAGCCTCAGCTCAGGCCAAGAGCAAAGGAGATGACCGGAAGGCAAGAATGCATGAGCGCATTGTGAAGGTGAGGAAAGCGTGAAAGTCCCGTAACCTACAGCTCTGCGTGGATCCTGGCTCCCCTCACCCCCGACAGATACAGTTCTGAATCAGAGCTGTACAGCCGGGCAATGTTATCTGCTGCTGGGGATTCAGTTGGTGGTTGTGCCTATCATCTTAATTTGTAAAGTCCATCAGTTTTGCTCAGTATCTTCTTGAAGGCTGAGCATTAAAGCCTGGTGCAAATTGCCAATATCTTGACAGAGCAATGGAGTGCTTAAAACAAAAAAACAAAAAAAAACAAAAAACCTGATCTTTTAGACCTAAGCAAAACACTACCATGATTGGAATCTAATCTGCCACTGATGTGCATAATTCCAATGGACGTTAGTTAGCCAGGTTTCTTCTCTCATTCCACACTCAATGCAGTAATGGGAGGAGAAACCCCTAACTGGTGCCATGGGATAAGATTTGAACTCCTCAGTAAAAAGATTCTGAGGCGCAATATGGTTGTCTGACTCTGATTAGTTGATGGAACATCCCTCTATTGGCAGCTTGCATGTGAATTGTCTCATTGTTTCCTTGTGCTCCCCCCATCTGTCTGTACCCACCTCGCCTCTTGGCCTATACTTAAATTGTAAACTCTCTGGAGCAGGGATCACCTTTTCGTTCTGTTTGTACAGTGCCTAGCATAACGGGGTCCTTGCCCACAACTGGGGCTCATAAGTGCTACCCTAGTGTAAATAATGAGGGATACATCTTTTTCTCAGAAGGGCATGCCTGTGAGGCACCATGGCCGAGGTGCTCAGTCGTGATTTCTCTTTCAGCAATACCAAGAGGCCATCCGAGCTCACAAAGCAGGGAAAGCTGTGGATTTTGCTGAGCTGCCTGTTCCACCAGGTATTTTCTGATTTTATTTTGCTACCAGAGTAGAACAGTAGAGGACACTCTTCACTCACAGTTTTTTTAAAACTTCCATATGTGTGAATTTCACTCTGGAGTAGCAGCTCTGGAGACCTCTCTATTCACAACACATGCAGCATTGGCAGTAACAGGGCACATTTCTACCACTCCATCCCCACAAATGTGTCTCAGCCCTGCCCTGGAAGGACCTTTCCCCTAGGAGCAAGAGGGAATTTCAGTCTCCTTTCTGTGGTCATTGGCATTTCTTCTGAGACGCCCCCCCTCGTTCCCTGCAGTTCTGTTCTCTAGCACGGTTCACTCAGTGGGTTTGAATGGAATTATCACACGAGTAGCTAGATGTGGTATCTTCCTAACTCTTTGGGGTGCTCGGGTACGCAGCTGCTCTCTATAGTAGTTTGATCAGTTTCGATCCCCTCTTTAGACTTGCCATCTCTTTGGTAGGCTTCCCACCCATCCATGGCATGGAGGCTTCATCAGGAGACCAAAGCATCATGGGAGTCCTGGAAACTGCTATAAAACTAGCCAATCAGGAAGACCGAGAGAATGATGAGGAAGACGACAATGTGGAGGGGATGAAGAAGGTCCGGTTCTGCTAACCTGTTAGGCACAAGATGGCTCAGTTAAAACCGATTCTGAGTTGTATTAACTGCGTATCTGGGGTGGGACCCGTTTATACAGAACCCCATTCATTTGTGCTATGAAACTTCTTTCTCTATGGAAACTGGATACGGGTCACTTGCAGGTTTAAAGTAGCATAAAAGGTGGATTCTCTGTAATTTGGTCTTTAAACCATGATTTGAGGACTTGAGGAACTCAGCCACAAGTTAGGGGTCTATTACAGGATTGGGTGGGTGAGGATCTGTGGTCTGCAATGTGTGGGAGGTCAGACCAGATGATCATGATGGTCCCTTGAAGTCCTATGGGTCTGTGTTTGGATTGAATTTTATAGTGCTGGCTAACATGGGCTTTTTTCATCTCCATTTGTTTCAATTCCCATCTTGCCTGAGTCCCAGAGTTCAGACTTATTGTGTTCTGTTGTAAGAAAAATAGCTTCATGTATTTTTCTGATTCTTAATTACAGCCTGGCTCCCGCCCTGCGCTGTCAAAGCCAGCCGCCTTGTCCCAGCCCAAGCTGGTTCCACGTGTGTCTTCGGGAGGTACCCCTGCAGCAGCAAATCCAGCTGGGACTGGTAAATCCACCGCAAAAGCCACCACAAAAGGTACTTGTGCTTTCCAGCTCTCGGAAACTTTCCATTTTTATCAAGGCTGATGCTGTAGGAAGTGGTCAGACTGCATTCAGTGCCACGCTGGGCTATATGCTGATCTGTGGTGCTGGTGCCAGTCCCTGCTACGGTTCTCTGGCTGGAATGGTTCCCTTGTCTGACTCGGTACCTATGGTGTAGTCAGGAGGCCAGGCCAGGATTTAGGGGGAGCATGCACAGTGACACTAGGCAGCACAGGCTAGGAACCAGAGAGGACTGTAGGGTCTGTATTCAGCAGCCTCGCTAAAGCATTGTTTATATATTTGGTACACCCAAGACCTGTCTCCTGTAGGAAGAGGCACTATGGTGTATCTGCCATTTCCAGCAGAGATGATGTCAGGGAGTAGGATGTTGCGGCCCCCTGACTGCTGAACTGTAGGTGGTCTAACTCAAACTCATTCCGTTGCCCCTGGTTTCTCAGCCCATCTGAAACCATTTCCTTCCCTGCTGTTTCTGTGTCTCAGGTACATGAGACTAGAATCTCTTCCTCTCCTCCTTTCTATTGCCATCTTAGTTGTCAGTTAGCCAAGCGTTACCTTTTCCCTGCTAAGTCAGTCCCTCCCCTTCCTCTAATCTCTGTTGCCTTTCTCTGAACATCTTCTAATTTCACTATATTTTATTGGTAGTGAGGCTGCTAAGCAACAAACACTGTTTTAGGTTCGATTGCACCAGAGTCATCTGACATCTGTCCTGAGCAAATGGTGTCTTAAGTCAGTGATGTCTCGTTTGTGAGAGAGGTCCCCAAGACGATACTAATGACACACGCCTCATGTACCCAGTTTGAAACGTCAGACTGGGCCCCACGAGGTGATGGGCCCGGTATTCTGAATACATCAACATTCCCAGCTTCCCTTTCCAGCTCGGACTACCCATAGCATGAGGTCCTGACAGCCACCCCCGATGTGACTATCCTCTTTCTCCTCCTCCCGGCAGCCCAACAGCAGCTGGCTTTCCTGGAGGGCAGGAAGAAACAACTGATGCAGGCGGCACTTCGAGCCAAACAGAAGAATGACATTGAGGGAGCGAAGCTGTTCCTGCGTCAGGCCAAGGGCCTTGACCCCATGATCGAGGCGTCCCAGGGTGGGCTTCCTGTCGACATAACCAAAGTAAGGAGGTCCCTGCGGAGCATTTAATTTGAGACCAATCCACGGCATGAGAACTACTGGTTTCTGACCACTCAGTTGTTAAACATTCCTGGCCTTTTCAAAAGCCCAGAAGTCCTGGGTAATTCTATTCTGCCTCTTTCGATTCAAAATGTGTTTACTATGGCATCTTTCACTCCCTCTCCTACCATGTTGTGCAGCATTGCTGTGTGCTAGTTAGACAGCTGACACTTCCCACCCCAGAAGTG
Source organism: Chelonia mydas (assembly GCF_015237465.2). NCBI lineage: Eukaryota > Metazoa > Chordata > Testudines > Cheloniidae > Chelonia > Chelonia mydas. The sequence goes on from NC_051260.2 coordinate 16,581,686, forward strand.
GCTGCATTTTAGTGCTGGGCATTGTGATCCTCACGGACCGCGTGTGTCACTGTTAAAGTTTGTAAAGATCATTGGGGATCCTGCATAACAAAAAGATAAATGGTTATATTGCTACTTATACTGTAATAATGATCTGTCTCTAAAACTAGCCACTATATGAATATTCATAGCTATGTGTTTTGCCTGAATTCAGGAGTATGGAATGCACAAGCTCCTGAACTTAAATGTAACTGGATCTGTGTTCTCTACTGAACACTTGAATACCCCGCCCCCTGCACTTGCTTTTGGAGTGCTGATGTCTCTGCCTGTACCAGAAGACATGTCTAATGGGGGTGAGGTTAGGGGGTGAGCATTCAAGTCTCCTGGACTCTATTCCAAGCTCTGAGAGGGGAGTTGGGTCTAGTGCTTAGAGCAGGAGAGTGGAAGTCAGTACTCCTGGGTTCTGGTTCTGATACTGACCCATTGTGGGACTTTGGAAGTGGAGATGCAAAGAGGAAGTGACTTGTCCAGTTTGCAAAGTGGGGATAATCTCTACTTTCCAGGGGGCTGTGAGGCTTGGTGAGATAATGAAGGGTTTTGAGTGCCTCGGTGGAAGATATGGTCCAGCATGGGCCATTCCTTACTCCAGGCCTAACTTTTGCAGATGGGTCGGTGTAGGTGAAAATCTCTTCTCTTGAAACCACAGGTCACTGTCATGCCTCACTTCCATTTCAGGTGCCCCAAGCCCCAGTGAACAAGGAGGATTTCGTGCTCGTGCAGCGTCGTGGGGTCAGCATCTCCCCAGAGGCAGCCAGCCAGTACATGGAGTTCATGAAGCTGATGAGGCAGCAGCACGAGGTAGAAGATCCAAGGGGAGATCAGCTAGGAAGAGAGGGTTGGGTTGGGTTTTCAGGGGAAGCTCTTCAGAACAGCAGTGACAGGGGAGTGGATTCCTCGGGGACTGGAGTTTTCATGCCTAGGCTTAAGTGAAGTTTCTTGCCCTTCTTCCTCCAGGAGGAGATTCTGCCAACTGTGATCCCGGGAGTGTTAGGATCACACCAGCTGCTGCGTCTTGTTAAGTCAAACTTGCTCTGCCTCTTCTGGAGTCATCCCTCTGCAAAGGATTGTGGGATTTCGGTGGGCATAGCAAGAAAACACAGGTGTCTGTTGGTTCCCAGATTGAGAGCCGCTGATCCAAGGCATTAGGCAGGGGGCCGAGGGAGACTCCAGTTTCGTTAAGCAGACTTGTATTGCTGTAGTGTGTGTTGGCAGGAATGCCATCCTGATGAGTGTACTGGTTGGATTGTAAAGGCCTGTATGAGGAAGAAAGGATAACTTGGGAGACAGGACTCAGGGGTTCTATTTCCAGATCCACCATTGACTCGTAGAGCGACCTTCCCTTTTCCGTCTCAGTGGCTCCATCTGTAATTGTGAATGAGAATACTTCTTTCACAGAAGGCTGTGTCAGTGTGTGTTTGTGACATGCTGCAGATCCTTGGATAGAAGGCACTAGAGGGGGGCAGATGGTAGTAACTTTCTCGTGTGTTTTTGTCCCAGATGTGTTTGAATTACTCCAAGCAGTTCACTCACCTAGGAAATATCGCTGAAACAACCAAGTAAGTATGTCAGCAGGAGTGATTTCTATCCCCTTTTCCCTCAGGCTCCTTTCCTTGTGTTGTTTGTACACACCATGAGGCTGCTGCAGAATTATCCAGGGTGTCCGTCCCAGTTGCTTCCGTCAGGGAAGTCATGCATTTCCTTTCTGAAATGTGGTTGTGTTGTGTGGCCGCCAATTTCTGTCATGCTGGGGGCTCTGCTGGATGTTCTGCCTTTCAGATGAGATGCTAAGCAGAGGTCCTGACTGCTCATGGGTTAACGATCCTATGGCATTTTTCCCAACCCCAGTGTCCTGGCTAAATTCCAGCATAGGTAATTCCATACTGCCTGCCTAAAATTCCTGGCACACAGGACACCTCACTGTGCAGTGTTGTTTAATAGCACACACCAGCTGCTGTTTTCTACTCCAGAGGTGGCTGCATTTCAGTGGTGGCCGAAATACTTAAAAGCATTGCAACTTCTGAAGCATTTGGATGAAGGGTGCTATATTAAATATAGAGAGTGTTTGTAGTGATCATATTAAACTGGTAACCCAATGTCTCCAGTTTCTCTCTCCATCCTAGAAGGTGCTTTTACTAAATTCAGCAGTCTATCTTCCACTCCCACCCTGAGTCAAAGCTAAGATTAAGATTACCTTGGCCCAAATGGGTCCAGTTTGCTCCACATCTGTTAGACATAGGCTCATGGTTTGAATTTGTGAGATAGGAACTGACTCAATGGGTCAGGCACACAGAGATGCCTTCAGCAAGGACAGTGGCCAACAATACCAGATATTTATGCAGTGTGCACAATATGTGTTACAAAATAAAGCAATTGGGGTGTTTTTTAGCGTCACTCATGCGAAGTTTTGAGGCTACCGTTCAGAGTTCAATAAATAGAAGGGGAGAGAAGTTGAGGGTGTGTCCACGCTGCAGTCCTGAGGTGTGGTTGCCGCTCTACAGGCATACCCAGGTGACCTTGGAGTACAGCCCCACCCGGGACCCTGGGTGTGTACTCTGACAATGAGCCCGTGTAACCACCTGCGCTGCTGTGGCTAAACTGCTATTGTTCTAGCTAAGCCTACAGGAGCTGCAGTCCCCGCTTCTGATTGTAGTGGAGACATACCCAAAGCCACAGACGAGGGCGAATGGGATAGGCCATCTCCTGCAATCTGTAGTGAGATGGAGAGTGGACAATGCAGGAATGCTCTTCCAGACGGCAGGAACTGCAGGCGTGAAGGTTCTTGTACTGGTCTGAGAGCAGAGCCCAGAATAACAAAAGAATCTCCATAAAAGTAAACTCCCGGCTCATTTTAGCCCTTCCCTCTGCAGGTTTGAGAAGATGGCAGAGGATTGCAAGAAGAACATGGAAATCTTAAAGCAAGCCCACGCCAAAGGCTTCCCATTGCCCAAGTACCACTATGAGCAGAGGACCTTCAGTGTGGTCAAGTAAGTTAATTTGCTGCCAGTTGGTTCCTGCTTCTTTCATTCCAGCCGTGCTGTCCCTCATTGCAGGGTGGGAGAAGGTAACCAAGACCTCGCCAATGCTGACATGTCTGGCCCTCCACTGGGCTTCCCATGGCCTCGCTTTCGGGGGAGCTCTTCTATATACTGGTGTGTACATGTTGACTGCTGCCTCCCAGTCGGTCTGGGGCCCTCCCTCCCACTCTATTCTCAGGAACTGAATAACTGTTTTGAGTTCTTTCATGTTATGGTGTGTGGGTCAGGTAGAGATGGGGGCCCACAGCAGGTGGAGTGGATAGGACTGTTGTATGTTTCATCCATGGCTAACTCTATATGCCGTCTTTTTGCCATACTTGATAGTCCATTAAACACAATATTTGTTAAAACTGAGATCTATACAGCCCACTCTGTGCCTCAGTTTCCCCATCAGCAAAATGGGGATAATACATTGCAATTCTTGGATGGAAGGCAGTGTACGTGCAGTGTTTGAACATTTGTATGGCAGATATATTTTTACTGGTATAGTTGAGACATAGCTGTGTTGGTCTGCTATATGCAAGAGCAGGAAGTGTCGACCTACAGCACCTGCAGGGGGCACTGCAGAGCATACCAACTCCACATCCCCAAGTCACTACTTGGCTGGAGGAGGTAGGAATTATTTCATGTTTAACCTTCTTTCTGCCTTATTCTTGAAGGATCTTTCCTGAGCTGAACAGCAACGATATGGTTCTAATTATAGTGAAAGGGATCAACCTCCCAGCTCCTCCAGGTAATAGAGCAATCAACTCTTATTAGCAAAGGAGTGGGATGACGGGGATGTGTCTTATTACCGCTATGAGAAATAACCATAAACAGAGGGGCTGAGTGGAGGTTTTGCTCTGCAGTGGGAATAATCTGTTCTGCTAATGCAGTGACCGATTGGAGCAGGTGAAGAGCCCCAGGCACTGTGACTGCTGTCGAGTGGGGTATCAGCCAAAGGTGGTGGCCTAGGTGCAGTGGAAGCATGGAGCTTTGTCTGACGATGTTGAGGGTGGGGTGGGCTGTTGCTATGGTGTCTGCTCGAGCTCTTGGACTGCCACACACACTGCCCATTTTCAGCTGCTTTTTAATTACCTTTTGTTAAAATACCCCAGAGGCTGTTGGTCAGAGCACCAGCAATTATCACTGGTGCTTTTCCCTGCTCTTCTCATATGGGATCCCCTTGTGGACTGGTAGGTGCATCAATAATTGTGTGTCTGAAACACGGTTATGCAGAGCTGTCCCAATAAAGAGAAGAACCCTACGGGGCCTGGGACTCAGATGATTAGAACATGGTACTAAAAGTCAGGAAAAATGAGTTCCGTCCCAGACTCTGCCACTGATTGTGTGACCTTGGGCAAGTTGTTTAGCCTCTGTGCCTCAATTTCCCCATGTGTAAAATAGGGATAATACCACCTAGCTCTTGGGGAAGGGGACTGAGAGACTTAATTTATTAATTGTTTGCAGTGTTGTTGTAGCCGTGTTTGTTCCAGGATATCAGACAGACAAGGTGGGTGAGGTAATACTGTTTATTGGACTAATTTCTGTTGGTGAAAGACGCAAGCTTTCGAGCTTGCACATCACTCTTGTTTGTGTCGCTCAAAAGCTTGTTTCTTTCACCAGCTGAAGTTGGTCTAATAAAAGATATTACCTCACCCACTTCGTCTCTTTAATTTATTAATGTTTAGCATCGACTTTGAGATCCTGGAATGAAAATTGCTATGGAAATGCAAAGTTACAATTTATGAGGAACTTAAGTACCGTAGAAGATTTGCTGTCTCCATATTTTCAGCCTCAGTTGGAAATAACCCTCTCCTGCAGCAACTCTGTCTATTCGTCTAGGTACTTACCTAGGTACTACGCCATCATCCTAATATCTGAGTGTCTTACAGATGTTGTTGATTATCACAATGCCCCTTGGAGGTAGATCGGTATTTCTACTCCCATTTTACAGAGGGAGAACTGAGGCACCCAGAGGTTATGTGACTTGTGCGAGGTCACACGGGAAGTCTGGCAGAGCCACACACTAAAGCCATTTCTCCTGAGGCCCAGTCCTTAATCTGAGCCAACGGTCTTCAGCAGGATTAACTTTTAGTGAAATGTATCCAGTCGTTAGCAGAGGAGGAACAAAGTGGGATATGGGGCGATAGGAGGGTATCAGACAAAAATAACACCAAAATATGATCAAATAGCAATAGCTGGGCATGAGGTGGATGGTGGTAACTGTGAATGTGTGGGAAGAAATGAGCAGAACGTGAGACTGCACAGATCTAGGATGGATTATAGACTCTCTCTCTGAGTGAAAGCATTTGAGCTGGTTGGGAAATGGTTTTTTCCCCCAACAGAAAATTTATTTTTTTCTTGGAAAATTTGAAAACTGCAAAATTTCTATTTGGAAATGCTGCTGCAGTACCTTATGGGAGTTGTAGTTTGGGTACCTTGTGCTCCCATTCTCCTACACACTGGGCTCCCTGGTTCACGTGCATCTGCCATGATGCACCCGCTCCCCAGTTGGAGAGGGAATCCCTGGCTGTGGTGCATCGTGGAAGAGGTAGTCCAGCCAGGGAGCTCAGCTAAAGTCGAGGAGAATGGGGATGTGAGACAGCGGAAATACAGCTCCCATGGTGTGGCAGATTATCCAAATAGAAATACTTTGGTTTGGGGGCATTTGGGATTTTTGCAGAAAAGCCAAAACTTTCTGTGGAAATTGGGCACTTCTTGTGAAAAATATTGTTGAATCGAAAACTCACTTTTCCATCCCAGAAGAGTTTTGACAATTTTCAGCCCGTCGTAGAAAAAGGATTTGTCTCCCGTGTAGGCCAGAACCTTCTGTCTTAAACAACCATTTCAACTATCCCCGATGTCACCAGTACAGATTAATCTGCCCTTTAGTTAAAAAGCTCTCTCCTCTAGTTAGGTAGCTTCAGGGGGGATTGCTTGCTCCCAGTAATCCTAGCAGAGTCCTTGGATTTGTATATCATGTGTTGCATATTAGGTCGTCGTCTTTAAGCTATAAACTGGGTGGGTTTTTTTGTATTTTAAGGCGTGACTCCCAATGACCTGGATGCCTTTGTGCGCTTCGAGTTTTCCCACCCCAACGCGGTGAGTTATGAATGCTGCTTGGCGACATTCCCAGGCTTCAGTTGGGAAGGCTCAGTTCTCACGCCCCCTCGTTTTTGTCTTGTGTTGTAGGAGGAAGCTCAAAAAGATAAGACCAACGTGATCAAAAACACAGATTCGCCCGGTAGGTTCCCGTCTGGAGTTATGGATGCGTGTGTGTGTGTGTTTGTGTTGGGAGGAGGGTTCCCTTGTGTTAGCCTTTCATTTCTGAAGACTAGAGCTCTGGCCTTCAGGTGATCTGCATGTGGAATGAGCCCAGGTGACAAAACACCCCACATGTAATCGGGTAGTCTCTGCTCAAGAGAGTTGCAGAGCAGAAATGGAAATGGTTCTGCAATGAAGCACTTAGATACTGCAGGGATCCTGGATAGACAGCTTTGAAGGTGCACGTCAGTCTTCTATCTGGAGACTTGGGACTAGGAGAGCAGAGGGGGGCAGGTCAGGATTGAGGGACAGTCGCTAAATAGTGTGCGAGGAGCTCATGGGCTGGAATAGTGGGGAGCCAGCAGGCTGGGATTGAGAGGCATCAGCAGAGCTGTGTGTGTGGGGAGCCCAGGATGGTATATTAGGGTGGGGTGGGTGGTTGGTAAAGGGACAAGATTTCACTGTGGTGGCAGAGCTGTGTGGGCAAGGACCGCTCAGTGTATGCCCCCTCGGTGCCTTGCTGGATCTGTTTTTATTCCCTCTCCTGTAAGGATCACAATTTCCACTTGCCTGACTTGGAAACTTGTTCTGTGAAATAAGCTCTGCTTTAGGTTGGAAGACCGAGAGGCTGTAATCTCCAGTGACATGTCAGCTGGTGCCTCAAGGCCTTTCTTCCCAAGATTTTGAGAGGCGATGGCTGCAGTGGCTAAAGCAGGGGACTGGGAACCAGGATTCTGGATTCTGTTCCCAGCTCTGCTGCTGATTCTGTGATACCTTGGGGGCAGATTACTTCACCACACTGTTTCCTTTTCTCCAGCTATAAAATGGAGCAGGTGGAGGGGGTTATATTGAGGCATAACTAACTGCAAAGCGCACTGAGATCCCAAGGCGAAAATCATTGCAGCTGTGCAGTGTTTCCTAGTAATTCTATTCCTGGCTCCCGTCTTGCCCAGGGATGCAGTCGACGGCTCTTCCCTTGGTGTGTAATCCTCATGCTAATACCATGATTTGCTGCTGTTCCCTTGGCAGAATTCAAAGAGCAGTTCAAGCTGTATATTAATCGGGGCCACCGAGGGCTCAAGAGAGTCTTTCAGACCAAAGGCCTCAAGTTTGAGGTTGTCCACAAAGGGTGAGTGAGATGCGAGGCTGGGGGCACTGGAGGGCAGGTTTAAATGTCATCCTCAGAAGCTAGAGGGAACCTTCCCTATGACATTCTTGATATGTCCTGGGGCGGAAAACTCATGAATACTGGGGGCAGGCAGAAGGTCCATGGCAGCATTCAAAGGTGAAATAAACAAAGGCTGTGGGGCATCGCTGCTTATTAACAGCTTCGCTGCTGCCAACGGTCGGTCTTCTGCTGAAATCAACACCTGCAGTACTGTGAGATGGACCAAGTGTGCACATCTCTGTGTACCTGGCGTGCTGGTCGTCAGGTTACTGTTACACTGCGTAGCAAAGGAACAGTGCCTACTCGCTGTCCTGCTGGTAAGTGCTCTGTGCTGCCAGGCAGAGAGCTGGGCTCATTCCCTGCCTGTGTCCCACCCCTGTGTTGGGAGCACCGCAGAGGTAGCCTGCCTGGGGAGGAGAGGCAGTTTGTCACATAGGGTATGTCTATGCTGCAAGAGCAGTGTGTAGGCATACCCATGCAGGAGCCCACCAGGGCCCTTGGGTGCGTACTCGAGTGATTAGCCGAGGCTGAAGCCTGTGCCACCACATTTTCACTGGCGCTGTTATCCGTGCTGGCTAAATTAAAGCTAGCACTTGGGTATGCCTGTGTGCGCGACAGTCACACCCCCCCCCCCCCTTGCGCTGTACCATACCCATAACAGAGCCACTCACTAGGCCACGTCAGCAGCAGTGAACGTGTGGCCCTGCTTAGCTGGAAGGAGAGTGGTCACGGTGGGGGAGAGGGATTGCTGGATTGCCCGGGCTCTGACAAGGGAGGAGGGGAGATGGCTTGTGAGTGGAGGGTTGTGAGAGTTTAGGAAACATCTAGTTGCTTGTAGAGAGAGGCTGCATGAAGCATTGACACTGGTGCATGGGAAACCGTCCTGGAGACAGCGGCGTGGGACTGAGCTGAACGGAGCAGCAGCTGCCAGAGGAGGGATATATTAGCCCACTGGTGCTGTAACGGTGCAGCAGCTCCAGAGCACAGCTGGCCCTTAGGGGGCATAGAGACAGAACCTTCCCCCAAAAGCTGAAGCCCTCCCATTGACGTGTTAGACCTGGGGGAGTGCTGCTGGGATCGGTCGCTGCTGGGATCGGTCATCATGGGAACGGAGGTCGGAGTGGCAGGGTTTTGCCCATTAGTCACTTCTCAGAATTTGATTCCCACTTTGGGGACGTTCCAGGGACAAACAGGTCTTTGTGGGAGCTGGGATTGGATGCCTTGGGCTGAGGGATTGATGAGGACTTCAATTTAATGTTGTCATATCCTTTTCTCCCCGCTCTTCCCCCCCATCTCCCAGGGGGCTGTTCAAGACAGACCGCGTGGTGGGGACAGCACAATTGAAACTGGAGGCACTGGAGACTACGTGTGAGCTTCGGGAGATTGTTGAGGTAGGAAACGGTGGAGGGTTCCCCTCCTCCCTTTAAGCAGCACCTGTGTGCACCAGCCTATAAATCCTACCCCCTTACCCTTCAGAGTGTCAGTCCCAGAGCTTCCTCCAGGCCAGAGTAGTGGAGATTAGAAAGGAGCAAACAGCAGAGCAGGGTCAGGGGCTGGATGTTATTACCAGCTGCTTGAACTCTCTGGTCAATGTCGGGTTGGTTCTGTTACTGTGGCCCCCAACCATTTCCAGCTGCAGTCAACACCTCTCTGAAATACTTCCCTCTGTACAGTGGGTAGAGAGTGCACTGCTGTAGGAGCAAAGGCAGACACTGGGTCTGGATGGGTTTTTTTAATGGGCTGGATAATTGACCAGTAATACAGATAATTCTGCTAAAATGAGGATAATCCAATCTCATGCTTCACAGCTGGAGGCCGCAGGGTCAGGAAGGAATTCCAGTCCCCTTTGAAGTATTTCACTGTTGGCCCGGGTGCCAATTATGGGCTTGAGCCTGTCTCTGAAGACTGTTGGAGAGAGGATACTGGGCTAGATGAACCCCAGTGGTCTGCTCCAGGGAGGCAGAATGCTAGACTAGATATGTCCTGAGATGGGATATTGGACTAGCGACCCCATTGTTTCATTTTGCTTTGGCCTCTTCTTGGTTTTTCACTGTTTTCCCCCTCACCCACTTCTCTGCTCCATTCTTTCCATGCCTAGCTACTGGATGGCCGCCGGCCCACAGGGGGGAAGTTGGAGGTGATTGTGCGTCTAAGGGAGCCTCTGAGTTCTCAGCAGCTGGAGACGACAACAGAGAAATGGCTGGTTATTGACCCTCAGACCATGCCAGCGGTAAGGGCAGCTGTCGTGATGGAGCTCTGGGTTCCCTGTGACCCAGGCAGGATGATGCTAGGACTGACTGGGAAAGCCTCCTAATGCTAAGTGCCCTGCAAGAGAGTCCGATCCGGCTCTGCAGAGACTTGCCTTAGCCCCAGGCCACTGGAGTTGGGCCGCCAGTCAGAGGAGGCAGCGTCCCTCAGGGTGTTGGCGTGAGAGAGGGAATGTAAGTCGGTCCCAAACAGAGCGGTCACATCTCCCCCTCGCCTGCAAAGCTTCATCACACGCCGGGGTCTGAAGAGCTGGGGCTTGACCGAAAAGAAAAATTGCCCAAGGAGCAGCATGCAGCCGGTCTGCCTGGGGTCACCCATGTGAGCTGTGGTGTTGCCCCCGGGGATTTTGCTCAAAAAGGCCCTTTTCCCTTCTAATAGAGATGCAGCACAGTCCAGTGTGCAGGGCTCTGTACTGGGGAGATTCTGTTCTCAGCTATGCCACTGATGTGTGTGAGGCTGGACGCTGGACAAGTCATTTCCCAAGCCGTTAAGTGGGGTAACGATCCTGTCCTGGCCTCTTGTAAAGCACCTGGAGATCCGGGGATGAAAAGGCATCGCAGTTCTGTGGCTTATTTTGAAAGCTTCTGCCTCTTCTTTCAGGTTGCTCTCCCCAAACCCAAACCAACAGTCGGTCCAGTAAGGGACGTGGGCAACAGGTACGTCCCACTCACGTTGGCTTGGCTTAGTTGTGCTGCTTGAGGTTTTTTCTGTGCTCTAAGGAAACTGAGGATTTGTCTGCTTAAAGATCCTTCCCCTCCCCCATTCTTTCGGGGGGGATTCCTGCTGGATGTTTTGCATTCCTGCTGAGCTTCTGCTTCTGTAGCTTTGGATGATGAGACATGTGGGCATAAGCAAACTACCCTCCGCTGGCAGTGCTGATATTGTAGACTGTAAACTCCAGGGTAATAATACAATAATAAATAATTCTTTGCCCTTCTCTAGGACCTTCTGTCCACTCACAGAATCTCCCTGCACTTCACAATGTCTTCTCTGGGATGTAGGTCAGAATTATCCCCATTGTACAGGTGGGAAAACTAAGGCTCAGAAAGGGGAAAGTGAGTGGTTATGGAACAAACTGGTGCCAGAGTAGGGAACAGAACCCAGATTATTTGCCTCTCACTCCTGTGATTTAGTCACTAATTATCCCTTCCCTGCATAGTGCTCTGACAAGCTGCATTATTGCACAGTATGGTAGCTGCTCACGGTAACACCCTATACCGGTTATTAGAGTTATTTTGTAACTGGGGTGGGGGGGGGGAATGCTTTTATTAGCGCAGGGAACTGAGCTTATTCCCATCTCTGCCACTGACTCACTGCGTCACCCCGGGCAAGTCACTTTGCTGCCCCATGCCTCAGTTTCCCAGTTGAAAAGTGGGAAGAATGCTTGCCTTCATCGAGCGTTCTGAGATCTAGGGATGAGCAGTGGTGCAGAAGTGCAAAGCTGTGCTCATCTGCGACTGATTTCCCATTTGCTCCAGTGGAGAAAGCAACTCTCTCCATCCTGCTGGACAGGCCCAACTTCCTGGGTGGGGGTGAGGAAAGACCAGTAAAACAGCAGCACCCACAGAGAGACTTGCCACCATAGCCCGGACAGCAAACGGAGAACATTTGTGTAGCTGTCTAATGTATGGGATTGCGGCCACCCTGCCCTTCCCATATTCATGTGCGGAAAGGGGGATCCTGGCTAGATCCTGGATACATGGGGCGGGGATCCTGGCAGCGCTGGCTGAGAAGCGCTCTGAGATGGCAGTGTGCTGTGCTTAGATACCTTAGGCTGTATGTCCGGCGAGTCCTACCAGGTTCCCGGAATGGGATGAGTGAGACTGTGCAAGCCCTGCTGAGATCAGGGCACAGCCTCTGTCTGACAGTCGCTGTTTATGGTCTCTTGTCTCTGTCTTTAATTTCCTTTCAGAACGTCCATCTGCTCAGTGCTCTAGCAAGGCCGGCTCTGGACCCTCTTCCTCCTCTCGGGCCCTGGAAGTTCTTACGTGGAACACCTTTCGCTTCTGCTGGCCCTGGAAGAGCGATAGCTTAGAGTGACTAGCGCATTTAGGGCCCCTGGTATTCCAGGAACCTCCTGCTTCAGTCTAATCCAGGGATACTCTCCCCTTTGCTGGTGTCCTACAGACCCTGCTCCCCGCTTCATCCTCCTGCCACCTCTCCCCAGTGGCAGAGGTGAGCTATGCACCTGCTGAGAGGGCAGAGAAAAGGTATGAGGTGACGTGATGTGTGCAGAACAGCATGGAGGTGTCGAACAACTCCTCCGGGAGCTAGGGGTAGAGATGGGGGAGGGGGGCAGGCAATGGGTTTTCTCAGCACCAGGCTGGAGGCAGGGAGGGAGAAAGGGAAGGCTCAGAGGGGACAGGGAGAAGTGGTGAAGAACAGAGGCTTGAGGAGGAGGAAGGCTAAGCAGAGAGTCAGGAGAAGAGGAGCAAGAAATCAGGTAGGACTCAGAGCTGGAGAGAATAAAATGAAAAGGAGCTGGGTGGGGGACAAGCAGGGGCTAGCAAATACAGTGTAGACACAGGAGGGGTCACAGCACTGGAGAGGGGTGGCAGGAGGATGAAGTGGGGAGCAGTCTGCTTCCCAGTGATGTGTCCCAGGCTTTGGATCTGGACTGGGGAGAGCAAGTGGACTGTGGGGGTGGTGGGGGGGAAGGGACAGCAGTTCCCTACCTCCCTTCCCTGCCTGGATCCCTGATTTCCCATGAGAGAGGTCCCAGCTCTGAAAGTATCTCTCAGCCTGAGTGCAGCAGGTGATGTCCTGAAAGGAAATGGCAAGGATGGGACGTGCGGGTGTCTGGACATGGTGTGTGTGTGTGAGAGAGAGAGTGAAGAGCTCATGTCTGTGCAGCTGTAAAAATGTTTCAGTGAGACAAACTAATCCATCCCCAGCAAAAGGTTTGCCTTAGTTTGTACCAGAGAGGAGACAGCGAGACTGTTAACTACGAGGGGAAACTGAGGCACAGTAGAGGACAAGTGACTTGCTCAAGGCCATGCAGTAGTTAGTGACACAGCTGGGAATAGATCCCAGGAGTCCTAACTCCCAGTCCCATGCTCTAATCTCCCCCCCAATAACTGGCTTCCGAGAGCCCAGCATCTTTATGCAGCGGGATTTGTGTGGCGGCAGGGATCACTTTTCTGCTTTGCCTTCACTCCAGGACCCTCCACCTCCTCAGGGGTTGTCGGAGTTGGGGGCCCTTCCTTTAACCTGATGAATGTTCCCTCTGTGCATTTGGACTGACCCGCTTGGTCCAGGCGTGCAGGCCATGACAGAGGGACGCAGACTCTCTCCGGGGGCCTGCAGCCCATCAGTCGCTGTGCTGCGTGGCAAGGCTGGGAAGTGAGGGGTAGCTAGAGCTTGACAAGTGGGGTCTGATGGGAACACCACACTGGGCTCCTGTGTTTCCAGGATGTTTTACAAGCGCCAGCAGACCACAGTGCACTGACATGCACCGGGTCTGAGTTAACCCTCCCACCAGTCTCCTAACCTGTTGACTCAAAAGGCGTTTAGGCTCACATGTGGTGGGTGGCTTCTCTAAAGGCTGTGTTGTTTTCCAGTCTTCACGTGGACTAGTGATTGGAGCAAGGGACTGGGTCTCCGGACTCCTAGGCTGTAGTCACAGCTTTGGAACGGGAGTGGAGTGTAGTGGTTTGAGCTGGGGGGCTGGGGTTGGGAGAGTCAGGATTCCTGAGTTGTAATCCTGGCTGTGGTGGTGGACAATTCACTTCCCCTCTCTACGCCTGAGCTCTTGTCGCTCTGTCTGACACAACGTGACTGTACTTGACCCACCCCTCCCTGTTCCTTTGTGTCCCTCTTTCCTTTCAACACCATGTAGAGCACCCAAGTGCCTGTCTGGGGACAGCGCTGCCTCTGCACCCCTCCCACCTTCCCCAACGCGACATCTAGTCCGGCAAAGCCATCGAACTGGGAGCTAGAGCTACTGGCAGATGTCAGGGGAGCTCATTTCTAGGCAGCGGGAGTGGGTTCAGATCGCAGGAGCATGCTTGCTATCCCTTCAAGGGGCTGAAGCCTGCTTTGGAGTAGCAGCTCTGGCCTGAAGTCAGGCATTCTGGCAGGGCAGAGCTTCCCCAGGCCATGAGGATCTCAGTAGGGTAAACCCTGGGATCTCTTCTGCACTGGCGTGGTCTCGATTCCTGACCGTCTCTCCTCTCTCTGGAGTCAGAGCACGTCCCCTCTGGGGAAGTCAGAGCGAGGGGAAGTTCTACCCACTTCCCAGCCCGTAGTCGTGCTCTGTACGTACCTCCGGGGGGAATGGAATCCTGCCCCGTTCTTGGGTTTAACCAAGGCTAATGTTTCTCATCCCTCAGCAAACCCATTCACACTCTACACAGCTTGAACGTCTTAGCCTTTGACAAGGAGAAGCTGGAAAAGAAGGTGAGTGAAACCCGATGCCCTATGCCTGCCCAGATTCTCCCGCAGCACCAGCTCAGCTAGGCCTCAAGTAGAATTCTGTGGGGAAGGGGCGGGGGTCTTCTGCAGCTGCTGGGTTATGCCACGAGGGACCTGGGTGATCTGGAGGTTAGTGGCAGAGCTAGAAATAGAACCGTGGCGACCTGACTCCCAGTTGCCTGCTTTGACAAAACTTGCACTTACCATTTGGATGGGGAAGCAGCTCACGCTGTGGGTTTTGGAATGGACTCTGGCCTCGGGGGGGTTGAATCCAAGAGCTTGGCTGAGGCCCGTCCCTATTTAGGATATTACCCTGCTGGTGGCCTGGTCCGAAAGCGAATGGAAAGATTCCCTTTGACTGCAATGGGCTCTGGATCAGGCCCCAGCACGTTAATTCTGTGGGGCTGCCTCAGCCGGGAAGGCATTTCCCTCTCGGGTTCACCTTCCCCCTGGAGCACCGATTCACACCACAGCCCGCCCTGAGTGTGCTAGGATTTTAAAACGTGTTGGCTCTGTCTCTCCCTTGCGCAGGCATGGTCTTTGGGGCAGGTCTCTTCAGGCAGCATCCAGCTGCTGTCTCTGCTGGGCAGGTCCTCACCAGCCCTGCTCCCGGTGCGGGTTCCCAGTGAACTGGAATGTGAAATGATCTTAAGTTCAGGAACCCACCCCGCCCAGTGGCCGCCGAGGGGAACCAGCCGCTTACGACTTGCAGGTTCCATGCTTGGTGGGCTGCGGTGGCTCTTGCCGCACAATCACAAAGGTGCCAGGTTATGGGAGACGTGGCCGCAGGTCATGTCCCCTTCTAGGGGCAATGTAAAAGGGCGAGAGAATGCCCTGCCACTGGATGCATCCACCACTGACCTGCGCCGGGCTCACTGGGTCCTGGCTGCTTTTCCAGAGCTGCCCCCCCCAGGCCGTGCTCTCTGCTACGGGCGCTGATTCCCGCCTGCAGCTTGCAATGGTTTGATGTGTGTCAGGGCTTTGTGGGCTCCCCTGGGTTTGCCTGGGAAGCGAACACGCCTTCTGGCTTTGCTGGCAGGTGCTGGCACACAGACAGGCTCACAGACCGCTTCCCAGCGAGTTAGTGGAACAGTACCAGGACGTCACACAGCGGAGCCAGTGGCTGAAATCCCAGCTGCAGCACGGGGGCCCTGCGTTCAGGAAAGGTAAGTGCAGCCCAGCAATCGGAGCTCGTTTTGGGGGGTGCTGCCCATCGCGGTGCTTGTGAGAGGTGTAAAACCTATAGTCCCAGCTTCTGCCCCAGGACGGGTACAGCCTGACTTGCAAGCCTGCACCCTGAGCTGTGGGTGAGTTGGCCGTTCCGTCGTGGCCTCGCCCTCTGAAAGGGACTTGGGGCAAGGGACACGCGTCCCACTAGGACTTGGGCAGAGACCAGTGATTTGTCATGTCTGTGGTAATTCCTAAGCCGCGTTCCTACGGCACCTTAAGGACCCCCCTGCTCTTTTTAGTCGTAATGCCTGTGCCTGACTGGGCCTGTTTAATCTCACTCGCTCACCCCGTAGGCACAGGGGTCGTGCCAAGAGCAGAGACCCCCAAACCACAGAGCGCTGGCTAGTCACGTGTGCTGGGGCTGCCTTGCTTTAACTGAGGGATTGCACTAAGAGCGTCTGAACAGAAGGGCTTTCCTAACGCTGCATGACACTGAGCGACCGCCACAGGGAGCGTTCTGCGGCTGGGGAGGGAAGGGGTCTTGGAGAGAATCGATACTCAGCTGCATTCCCCACCACAGAAAGGCTTGAAGACCCCCGTCCTGCCTATAGAGGCTTGACTGAATCTAACCTTCCTCCCCCTAGAGTACCTGACGCAGCTGGAGAGGTTCCTGCAGTTCTACACCGAGTCTGCACGGCGTCTCGGGAACGAGGGCAATCGGGTGAGGAAACCGCTTACCGTTCTCTTCTCCCTGACAGAAAGCTGGGGCAGAAGCCACACGTTGGTTCTGCGATCGTGTGTGGTGGGACAGGGCCGGCGTCTTGGCGTGAGCCCTTTCCACTCGTGATAAATAACACGGGGCGACTGGAATCTGTGGGACTGGCGTCTAACTTCACATGCTCACTACTGCCTGGTGGTTCTGTGGGGGCGTAGGTAGAAGCCTGGCGAGACTCTTATGCCAGGCCCATCGCTCAGTGCTGCCGAGGTACCTGCTTTAAAGCAGCAGAGCTGTCAAACTTGGCATGGTCCCTGCAGCAGCTTCCCTCCGCCCCAGGGGAGTTAGATTTCCTGATGCTTGTTGTGTTGGTTAACAGGACGCTGCCAAGGAAGCCCTGTACAAGCGGAATCTCGTGGAGAGTGAGGTAAGCGTCCCCTAGCAGCTGAGCAGGGTCAAAGTGCATTTGGCCAGGAGTCCTTGGTTTATCCTAAGAGCAGGGTCAGTTTCCCACATCTCAGCCCTGGACCCCCACTGGCAGCTGGAGGGGAGCTCAGTCTCCATGGCCCATTCCCCCCTCGGCCTCTCTGCCGGGCTGTCGTGGAGGGGGCTGACCAGCGACGGAGCCGTTCATTAGATTTATGGTGGCATCGACGCAGTCGATTTTCCCAATCCTTCAGGCCTGGAAGCTCCAAAGCTGTCCGGCAGTCCCAGGATCTTGGGGGTCCCAAGTGCGAGCTGTAGCTCCCTCATGCCAACCTGCTGTGGTTTCTGTAGCCCCGGCCCAGGAGTTAAGTGCTGCTTGTCCCTTCCCTGCCCTGCCCCACCTGGCCCCAGGGGCTGCCACTCAAATACCCACACGTGTCTTTCTCTTCCAGCTTCAGAAGTTCCGCAGATGAAGCCCTCGGTGTTTTGAAGGCCTGGGACAGAATGGCCTGCCCCCCACACACTGCACTCCTTTTCCCTCCATGACCCACATAGGGGAGAAACTAGACAGACACTAATGGGAGGGGTGGAGTTCCTTTTGCCGAGGGGTGGGATATACATGAGGGGATGGGAAAGGCCCTGAAATTGACCTTGCATCCTCTGCTCATGTAGGGAGGGTGCTGTCCTTGTGCCCCTTCCCCACCCCACCCCTGACCTCACACCCCCCCCAAACAGCCCCCCCCGAACCCCGAGGTGCATGATGCCCCGCAGGGGGAAGAGCCAGACAATCATGTGACAATCACTTTGCCCCTCTGCTCACCAAGTCCACCCCGCTCCTGGTCCCTGGCTCTGCTGGCCGCCTGGTGAAAGGCTTAGCGGGAGAGCACTGTATTCACGAGGCCAAACTACAGCCGGGTTTGTCTCTACAAGGGCTGGGCCCGTGCTAGGGCAGATACCTGTGGCAAATGGGTGCTGACCACAGGTCCTGCCTCCCTTCAGCAGGCTCAGCACATGGCTGCTCAGGCAGACAGGACTGCAGTGTGCAGGACTCTTCGTTTGTGCAGCCGTTACCTGTAATGCCCCGTCTACGCTAGCCCCTGGGCTGTTCTCAGCACCATCTGCCGGGAGCCTAGGGGTGTATCGGTGGCTGATGCGCCCTGTTCTCAGCCAAAGGTCCCCGTCCTAGTCCAGGCAAGACCTGGTGCAAAGGGAAACCACCCCGTCCCATCTCCTGCCCTGTCCCTCAGAGCCCAGTCTGAAACCATTTTGCAGACCCTGGGCTAGAATTCTGTGGGCAGGGAGTGGTTGGGAAAAGGCCGTGCCTGTCCTGGGGCACGGGTGCTGGCTGGAGCAGGGTTCGAGGCCAGACTAGAGTACAGCCATTGTCTCTGCGACTCTCCCCCCACCTTGGTAAAGTGCAATCCGTGCTGTCCTTCTGGGCACCAGTTTATAAGGGGGCTTTGTACCACACAGCACCGTGGGCCAGGCTAAGGCTGCGACCTGTGAGCACTGCCCTGTGCTCTCCCTCCCAAAGGCCCCAGGCCGGGGGGCATTTATCTGTCGCCCAGCTAATCCAATCCCTGGTGCTGTTTCTGTGGAATGCCCCGTCCTCTGCCTGCAGCAGCATCTCCCGGGGATGGCTCCAGTGCCTGTCTGCGTCACACAGACATAGCTAAGGCATGTCTCCGGATGCCCCCCGACGCCCTTCCCCATCCTGTATCACCAGAGCTCCTGCTTCAGCAGCAGCCGCCGCTCTTCCAGCCTTTGCCTGCGTGGTGGGAGGCCGGGGCTGTGTGAGCAGAGATGGGCAGAAAACCCTTTCCCTAGCCCCGAGACTCTGTCTGAGGCCCCCCTACCCCGCCCCAACCGGGTGAGATCCGGGGCAGTATGTGGGGCAGGTAGCTGCTTTAAGGAGTCAGAGCAGGGACGCAGCGAGTGTGAACGTGGCACTGCCTTTGGATCCAGCGGACTACAGGCGAAGGGAGGACATGTTCCTGCTGTCTCCTCCTGCCAAGGCCGGGACAATCACAGGGAGGGAAAGGCACCTCATTGTGGATCAGAGCAGCTGACCCAGCGTCCTCAACTGGCTACCGTGTAAATAGTGACTAAGACTTCCGCACCTTGTCAGAACTAGATGACACTAAAGATGCTCCCTCCCCTTCCCCCCATTATGGCTCACGGGGACCCTCTCCCCAGCCCTGATTTGCACTGTGGTCGCAGCTCATCTTGCATGGAGGGATCCCTGCACCAATGCACTTTGCACGCACCCCTCCCCCAGGGACTGCAGGCCCCAGCTGCTCACGCTGCTTTGTTCAGGACTCGCAGGGCTCTAGGAAGAGGATGCCTGAGGAGGGTGGTACACGTTGTGAACTGCCAACCCCATCGTGGGCCTGCTGCTTTAAGGAGGCTGTGAAAGAGGGAAGTGGAGACTAGGGCTATTTCTCGCTACTGACCTGATCCACCCAGAAGGGCTAATAGGGGCCCGGTTTGAGTGCTGTCCAAGATCCCCCTCGCCCTGCATTTCCCACTTACTGGTAGTGACCATAGAGGAACCTGCAGCTAGAGCCCCTCTCTGGCCATTTGTCCCGCTCCAATGCCTATTCCTTGCCCTTTGGACAGAGAGAGCCGCGCGTGCACGCGGGGCTGGCTTTCTCGCTCTGTGGCCGGAGGATGAAACCGATCTGCATTTCACCCTACTGCCCTTCTCCCCTGGCGCCTGGCTCCAGTGGACCAGCTGCAGCTTCTCCCTGCAGGAACCGGGTTCAGCAGCTCGTCAGGCTCGGGATACCCTGGCTGGGAATGGTTGATTTAAAAACCCCATGCTCATTAGGAGGCCAAAGCTGGGGGCTACTAAAGGTACCTCTAGCTCTGAGCTGCCTAAAGCAGAGACCGCAACCCCCAGGCCCAAACACTAGAGGGGTTGAAATCCTGGACTTCAGTGGTGCTGGGATTCCCCCTGGATCTCTCTCCCTCCTGCATTGCCCCACTCTTGCTGGCATCTCAGTCCCAGCGTGGCTGTGGGGCTGGTGGCTCTTCCTTACGTGCCTGACACTGAGAGCTGCGTGGCCCTGACAATGGCGATGAGCCTCCACGCACCAGCGGGGCGGCGCTGCTAATCGCTGCTCCCTGTCCTGGCAGGAGGGGAAAGGATCGTGTGAGACTGATCCGGATTCTCCCCACCCCTTGCAAGGGACAGCCTGGTTTAAACAGAAACATTCCTTTAAGCCCTGTAAATAACCAAACTCTAAAAGCTGCTTCTGGATGAGGGATGAGTTGATTAGCTGTCGAAATGGTCCAATCTCAACTTCCCCCTCCCCCCAGACCTTCCTTTTAAACCAAATTTTAACCCTTTCTGTCTCTGGCCCAAGAGAAATCTTGTTGGAGGGTAACTAATGGGTAGATTGTCGAAATGTCTCTTGATCCGCCTCGTCTGATTCCACAGCCCAGTGAACTGTGTGTGTTGCTGGGTCTGGTTTTACATGCTGTAAGTGCCTGTCTCTGGGGGCGTCTGTCAGCCCGGAGAACCCGAGAGCGAATGTAAAAGCAGAGATGTTGGAACTGACTGCGTTCTGGTTTTATTTGGTGCTTAGATAGACCACAAATCTATATAATAAAGTTTTTAAGACAAATCTCTTTTTCTACCAAACAACCAAAACAAGACCCAGCTCCACCCTGAACTGAAATCCTGTACCAACAATTAAACCTCTCTGGAACCTCTTTAGTCCTTGTGTTCTCTGCCGGATTTGCTTAATGCCAGCTTCCCATCCCAGAGGAAAGAGCAGCTGAAATCGATTGCACCCCCACCCTGTCTCTGTACCCATCCTTCACTGAACTTGCCTAACTCTTCTGCCCACCTGGTCTATTCCCTCCAGCAAGGGGTCTGCTTCGGTCAGCGGTGCGAATGAGTGGGCTCACGCTGTGTTCCTAGTAAGTTAATCTAATGTACACGTTCTACAGAAGCCAGCGTGGGTGAAAGGCCCTGGAGATGGGCATCCTACCCCCAGAACGGCCAGGCAGCAGGCATCACTCAGACTCCACGGGTCTAGTCCAGTCTCAGCTTCTTTCCCAACAACGGGGCTAATTACGAATGGGGCTGCCTGCCCCACCCGCCATGAAATGGACCGAGATCTACTGTGCTCATTGCACATGCGGGCTGCCGAACCATTCTCTGACAGTGCCGCATGGCCAGTACCAACCTGAGCCGTCTTCACAGGGTAACCTAGGTGCCTCAGGCATGCCTGGTCTGAAGGGGAGACCTGAACACAGCTTGGAGATGGCCCCAGGCTCTGCCTAGGAAGAAACAACCCCAGTAACACTGTTGCCCTTTTACCTGCTCAAAGTGCTGTGTTAACTTTGTCTCAGGATGAGTTAGTTCCATTTTACAGATACTAAAACACAGGCACAGAGAGGGGCAGTGACAGGTCTATAGGCATAGAGTGAATTAATGAGCAAGCAGGGGCTAGAACCCAGGAGTCCTGGCTGCCCATGCAGACCTCTAGGCTACACTGCTTCTCAAACCAGCGGCAGTCACTGAGTGCTTCATGCAAGCTGAGGAGCAGCATGCTGCTGAGGGGGACGTGCTATCCGGGCTCACTGCGCCACGCATGGATCACTCGTTCCATGGCCTGCTCCTGCTGCCAGCTCCTCATGCAGGGACTGAAACGGCTCAGGGCCTTGTCGGAGATTTGGTTAGATTCAGGGGACTGTCGGGCTGGAGGGAACCTCAAGAGGTCACCTAGTTCAGACCCCTGCACTCAGGCAGGACCAAGTAAACCTCCGTCATTTTAACCTGTTCTTAAAAACCTCCAATGACAGGGATGCCACAACCCCCCTCTACCCCCCCGTAACCTAGTCCTGTATGTCACTAGCCTAATGTCTAACCTAAATCTCCCTTACTGCAGACTAAGACGATTCCTTCGTGGCCTTCTGTTGCCATGGAGAACAGTTGATTGCTGGTCTTGTTATAACAGCCCTTAACATACTTAAGGACCTACCAGCTTCCCCTCGGTCTTCTTGTCTCACAACTAACCATACCCAGTGTTTTTAATCTTTCTTCACAGGTCAGGTTTTCTAAACCTTTTAATCATTTTTGTTGCTCTGCTCTGTCCTTCCTGCAAATTGTCCTCATCCTTCTAAAAGGCTGGTGCCCAGTCCTGGACACAGCACTCCGGCTGGGGCCTCACCAGTGCTGAGCAGAGCAGGACAATTACCTCCAATGTCTTACATACCACACTCCTGTGAATACAGCCCAGAATATTAGCCGCCTTCACAGTGTTGGCTCATATCCAATTTGTGATCCACTGTAACCCCCTGATCCTTTTCTACTGTACTGTCACCTACCCAGGGTTTCCCCGGTGTGTATCGGTGCGTTTCATTTCCTTCCAAAGTGTAGGACTTGCACTTTACTGACGTTCACCTTGTTGAATTCAGGCCCAGTTTCCAATTAGGCAGGGTTGGTTTGAATTCCAATCCAGTCCTCTAGCCCCTCCCATGGTGTCCTCTGCCAAAGTCGTAAGCACTCACTCCATTAGCCAAGTCATGAAGGAAAATATTGCCTAGGACCAGCCCCAGGGCAGAGCTCTGCAGGACCCCACTAGCTCTGTCCCTCCCGTTTGTTCGACAGGAAACCAGTGATAGCGACTCGAGGGTGGTTTTTCAACCAATGGTGCACCCACCTTACAGTCATTTCCTCTAGCCTGCGTTGGGGCCAGGTGACATCTATTTGTTAGGGATTCATTCGAGGGGGATGGGAGCTAACTGGGGACAGAGGACAGGGGCCCTGGTTATTCCATTCACCCTGGGGTCCTTTGCTACCAGACCCAAAACATGCCACCCTGCCCCGTGGCTCAGAGACGTGGAGACACCCGACAGCTCTGCTGGCCCCATTGCCTGGGTCCAGGCCCATTCCCTGTTCCAGTAGCTGAAATACCTTCCTTTGGCTTCAACAGCGCTCTTGCTGGGCAGCAGCATGGAGACGCCTGTTACCTGGCAGCCCTGAGGCGCAGGGTCCAGACCCCATCCCAGCCCTTACCCTGCCTGTACTGCAGTCACTAATCTACGGGGAGGGTCCCTGTCAGCTGGGTGGAGTTCAGGCCCTGGCTGAAGACAGGTCAGGTTCTGCGGATGCATGCCTCCAGCTGGCCCACTCGGGCACAGCGGCGAGCAGCCCTCCTGAGAGCCTGTGCCCTGTAAGGCTGGTTCAAATACGTGGCTAAAGTTGAGCGAGGCCTTAAGTGCCCGACGGGATGTGCTGATCCTCAGGAGGCTGCGGCAGGGCCTAGAGGTGTGTCGGGGCTCTGTGCAGCTGGACGAGCCCCGAGGAGCGAACAGCGGGCAGTGTAATCCCTCTGGAACGCTGCCTTGGGGCAGGCAGGGAGGATATTGAAACCATGTTGTCGCTGTGATCTGGGCTGTGGAGCGGCAGAGCTTGGGAGCAAGGGAAGGCGGCTGCAGGAAATGACAGAGGGAAGGTGGCTGCAGGAAATGACAGCAGGAGAGAGGGATTTCAGGGGATTTTGCTAGATCTCCTCTCAGCCCGAGAGATCCCAAAGCACCTGTCGAGTTCAGAGCTGGTTGGAGGGCTCAGAGGAATCGCACCTGATAGCAGCTCAGAATTTAGCCCTATACAGATGTGCATACAGAGGGAAATAACTTCCCTGGCACTGAAATGCAGCCACCTCTGGGGTGGAACGTGGCAGTTCCACGTGATGGTTTGGATGAGAGGTTGGAGAAGAGTGGCCGATCTAGTGGAGAGTGCCGGGGGAGTTAGGGAGGCAGATGGAATTCGCCAGGCTGACCAAGGCACAGGACCTCAATTCTGTGGTTGGCTGAAAGAGCAGGAGCGTGCCCCCTGCTCCCGGTAGCACAGCGCCCCCAGTACTGTGCTGATTCTCAGGGAAGAGCGCCCCCTACTGAGACACCCACCCTACTCCCCACCATAGCCGGATTTTCCCGTCCAAGTACCGAGCCTGCCCAACCCTGCTTAGCTGCCGCTCCTTAACAGGACCATCCAAGCCCATAGCGATAACACGGTCTAGGACCTGAACAGCACAGCTGGAGAAGGAGAAAGCTGCCCCGGTTCCTCACTTCCTCACTGCTACTCAAGCTTCCCTGACAAACCAGGCCCAGGGCAGACACTGACCGGCTCAGGTGGCTGCTTGCTAGGGGCCTGGTTGGGACCTGAGCCAGTGCCCCGCTCGTGGCATCTTGACACTGATGGGTTCTGGGTTCCCCGTAGTGTCCACGACCTCCAGCTGCTTCAGGTCCACGAAGGCCTGGTCAGACACGCTGGCTGCCAGCAGACGGTTGGATCTGGAAGAGCAAGAGGACAGGTGAAAAACTTCGTTCTCTGCCAAGAAGAGGCCTCTGTTGACCGAATAGTCCAGGGAGATGGCACCTAGGACCCTGCCCTCAGCACTGGGCCCCTCAACGCCAGAGGCCTCAGGTGACAGAGCAAGGACGGGACCGTCCCATTCTCTATAGCTCCGGGGAGCCCAAACTTGGGCTCCAACCTGGCCCTCTGGCCCTCCCCACCCCACAAGTGTTGCTGAGGTGCTGGAGGGGGTGCGGAGAGCAGTGACTTGGCTGAGGTCACCCAGGGGACCTCTTGCGCTGCAGCAAGCCTCGAGCGAGTGCGCTAACGCTAGCCGTGTGGACGTTGAGATTCTGGCGGGACTCAGGCTGGCCACCCGAGTCCGAGCCCGCCCAAGCCCGTGGGTTGCAGCTTGGGGGGCTAGCTGGAGCTGCCTCTCCTTCTCCCCATCACAGCTGGATTTTCCCCAGCGAAGCTAGTGCAAGTCTGTCTACCTGCACTGCGAGGCGTGCTCCCAGCCTGCACACCTACAGCGAGCCGGGGTCCTGACTCCAGCCCCCTGCTCTGACCACTTCACCCCACACCCTTCCCAGAACCAGGGACAGAGACCCAGGAATCCTGACTCCCAGCCCCCTGCTCTGGCCCCACCTTCTGGAAAGGTCGGCGGGAAAGCCGGTCCGCAGGATGGCAGGGCAGGAGCCTGCCTGTGCTCCCAGGACTACCATTGCTGCTCCGGCTGTTACCTGAGGATGATGGCTCGGATGTCTGGGATGGTGTGGAAGGCTTCGGCCCCGATGACGGCAATGCGGTTGTGCTGGAGATACAGGTACTCGAGGGACTCCGGCAGGTCAGGGGGGATGTAGGACAACTCGTTGTTGCTGAGATCCAGGAGCTGGGGGAGAAGGAGGGACAGGGTTACCCAAGCCAACAGCAGAGTTCTCATCAGCTTCTTGGATTCACTCTACACCACTAATCGCTGGTAACACCCTGCCAGGCCTGACTGTTCTAGACAAGGCTATAGCAGGGCAGGCTGGTCGGGGACTTGATCACAGCCTTCGAGTCTCTACACTGGGAGCGGGGAGCAAACTCAAACTACTTCTCCATTCAGCATGTTGTTCGCCTGTGGAACTCCCTGTCACATGAAGTCAATGAGGCTGCGAACACAGTCAGACTTGAAGAGTGGGCTGGATGTTTGTACGGATGACAAGGACATCTGGAGTTAGAACAGTTCTGGAAGGAAGATTAAACCTCGTGGTTTTAAGCCAATCTCTGACTATTAGGAGAGCTCCATGGGGGGCTGAGTATCCCTGTGGGGGTTCCTGCACCTTCAGCTGAGGCATCTAATGGTGGGCCTCTCAGAGACAGGATAAGGGGCTACTTGACCACTGGTCCTGATCCAGTCTCACATTGCCATGCTGCCAGAGGGCTCTTTAACCTAGCAATGAAGGTACAAACTCAGGAGTTCTGGTGCCTCATCTCTAATCATTAAGCCACATTCCCCCGCAGAGCCAGGATAGAACCCAGGAGTCCTGATCCTCAGCTCCCTGCTCTAACCCCTAGACCCCACTCTCCTCCCAGAGCCGGAATAGAACCCAGGAGTCCTGATCCTCAGCTCCCTGCTCTAACCCCTAGACCCCACTCTCCTCCCAGAGTCGGGATAGAACCCAGGAGTCCTGGCTGCCAGCCCCCTGCTCTAACCAGTCAACCCCACTGCCCTCACCGATTACGTCATTGGGGCAATCGTCCCCCTCCCTCACCTTGAGCCCCTGCAGCTCCTGCCACGTGCCAGGGGTGATGGAGCTGATGCGCAGCCTGTTGTGGGCCAGGTGCAGCTCCTTGAGGCTGGTCAGGTTGGCCAGCAGCTCGGGCGAGAGGGAGTTGAGCTGGTTCTTGTGCAGCGTGAGCACCTGGAGGCTGGGCGGGAGGCCGGCGGGCAGGAGGGTGAGCTGGTTGCCCGACAGGTCCAGGCTCTGGAGCCGGCGCAGCTTGCGGAAGGCCAGCCGGTGGATCTTGGCGCTGCAGAGCCGGTTGTAGCTCAGGTTGAGCTCGGCCAGCAGGTAGGTGCTGGCGAAGTCGTGCAGGCCGACATGAGCGATCTGGTTGTGCAGGATCATGAGGGAGCGCACCCGGCGGGGCAGCCCCGGGGGCACCCGCTCCAGCCGGTTGTTGTAGAGATGCAGGGTGTGCAGCTTGCGCAGCCTGAGGAAGGCATCGGGGTGGATGCCGGCGGCCGTCAGGCGGTTGCTCTGCAGCAGCAGGTACTGCAGGCCGCGCACCCGGCTCAGGCTGTCCCGGGGCAGCGAGCCGATGCGGTTCTTGCCCAGGTGCAGGATCATGATGTTCGGGGGGAAGCCAGCCGGGATCTCGGTCAGGTTGTTATTAGACAGATCCAGGTACTCCAGGCTCTTCAGCTTGCTGCAGAGGGGACGGGGAACGGGGCGCTGGCTCGGGGGGAGCAGCTAGTGCCGCAGCCTCCTGCTGTACTGGACCCGGGAGTCCTGACGCGCTGGTCCCCCCGCTCTAACCACTAGACCCCACTCCCCTCCCAGAGCTGGAAATAGAGCCCAAGAGTCCTGGCTCCCAGGCCCCCAGCTCTACCACCTAACCCATATTCCCCTCCCAAAGCCAGGAATAGAACCCAGGAGTCCTGACTCCCAGCCCCACCCCCCTCCCTGCCCAGACGTCCCATCTCCTCCGCTCTAACCACTCTGCCACGCGGCAGCTCCCTCCCCCAGCCGCACCTGAAAGTAGACGGGTCCAGGCCCTGGTTGGACAGGTTGTTGTTCTGCAGGTAGAGCTCTCGGAGCTTCCAGTGGCTGCTCAGCGCCCCCCGGGGGATCCGGGCGATGCGGTTGTTCTGCAGGGACAGGAGGTCGTGGCCACTAGAGTCGGGAGAAGCTCCCAAGCCCGCCTCAGACACCATCAGCAGGGCTGGGGGGAGACTGCCCTCGATACGGTACCAAGATAACCACTAGTCCACCCAGCCCAGCTGCCATCTGAATGGCAGAGCTGGGGCACAGAGAGGGATGGGCTTGCCCAAGGTCCCAGAGTGAAACGAAGGCCACGCTGAGCATAGAACCCAGGAGTCCTGGCTCCCAGCCCTCCTGCTCTAACCACTAGACCCCACTCCCCACCCGGAGCTGGAAATGGAACTCAGGAGTCCTGGCTCCCAGCCCCCTGCTCTAACCACTGGCCCACACCTCCTCTCCCCATATCAAAGGCAAATGGCTGTGGGGCTTTGGGATGTGTCATGCCTCAGGGATGCAAGCCAACCACACGTTTATACAAAGTACCTGCAGAGGCAGACCCCCCGCCCAACCCCGGTCATGAGCCCCAGCCCTGCCCCACCTGTAAGTGGAGCCGGACGAGCGCGGGGGGCAGGTTCTGGGGCAGGTAGCTGAGCTGGTTGCTGGAGAGGATCATGGTGCTGACGGCGTCGGAGCCGTTGAAGGCGTCATAGGGGAGCCCGGAGTTGGCCAGCTGGTTGTTGTGAAGATACACGGACCTACATGGAGGAGCGGGAAGCAAAACAGAGCTGACACCAGTCTCTGTCCCAAAGAGGAGAGCCCCCGTAGTGAGCCCCCATCCCGCTCCCTGCAGCACAGAGCCCACTAGTGAGCCCCCCATCCCGCTCCCTGCAGCACAGCGCCCCCTAGCACTGTGCTGGGACATTGAGGTCAACACAGAGGGGAGAGCGCCCCCTACTGAGCTCCCCACCCAGCTTGAAGAAGATGCCCACACTAATCAGGCCCAGAGCTTGGCTTAGCCAGTCCAACCCACTGAGATCCGAGCCCCTCAGCAAACGGCCCACAGCTGCAGGCCCTCTGCGTCGGAGTGCTCCCTTCTCCCGTGTGCCCGAGGCAGGAGGCCTGGAGGGCGGCTCTACCTGAGGTTGGCTTTCTGTCCAAAGGTGAGGGGATAGACTTCAGTGAGCAGGTTAGCAGCCAGGTCCACTATGCGCACAGTGCTGGGGAGGATCTGCGGAGCTACCGTGAGCTGGGAAAGAAACCAAAGGGGGACAGGCCAATTCTAGCAGGAGATCAGTGTGGCCCTGGCTCTACCCGTTGCTGCCAGAGGGCCTGGCCAGGCTTTACAGAGGGATTGCTTCACTGGTCACTGACACGCAGCCACCTCTGGGGTCAGAGGCAGCAGCTGTTTATACAGGGGTTGCTGAACATTTGCTCTGGGGTAGAATGCAGCAGCTGTTTAATAGTGCCCAGTGCCACCACACAAAGGTTTGGGGCAGGAAGTGGAGAGGAATCCTGTCTCCAATGAGCACAGCAGCAGGAGGTTAGGAAGACAGGATGGAATCACCCTAGCTGGAATCTCCCAGGACACCAGGGTTAGCACAGACACTTGAGGGAAATGGGACAGCATCTCTAACGACCATGTGGGACCTGTCTCCTCTGAAAGGTGGGACCTCCTGCAGCACAGTGCCCCCAGGCTGCTCCGGGGTCAGCACGGACCCAGAGGGGAGCCAGCCGACCTGCTCCCTGCAGCGCAGCGCCCCCTAGTGCCACATGACGGAATCACCCATACCACTCCCTGCAGCACCCTTGGCTTTCCCTGGAGGTCCCATCCCACTGGTGACCACGCTCAGCATGGTTTAGCTTGTGAAATCCCTCTCTCACACACACACATGCAGAGCCCCTTCCAGCTCCCTGGGCGCAAACTCCTGGTGCCATCCCGGCTCGTTAAAGCACCTGTGAATGCTGAGCACCGGGCCCCGCCCTGCCGCCCCCGTGTCAGAGGACAGACGCGCACACACCTTGTTGTTGGCCAGGTAGATGTACTGCAGCGACTCCAGGGATTCAAAGGCTTCATCCGGGAGGCCTAGAAAGCAGCAGAGAGAAGGCTGCCTAGTCCAGGCACACCCTGCACAGAAGGGAGGCCGGTACGTGTACCTGCTCCATCCAGCTCATGAACTCAGACCCTGCCTCCACCCCTGCAAGGCCCCGTGGCTGCTTCCACTCACCCACGGAGCTATGCATCCTGTACCTGGCATCCAGCTACCCAGAATGCTTTGCATCCAGCTTCCCACCACGCTTTTCTATAACGGTCCCAAAAAACTTCTCATGCTGCTGAAATGCAGCTGCCTCTGGGGTAGGAGCCAGCAGCTGCACAAGAATTTAGAAGTGGAAGTGGAGGAAATTCCTGTATCCAGCTGAAACTGCAGGACAGGGGGACGGCCTGCTGGGATTCAAGGAGAGAAGGACAAAGGGATGACGGGTTCCGATACCGGACCGTGGGGATTTCTGTTCCATTGGAGGCTGGGAAGAGCTCTCCCTTGACTCGCGCACACACACACCCAGGTCACGCAGGCAGGGCCCCTGCCCACTGCACCGCTCCCTTCGATGGCGTCCCCAGCCCCCTGCCCGCAGCGGCTCCCTCACCATCGGAGATGATGTGGTTGTTGTGCAGGTTGAGGGTTTTCAGGCTGGTCAGCTGGGCCAGCTTGTCATAGGGCAGCTCCCGTAGCTGGTTATTCTGCAGAAGGAGACCCCGCTCACCTCAGTCCCTGGGGAAGTGGGAGGCATTTGCCCAGGGCCGGAGGGCAGCAGTGAGAGAGACGGGAGGTGGAGAGTCAGGGGAGGGCTGCTCTGGGCTCTGGCCTCCCAGGAGAGACACGTCCGATAGGCCCCTGGCTGCCCTCTGACCCCTGGGGTTCCACTTCAAATGGCCCCCGGCTGCCCTCTGACCCCTGGGACACCACATCCAAGGGCCCCCAGCTGCCCCTGACCCCTGGGGCACCACGTCCAACGGCCCCCGACTGCCCCTAACCCCTGGGATGCCACATTCAAGGGCCCCCAGCTGCCCTCTGAACCGTGGGTCGCTGCAGCCAATGGGTCCCAGCTGCCCCTGACCCCTGGGGCACCGTGTGCAACGGTCCCTGGCTGCCTCTGACCCCTGGGACGCCACATCCAACGGGCCCCATCTGCCCCTGACCCCTGGGTCGCTCTATAGGCCCTCCTCGGAAACTGGGTTCTGGCCCTGACTAGGCTCCCGGGTTCGCTGCGGGGCAGGGGACAGTTACCTGCAGAGAAAGATGCTGGACAGCTCTGGAGACGTTGCTGGGGAAGACGTGCAGGTCGAGCCCACCGCACTCCACCGTCTCCTCTGATGGGCAGGTGCAGTTGGCCGGGCAGCCCGGGGCGTTCTTCTTGGGCAGGGCCCCCCCCCTGAGCCGGGGGGATGGCGGGTTGTCCTCGTCATCCTGGCTCCCGACCAGGCAGAGGGAGGGGATCTTCACAAAGAGGACCAGGAGACAGCCGCAGCTCAGCCGCTGGGGAGAGGGGAAGAGTGTCCGGTGAATTCCAGAGCGAACTGAACCGTCTGTATGCCGCAGCCCTGCGGAGCGGGGATCCTGGGGGCTCCTACCAACCCAGGCCTGGCGCTGCTCGGCCCCATCAATGCAGGCTCTGTCTCCACAGCACCAGCCACTGCTGTGGGGGGATGAAGGGCCCCACTGAGCCAGGCCCGCTGGGGATCCAGGCAGGTCGGTTTACAGGGCACTTGGCAGCTCTGAAATACCTTAGTTGTAGTTTTAGCCGGCCTGGCAGCCAATCAGCTCCCCCCAGCTACACAGGCTGCTGTTTCACCTCCTCAGCACGGCAGCCGGATTGTGTGTGCACGTGTGTGTGCGTCTGTAAATTAACACATCAGCACCTGGCACAATGGGGCCCCGATCTCAGTTAGGTCTGTGCAGCGCCTGGCACAATAGGGCCCCGATCTCAGTCAGGGTCTGGGTAGCACCTGGTACGACGGGGCCCTGACCTCAGTCAGGGGCTGCAGTCTGTGCAGGCTCTGGGGTGGAGTCAGTGATGAGAGGTTTGGGGGGCAGAAGGGGTCTCCGGGTTTGGGGGGCCTCAGGGCAGGGGGTTGGGATGCAGGCTTACCTCGGGCAGCTCCGGGGCGGCAGTGTTGCAGAGCCCTGTCCTGGGGCACTGCGCTGCACCCTGGAAGCGGCCAGCAGGTCCGGCTCCTAGGCGCGGGGGCAGGAGGCTCCGCGGTGGAGTGTGGAGCTGGTGCATCAGGCGGGGGCAGCGCGTGGAGCCCCATGCCCCCAACCCCACCGCCTAAGAGCCGGACCTGCTGGCCCCTTCCGGGGCGCTGTGCGGTGCCCCAGGACAGGTAGGGTCCAGCCTGCCTTGGCGCCACAGCACCGCCGAACGGATTTTTAATGGCTAGGTCGGCAGTACCGCCAGTCGAAAACCAGACACCTGGTCACCCTAACGATAATACAAAAAAACCCCACTCTCCCACTGCCTGTTTCATTCACTGGCCACATGCTTTACTGGAAGCGACGTGTACATTTGTGGAACGACAGGTACGCACTACAGGGCTCCCACGAGCTCTGTTCGGTATCCCAGAGAGTGATTTAACAGCAGATGGGACACAGCCCTGGAAAACGCCCTGGAGGGAATGACCCTGCAGGGCTAGATGGGCTCCGATAGATTCACCGGCCCCAATCCCCCACAGAACAACAGGTGCGGCCTGGACACACTCCTGTCCCGTCCCTCCAGAGCAGAATCTGTTCAGTCTTCAGCTTCTCCGCCGAGGCTGCCAAAATGGACCCAACTGTGACGTGGTTTGAAATTGGCCAGGACTGGGGGAGTTGCTCCCTCCCCCTTTGGGAGACGAGTGTGAAATGAGCAGGCAGGATCCCAGCCCAGTTCCCAGCTGGCAGATAGGTCAAAACCTGCCAGCCCAACAGGCACTGAATGGCCCCTTGTTGACAGCTCCAACAAACTGGCCATAAAGAATGAGCTCTGCTCTGGGGTTGTACCTGCAGGGCAGGGATAAGGCACATTGATTGCAGGGTCTGGGGACCCTCACCTTAATGCCAGGCCCCTGCTCTACCCACTAGACCCCACTCCCCTCCAAGAGCAGTGAATCGGCCCTGGGGTCGAAAGCTGGATCTCCCCTGGGCCTTGCCTGGGGAATCTCCTTCGACACAGCCCCACCAGCGAGAGGGCTAGCAGCTGAACCACTGTGTCATCGAACCCTGCTCAGAGCAGGTGGGGGGCAGGGCCAGAGGGAGACTCCCCCAAAGGCTGGGATGAATCCCTCATAAAATTTTCCCCTTTTGGCCAGTGCCAATGCATCTAAGCGGGTCTGGGAGACCTCCTCCCTCCTCCAGTACAGAGTGGGATGGCCCCCAGCTGCCCTCATGAGTCACCCGCCCAAGCAGGCGTCACTGGAGCCTCTTCGCCAACAAGCCTTAAGTCCGCTGGGTCCCCGAAAAGGCCGGAGCCGAAGCTCTCCCTCACCATAGCTGGGTCCCAGCTGCGAGGCTCCCAGGCTCCACTCTGCAGTCTTCCCAGGATCTTTAATTGAAGCCAGACCGGTGTGGGGCTCCTGATTCCCTCAGCTCTGTCTTCGCCTCTGAAATAAAGATTGTCCTCACACGGTCCCCACAGGAAGAGTCGCGTTCCGCACACACCCGCACGCTCGCCTCCCGGGGCACTGGGAAAGGAAACGGAGAAAGCAACCTGCCAGGAGCTGTCGCACTGCCCGGGCGTGAGCTGCAGCCGGGACGCTGTGTCTTCGCTTGCTGTTGTCTTCTCGTCTGATCAAAGCCAGGGGAGGGAGGTGGGCAAGTAGGGGGACTCTGGGTCTGCTGCGACTGGGGTTGCATAATGGGGCTGGCAGAGGTCCTGATGGAATGTTTGGAAGGGATCACGTTTACTGAGTCTGGCATTCCAACCATGCACAGAGGCAGCTAAGACTCTGGGGAAACTTAACTGTTACTGTTTGTTTTTCCTGCGTGCGGTCGGAACCGCCATGTTCTGCCCCCGCCCCGATCCTGTGCTACTCCACACTCAGTCGCTAAGCTGCCCTCCATGCAGGCTGACTTGGTGTTAGCCCTGCCACATAACCCCGGGAGGGGGGGGGGAAACTGAGGCATAATGAGCTGACGTGACTTGCCCAAGGTCACCCAGGGCATTGGAAAGAAGTCAGGAGTTCTTCCTCAAAATTCCCTCACTAGGCCCGACTCCCATCCCACAGGTGGGAATAGAACCCAGGAGTCCTGACTCCCGGCCCTTCCTTCTCTAACCACTAGACCCCACTTCCATCCCAGAGCTGGGAATAGAACCCAGGAGTCCTGACTCTCAGTGTCCCTGCTGTAAGTACTGGACTAACACTTCCACCCCACCAAGCTGAAACTAGCCCCCACCCCAGGAAACATAAGCCCCCAGATCGTGCCCATTAGACCACAAGTCTCTGATCTCTGGGCTCGGTTCCCACTAGGGACCCCAGATTTCTCCCACTAACCAGTGGGAGGTGGGAATTCCCAGATTCCCCTCCCCTCCGTCAAGCACTGGGATTCGGCTTCCCGGCTGCCCACTCCTCGTTGCTGAGTTATCCAGGGGCAGAGCCAAGGGGGCCAGCAATGGGAGGTTGCCTGATTCCCATATGGGGTAACATTTCTGGCTCCTGATGGGCCATGAAGAATGTAATTTGTCCAGCCTCAAAGACCTCCCTGGGAATCGCAGTGTTTGTGCTTCGGAGTCAGTGGTAATGGCCAATTACCTTAACTGAAATACTTGTCCCCCGGCCAGCTGTAGGCCGCTACAGTTGCCTCCAGCAGTCTGGGTGCAAATTCAAGAGACCTCAGGGGCTTTCTCCGAGCCCGTCTGGACAAACCCCATGGGCTCTGCAGGGAGCAGGGGCTGACTCCCTGGATTGCCTTCAAAACCGTCCCCCACCCCAGGATCACCCCCATATCAAACGAGCATCGTTAGATTCAAGGCAGCTATTTCTCTGGGCCCATCCATCCCAGAGAAGGATGAACTCCTCTCTGGTTCCCACTCTCAGTGCTGCTGCTGGCCCCTCCGCTCCAAACCCTTCATAACTCATGCCCCTTACACAGATCTTGCAACAGGAGGTGGTGCCAAGTCTCTGGGCTTCTATCTCTTCTCGCGCCAGAAGGACGGCTCATCCCAACCACCCCTACATGCTGCTCTAGGCAAAGACAGGGATTGGCAGCCCTTGACCCAGCTGGCTTGCTGCTTCCATCTCCCACCCAATCCTGGGGGGAGGGATATCTCAGTGGTTTGAGCATTGGCCTGCTAAACCCAGGGTTGTGAGTTTAATCCTTGAGGGGGCCATTTAGGGATCTGGGGCAAAAATTGGGGATTGGTCCTGCTTTGAGCAGGGGGTTGGACTAGATGAGCTCCTGAGGTCCCTTCCTACCCTGATATTCTATGAATCCTGCCTTGTCTGTGTCATTCCCCCAGACTGCAGGGGCTACCTGGTTTCTGCTCATACGTCTGTGGCTGGTGCTTCGAGATTTCAAAACGTGCCCCCAGAATTCTTTGCACCTCCTGCAGAGTTAGCGGTTCAGAAGTACTGAGGCACCTGCCACAAAGGATTCTGGGACACTGAAGTGCCCACTACTGCAAAGGATTCTGGGGTACTGAGGCATCTCTGCAGCAAAAGTCTTACACCGAATCAATGCTGTCATGTTTCTGAACACCCTCTAGTGGTAGTTCTCATTACAGTACTTCTTAGTACAGGAAATGTCTGTTGGGCTACCCTACCTGGAGCCCCCCCCGAATCTGAGGTAACATGCACAGCTCCCCAGCACACATGCAATATTGCCAACCCCAACCGTTCAAGCTCCAGGAGATGTTTGAGTTCTTCTCCTTTGCCTTTTTGAGCTGTACAAGGGTCATATTTCCACGCTTTCCTCTGCTGCGCCAGGCTAGAATAGGACGGCTTTTAAAAAAGAAAAGCCGAGAGTCTCACGTAATAACATGACTCCAAGAACTGGAGCTTTAAGAAAACCACCAAATATCACAAGACTAGGCAAGGCTGCACATGGGGGGCACCAGACAGGCCACTTCACCTTTCTGTACCTCTGTTTCCCCATCTGTGATGTGAGGAGGATGATACCTCGTTTAAAGTTGCTTTGATGAAATGCGCTACCTGAGAGCGAAGTATCAGACTTGTCCCATTTCGACCCAACCCCTCGCATGTTTCAGCCTCAATTCTTTCATTCCTTGCAAACTGAAATCCAAGGAGGATACTAGAATGTGCTCCAGCCACTGCCAAAACCAAATCATTAAGAAGCCTTAGCTGTGTTTTAAGAAACCCCAAGCTCTCCTTTCGAAGTCACACACTTCCTATAATTACAGACACCCCAGACCAAGCCAGGTCACTGGAAAGCACTCAGGCTGTTAAAGCCATGGGGCCAGATTTCCAATACCACCATGAAGTACAACAGAGAACCCCACCATCCTTAAAGCAAAACTGCGGAGTACCCAAACTCCTTACAAGGTCAGAGTCATCCTTGGCTCCTAATTGGCAAAGCCCAATTTCTTTAAATCTAATTTACTTTCATGCCGTTCATATACTTTGCAATTTGCTCCTCAAGGAGTTTACGCCGTTTTTCTGTAGAGGACAGGAAGGAACTATGGATTTGCTATATCCAGTCTGACCATCCATCCCGCTAGGCTTCTGTCAGTCCAGCTTCTTAGAGTACCGGTTCAGAGCACTGCCCCATGTAATTTTGTACACCTGCTTCCCCAGTGCATTGGATCAACATCCACCTACTCTAATCTCTCAGCTCCTGCTTCACAGGTTTGGTTAAAAGGTTAAGTGACTTCACTGGCAAAAGTTCTGCAGCCGACAAAATTATTTTGGCAGAGCACACTCCCACATG
The DNA here is from genome assembly GCF_015237465.2 of Chelonia mydas. Lineage (NCBI taxonomy): Eukaryota > Metazoa > Chordata > Testudines > Cheloniidae > Chelonia > Chelonia mydas. Next base: position 16,617,146 of record NC_051260.2, read on the forward strand.
GGTGCTGGCACCTTGAGGCCACACACAGCATCAGGGTGTATGGGCAAAAAGGCGTTGCATTATGGGTAAGCATCCCCGCATCCTATGTGTCCCACCTGCAAGTGTGCTGCCTTGTGGGGAATTTTTAGGATGCGTGGTGGGATATCCGTACTTCTCTCAGGGAATGGTGGGAATTTGGGGTCAAAGGCCCACAACTCCCTCTGTCCTGTCCCATAATCTACTGCCCTGGCGCATCATCTTCGAACGCGCTGTTGCAAACCCAGATGGACTTTTGAAAATGGAATTTAGCTTCCTTAGGCACTATAAAAATTTGACCCCTGAACCAAAACGTGATTTAGTCCCATATCCCTGACTCCTGCTGCACTGGATCAGACCAGTCGCACTGGTCCACTAGCCTCCTCTCACCACTGGGACTTTACAGATGTCACTGTTACATATAATGAACGAGGAGAGATTTCAGACTCTCTGCTCCAAAATCACCATCGCCAACTTCAACTATAGGAGACTCTCCATTAGCCAGGAACAATATAGAGCCTATGACCCACAACTGGGCAGTTTTACATTGATATCCCATGGCCACTTCTTTGTAGGAATACAGGTGGTGGTGTTTTTTTTTTAAAAAAAAAACCTTCCTGAGCCCTGCAGCAATCAGATGATGCCTTGAAGCATGACAGTGGATTAACACTTATCTTGCCTTACATCACTAACAATGCTATGATGGTAGCAAGATTCCCAAGCCCCTGTTTTAAAAGTATTCCTGGTATTTGACTGGCCGACCCTTGGAAGCTAGTTTAAAAGGCCTATTTATAGGCCCAGGCTCCAGCCTGGCTTGGCTGGCTCAAGGCCAGGATAGAACTGTAAACATATTTTTCTGGCTTTTCTTTTCCAAATCCCACATTCTGACCATTTGCCAGTGTATTAAGAGTTCTGCCAGCTTCTGAGTCAGACAGAGAATAGAGCCATGACTCTGTCTCTGTCCTGCAGAGAGCCTGTGATCAGGCCCCAACTGTTTCAACATGAGAATCATAGAACCATAGAATATCAGGGTTGGAAGGGATCTCAGGAGGTCATCTAGTCCAACCCCCTGCTCAAAGCAGGACCGATCCCCAATTAAATCATCCCAGCCAGGGCTTTGTCAAGCCTGACCTTAAAAACTTCTAAGAAAGGAGATTCCACCACCTCCCTAGGTAACGCATTCCAGTGTTTCACCACCCTCCTAGTGAAAAAGTTTTTCCTAATATCCAACCTAAATCTCCCCCACTGCAACTTGAGACCATTACTCCTCGTTCTGTCATCTGCTACCACTGACAACAGTCTAGATCCATGCTCTTTGGAACCCCCTTTCAGGTAGTTGAAAGCAGCTATCAAATCCCCCCTCATTCTTCTCTTCCGTAGACTAAACATCCCCAATTCCCTCAGCCTCTCCTCATAACTCATGTGTTCCAGTCCCCTAATCATTTTTGTTGCCCTCCGCTGGACTCTTTCCAATTTTTCCACATCCTTCTTGTAGTGTGGGGCCCAAAACTGGACACAGTACTCCAGATGAGGCCTCACCAGTGTCGAATAGAGGGGAACAATCACGTCCCTCGATCTGCTGGCAATGCCCCTACTTATACATCCCAAAATGCCATTGGCCTTCTTGGCAACAAGGGCACACTGTTGACTCATATCCAGCTTCTCGTCCACTGTAACCCCTAGGTCCTTTTCTGCAGAACTGCTGCTGAGCCATTTGGTCCCTAGTCTGTAGTGGTGCATTGGATTCTTCCGTCCTAGGTGCAGGACTCTGCACTTGTCCTTGTTGAACCTCATCAGATTTCTTTTGGCCCAATCCTCCAATTTGTCTAGGGCCCTCTGTATCCTATCCCTACCCTCCAGCATATCTACCACTCCTCCCAGTTTAGTGTCATCTGCAATTTTGCTGAGGGTGCAATCCACACCATCCTCCAGATCATTTATGAAGATATTGAACAAAACCGGCCCCAGGACCGACCCTTGGGGCACTCCACTTGATACTGGCTGCCAACTAGACATGGAGCCATTGATCACTACCCGTTGAGCCCGACAATCTAGCCAGCTTTCTATCCACCTTATAGTTCATTCATCCAGCCCATACTTCTTTAACTTGCTGGCAAGAATACTGTGGGAGAGAGTGTCAAAAGCTTTGCTAAAGTCAAGGAACAACATGTCCACTGCTTTCCCTTCATCCACAGAACCAGTAATCTCGTCATAGAAGGCAATTAGATTAGTCAGGCATGACTTGCCCTTGGTGAATCCATGCTGACTGTTCCTGATGACTTTCCTCTCCTCTAAGTGCTTCAAAATTGATTCCTTGAGGACCTGCTCCATGATTTTTCCAGGGACTGAGGTGAGGCTGACTGGCCTGTAGTTCCCAGGATCCTCCTTCTTCCCTTTTTTAAAGATGGGCACTACATTAGCCTTTTTCCAGTTGTCTGGGACTTCCCCCGATCGCCATGAGTTTTCAAAGATAATGGCCAATGGCTCTGCAATCACATCCGCCAACTCCTTTAGCACTCTCGGAGGCAACGCATCCGGCCCCATGGACTTGTGGACGTCCAGCTTTTCTAAATAGTCATGAACCACTTCTTTCTCCACAGAGGGCTGGTCACCTCCTCCCCATGCTGTGCTGCCCAGTGCAGTAGTCTGGGAGCTGACCTTGTTCGTGAAGACAGAGGCAAAAAAAGCATTGAGTACATTAGCTTTTTCCACATCCTCTGTCACTAGGTTGCCTCCCTCATTCAGTAAGGGGCCCACACTTTCCTTGACTTTCTTCTTGTTGCTAACATACCTGAAGAAACCCTTCTTGTTACTCTTAACATCTCTTGCTAGCTGCAACTCCAGGTGTGATTTGGCCTTCCTGATTTCACTCCTGCATGCCCGAGCAATATTTTTATACTCATCCCTGGTCATTTGTCCAATCTTCCACTTCTTGTAAGCTTCTTTTTTGTATTTAAGATCAGCAAGGATTTCACTGTTAAGCCAAGCTGGTCGCCTGCCATATTTACTATTCTTTCGACACGTTGGGATGGTTTGTCCCTGTAACCTCAATAAGGATTCTTAAAAATACAGCCAGCTCTCCTGGACTCCCTTCCCCCTCATGTTATTCTCCCAGGGGATCCTGTCCATCAGTTCCCTGAGGGAGTCAAAGTCTGCTTTTCTGAAGTCCAGGGTCCGTATTCTGCTGCTTTCCTTTCTTCCTTGTGTCAGGATCCTGAACTCGACCATCTCATGGTCACTGCCTCCCAGATTCCCATCCACTTTAGCTTCCCCTACTAATTCTTCCCGGTTTGTGAGCAGCAGGTCAAGAAGAGCTCTGCCCCTAGTTGGTTCCTCCAGCACTTGCACCAGGAAATTGTCCCCTACATTTTCCAAAAACTTCCTGGATTGTCTGTGCACCGCTGTATTGCTCTCCCAGCAGATATCAGGGTGATTGAAGTCTCCCATGAGAACCAGGGCTTGTGATCTAGTAACTTCTGCGAGTTGCCGGAAGAAAGCCTCGTCCACCTCATCCCCCTGGTCCGGTGGTCTGTAGTAGACTCCCACCACGACATCACCCTTGTTGCTCACACTTCTAAACTTAATCCAGAGACTCTCAAGTTTTTCTGCAGTTTCATACTTGAGCTCTGAGCAGTCATACTGAAAGCTTCTGGGCTAGCCGTGGATCTGGGGAACAGGGTATTTCCCCCCTCACTGATCCTCTGCTCTCCTGGCAGGTGAATTTCAATGCCAAGGCTGAGCCAAGATACGGCATATGCAGGTGAAATGCCTCCTTATGCCAAGTGAGATTAATTTGGTCCTAAGGATCTATAGTGATAAAGATGTCTCGTGGCAAAAGGCCAGAACTTGGAGTCAGGACTCCTGGGCTCTATTCCTGGCTCTGAGAGGAGAGTGTGCTAGTGGTAAGATCAGGGGTCTGGAAGCCAAGACATCTGGGTAGAAGGCAGGAGTAAGTATCAGGACTCTTTGGTGCTACTTCTGGCTACGGGAGAAGCCTAAGGTGAGAGCACTGGGAGTTCGTCTCTATCGCAGGCGCTGGAAGGCAGTGTGGCCTAGCGGTTAGTCCGAAGCACTGCGCTACATCCCAGGCCCTGTGACCCTGGCCAATTCACTTTCCTTCTTTGTGTGGCAGTTTCCCCTCCCTGAGATAAAAGGGGTTAATCATGCTGACCTACCTCCCAGGAGCATTGCGAAGCTCAAGCCATTAATGTTGGCAAAGTGCTTGAACGCGTTGGATGGAAGACGCCGGAGATGGTCAGAGTATTATTAAAACCCCAACGTTGATGAGAAGGAGGAAGCTCTCAGCTTGTTTTCTGACTGATTCCTTCAATGTGCTTCATAAATAAGTCACTGATCATTTACTTAAGTCATGCATAAATGAGGATGGTGGACGCTGCGTATCACAAGCCTTCTAAGATTCTACAAGGGATGGGTAACCCATCCTTTATGTCCATGGCTTCAGACCTCATTTTCATGCCACATACAGATGATTTCACATGATGTTCAGCTGTGACAAGATGACACTGGGCTGCACCAGTGACATTTCCAGGCAGTTAGATGATGTTTCCTCCTGGTCTTTCTGGTGGTGCTCACCACCCAACTGAGCACATCACAGAGCTGAAGGGATTTATCGTCAGAACTCCCCTGGGACATAAATCAAGTCTGGATGTCTTTCTAAAGGAGATGCTCAAACTCAGAGAGAAGTTTGGGGCTTGCTTCAGGAATCACCGGGTAGGAGTCTCTGGTCTGTTTTCTGCCAGAAGACAGATCAGCTGATCAAAATGGTCTCTTTTGGCTTCAACGTCCGCGAATCTCCCTCTTTACAGAGGGGGGAATGTTTTAGCGCAGTCTGATGACATTTCAGTGCAGGGCGATGACACAATTTGGTTGGGATGTAATGACAGTTTAAAGCATCTTGCATTGGGCACAGTGTCGTTTGGTTGGCACTGAGCTGCACCATGGCTGGGCATGATGCCATTTAGCTGTTCCTACCACTGGGCTGCACCACCATTGATCATAACATGGTTTGGTTGTCAGCCCAATTGAGCAAGGTGGTACCATTTGGCTGCCCACCATTGTGGGCCATGCCACTGGGTTGCTGCCCCATTGGGTCCTAGGCCGTTTGGCTGTCATTGTCTTTGGGCTACACCATCATTGGGCACAATGCCATTGAGTTGTCATCCCGTTGCGTGCCTTGCCTTTTCCCTGTGCCACGCCTGGGCTTTGGTCGTTGGGACACACCACGCCCCGTTGGGCGCCACGCTGTCGGCTGTCGCCCGTCGCCCCATTGGGCGCTGTGCTGTCGGCTGTCACCCCGTTGGGCACCATGCTGTCAGCTGTCGTGCTGTCAGCTGTCGGCTGTCACCCCGTTGGGCGCCGTGCTCTCGGCTGTCAGCTGTCGCCCCGTTGGGCGCCGTGCTCTCGGCTGTCGGCTGTCGCCCCGTTGGGCGCCGTGCTCTCGGCTCTCGGCTGTTGCCCCGTTGGGCGCCGTGCTCTCGGCTGTCGCCCCGTTGGGCACTATGCTGTCGGCTGTCGCCCCGTTGGGCACTGTGCTCTCGACTGTTGCCCCGTTGGGCACTACGCTGTCGGCTGTCACCCCGTTGGGCGCCGTGCTCTCGGCTGTCGCCCCGTTGGGCACTACGCTGTCGGCTGTCGCCCCGTTGGGCACTACGCTGTCGGCTGTCAGCTGTTGCCCCGTTGGGCGCTGTGCTCTCGGCTGTCGCCCCGTTGGGCACTACGCTGTCGGCTGTCGCCCCGTTGGGCGCCGTGCTCTCGGCTGTCGCCCCGTTGGGCACTACGCTGTCGGCTGTCGCCCCGTTGGGCGCCGTGCTCTCGGCTGTCGCCCCGTTGGGCGCTACGCTGTCGGCTGTCGCCCCGTTGGGCGCCGTGCTCTCGGCTGTCAGCTGTCGCCCCGTTGTGCGTAGTGCTCTCGGCTGTCGGCTGTCGCCCTGTTGGGCGCCGTGCTCTCGGCTGTCGGCTGTCGCCCCGTTGGGCGCCGTGCTCTCGGCTGTCGGCTGTCGCCCCGTTGGGCGCCGTGCTCTCGGCTGTCGCCCCGTTGGGCGCCGTGCTCTCGCCTGTCGCCCCGTTGGGCGCCATGCTCTCGGCTGTCGGCTGTCGCCCCGTTGTGCGTCGTGCTCTCGGCTGTCGGCTGTTGCCCCGTTGGGCGCCGTGCTCTCGGCTGTCGCCCCGTTGGGCGCCGTGCTCTCGGCTCTCGGCTGTCGCCCCGTTGGGCGCCGTGCTCTCGGCTCTCGGCTGTCGCCCCGTTGGGCGCCGTGCTCTCGGCTGTCGGCTGTCGCCCCGTTGGGCGTCGTGCTCTCGGCTGTCGGCTGTTGCCCCGTTGGGCGCCGTGCTCTCGGCTGTCGCCCCGTTGGGCGCCGTGCTCTCGGCTCTCGGCTGTCGCCCCGTTGGGCGCCGTGCTCTCGGCTCTCGGCTGTCGCCCCGTTGGGCACTACGCTCTCGGCTGTCACCCCGTTGGGCACTACGCTCTCGGCTCTCGGCTGTTGCCCCGTTGGGCGCCGTGCTCTCGGCTGTCGCCCCGTTGGGCGCCGTGCTCTCGGCTCTCGGCTGTCGCCCCGTTGGGCGTCGTGCTCTCGGCTGTCGGCTCTCGCCCCGTTGGGCACTACGCTCTCGGCTCTCGCCCCGTTGGGCGCCGTGCTCTCGGCTCTCGGCTGTCGCCCCGTTGGGCACTACGCTCTCGGCTCTCGGCTGTCAGCCCGTTGGGCGCCGTGCTCTCGGCTCTCGGCTGTCGCCCCGTTGGGCGCCGTGCTCTCGGCTGTCGCCCCGTTGGGCGCCGTGCTCTCGGCTGTCGCCCCGTTGGGCACCGTGCTCTCGGCTGTCGGCTGTTGCCCCGTTGGGCGCCGTGCTCTCGGCTGTCGCCCCGTTGGGCGCCGTGCTCTCGGCTGTCGGCTGTCGCCCCGTTGGGCGCCGTGCTCTCGGCTCTCGGCTCTCGCCCCGTTGGGCGCCGTGCTCTCGGCTCTCGGCTGTCGCCCCGTTGGGCACTACGCTCTCGGCTGTCACCCCGTTGGGCACTACGCTCTCGGCTCTCGGCTGTTGCCCCGTTGGGCGCCGTGCTCTCGGCTGTCAGCCCGTTGGGCGCCGTGCTCTCGGCTCTCGGCTGTCGCCCCGTTGGGCGTCGTGCTCTCGGCTCTCGGCTCTCGCCCCGTTGGGCACTACGCTCTCGGCTCTCGCCCCGTTGGGCGCCGTGCTCTCGGCTCTCGGCTGTCGCCCCGTTGGGCACTACGCTCTCGGCTCTCGGCTGTCAGCCCGTTGGGCGCCGTGCTCTCGGCTCTCGGCTGTCGCCCCGTTGGGCGCCGTGCTCTCGGCTGTCGCCCCGTTGGGCACTACGCTCTCGGCTCTCACCCCGTTGGGCGCCGTGCTCTCGGCTCTCGGCTGTCGCCCCGTTGGGCACTACGCTCTCGGCTCTCGGCTGTCAGCCCGTTGGGCGCCGTGCTCTCGGCTCTCGGCTGTCGCCCCGTTGGGCGCCGTGCTCTCGGCTCTCGGCTGTCAGCCCGTTGGGCGCCGTGCTCTCGGCTCTCGGCTGTCGCCCCGTTGGGCGCCGTGCTCTCGGCTGTCGCCCCGTTGGGCGCCGTGCTCTCGGCTGTCGCCCCGTTGGGCGCCGTGCTCTCGGCTGTCGGCTGTTGCCCCGTTGGGCGCCGTGCTCTCGGCTGTCGCCCCGTTGGGCGCCGTGCTCTCGGCTGTCGCCCCGTTGGGCACTACGCTGTCGGCTCTCGGCTGTCAGCCCGTTGGGCGCCGTGCTCTCGGCTCTCGGCCCGTTGGGCACCGTGCTCTCGGCTGTCGCCCCGTTGGGCACTACGCTCTCGGCTCTCTGCCCGTTGGGCACTACACCATCTCTCGTGCCAGGGCTGGGCTGTCACCGGGGGATGCCTGGGCCTCATGCACCTGAGGACACAGGGCCCCTGTCTCCATGACGACGGCCCAGCACCCTGTATTTCTCAGGCACCGCTGAGACGCCCCGAGGTCCCGCTCTGGAGGCCCCCCCCGCGCCCAAGGGCCCTTAGTCTCGCCCCCAGTCAGCCCGGGAGGCGGGGCCTAGCCGATAGCTCTTCTCCATAGCAACCAAACGAGATAGAGACTGACAGGAGTTAGCCACCAATCGGACAAGGCTCGCTGACGGGGCGGGGCGAGGAAACGCTTTCTGATTGGCGTGCGTGCCCTGCAGGGGCGGGATATTTATGATTGACAGTCCATCTGGCGAATGGGAATCGCGGAGAGATCTTAAATCCCGGCGGGCTCCGGGGCTGGCCCATGGAAAAGCAGCGTGGGCGGGCCGGGCCGCTCCGGAAGCTGAGGGGGCCGGGGGGAAAATGGCGCCCAGCTCGAAATCGGAGCGGGGCGGCCCGGGGGGGAAGCGGGGCCCGGCTGGGGCGGGGGGCGGATCCTCCTCCGGGGGGGTCCGGGGCCGCCGGGAGCACGTGGTGCGGCAGCTCGACCGGGTCAAGGTGAGGGGGGGTCCTCTGTGGGGGGGGGGGGCAAGCGGGGCGGGGCGGCTCATTGGCGGGGCCTCTGTGGGGGGCGGGGCCGGGGGGGTCATTGGGGGCGGGGCGGCTCATTGGCGGGGGGCTCTGTGGGGGGCAGGGCGGGGGGCTCTGTGGGGGGCAGGGCGGGGGGGTCGGGGGATCATTGGGGGCGGGGGGCTCTGTGGGGGGCAGGGCGGGGGGGTCGGGGGATCATTGGGGGCGGGGGGCTCTGTGGGGGGCAGGGCGGGGGGGTCGGGGGATCATTGGGGGCGGGGAGCTCCGTGGGGGGCAGGGCGGGGGGGTGGGGGTCATTGGGGACGGGGCGGCTCATTGGCGGGGGGCTCTGTGGGGGGAGGGCGGTTGGGGGTCATTGTGGGCGGGGCGGCTCATTGGCTGGGGGGGCTCTGGGGGGCAGGGTGGGGGAGTTGGGGGCAGGGTGGCTCATTGGCGGGGGGCTCTGTGGGGAGGACCCTGGGGGCAGGGCGGAGTGTTCTGTGGGGGGGCGGCTCATTGGCAGGGGGCACTGAGGGGCGGGGAGCTCGGGGGGGGGATGTGGGGGCAGGGCGGGGATGAGGGACTAATTGAGGCCTGCGGGCGGTCCTGTGAGGAAAGGTTGGGGGGCTCATTGACCGGGGAGCGCTGAAAGGGACACTGAGGGAGGCTCCTGAGAGGCTGGAGGGGTGGGGAGCTTACGGGGAGGGGGCGGGGGGCTCTGTGAGGGGCAGTTGCGCGGGGAAGGGGGGTCTGACTGATTGGGACTGTGGTGTGATTGTGGGAGAGGGGAAGGTCTCTCAGGGGGACAGTAAGAGGCTCTGTGCAGGAAGAGGGGGCGGTTTCTACAGAAGTGGGTGAAATTACTTGAGCAGAGAGCTGGGGATAGAACCGCGGACTCCTGATTCCCAACGTTTCCCCACCCACCCCAGTTCATTAGACCCCTCTGACCCAGGAGTCTTGGCACTTAGTTTTCTATGTCAGCCTCTGTTCTGCTGCCCTGACCCTGTGGCGAGGTTGCTCCATGCAGCCATTGCCCCAAAAGTCCTGGCCCTGGGGGCTGCGATGGTGACTTGTCAGGAGAGCCCAAGGGCAGCAACTAATGTGGTCACCGTTACCAGAAATAAACACCCATGACTCTGATATCTGCTCATATAGCCCTTGTGTAGCTCAGCTCCTTCCTCACACTGGAGTTACAAGCAGAAGGCATCCACAGGCAGCAATTCAGGACATGTTTTGGGTACCCCCACATTAGTGGATATCTTGAGCCTGCTTCTTGTTGGATGTACCCCCGAGCCTCTGACACTTCCCTTCTTTCCAGATCAGCGGGCAGCTTTCTCCACGCCTCTTCCGCAAGCTGCCCCCAAGGGTGTGTGTTTCCCTGAAGAATATTGTTGACGAAGATTTCTTGTGTGCAGGGTAAGATCTGTCATTTCTCCCTTCAGCAGGTTGGCAGGGCCAGCCATCATTCTCAGCTTGACTTCCATGAGGGCGGGGGCAGACAAACTCATGGGGAACTTCCATGCCCAGCAAGTTTGGTGAAATGGGGATGTGAGTGCTCTGGGCTGAGCTACAGTCCTGTGCTCATTTTCCAGACACATCTTCCTCGGCTTCTCCAAGTGCGGGAGGTACGTCTTGTCATATACCAGCAACAGCGGTGACGACGATTTCTCCTTCTACATCTACCACCTCTATTGGTGGGAATTCAATGTTCACAGCAAGCTGAAGCTGGTATGTATGATGCCTCCCCATCTGGCGCTGGGGGAGGGAAGGCTCCTGAAGGAACTGAGCGTGGTGAATGGGTTCACAAGGAGTAAAGACCCACTTCCTGCAGATATTCCCCCTTTGGGCTGTGATCCAGAGGTATCTACTGTTAATCAGGGTTAGGTGTGGCCAGTGCTTGGAAGGGAGACTTCAAAGGAAAATCCAGAAGGGGCACTGGGGATTCAATAGGGGACACTTTCCTTTGGGTCATTGCCCCTGTATGAGACTAGAGGGTGCTGTGCGGAGCACTGTTGCCCAGTCCGGTTGTAGGAGGTATTGTGGTGCAAGAAGCATCACCTTTTAAACAAGGCATAAAACTGATGCCTCAATTGCGTGCGTTTTGCTAGAGCTGAGGAGCTGCTATCCTCAGATCCCTAATCAGCTCATCACATTTTGCCTCCCGAAATTCCCCCCCTGGTTTCAGTTCTTCCTATGCTAAATGCTAGTGCAGTGTTGCTGTGCACTGTCAAACTACTGTTGCGCTCCACCCCAGAGGCAGCTGGATGCAGTGATTCTTGTCTGTAATCCGTTTGTAACGCTAAAGCATTTTGAGACCCTCCTGAGTGAAAGGGGCATCTGAAATGTAAAATCACCTAACATCTTTCAGAGAATGCCTGATCTCAGCTAAGCCTCTAAAAAGACATTCCCAAGTAACTTTGGCTCTACAGTTGTCTGGTGGGGGTTTGAATTCCAGATCCCACTCCTTGGATTCAATCTGATTTGCTCTGTTGTTCCCACAGGTACGACAGGTTCGCTTGTTTCAGGATGAAGAAATCTACAGTGACCTTTACCTGACTGTGTGTGAATGGCCCAGTGACTCCTCCAAGGTCATCGTCTTTGGCTTCAAGTGAGTTCCATTGAATGAGTCTGGTCTTGGGGGGTGAGGGAGTGATTTGGACAGAATTTGAGTTCCCTCCTGCGCTCCCAACTTCACATCCCGCTTAAAGGAGGCTGAGAGACCCACAACAAATTTTTCACTGCTGCCGTCCGCCTCCTCCCTGAGGATTTTCTGGGTGATACAGTCCTGCCTCTTTAAAATAGTTACAAATACTTTACTTAATACACAAGTGCAGGACTGACAGCCTTGGAAACTGACGTCTTCGTCCTATCCACAGATTGAGTGCAGCCTGGTGAGCACAGGCCAAGCCTTCCCTTCAGCCTCTCCCTGCGCACGTACACACTGTCACCTCACCCCAGCCCTAGAAGATGGAGTGGCTAAGGCTGTCAGGAGGGGGGAAGCGGTGCTTTGGGATATTAAGGGGAGAACCGTGGCTTGGCTACTCTCCCACCTCCTCCTGAGCTGAATCTGAGGTTGGAAGAGCCAGATGCCCTGACCTGGCAAATAACAGAGACAGGTGGGGTGCATCTGCTGTGGTTGGCTAGCAGAATACAAACTCCAGTCGAGAGGGGCTGCAGTAGGGTTCCAGTTTAGGGAAAGGCCCCTTATCAGTTGAAATGGTTTGACTTCCCTTGTTTCTTTGTTCACTTTTTGAAAAAAACTGCTTTGTTTTCCATCTGTTTTTAATGACTGTAAATACTTAGTTTTGTGTTGTTAGACTGGCAAAGATGTGTGTGTTTTTGCTTTTTCCTCTACATTGTATTTATTTGTGATACAATAGCACCTTGAACCCCTAGTTGTGGGCCAGGGCCCCATTGTGCTGGGCGCTGCACAAACTCAACCAAAAGACTGTCCCTCCCCCAGAAAGCTTGCAATCAAAGTAAATGTTGATGTTTTAATCACCCAGGCAGTAACTGGGAATGGGGGTGGGAGCTCTGTGTAACTTCACTGCATGTGAAACGTGTTCCTAAAGATCTGAGAGCATTTCAGCCCTGCCTCTTAGCCCCAAGGCTCCTATAAAAGAGAAATAATAGTTTAATTTAGTAGCGACTCCAGTTTTGATTAAATCCTTTGAAGAGAGAACCCATTTGCCTCCTCTCCCATGTATTGACTGGCTAATAGGCCTGATTTGGAAGCTAGGACAGAGATCAGGGATGGAATATGTGGGTTTAAAAGAGGGAGACGAGGGTTTGAATCCCTGAACTTCTCTGAAAGTGACCAGAGGTGTCTCCTGTCTCCCTGGCAGCACACGCTCCGCCAACGGCCTGCTGATGAACATGATGATGATGAGTGATGAAAACCATCGGGATATTTACATCAGCACGGTGGCCATGCCCCCACTCATGTACTGTCCCGGCTGCAGGGATATGGCCCTCGCGCATCCAGGTGAGCCAGGAGGATGGTTCCCTAGCTGCAGAGAATATGCTCACCAGGAAAGCTGATGTACATCTTCCTAAGGGGGTCAGATGAGGCAGGCCGTGACACTTGGAGCTTTGATGAAGGTGGGGTGATAGACTTGGTGACGGGACAGAGTGAGGTCTCCTGATTGGTTTAGGGGACAGTTGGGACTCCTGGGTCCTCTTGCCAGCTCTTCCACTGACTTGCTGCATGATCTTTGGGCAAGCGTTCATCCTCTGCCTCAGTTTTCCCGTAGGTCCACACCATGAGGATAATGTAATCTGACTCCCGGTGGGGTTCATTTAGTGTTAGTAAGGGAAATGTTCTTAACCTGCCAGGCGCTAGGCACGTTCGATGGGGGTGACTCTGGGACTGACTGCTTGTCTCCCCCATGCTGTCTGACCCCCAGCTGTTCTTGTCTTGCGGGCAGGGGTGGTCTCACTTGTCCCTCTCCTTGTGTGTTCTCAGGGGACCCAAACGCCCACTGTCTGCAGCATGGCTTCATGCTGCACACCAAGTACCAGGTGGTCTATCCTTTCCCCACATTCCAGCCAGCCTTCCAGCTCAAGAAGGACCAGGTGGTGCTGCTGAACACCAGCTACTCCCTCGTAGCATGTGCTGTTTCTGTTCACACCGCAGGTAAGAGCCTTGCCTCTCTGGGGGCAGCTGGGATTGGAGAGCGTTAACGTGCGTGGACTTCTTCCTTGGAAGATACTGTGTTCGGAATTCCAGGCCTCGCTGGGTGTTTCAGCAAGGTCAGCTGCGAGGTTATGGATGTGTTGGAACAGCTGCTTAGTTTAGTCCGTCTAGCCAGGGTATCTTCTCTCCCTCATCTTAGATTTGGAGGGACCATTAGCTCCTCGAGTCTGACCTCCTGTATACCACAGGCCAGAGAACTTCACCGCCATCCTTCTCCTCCAACCGGCTCAAGCATCGCAAGTACTAAGTGTGGCGCTTTCAGCAACCCACGGGCCTGTGGCTTGGCCAGGGGTTGGAAACACCGTGGATTCAGAATGAGTGCAGCCTACCTTCAGTGCTGTGAAAGCGCTGCTCAGAGGGGGGAACCCAGGGGTCAGGGGAAGGTCTGGTATCTTGCACGTCACTGGGCCTGGAGATGAGTAAGTGATGCATGGGAGAGCTGGCAGTCCCAGCTTCCCAGGGTAATGTAGGGCATTCTTTGTAGCCTTAGGTGGTTGCAAGATGCATCAGACCCTCAGGTTCTCGTTCCCCACTTAACAGCTGCTGAACCACCTGAGAACAAAGCAACCGCCTCGGCCTTGTGAGGGTTTGGATTTCCAGCTTCAAATGGTCTCAAGCACTAACCACAAGGGAGGGAAGGATGGTCTTGTGGTAGGGCCCAGTGGCCTGTTGCGCCAGGTGCTGCACAATCAGATGTTCCTGCCCCAAAGAGCTTGCAATGTAAGAAAACCAGCAGAGGAAGTGTGGGGGCAGGGGGAGTGAGCCTCTCAGTTTATATATAGTAGACAGTGTGGTCCAGTGGGTAGAGTATTGGACTGGGACCCAGGAGACCTGGGTTCTATTCCTGGCTCTACCATTGACCTGCTGGTTGACCTTGGGCAAGTCACTTCCTTGTCCCATGCCTCAGTTTCCCCATCTGTAAAATGGGAAGAATGATACCAACCTCCTTTGTAAGGAACGTACATCTGAGAAATATGTACCTAATATGAAAACAATACATACCCCTAGTGCAGAACAGAAGATTGACATATTTAGAAAGCTTGAGTTGACCTCAAAAGATAGTTGGTTTTCCCCTGATTCTGTATATCAGGGGTTTTCAGCCTGTGGTCCACGGACCCCTGAGGGACCCCTGAGGGTCCACAGACTGTCTAAGATTTCCAAAGGGGTCTGCACCTCCATTTGAAATTTTTTAGCAGTCCACAAATGTAAAAGGTTGAAAACCGCTGCTGTATATAATCCAACTCATTAAAATTTGAGGAGAGCTCATTGACACAGTATATTTTAATTTATTTAAATGATTTGGTAGATTATAGTGAGATTAGGTTTTAACATGGGTTGTTGTCATTTCGCATTTAATCTTAGGTGTATTTTTTAAAAGAAAATGTATTTAATTTAAATAAGCTGTTTTCAATAAATGCAATTTTAAAAAAGAATCACTTTTTATCACTGATTTAAAGGATTGAGAAGTGCTTTGAGATCTGCTGATGAAAAGTTAGAGCTAGTGATTATCCACTCTGTCCACCCCTGGGGGCTGCATGGGTTAATATGTGATTGTAAAGTTCTTTGAGATCCTTGATTGCAAGTTGCTGTAGCAATGAACAGGTATGTTGTCCAGATCTTGCAGCCGGGCACAATGGGAGCGTATGTTGTTCCTGGGTGCCATAAGGTTGCTCCAGTTCCTGAGGCCCGAACGACTTGGTCCAGGGTGGGTGTCCCATACCTAAGGGCAGCGTGGAGGGATGTTCTTGAGGTGTGGAACCTCCATCATTGGAGGTTTTTAAGAGCAGGTTAGACAAACACCTGTCAGGGATGGTCTAATACTTAGTCCAGCCATGAGTGCAGAGGACTGGACTAGATGCCCTCTCGAGGTCCCTTCCAGTCCTACAAGTCTAGGATTCTGTTTGGGTGAGAGAAGTTGATAATGGAGCAGAGATTTGGTGGGTGAGGTGGGAAGCATGTAAGGGACACATAGGGGAAGGGCCTCAAAGGTGAGAATCTGATGCAGTGATATTAAGTCTCTTTCTGACTCTCCTACGAGCAGTTGGAAGCACATGGCGTGCTGGTTTCCCAGTGTTTTAGACATTGGGAGAGGTAAACTTGACCCATGTTAGCTAGCACTGTAAAGCTGTGGCGGCTTCCTCCAGGAGACCAGCCCCATGTGTGTAATCTCTCATTTTAGAGAGAAACTTGCTGCTAAAATGGTGACACAGGGAAATGTACTAGGGGTGAAACCCACAGCCCACTGGCGCGATGGGGAGTTGTGCCTGGGGTATGTTAGAGATGGTTATGTTTTATTCCAGGGAAATCCTGGTGTATCTACAAGCAGGTTTGAGAGTCCAGAGCAGGAGGCTGGGAGCTGAGACTCCTGGGTTCTGTTCCCAACTGTGCTCCTGCTTCTGCCACTGGCTCACTGTGTGACCTGGGGCAAGTCACTCCACCTTTGGGTGCACATATTTGTGGCCGGGACCTGCCTCCTTTGCACAGGAGCTTTGGAGACTCAATCCTTTAACGTCTGCAAAGCACCTTCAGATCCCAGAGAGCCAGCCTCAGGGAGGGGGTGGCTGTTCTGCGAATTAAGGCTTTGCATTCATTTCTCCTTAAAACCCGTGGGAAGTGGGCATCCAATCCCCTTCGATAGCTCTCCGAAGCTCAGCCTAACTCTGAAATGATGTGCCCAGCCATTGCATTCCGTTATGGAGCCCTGATGGGAGGAAGCAGCAAAGCAAGCACGTGCTTGGGGTGGCACAAATTCCAGGGGCGGCGTTCTGGTCACCCTTTTTTTTCCCCTTTTTTTTTCGCTTGGGCAGTTGAGCTCTTGGGGCAGCAAAAAACCTAGAGCCGGCCCTGGGTCCAGTGCACTAGCCTAGGGCCTGGGAGACCTGAGTTCAGACTCCGTGTGTGACCCCTTTGCCTTGGTTCCCCCCAGCCCTACCTCCCAGGGAGTTATTAGGGGAAATGCATTAAAGCTTGTGAAGCCCTTTCAGGTGCACAGATGGGAAAGCATTGCACAGGAGCCGCGCGGTACTGCTGACCCCAGAATCCTGCCTGTCTAAACGGAGGCAGAGTTCTAGCACTCTCCCAGCGTCTGACAGAAGAGGGCACGTGTCATGTGTCCCCATGTTACAGGTGAGGATCTGGGACCTGAGGCGCAGAGAGGCTGAGTCGCAGAGCCCGGGGAATGGTTTGTATGCCGTGCCCATCACCCTGGTATCAGGGCACTCGATGCTCTATCCACTAGACCTTTCTGCTCCCACTTGTGCAGTGGAAAATGCTGAGGGATGTCTTCATGGAAACTGTTCTCTGTGTAGCTGTGGCCTCTTTAACCCCTTCCTCACCTCTCTCTGGTTTAGAGGACAGCAACTTCTGCCAAATCCTCTACGACAGAAGGAACCAGCCCCAGTCGCCCCACGCGGGGGCTTGTGATGCTGCAGGTGCCATGCAGTGCCCAATGGGTGCGGAGGATCGGATGGAAAGAGATGGCTGCCCTTGCCGAATGGCTGCCGCACCATCGTCCACCAGCAGAGCTTCCCAGGGCCTGGAAAGCCCCGTCAAACCCATGGAGCTGTCGCCAGCCGTGGCCAAGGCGAAAGAGTTTGTGGCCGATATCTTCCGACGGGCCAAAGAGGCTAAAGGCCCAGCCCCAGCGGAAGAGGAGGAGGTGGGTGGTGGCCGGTTTGAGTGCCGTCCTGCCCAGGAAGCCAGCCCACACAGATCCCTGTCCCAGGGCACCCCTGCTGATGCACCATGGGAGGCAAGGCTGTGCTCAGGGCCCTCCGGGAGTTACTGCCACCTGCATCATGGCCTCTCGTCTCCCAGGGGAGACCGAACTCCAGAAGGGGATCAACCCCCGAAAGATTCTCCCCTTGCCGGACTGGAGATGGAGAGCCAGCCGGCTGAGCCCGGCTACGTGAACTACACCAAGCTGCGCTATGTCTTGGAGCCCAGCGACCTGTCGGAGCCGGAGGACGGTAAGCAGAGCTTAGGGAGGCCAGTCCACTTCTTGGTGCAGGGACTGACTCGCCCAGGGGCTGGGATTGTGTGTAGGGCTGAGCTGACTGGTAACTCGAGGGGTTTTCAGCTGGAGCCCGGGTCCTTTCATCCCCAGCCTGCTTGGAATTGGACTTATGTGCATTGTAACCGAGAGCTGTTAATGGTCTAGTGCCGGCTTGTGCAGTGAGTTTGGGTCTCCCTCTGGTTCCCAGCAGTTAGGCCTCCATGCTGCTAACCCCCCACGCCTCCTAGTGCTACGAGGCCCCCCCTGCTCGTTACTGGTTCTGTAATTCTCAGAAGGGGCCTCTGGTCAATGGGGCCCTGTCCCCTCCCTTGGGGAGATCTCTCCATAGCAGCCCTGCTGCCCAAGCCCTTGGGGCACGTCTCAGGCTCTGAAGCCTGGGCTGGAGCGGGAAAGCCAGAGCTCCAGCTTAAGCTGCAACGTCTGCACAGCTGTTTTCGGAGCATCAGCGCAAGCCCCACTACCCTAAATCTGGGGACCTGGGCTGGGAGGCTGCCTGCCAGCTGCAGCGTAGGTGTGCCCTGAGCGGCCAGTCTCTGCACAGGTGCTGAAAGGTACCCGCCTCCTTGGTACAGCACACGCCTGGCCCCAGGCTGCCCGAGCAGTTCTGGTCCTGTCATGGTCGTCACTGCCGTCCCTCCCTTACCAGATGGCACAGATGTGCTCTTGCGCTTTCTCTCTTCCTTGCCGCAGTGACAGGAAGCTGGTTAATGAGGCTCTGAGAGACACCAGAGCACTTACCTGCCCCAGAGCCCACCCGAGCCTCCCAAACACGTCCTCAGCACATCAATCGTCTGAATTGCCAGAATCTTCCCTGACTTTCCTAAATGTTCCTGTCCCAGCTAATGTTGGCTGAAGGATGGACCCCTTAGTTAATTGTCCTCATCCCTCTTGGGAAGGTGCCAGTTCACTTCAGCAGGTCCAGCTTTTTGTAATTAGGTTCTTTCACTGCCCTGTCTTTGTCCCCACCAACCACTGGCCCAGTCTGGTGCCTTCGGTTGTGTTGCCCAGGTGTAACGGAAGGCACGTTTTTATTTGTACCACGGTAGCACCCAGGAGCCCTAGGCATGGACCAGAACCCCAAAACCAAAAGCCAGTCCCGGCCCCCACAGAGCCTACAATCTAAGTACTGGAGCTTGGGGAACGATTCTACTTGCAGTACAGGAGTCCTAGCATCCGGCTCGTTCTCCCAGAGCTGTATTTACTCTGTAGGGCTGATGGGAGTAAGAGCTCAGGTCACCAAAGCTGGCTTGGAAATGCACATGGAGCAGGTCTGAGCAGGAAGAGCCATTTGTAGCTAGCCACTCTTTGGAATATATTGCACTAAACCAGGGGGGCTGAAACCAGAGTTTTATTCCTGCTCAGGACTCTTCCACGGGGGGCGACTTTGCAGACCGCTTTCCAGTTCCTTGGATTGCAGGCCCAGCCACTTCGCCAGCCATGTGGCCTCTGCCTCATGCTGCCTTCCCTTTCAGAGTACGAGGATGACAAGATCTCACTGCCGTTTGTCGTAACTGACCTGAGAGGGCGAAACCTCAAGCCGCTGAAGGAGAGAGCCATATTCCAGGTCAGGCGTGGCCTCGGGCCCTGGTCCTGTCATGTGGGGGCGGGGGTGGACTTAAAGGGACACTGTCCGCTTGAAATCTAGTCCGTTTCAAATAATGAGCTAACACTCCCCCAGCTGCCGGTTTCTGGGGTTTGACAGCCATGTTCTCTTACCACTGAATGCATCTGATCTTGCCTCGTCGCTGGAAATGGAGGGTTTGACCATAGGCAAAGGCCCGTGTGATGTGCGAGGCAAAGGGAGAAGTGTCTGACCCAGTGCTGTCCACTTGGGTGTCTGCCGTGACGGTGGGGTGGGAGACAGACGTGGGGGGTCCTTTTTAACGCTTTCATCAGCCGCTGCTGCTCCACAGAGATGTAGTCTCCATGGAGACTACGAGTCCCAGTGTGCAGTGCTTTGTCCAGAGCTGAGTGTTGCATGTTAAGGGGTCCATTCCGAGCCTGGCAGCTGAGAGTAACGCCCTGGGGCGAACGCTGACCATGCTGCCCTGTCTCCAGTCCACCTTCTCCAGAGGGGCAGCCGAACTGCGCGGATTTCACAAACGCTTTCTACAGTCACAAAAATTCTGATTTTTCACCTTATAAATGGGAGGCAGATCCCTCCCTAACAGGGGAGGTTGGCTGTGATCCACAAGAAGCATGAGGGCTGGGGGCGGGAAGTGTGAATGAGGCAATGTGCTCTGGTGCAGGGGTTTGCAACCTTGTTCTTTCCGAGGCCCCTCCACAGCCCACCTGTGCTACGACAGCTGCTTTTCTGCCTATAAAAGCCGGGGCCAGTGTTGTGGGGTAGCAAACAGGGCAGTTGCCTGGGGCCCCATGCCACAGGGAGCCCCAGGAAGCGAAGCTGCTCAGGCTCTGGCTTCAGCCCCAGGTGGTGGGGCTCAGGGCCTTGGGCTTTGGCTTTCTGCCCTGGGCCCCAGTGAATCTGATGCTGGCCCTGCTTGACAGGCCCCTGAAACTGCTTGCGGCTCCCCGGGGGGCCCCGGCCCCCTGGTTGAGACCACTGCTGTAGTGGGCAGAGCACTGGACTGAGACTCAGGAGACCTAGCTTCCATTCTTGACTCTGCTGCTGGGCAAGTCACATCCCCCCGTGCCTAAGTTCCCCATCTGTAGCATGGGAGTAATGATACCGATCACCTCTGTCCAGCGATGAACAGCACTCGGTGCGGGGGATTACTAATGAGCAGGTCTGTTCTGAGGAGGGCTTCGTGTCCGAGCCGTGCTGTGTTTTTTGTCCACTGTTGGTCATAAGAGATTCTGCCAGCCAGAGAGGTGCCCCCGTCCTATCTGTCTCGGCGCTGATGGAATTGGTATGGCGTCTACAGGCTTCAGCTGAGATGGGGCCCTCGAGCACCAAGCACCCACAAACACCCAGTGAGAGCTCCTCCCTCACAAGCTTACAGCCAAGATAAAGGGCAGAAGAGGCGAAGCCTCTTACAGATGGACACGCGTACTGCCCAGTGCCCAAGGTCACACAGCGAGTCTGGCAATCAAACCCAGCTCTCGGGGGTCCCAGCGAGCACAAGCGGCTCCTCCCTCTAACCTGGCTGCCAGCCCAGTAGGAGGTAATGGGCTTGTTCATGAGGGCAGAGCTGGAGCCCGCAGTTCAAACTTTGGTCACAATTCTGGTGATGGGTGAGCTGAGTCGAATCTAGCTTGTGCCCTCGGAGCAGGGCTGGACGTACATAGCTAGAAGCTTGGAGCAGCCTGTGTCTGTCTGTCTCAGCACAGAGCTGTGGGGTGAGAAAAGGGGCCCTTTCTGCAGAGTCCCATCGCGGGGTGGAACTGTACTTTGAGGAGTAAGTTCCCTGGATCAGACATCTTGTGCCTCAAACACAAAGCTTTCTACTAGCCAGGGCCCGCCTAGCATGGCTGGGCTGAGGGCGGGAACTCAAGTGACAAGCCCTTAGGACTATGGAGAAACAGCTGCTGAGGGTTCTGGGTTCTCTCCCCCCATTGCAGGGCCAGTACCTGACTGTGGAGCAGCTGACTCTGGATTTTGAGTATGTCATTAATGAGGTGATCCGGAACGACGCCTCCTGGTCCAGGCAGTTCTGCTCCTTCAGCGACTACGACATCGTCATCCTAGAGGTGAGTGCCCGTGAGCGTCCCTTCCCCCGCGGAGCCAGGCGAGCCTCGTGCTGCCTCGCGAAGCCATCGGGCAGCGTTGGAACAGGACCACCTCCGGCTGTGTGACTTGAGAGCCGCAGCGCCCTGTCTGGGCTGGGAGCCAGCACAGAGGTGTAACCCCCAGCGGCTCTGCCGGCTGCTCCTCCAGCAGGATCAACGAACGTTTGTTGGCTGCCACGTACTGGAGCAAGGAACCGGCCAGACGCGTTAGTACTGCCTCTGAAATGAAACCGATTGCAGTAGCCCTCCTCTGTAACAGGGCGTGGCCAGGGGGTTCCAGATCCCGGCGCTCAATGTGGGGTGCTCAGCATTGCATGCCTGGGAGCTGTATCCTTCTTGGGTCCTGTCTGTAGGTGGCAGAGTTGAAGGGGTCCTTGGGGAACCTGGTGGGGAGGGAGAGACGGTCTGGCCAAGAACCTGGAGAAGGGGCAGGTGTCAGCCTCTGCATTTCCCCCTGGCTGCTGTGCTGGGATCAGGGGGGTGTCAGAGGGGAGTTGATTGGCACCTGCTCCCTCTTTGGGGGTGGGGATCTCACTTCCTGCTGCAGCACCTGGCTGCTGACCTCTCTGGGGGGCAGCTGTTGGAGCTTCTGACTAACCTAATCTGAGGGGGGAGAAGGGGTCAGGCCCCCTCCCTTTGGTGTTTCTGTTTCAAATCTCGCTCACATTTCTACTGTCTTGACTCTGCAGTGCCCGGTGCGTGGTGGGGAATCCCAGTGGACAGGTGTCTCTTGTGCAGATCAGCTGCCCAGGGAAGGGGGAAGGTGGGCTGAAGAGGTGGCTTGTGGGGCTGCTGTATTCGGTGTGTGGCTTAACGGAGAGCCCTGGTCTCTGGAGGTACTGTCCAGGGCTAAATACAACCAGGCCACCCTTCCTTCTGCCTGATCTGCCCTGCCCAGCGTGATCCATGCCCAGCACTGCTCTGCAGTGATCTCTGCCAGGCTCTGTTACCCCCTTGCCAGCTCTGAGTAACCTCCCCGAGTCAACTGTCCAATCCCCTCCCTCTAGGTGTGTCCAGAAACCAACCAAGTCATAATCAATATCGGATTATTGCTCTTGGCCTTCCCATCTCCTGATGAAGAGGGCCAGCTGAGGTGAGTACAGCCGCTGCCGAACTCCCCCTGTGACGTCTCTCCATCCCCTCAGCGTGTGCTTTTAGGGGACCCAGTCCCCACAGAAGGGGCAAGAACTGGGGTGAGGGGAGGTCAAAGGGAGCAGATGCCTGGGGGGGGGGCGGGGGGGGGGGAGACTTGGAGGAATTCCAGTAGCAGCAGGATAACTCCCTTGCCAGAACCCCTTCACCCAACCTCAGTCCCTAGCAGGCTCCAGGGGTCCTGGTAACTGCCCAGATTGTACGCAGGGCTTGTGCGCCGTGGGGTTTGGGGAGGAAATGGTTAATTTCAGGCCCACTCCCCTATTCTAACCTGACCAGGCCGGTGTGTGTCCTGTGCCTCCCCTCCAGACCAAAGACCTACCACACCAGCTTGAAAGTGGCCTGGAATCTGAACACTGGCACCTTCATCACCGTCAGCGTGGGAGACCTCACAGAAGTCAAGGGGCAGACCAGGTGCGTGGCAGTGGCCGGTGCCTGCTCAGGTGTCCCTCCCCAGATGGCTGCGCTGAGCTGGGAAAAGAGACCCATTCCAGAGAGCTGGGCTTGGGTGTGGAGTCCCAGGTCCTGGCTCCGTCAGACCTTTGCTGGTTAGAATCAAGAGCCCTTCACTGAGCCGGTTGCCACCCCAGTTCAAACCTCCCTTTTCCGAATCAAAATGGCCCTGGCTTCCAGCGTTCTCCGCTGGGAACACAACTCCCTTCCACCGCATCTAAGCTGGGCCTGGGGTGTCCGGAGGGCCTGCCCCTGCTTGCCTCCAAGGCTGGGGCTGTGGGGATCTGATCAGCCGGGTCCAGACCTGCCTGGCGCTTGCGTTTGGCAGCGCTAATACAAACCGCTCCGGGCGTTGCCTCAGGGAAAACCACCTCGCCAGGGCGGCCCCTGCCCTGCTTGCTGGCTCACGGTGCCGTTCCCCGTCCGCAGCGGCAGCGTTTGGAGCTCCTACCGGAAGAGCTGCGTGGACATGGTGATGAAGTGGCTGGTGCCAGAGAGCAGCGGGCGATACGTCAACAGAATGACGAACGAGGCACTTCATAAAGGTAAACGCCCCTCCCCTAGCCGGGCGCTGAGCCCTGGAGGAAGGGGCTGCCCGGCTTCCCCTCTGGCGTGCAGCCAAGCCCTGCCGAAGGCTAAGGATCTCCTAGCAAGGCCTGCGTGAGGGGGACGGGCCCTGGGCAGTGTGACGCAGCATGGCTGGCTGCCTGCTTCAGCTGGAAGATCACCTTCAGCACGCGGCTTCCCTGCTGCGTTCTGCCGCTCAGTCTGCTGACACGCAATGCCCTGCTAGGCCCCCAGCCTCGTGAGCCTGCCTGGCAGGGCCATAGAGCCCTGGATCCATTCGCTTGGCTCCAGACCTGTGCTCTGCGCCCCTGCCAGCAGGAACGTGGCACCGCAGCCGGCTGGGGCCTGCGCGAGCCGTGTGCTGTGCGGCTGGATCTCGGGGAAGCTACTCTCAGTTCCAGCTTAGAGGAGGTGAAGTGTCTGGGCTGTGCTGCCAGGGGCGCGGTTCCCTCCAGAGCCCAGCACGGGGGGGCCGCTAAGCTCCCTGGCGTGTTGCAGGACAGTTACTTTCTGCGCTGTTGCTTGCTTCTGCTAGACAGCATCCTGCCCCAGACTCCATGTGTGGGGGTGACCCTCTCTGCCCTCTAATCTCAGCCTCCCCTGTTCAGACCTCCTGGGGTAGATCATCTGCCCAGTCATGGCTCTTCGCTGCGTGGCCTCCGGTTAAACCCCCCACCTGCCTCTTTTCTGCACCGGAAATAATTGCGCGCTCCTAGATCCCTGTGTATCGGTGACGGCCAGAAGGGGCTGCTGGGATCACGCAGCTGAGACCCTCGCCCCAGGGATTCCTGCAGGCGGCCCATGGCTAAGTTTGGGTAGATGGGTTAGACACAGAAGCCAGCCCCCCAGCAGTCCTGGTGCAGACGGTGTCTGACCAAACCCCTCCCAGCCTGGACCCAGTTGATCCCTTAGGTGGAGCGCTGGGTCACGCCTGGAAGCCCTAATGGGAACGGGGGGAAAGAGGTGCAGCTGCCCGGGCTGTTCCAGGGGCAGCTGGTCCCCGCTCTCTGGGTGCAGGATTCTGTCCCATCCCTTCCCCACAGCTGCCATCTCTCCAGGGCCTGCTGTTCCCTCCCCTTCCACCCCGTGTGTCTCCTGACTCCGCATCTGAGCACGGGAAGGCCAGAAGGCTCCAGACCCACTGACGGAATTCTGCGCTTGGCTGGCAGCTGAGCCAGGCAGAGCTGTGCCCGTGTCAGTAGGCAGGGGAGGGAATGTGGGGTGGGTGTGGCAGGCATGCCGTGCTGGGCTTTAATCACCATCCCCCAGCAGGACCACCTCCTGCACTGCTGTGAGGGAAGACCCACACACTGCACTGCGTGCGCCCCTGGCTTGACCCCTTGCTGCCCGGTGGCTTAGCCATGCTGACTCCTGGCCTAGGACCCGCCTTCCTCAGCGGATCCTGCCACCTTCCTTTGCTATCAGTGAAGTGGAGAGACTTGGATCTCCCTCCCAGCCCCAGCCCAGCTAGCCGTGGAGCTGAAGGAGCGACCCCCTGCCCTCATCCGCCCAGCCTGGCGAGTGGGGAAATGGCCACCACGTCCGCTCCTTAAACCCATCTGCTCTTTGATCTCTCTAGGCTGCTCCTTGAAGGTCCTAGCAGACAATGAGCGCTACACTTGGATCGTCTTGTGACGCGGAGGCGAGACTGGTTTGGTTCCTGCCGTACTGTACGTCGGATTTAACTACCTCCTCCTGTTTGAGTTTCGTTGGGTTTTAATTTCTCTTCATCCTTTTTTTTAATTAGAGTAACTCGTGCTTTTGCTGAAAGTGGATGTAAGTAGGAGTATCCCTAGGGGAGGGGGAATGCCTGTCGTCCGAGGGCCCAGCCCAGGGTCTTCTCTGGGCTTGGACCTTGAGTCTCTCGCCTCTGCCAGCGGCTACGGGTGGCTCTGCCGGCCGGCGGCGTTGCCTGCGTGCACGTGCTCAGCTGGGGCTAGAGCCGGTGCAGTCAGGCTAGCGGGATGCTGTGGCAGGGGACCTGACCCTCGTCACCGTCATCTGCGGTGACTTAGCAGTAACATGCCCTCGCTCAGCCTGAGCAGCCGGGCTCGTCCGTGGCACTTGCTGCTAGGGCCGGGTCCACCCTCTCTGGGGACGGGGCAGCTTCTTCCTCCGGCTCAGGACACCACTTGAACCATCTCCCTGCTCTCTGGAGACGGTGAATTCTTCTTTTAATACTGCTCGGGCCACGTGCTGCCAAAGCCTGGCCCCTGGGGAGAACGACCCGCCCAGCCCCTCTCCTGGTACCGCTCCGTTGCCATTGAGTCGTTAGCTGCTGAGGGGGCGAGAGGGCAGCATTCCAGCTTCCCCCAGGTGTAGTGCGATCCTGTGGCAGAACAAATCTCCCGCCCTCCTGGGGCCAGACTTCCCGGTTCTGTTCAATGTATATTTAAGTGTCATTCTCTGTTCGGTGTTTAAGGCACTTTTTCCAGTGGAGGAGGTTTTTCCTTTGAGTCCAGATAACACACCTCTCCCCCGCCCGCACACTTTGTGGATCATTCCACAGTCCCCAGCCCCACTGTTAATCATTTAGTTTCTCCTCAAATGGGCTTTTGTTTCCCTGTAATAAACGTTTTAATTTCCAAGCCACCGGCTCGCGTCGCTTTCTGCTGCGGGTGCAGGGGAGGGTGCCTGGCCCTGGAGTGCACCTGTCACGCAGCTCTGGGGTCACTTCCCAGCTCCACCACAGACCTGAGAGGAGTCATGTCAGCTGAGATTTTCAGAGTAGTCCAGGGATTTAAACCCAGTGCTCAGGTGATTTGGGTGCTAGCCTGGGACTTAATTCCTTGTGTGGCTGTGGGCCAGTCACTTGGTCTCTGTGCTTCAGTTTCCCTCTGTACAATGGAGAGAATAGCCCTGCCCTGCCCTGCCCGCAGAGGTGCTGAGAGGATAAATACCTTAGAGATACTGCAGTGATGGGGGCTATACGAGTACCACCGATGTGTTTTGAAAAGTACCACGCTCATTTAGCAGGTGTGTCTGTACATGGAGGACGGTGTGGAGCGACCTTCCAGGTGTGCTGAGCACCATGGGACTAGGCCGTGCTCTCCCGGATGAGCGAGATGCATTCACCCGCAGCACAGCTGGAAGCTTCCTGAGCGCGG
Source organism: Chelonia mydas (assembly GCF_015237465.2). Classification (NCBI taxonomy): domain Eukaryota; kingdom Metazoa; phylum Chordata; order Testudines; family Cheloniidae; genus Chelonia; species Chelonia mydas. The sequence goes on from NC_051260.2 coordinate 16,643,312, forward strand.
TCCAGGCAAACGGCTCCCGCTGCCAATAACCAAGTGGCACCGGAGGCAAAGAACACGGCTGAATTTATTTCTCTTAAGAAAGAACTACAAAAGGTAGAAAACAGCGTTTGCACTCTAGACTACACACGTCTACATCATCTGATCACAGGCACTGCCCATCTCCTGGGCCGGGACACCTACAAAAGCTCTTCACACTCCACGTGAAGGCTGCAGCGCAGCCCACGGCTGCGGCTGCTGCACAGAAGATTGACACAAAATATATATTTTATACAATATGTAGATTTTTGCAATAAACATCTATCTCACAGGTTTAAACCACTGGAAAAAGTGAACAAATAAGGCCATGATGGTTGGAAAAAACCCAAAAATATCAAGTAATTTATAGCTTCACCAATCTCACAATATTTAAGTGGTTTATAGAGTAAGGATTAGTCATTACATACAAAAGCACAGATTTCTTTTCCTCTTTAAAACTAGAATATCTAATATTCAATTACAACCCGGTAGAGTAGAGCTTGGTTTCTGGAGAGTAGCCGAGACTGACTGACTGATGGGCTCTTGGTTACTAGCGTAGAGGAGGGATGCCAAGGAGAATTTTGATCTGTTCTCTCAGAGCAAAGCCAGGGGATAAGCAAGATCACAGACCTGCCCACTGACTGACCTTGGGCTCAATTGTCTCCCAGCCAGCCCAGAAGCTACCTGTGGGAGAGGGTATTTTTATAAGGCAGCAACTCAAAAGAAAGGCAAGATCGTGTCTCTGGCCGTCCTGCTCTGTGGGGGTGCAGCGCAGGAGGGGGAGGGCAGGTAGCTTTTAGCAGAGGGCTCAGGCCACAAGTCTGAATTGCAACGTGACTGGACAGGACTTGAATGTTCCTAAAGCCAAAGCCAGGTGGGAACTAAACTGCGGAGGGGGTGGGGCACAGCTGCCCTCGTATTGTCCTAACGCTTTGGCTGGAAGCAAACAAAAGTCAAACTACCTCTTTCTTGACGTTTTTGGTGGCTGCTGCCTCCCTTCCAGCTGCTGGACCAGGGCTGCCAGAGCTGGTGGATGTTTCTCCAGCGGTGGCTATGATGCTCTAGCCCCTGCGGGGGTGTGAAATACGTCTTCGCTTGCCCCGGGCTGGTCTAAAGCTCGCAGTGGCTCTGAGCTCTGGCAGGTGGCAGTCAGCGTCCCAGGTGGGCATGAGAACTCTGTGTTGACGTTAGCCGTTTTCACAGTGGGAGGGGCGAGTCCCCTCTCGCGGGGTTTGCAGTGGGAAACGTGGGGACATTTTGCTAGCTGAGGGGGAAGCTGTAGAAGACCCAGACAAGCGGCAAGGACCCTTTGCTGTGAGACGCGCCGGCAGTGGCCTGGCACCATGGAAAGTGGCTGGGATCTAAGTGCGGCTGGGCTGGTGGCCAGAAGAAGGGGTGTTGAGCGCCGTTATCCTCATTCTCTCCACTAGGGGGAGTGAATGGGCCTCGCTGTGTCCCCTGCCCTAGCCCTGCAGGACTGGGAGCTACAGCCTGGGTCAGTTCTCAGCAAATCACCTGTGGGGGTTTCAACACTATTCTGCAAAGGGGGGAGATTTGGCACCTGGGTAGGGCCCGCCTTGGAGACACTGAGCATGCTCAGTAGCCAGCAGCTCCTGCAGGCGGGGAAGGTGCTGGGCGCTGTGTCTGCTTGGGCCCCGGTGCAGGTCCTTTGGAGGCGGAGACTCTCCTATGGAAGAGCCCTTGTCGAAAGCAGTGCAGCACCCAGCTGGAATTGCACTTGGACAATGAGTGGGTTCCCGTTACCCGGGCAAAAGGAGCCATCCTGCCTTGCCATGCCAATTAAAACAGCAACACAGGGGAACACAAAGCCAGGTACCTGGAAAAGGGCAGAGAACCGGCTGCAATCGGAGTCCAGGGAAATTCAAAGCTGGCTGCGTTCAGCTAGCTAACTAGGCAAGGTCTGTGCGCCGAGCTGTGCAGATGGGACAGCAGGGGGCGCTCTGCTCTGTGCACTCACAGGAGATGGCTTGGGGGGTTGGACTCCTCATGAGCCATGAGGGAGCAGGGTGAGAAGAGCGGAGGGTGGGGGTGGAGGGAAACTTCCCTTATTCCAATCCCCAAAACCCCAGCCAGAACACGGCCCCTCGCTCTGACTGGCTGGGGGAAAGCAAGGGACATAGCGAAGCCTCCCCAGGCTGCTGAAGCCCCCCCACCCCCGGGAGAACTGCCAAGGGGAAAATGCTGCTTCCCCACCCACCATCCCGGGCCAGCCAATTGCTGGGGCGCTGCCCCCTGCCATAGCCTCACTCCACCCTAACCGGCTGAGACCTTGCTGATACCTTGTCCGGATTCACTCCCCCTCTTTGCCCTGTCTGCCCCGGCATTGCTGGGGTGGTGGCTGGCGGGGGGGGTCCCTGCCAGGGGCTGTGGGTCACTGCAGGAGGCCCCAGCCTTCCACAGCTCTCCTGGACCTCCAAGTAGAAATGCCCTGCCCTTGAGGGAGGTTAGCAGAGACCCAATTTCTTACCCCATGTGGGAATGAACAAGAGGAGCACCAGGGGCCCACTGGTGCGCCTGCTGCTTGAGACGCTCGCTCTCCCTGCAGCTCCTGTGAACCTGACAGGCTGCCAGGATGAGCCCTGCCCACGGGGGCTGGATCTGTGGGAATCCATGGCCCTGGCTGATTCAGAAATGCCAGAGAGCGGCAGAGCCAGCCAGCTGTCTGCCTGATGAACTCTGAACCCACAGTATGTCTCAAGGGCAGGGACCAGTCTCTTATTCAGACCCTCCAGCCACCTGAGTCTTCTCTATGGAGACGAGGTCAGACGTCACCTTACGATCTTGGGGGGAGATTTCAGGGGGTAGGTCAAGATCTGGGGATGAATACGATTGCCAGGAAGCCCCCAGTGTGGGGATTCAGGCATTTTAAACTGCCCCCAGGTCCTGCAATGCTGCTCCTCAGAACCCCTCCCTTTACAGCCCAGCTCCTGCCTGAGCGCCTTATCCTACAGCCAGAGTGGAGATCGATGCTCCAGCTGCCCCTGTGGCTTGCTGTCAGCACGGTAGGCTGCCCCAAACTGGGAGCAGTTTGCTTGGCCTGGTATCCTAGGTCTGTCCCTGGGACTTCGCGGGCCGCAGCAGAAAGGGGAATAGGAAAGGCTGGGCCGGGCCAGCTGCCTGAAGATCAGAGCGTCCATCCAGGACGGTGCGCAAGGGGGTGCTGTGGAGGAGGCTAAGAAGCCCCCAGTATGTAAGAGGCTCCCAGTATAACCAAGTACACTGGCCAAGTGTACGGAGCTGCGATGCACCAGCTGCCAGCCCAGCAGCGCCAAGCAGGGATGCAGGTGGTAAGGCGGTGCCAGGTGCAAAGAACACTAGCAGCAGGGGCAACACGGCCCACAACACGGACTGGCATACAGGGCAGAGCCAGGAGGCTGCGTGCCATGTGGCCGAGCAGCCACTCCCTGGAGCCAGCCATCGTGCGGCCCTGCCTGTCACATGCAGGCCCGGAGGGAGAGCTGGAGCTTTGGCAGCAGCTGGACTTGCCAGGGGATTCCTGGGGGAGAAGGTCTCCAGGTCTCGTGGCCGCTTCGTGGGATGAAGAGCTAGGACCGTGGGCAGAGAGCAGGCAGGGCACAAGCTCTAGGGCTACACTGCAGACAAAGCTGCAGCGTAACCATCGCAAGTAGCCAGCGGTGCTGTGAGTGAAGAACTGCCCGTGAAACAGCTCTGCTCTCGGGAGACTCGTATTCCTCCAGGTCCTGCCTGCCGGCTGGGAAGACAAAGAGCAGGAGCCCCAGACGGGGCTGCTGGTTGCAAAGACACTGGATCTTGGACACCCGTTAGCACGAGCAGCCAGAGCGCACTGGTCGATCAGGCAGGATTTAAGCAGGGATGCTGGGAGAACAGCTTCTGTGTAAGGATGGGAATGTTGAGGGCTGAGATCCCAAGAGGGGAGAAAATACACAAGAGAGAGAAGAGATCCAAGACCAGGAATGAAATAGGCCGGGGGGAAAGGACACTGTTCCCCCCCACCACCCCCCCAGTTTCTGGAACCCGCAGGACCAACCAGCAGAGTGATGTGTGGGAGGGGGGAAGGAGATTCCAAGCTGTACCAAACTGTTTAGCGGAGAGGAAAACGAAGCTGGGAGGGATTGTGCAGATGGGGGGGGGGTAATGTAACCCCCCAGAGCCAACTCCCCAGGAGGCAGTGACAGACTCAGTGATCCCCGACATGATCAGTGCCAGGGCAGCTTTGCCATGGCTCATGCTCTCGCCCACCTCAGCCAGGTTGGGGCCCACTAAGGGGCCCGCTGGTCTTCTGGCCATGGCTTTGCCAGTTCCACCAGTTCTGTGATGTAATCTCCCACTGCGACCGAGAGGAGAAATATCCGCTTATCCCCCGTCCATCTCCCCTGCCCCAGCCTGTTCTCTAAGGAGCCTCCTGGCCGGGGCTTCTCCGGCAGCCTGAGGATGCTTCGGCACCTGATGCGAATGGCACAACAAATGCATGTTCCCTAAGGCACGTGGGTTCTGCTGCACGTCCCCTGTATGGCGAGCGACCCCTGAGGCCACAAGAGCAGGCTGGAGCTGACCCGGACTCCTGATTTCAGCCCCGTGCAGGCAGGCCGACGGGTGAGAGAGGGCAGCGCCGAGCAGTGCGGGTAGCAAAGGGGCTGGGCCCTGGAGCTGGAGCTGAGCGCTCTGATGACACAGAGCTGGCCACGCTGCCTTTGCCAATGGGAGTCATTTATAAATGACCTCTGCTGTCAGCCAGGGGCTAGCATGGCCAGCCCCACAAGCCCTGCTGGGGGCTCCCCTGCACTAGTCCCTTAGCCACTAAAAAACGAGGGGACACGTCCTTTTGATTGTGCAGCTCTCGTCCCTGCTGGGCCCGGGAAAAGCCTTTAAAGGACGCTACCCCTGCTCTCGCTGAGCCATACCTAGCCGCACCCCGTCCACTGACACTGGCTTTCCCTATTTTCCCTGGCCGGGGGAAGCTGTGACTGGACCGGTTGGGAGCCAGACTGACTGTGCAAGGGGTTTGCTGGCGGGAGGACTCTGTGCTTGGCTTGGTGCCTTCCCACGGGGATGGTTCAAAAGGGACTGGCCCGCGCGGACAGCCTGGGCCCATGCAGACAGGGGGGCTGGTCCAATCACTGCCTGGGTGAGAGTCCAAGTGAACTGTCCCGCTGGAACGCGGCTCTGACAGCTAATAGGGGCTGGCAGGTGAGGGGCGCCTGCGGCTGGATGGGTTAAGAAGTTCCAGGATGCTCTCTGCCAGATCTGGGAAAGCAGCGAAGCTGGAGCCTAGCAGCCGTGTGCCTGGCTGGGGAGGGAGCTGCTGCCCCACATGGCAGGAGAGCAGCCCTGCAGGAGCCAACCGGCCTGTGGGGTCAGAGCAGGGGCAAGGGGTGGAAGTGGTGTTAAATGGCATCTTACTTTGCCTCCCTCCTAATGGGTGCCCTCACTGCACAAGCCTTCTGCAGCCCACAAAGCACCTGTGACAGGGAGCGGGGCCTAGCCCGGAGCTCAGCTGGGGGCAGGGGTTGGAAATGAAAGCGCTTTGCATACCACTTGGAGACAAGAAATAGCTCATCTTTATCGCTAGGCAGCAGCCGGGAGGAACTGGGACACAGGACTCGGCTCTGGCTGGGTGGTTCTGACTCCAGGCCCACGCAGGCGTCTCTCTGGCCTCTAGCTGGAAGGCAGGGCTTGCACAAAGATCCCCCTGGAGTCCGTCCGTGAGAGCTTGGAGGGGGGTTCCAGGGGCTCGGCTGTCAGGCTGGTGGAGTCATTGGAGTTGAGGGAAATCTCCTGCTGCATCTCGTCGTCGCTCTCCTCCTCTTCCTCCTCCTCCTCGTCTGAGTCAAAGAGATCAGGAACGAGAGAGAGAGGGTGCTGAGTATCTGGGCGCTGGACCGTCTGTGCCCTAAACCCTGGATTTCTGTGGTCCTGGCCTCACCCCTCATGGCCACACCCCCTCTCCCGGTCCTGACCAAGCAGGACAGTCCCTCCTAACTATTCCATCGTCCCATGGCTGTGGCAGATCTCCACATGGACCCATGCATTAGTGTGATGGGGAGCTGGGATCCTGGCTCCAAGAAGGAGCCCGCGTCTCCTCTGAAGCCCCTCTGCGGCAGGGCTGGAGGGGACTTGATATGGGGGGGTTGAATTTTTTGGTTCAGGGCCCTGGTGGCGTCTGCTGCTGGACCGAGCGAGCTGGACCGCCGGGAACTGTGGCTCTTGGCAGCTTAAAGGCAATGGCCCCATTCGGAGAGAGACGTGGCAGGTGGGCAGTTACCTTTGTCTGGGTCCAGCGAATTCAAGGAGCTCGTCAGGTTAGCAAACTGGAAAAGACAAACAAGGATGAGCACTCAGAGCCCCCAGCCCCTCCCCACCACAGAGCAAGACAATAGCACATGGGTTGGGGGGACCAGCATCCCCTCCCTCTCCCCTCCATTGCAATGGACACCTCCACCTTCCCCTCTGACAAGGGGGCACCAGGACTTCAGAGAAACACATTTCCTGTACAGGATAGTCTAGTCCAGGGCATCAGCCCTACCCGCTGCACTGGATCAGAGCTAGGGCCCCTCTCACCTGGTAACCCCACCTCCCCGCTGCACTGGATCAGAGCCATCTCGCCTGGTAACCCCGCCTCCCCGCTGCACTGGATCGGAGCAAGGGCCCATCTCGGCTGGTGTCCCCATCTCAGCTTCACTTGATTTGGCCCATCTAGTTCTTAGTGTGGAAAGGCAGGGTATACTAGTGCCTCAGAGGAAGGCCCCCGCCACCCCACAGAGCAGCTGACCTAATGCTCTGCGTGATGGAATTCCTTCCTGAACCCAGATGTTTGCAGTCGCCTTAGCCTTCTCTGCACCTGCACTGCCAGCAGCATTCCCAGCCAGGATGAAATTCTCCAGCCCTTTCTCATGTCGAGTTTGACCTGATCCGGCCCCATAAATCCTGGCACAGGAACCCAGCACTGAGTCATGGCAGTTTCCCTTTATTAAGCGGGTGCTGCCCAGCACCCCTGGGTTTTGGGGGGATGGGATGAATAGATCTGACTGCCAGAAAGGACCATTCTGACCTCCGGTACCACAGCCCTGCCCTGGGATCCTGCTGAGCTACAGCGAAGTTTCCGAAAGACAGCTCGTGCCGACTGAAAGAGGGCAAGTGATGCACACTCCATCGGGTGCCAGGGCAGCTGGTCCAATGGTTAATTCCCCTCCCGGTTAAAAATTTGCCCCTTCTTTCCAGTCTGAATTTGTCCATCTTTGGCTCCAGCCATGGGGGTCTGGTTCTGCCTTGTCTGCTGGATTACAGAGCCCCCTGCTCGGAGATCTCCCCATGAAGCATTGACGGAGCAGCACCCACCTCTCCCATGACAGCGATGGGGGTCTCTCCCTTGGCCTGGGCCACTCGGTGCTCTATCAGGTAGTACATGTACTCGTCATAGAGGAGCCGGATGAGATGGAAGGAGCCAAAGCTGGCAGCGCTCCTCAGGGTCAGATCCCGGATTACCATGGAGCTGTGGAAAGAGAGCCCGGCTCTGGGGTTACCCCTCCCTCTCGATCAATCATCCAGTCCCAGACTGGGAGCGGGGGAGGGCAGGAACGTACCTGTAGAAGGACCACTTGAGGAGGAAAAGCTTGGCAGCCTTGGGGAAGCTGGAGCTGCCCTGGTGGGGCTTGAGGACCTGGGTGACCACCCCGTCCAGCCACACTGCCCACTGCTCCAGGGAATTCTGCTGCTGCAGGGTCAGCTTGAAATCCTGCTCCAGGCGCTGCACCACGCGGTCCTCACAACGGCACACCCACGAGGCCTGCTCCTGGGGGCGGGGGGAACGACAGGGACATCAGCACCTTCAGAGAGGGGAGCAACGTGGCCGAGGGATAGGGCCAGGGCTGGGCACTGCAGAAGTCACATCCCAAATGTGGCTCCAGCCCTGTGAGCCCAGCCCCGTCCACACTGTGACCTCCAGGAAGTTATCGCTGCTTGCGAGGCCCTGAGGGGCCAGCTCCATTTGCCTGGAACCCGGGGAGTTCGGAGTCCCCAGAAATGTTCCACTGCCAATGGGCAGAACCCTCGGGAGCTGGGGGGAACTGGAAGAGGGACACAGGGAGTCCCTGGCCTCAGCTTAGCAGACCCAATGGGAGGGTGGCGCACAGGGAGGAATGGAAGGAGCCCCTGGGGCATGCGATAAGCCAGCCTCTGTCGGGGGTGCCCTGGGCACCTGCGGCCCCCCCACACCAATGAGAATGGCTGGCGTGTGGGCACCTCTAACCAGCAGACCAGAGGTGACTCAAATTTGGCATCCAGCAGTAGAGGCAGCTTCAGAGAATTTGGGTCTAGATCATTAGGATTCACAACCTGTTGCTTAGGCAGCAAAGTGTCCTTATCCGCATTTTCCAGAGGGCGCAGAGAGGTGACAGGCCCAGGGCCCCGGGATGGAGCTGGGCCTAGAATTCAGAGGACCTAAACCCCAGTCCCCTGCTCTAACCACTAGACCATGCTGCCCCGTTACCATGGCATTGGGATAAGAGGCTGGTGCCAAAGGGTTCTGGAGACAGTGTGTTCTGGGTCGACTGCTGTGTTACTTGTCAGTCCCCCAGGGCACTCAGCATGACTCCAGGCTTCATGGGCACAGAGAGTCTGGGCCAGTCTCCTGGGGATCACCTACCAGCTGTACCCACTGCAGAGGATGAGAGAAGCCGAAGGCCCAGCTCACTTCACTCAGCTCCCTCTGAGCTATGCTGGCAGGTGGGTCGGCAGCTCTGACCCAGCCCAGGGGGTTCCTGCCTGCACAGTGCTGGGGGCAGACAGGCAAGCACCAAAAAATGGCTCCTAGTGCAATTTGCCAGGGGAGGAGGGATTCTGTTACCTGGACGTTTGCAAAGTCCACCCGATTGAGGTCGCTCAGCATCTGGTTGATCTGGGCCGTATTCTGTAATACGGCCCGGGCGGCCTGGGCGAGGTGGTTCAGGGAGGTGTATCGACGCAGAGTCTGGGCAAAGGCACTTGCTGCTGCCACCTGGGGGACAGACAGGGTTCAAACCCCCAGAGCATGGGCAGGTTCCACACACACGGCCTAGCTACAGAACAGACAGCATGCCCCACGGTTGGGCACTGCCTTAGGGTAGCTGGGATTGAGAGCTGGATCTGATACCGACCAAGAGCCAGAAATCACTGCCCAGCATTGTCCAAGGGGCACAGAGCCACAGATCACGCTACAGTGCAGTCCAAGGATCACAGAGACTAGAGACCAGAGCCTGGCGCTGCTCAGGAGTCACACTGCCGAGGTCTGGGTCCCAGCCAACTCCCCCCCACATCTCACCTTCACTCGGACCATCTCTTCAGGAATATTCATCATTGCGTTGGTTAACCAGCTTTCCAAACTCTTTGCGAAATTTCGGATCGCTTGCGTCAAGGCACCTGGGATAGAGAGGGGCAGTGAGACCCTCACACAGCCGCTGATTGGTCAGCTGCTCAGAGCTAGGAAGAGGAGCCCTTTCCCTGGCATGGCACTGGGAAGATCCCAGCATCCACCCGGCCGACTGTGGCTTCGAAATCTAATCCTAGGGGACAGCAGCTGGACCTGGAGCATGAAACCTGACCAGGTGAGGCAGTGTGCCTTAGAGGATAGAGCACAGGTCTAGGCCTAGGCCTCAGGAGACCTGGGTTCAATTCCTGGCTCTGTTACTGGCCTACGGGTGACCCTGGGCCAGTTGCCACCCCGCTCAGTGCCTCAGTTTCCCCATCTGTTAAATGAAGATAATGACACTAACTTCTTTTGCACAGTGCTTTGAGATCTACAGATGGGAAGACGTCCTGTATTGGAGGGGGCAGGATCAGCTGTGTTGTGCAGGTGCCATCACAACTCTAGTGTGGTGACCCTGGGACCAGTGTCCAAGCCCACAGCCCTGTGGGGTCAGCCCAAGGAGCCAGGCCAGGCCGCTCTAACACAGCCCTGTGGGGTCAGCCCAAGGAGCCAGGCCAGGCCGCTCTAACACAGCCCTGTGGGGTCAGCCCAAGGAGCCAGGCCAGGCCGCTCTAACACAGCCCTGTGGGGTCAGCCCAAGGAGCCAGGCCAGGCCGCTCTAACACAGCCCTGTGGTGCTGCCGCACTTACTGGGAATGGGCCGGAGAACGTCGGGGATGAGGATCTCCACCAGCCCCTGGTACAGCATGTTGTCACAGTCCTTTGTCCATTTCAGGACAGGTTCGTATTTGGACAGTATCACCAGGCAGTTCTTTGGGAGACGCTTCTCTGCTTCATCGTGACTAGACAGACACGTTTGCCCCAGTTAGTGCATATAAGAATCACATATCAGTTCACCCCAGAAACACGACAGCCGAGGCCCCATGTGCTTCATACCCACGCTAGAACTAGGTCCTACAGTCAGGCCTTCTAGGTTGGACAGCAGTCTAGAAACTCTACAGAGCAGCTCTGTCGGCCTAGTGGTTAGTGCACTGGACTGGGGTTCAGGGTTCTATTCCTAGCTCTACCATTGGCCTGCTAAATGCTCTTGGGCAAGTCACTGCCCCCCTTGTGCCTCAGTTTCCCCATCTGTAACATGGGGCAAATGATACCGCCCTCCCTTGAAAAGAGCTTTGAGGTCTACCAATGAAAGGTGCTATGCACAAGCTAGGAATTATTCTGGACAACGCTCAGCTGCACTCAGGGAAGCAGGAGCATTTAGCGGTTGGAAGTAGAGAGATTGGGGAGGGGGTTTTGGGTGATGGAGAGGGTCTGACTTGCCTCTTTCTTCTTTCCCACCCCAGCATCTCTTGACTGCAAAGAGCTGCCCCTAATTCCACAGCACTGGCTCAACCGCATTAGCTAGCTGGTTTTGCCGAAATGCTCAGCAGGGAAGGAGTTAACGCGATGATGATAAGCAGTCATCCGGGGGTTCAGCTATCTCCGGGGGTGCTGAATGGAGTGGTTCACACCTCTCCCAGGTGCTAGCTGTAGACTCAGGCAGTCTCCCTCCCCCCAGCCCCTGCCACATACACCATTAAAGGGGCAGAAACCAACTTTTTCCTGAACTGAATCTTTAATTCTGCAAAGACCGAGGGCCAAACACTGCAGAGGGGCTGGGGCAGTGCCCCAGCGAGGGCCAGCTCACCCCAGCCCCTGCTGCCATGGCAGGGAAGAGAGGCACGGTTCGCGGGTACTCACACTGCTATGGGGGTGGCTTCACTGGGCTGATTCAAGTTGTACCTCCAGAAGGTCTTCCATAAGGTCTCCACCAGAGTGAACTGCAGGTTTATCATCACGTCCACGATGGCCTGAGGAGAAGGAGCTGGAGGGTCAGCGCTGGTGTAGGCCATGGGTCAGTAGCTATGAGGTGAGTGATCCCTTGTCCCCAGTCTTCTGCCCTGGTCCTCCTAAGATGTTCCCTTCAGGGCGCACCCCAGGAGGAGCAGCTGCATGTCGGGGCCTGAGATGAAGAAGACCAGCGGGAACCTCACACAATGGGGCCAATCATCCATCTGTATTAACGCAGCCCTGGCCCTTTAAAATCCCCCGTGCTGCCGGACAGGAGCAGCTAGAATTGTATAGGAGCTCAGTGGAAGTCACCTCGCAGGGCTGGAGGAATTTTAAAGGGGCAGAACGGTACCACTATCTCCCTGAAGGAGGATGGTCATGGGGTGGCTCGCCCGTTAAGGGGAAATGGAGCCTCAGTCCCACCTGTGACAGATCAGCTCATGGGTTCCCAGGTGGGAGAATGATTTTGGTCATGTGACTGGAAGATCATGTGACTAACTCAGGCCAGGCCTAGGGATGTAAGGTCTGAGGGAGATCTTAGAACTCTAGCTAGGCAGAAGAATCAATGGATTCCAAGACCTAAAGGGACCACTGGGATCATCTGGTCTGACCACCGGCATAACTCAGGCCAGAGAACTTCCCTGAAGAAAATTCCCAGAGCAGATCTGTTAGATAAACACCCCTGCTTGGTTTAAAACTTGTCAGCAACAGAGAATCCACCACAGCCCTGGGTAAGTCGTTCCAACTGTTAAGTGTGCACCTTATTCCCACTCTGCATTTGTCTAGCTTCAACCTCCAGCCATTGGATTGTATTCGACCTTGGGCTGCTAGATTGACAAGCCCTCTACTATCCAACCTCTGCTCCCCAGGGAGGTACTTACAGACTGTGGTCAGGTCACCCCTTCCCCGCCTCTTTGTTAAGCTAAACAGACTAAGCTTCTTGAGAAGCTGGGGAAACTGCAGCTTGTCTAAGGAAACAGTTGCAGGTGAGTGTGACAGGGATCAAGACTGGTTCCTGCAGGGAATTAAGGGACTGTTTGACCAGAACACAGCTCTGGGAAGGAGGGCGGGGGGACTCCTGATTCAAGGAGAGAAACTCTGATCTGGGGTTGGGCCTGGAAGACCAATGTCTGTATGGCCTAAATAAACTGGATCCTGCTCCAGAAGGGGAATGTTTCAAAAGGACATGGACTGGGTGAGCTATTCAGGGATCCAGGAGGGGAAACTGAGGCAAGAAGCACTGATGAAAGCAAAAAAAAAAAGTCTACATTTTTAGTGGAAAATTTAGATTTTTTTTTTCCTCACCCGAAAATTAAAATATTTTGACCAAAAACCTAGAAGTTTTGATATGGAAATACTGCTGAAGGGCCTTGTGGGAGCTGTAGTTCAGCACCTTCATGTTCCCGTTGTCCTCTATAGGCCGGGCTCTCGTGTTGGGCTACATCCCCCATGGTGTATTACAGACTCACCTTTTGGAGGAGGTGGTGCATCATGGAAAATACTGGTGAGTCCAGCCCATAGAGGAGAACAGTTGCCTTATGTCCCGTATGAGCCAGGCTCCCCAGCATAGACAACATGTCCCATGATGCACCATGGCCACGGAAACTCAATATGCACAATCACCTCTCTGGAAAGGAGAGACAAAGGTGCATCATGGGAAATGTAGTACAACATGGAAGCACAGCCCACAGAGGAGAATGGGAACATGAGGGACTGCAGTGGCATAGGGATGTGTAGCGAGGTGGCCACCCGCTGCTGCCCTGAAGGGCTTGAAATCAGCCCTGGGAGAGGGCTGAGGCGGTGAGAGGGCTGCTGCTAGGAAAAGCAGCAAGCCGCAGCTGATTGGGGAACCAGCCACGGATACGGCCACGCACCAGTCAGGGCCCAGCTGGCCCTTATAAGAGGGCAGTGGGCCAGGAGCAAACACACTGTCTCTCATGCTGTGGAGGGAGATGGGCCTGGCTGCTAGGAGCTAAGCAGGGTACTAAGACTGGAGCAGGGCTGGGAGAAGGCCAGAGGAGCTGGGGAGCTTTGGCCTGGAAACCTCCGAGGCTGCAGGCCTTGTTAAAGGCAAAAGAAAGGTACTGCGGTTGCAGAGGGCAGCCCAAGGGTAGGCAGAAGCAGCAGGTCCAAATCCCCCTTGCTGGTCATGAGTGGCACTTACACTGCAGTCTGCCCCAGGGAACGGGGGCTAGTTGATGACTGGCAGTGGCCAAAGACTAAGGCGAGGTGGGGATAGAGGGTGGGGGCTCCCTGGGGAGGGAAGACCAGATCTGTGGGGGTACTGCCAGGGGGCAGCACCCCGGCCTGAAAGGGGCACTGGGGTCCAGGAGGGACTCTGGCCCAGCGGCAAGCGGGACACCAGCCTGTAGAGGGTGCTCTGGAGGCTGGAAATGCTAATTCCCTGGATGACCAGCTGGAGGTGCCGCAGGGATGAGTCCCACCCTGATACAGAATGTAAGGTTGTTTTTTTTGGGTGCTTAGTTTCCTACACAAAGTAGACACTCCCCCTCCAATTTTCCATTGAAAAACAAGTTTAATGGAAAAATTTCATGCAGGCCACCCAATGGGAACAAGGTCTGTCCCTCCCAGCCTGTGCTGGATTTAAACCAGTCGCCATGAGGTGAGAAGGTCCATGCCCTGTTGCCAGTGCTTCCCAGGGGAGATTGCCCCATTCTGCAGGTGGCCCCATACCTCACAATGCTCTCGATAGAGCAGCTGGAAGGCCTTCACATCCTCTGCCCCAATGCCGTCGGGCAGAGGTTTCCCTTGTAGGTCTATCTCAGAGAACTCGGAGAGAGTCCGTGACGCATCTAGGGGGAGGAAGACGACATCAAGCCAATGTGAGGACAGAACAATAACGTGACTGCCTTTGAGGGCCTTACTAAGCTTAACGTCCATTGGTTTCAATGGGTCTTTGCCTAGGTACGGCCACCAGGGTTTAGCTCAGTATCTCCAGCTTTCCTGGTCTGAGAGAGGAGTTTGGACTCTGGGGCCCATTCAGTCCCTGGCCTCTTTGCTGACGCTGCCAACCAGACGTCATCCGTGAAAGCGGCAGTGGTGATGTCTGTGATGGAGACGCACATGAATGGGCCATTTCATGCCCTCACGGGATAGCAATGATTTGACTACTACTGGCCGGTCCCAGATGTGATTTCGCGAGCTAGTGGCAAACGGCCCCTTTGCTGATCCTCATGCCCTGGAACTCTGTGTTCCCCTCAGTCCCCTGGGTTGAAATGTAGGACGTGAACAGAACTGATCTCTAATTCATCAGGGTGCGCTGGTAAGTGCCCCGCTGGCAATGCAGCGGCTCCATTGTGAGGACCCCACCGAGTCTGATACAACTGTCTCATGAGCGTCAGCCTCTAAGCGTTGACCGGTCCCAGCTTCCTCCCCCCCAGAGAGAGCAGGACAGGAAACTACGCTCTCTTGCCTTCCATTGACCGAATGAATTCCTGTCCCAGCCCCCTCCCCATACTCTACCGCCAGTTCTCACCCAGGAACTGCTGATACTGCTGCACTTGAGCACTGATGTCCGACAGCCCGGACCCCGGCTGCTGGCCCACCGCCGCCCCGTTGGTCATCCCCTCCATCTTCTGAATGGGCTTGAGTCTGAAAAGTGGAGGAGCCAAAGGTCAGGTGCTGACAGAGCTGCGGGCCTGCGGACGAGGCCGGGAAACGTGGCACCTGGGAAGGTTGTTGTATGAGTGCTTGTGCCATGAGATCCCATGGGCACGGAAAGGTGCCACAGGGGATTTCCCATCCAGGCACTTCAGACAGAGGAGCCGCCCTCTGTGTCTGTAGTCACCAGTGACTGATGGTGGATCCAGACAGGACTGCTCCAGCTGGGTGCACAGGAGCATACGTGGGTACCCGAGCGGCTCTACACCATGCTGCCTCCTACCTTTGCTTCTGGGAGAAGGGCTGCTGCCTCATGGCCAGGTGCTGCTGATCCTCCATCAGGCGTAGCAGTGGTGAGTTGGCTTTGATGCGGAGGCCGTAGTAGTGGTACTTGGAGTTCCCTCTGAAAGGAAATCAGGATATAGAAGAGCTCCGGGGAAACACAAACCCACCATCGAGTGTCTGGTATCGAGGAGGAAACACGATTCTGCATCAAATCCTTGGGCCAGATTCTGCTTTCCCTTACCCCAGCCCAATCCCATCAACTCCAGCGGAGTTTACTCAGGATTCATGCCAGCATTGCAGAGATCAGAATCCGGCCCTTCCGCTCTGTGTGGGGTGCTGGGAGAATGGGAATCGGGCACCTGTGTTTCCAGTCCACGTGCAAAGCCGTTTCCTGCCGTTCTTAGCAGGTGTAGGAGCGCAGCTGGGCCTGGTGGCAGTGAACCCACGGACGAATGGGAAACAAAGCAGCAGCCCTACACGAGGGCCAGCAGAGACCTTCATCGTAACGGGTCTAATCCTGTGTTTTTGCTGAGCACCCTCCGTTTGCCTGGATCTCAGGGAGTGAGGAGGCCACCAGCACCTTGCAGGTACGGAGCCTGAAGTTACCTTCTTGCTACCGGTGACTGTTAACCAGGGCACAGTGGGTTGTAAAGGGTTAATGCTCCCAGCAGCTGCAGGTGCCTTTACCGTGTGCCAAGCCTGCGGGTGCGGAGTCCCATGAACACAGATCGGATCAGTTTGCCGAAAGACGCTGCGTTTACTGGCTCCAGTTTCTGCTCCTGGCAGTGCAGCAGGTAATGGCAGTAGAGGGTGCTGCGCGGCAGGCTCACACCCTCGGCCGTCTCGTAGTTCTCCAGCAGCCACTGAACCTTCAAAGAAACAGCAGTGGTTACAGGGCTTCTTCAGGGCCAGCCACTGTGTCCACCAGACGCCCGCTGGCACAGACCTCGCCCCTCGGATCTCCCACACTGACCCCGCCGTCTCCTGCTCTGCTGCCATACAGGTGTCACCATCACCCTCATCAGCATTACCAGCACTGGCCTAGTTGTCAACCACGGGCACTTCCAGGCCAGCCTAGGCCAGGCCTTGTGGGCTTGAGCTGACCGTGGGAACATAAATGGCCATTTTAGGTGCCTACACATGGATTTAAAGGGGCACAAGTCAAATGTACTATTAAAGCAACCAATCCCCCTGTCTGGGGGTCATGTCCTGCACACACTCGCTACCAGGAGACATTCCACTGTCTTAAAGCACAGTCCTAAGCATTATGGCCAGCAGTTAATGTTTGTAGGACTGGGTCATATGGTACTAACAGGCCCCAACAAAGGCAGTGTGGCCGAGGGGATAGAGTACTAGACTGGGACTCAGGAGACCAGGGTTCTCCCCTTTAGCTGGGCGTACACATTTGCCACTGGCCTGCTGGGTGATGTTGGGCAAGTCCCTGATGCTCCGTGCCTCAGTTTCCCCATCTGTAAAAAAAAATTATACTGACTTTCTTTTGTAAAAAGAAAAGGAGTACTTGTGGCACCTTAGAGACTAACCAGTTTATTTGAGCATGAGCTTTCGTGAGCTACAGCTCACTTCATCGGATGCATCTTTTGTAAAGCGCCTTGAGCTCTATGGCACCAATTGCTAGGTAAGAACTGGGTGTTAGTTGTGAGAATTATTGTACGCTTCTCCAGCCCCTTCCATCCAGGAATTCCAAAGTACTTTGCAGGCCCGAAGTTTAACAATCCAGCCCCCTGCTCCCCGACCTGTGTCACAGGTTGCTGTCGTGTCCAAAGTCACACACAGCATGTCCGGGCAGAGCTGGGACTAGAACCTCAGAGTCTTGACTCCCAATGAGGCATCTTAATGACAGACCATCCTCCAGTTCTAGAAGGGTTAAAACTCACCCTTTTTTGACCCCCCCCTTTGAAAGGATTAAAACTGACGAAGTATTTTAAAAATCTAATTCACTTTTCCCTGTCTGCACTAGTTCAGGGTTCTGAACTGATGTGGGCTTGGATAGTGAAAACAGACTGGTCAGTTTCATGGTTGATTCTAGTCCGTTTCACTTTCTGGCTCTCCCATGCTAGCACAAGGCTGCAATATTTGAGTGGTAAATGCTGTGGTTTATTTGTTTTGTTGCTTTAAATGTTTCCATTGGATTTCTGCTGGTCTTGGGTTCCGTCAGAATTGATTTATACAAAGTATCTGTTGCCAAATTTAACATGACAGTGTCCAAATTAAAAGCCCAAATGTGGATGTCCTGTTACTATGCGCAGCTGACTGCAAATATTTAGAAGTATAGTAACAAAACAAGCCAAGTTCTGCTATAAGCTACACCACAGCAATTCCACTGGAATCAGGAGTGCAGGTCTGACCCATAACTATGTAAAGAAGACACTGTGGTTTGGATTCTCTGTTAAACCAGTGTGACCTCACTCTTATACCAAAGGACCTACTCTGGTTTTACACTAGTACCCGAGATCCGCCTCTGTCCCAGTGGCGTTATTCTGGTTTACACTTGTGTGATTTGCATCAAAATCTGTCTCTGTTGCTTTAAACATGCAAACAGGATTTTAAAAAAATCGAAGTGCTTTGATTCAATATGTCAGCTGTTCCAAATAACTGAGGTAAGGAGCGTGTACAACCTGTCCTTCCCAGAGCTCTTAGACTGGAAAATCTTTGGGTAGGGGTCATCTTTTTGTTCTGCTTATAAAGTGCCCGACACAATGGGATCCTGGAGCCCGACTGGGGCCCCTATATGATACCATAATATACCTAATAAATATTAAAGATAGATCTCAAGCTCCAGAGCTGTCACGGATAAACAATTCTCAGCCAGCAATAACCCTACCTACACTTTGCCCAGCAACAGTATGTCTCATTTGAAGACCTCAAAGCTACTTACAAACAACAGTTCATTAAACTTCCCAATCCCTTGCCAGGCAGGTCAGCACCATTACACCTACCTTAAACATGTATTGTTACTTGTTACCATAGTAACGCCAAAAGGGCTCCGCTCAGCTTGGATCCTTGTTTACAGTGTCTCGGGTAAGGCTAAACTCTTCAGCGCAGGGAATCTCTTACCATCTAAACAGACTGTGGGTGGGAGGGGAAACTGAGGCAGAACAGAGGTCCCCTGGTTCCCTTATCCATTGGATTTCCTTCCACAGGGGCAACAGACTCCCAGTCCCAATTCTAACCAGTGGCCCTGCCCTCCCTCTGTCACAGCCCTCTACATGTATAGGTAAGTCCTGGTCTGGTTTTATGCTTTTAGAAAGTTTTATTTATAAAATGCAAATTTTTTTTTAAAAAAATCTTTGCAAAACTGTGCCATGATGGAACTAAACAGCCCCATCGCCTGCCCCACCTGTGGGGCAGGGCTGTGCGGTGGAGGCGCAGCCCCTAGCAGAAGTGCATTCTGGGACATAGCACAGAGCTAGTGAGTTGGGATGGATCTGAGCTAAGCCCAGGAGAAAGAAAGGCCAGGGCCGTTATCTAGCCCATGCATGTTGACCCCCCCCGCCCCCCTCCCATGCAGCTAGTAACTGCCTCCCGATTCTTCAGGCCTGGTTCCGCATTTGCAAACAGCAGAGAAGGATGAACATATCCCAAAGGGGGGTTTCCAGTTATGTGGCCTGAAAAGGAGAAGCAGCCCCACGGGTGTCTTGGCGACTTACAGTTGCTGGAGAGGCACGTGTGGTGTGGGAGTAAGACTGACTGGAGCTTCCTAACATGTATCCTCCCTGAATCACGTAGGTTCCTGTTCCTCCGCCGCCGCCTCCTCCTCCTCCTCCGCCACCGCCTCCGCCGCTCGGATTGGCTATGATCTGCCCTCCAGAGACGTACATAGGGACGGATCCAGTGCTGGCCACGGTCTGGGAGGTTGCAGGAGTGGTGACCTGCGCCGGGGTGGCTTGCGATTCATAATAACTAGCTCCCGTGTTCTGCGTATAGAGAGGGGTCTCTGTGTATGGGTAAGTGCTGGAACGTCTGAAACGAGAGGGAGGGTTAGCAGAGCTGTAGAGCTGGTGCCGGGGCCGCTGTGCAAATGGACATTTCACGTTTATAGAGCACCTTTCACCCGCCACTGAAATGCAGCCACCGCTGGGGTGGAACCCAGCACCTGATTAATACCACAACAGTCTACGGCAGGAAATGACGAGAAATCTTGTATCCAGCAAAGTGCAGGGTGAATTTAGCGAGGCAGAACAGAGTTATCCAGGCTGGACTTTGGCTGGGGTGATAGGGTTAATGTGCCCAGGGCCTCAGTTCTTCATGTCACCAGAAAGATGATGGTGATAATACAGTGGTTTCCATACACGGATCTCAAGGTGCTTTACAAAGGAGGGCAGTATAGTTAACCCCATTTCTCAGATGGGGAAACTGAGACACCGAGCTCGCCCAGCAAAGCAGTGGAGAAGCGCCTGTTAGTGCCACATTGACACCACTTCCTGCAGCACTATAGCTGCCAAGTTCGAGTCTCTGATTCATTCTCTCTCCACCCCACAGCCCTTTAAGGAGCGGAAAAAGATGGGGAGGTACAAGCTGATCCCTCCTCCCCTTAGATCAGTGGGAGTAAGAGTGAGTGGAAAGAGGAGCAGGGAATCTGTTGCCCAGAAGCAGGTGGCGGGAGACCCCACTTGGCAGGTAGGTGGTGACAGAGGTTCCTGGGTAGCTATGGGGAAGAGGAGGTGTATGTGTTGGGGGAAGTGAGTGATGGAGAGAGTCGGGGTTGCCTGGGCCGTTGGAGTGGCTCGTGAAAGGATTGTTTGGTGAACGCCTGGCAGCTGGGGGGCAGAGGAATGCCAGTGGCAGTTGGCTGGATGTGGAAGGGGAACCACAGCCAGTCGGCTGCAGGGAGAGAGGTAGCCTGGAGCCAAGAATGGGCCCCTCAATTGTGTGCCCCCAGCTGCCGCCTCTTCTACTGTTCCTGGCTCAGATTCAGCAGGGGGGATCAGCGTGAGCAGGAGCAGAGCAGATGCTTTCAGTGCATGTGCCCCAGAGGGCAGGACAAGTCATGGCAGGGCAATGCCTGCTGTCTGCCTACAGCCCTGCTGGGTGCAGGAGAGCCAAGGTGGGCAGGCACAGCAATTGCAGGGCCTAGCTGTTCCTTGGAGGTCTCCCATCCAAGTGTGGCTCTGAAAGAGCCGGAGCTTTGCCTGGAAAGAACAAAGCGGGGAGGCCATTGCCCTTTAACTGCCCCTGCTGACATTGTGGGAGGCCAGCTGAACAGCACTGAAAATCCCCGGGAAAAGGGGGCAGTGAACAGGGGGCTCGCCTCTCTCGAGCCATGAGCCAGGCGCAAGGGCAGCAGTGGCTTGGCATGGGTCACTTACATGGTGCTCGCTGTGTAACTGGCGTCGCCCCCTTCCACATACTGCACCTGGTTGGGATAGACATGCTGGACGGGCACCTGCTGCAGCTGCTGCACCTGAACGAAGCAGGGGAGAGAAATTCATAACAGCCCGAGTCCTTCGGTATGGCTGTCCCCCTTCCCGGCTCTCCATGCTTCCTCTGAGGGTCTCAACGCCATCTGGACCCACTGAGCATCACAACCCCATCAAAGGTGGGTCACTATTACCTCCCCACCTTGCCCCCTGGGGAAACTGAGGCACAGAGGGGTGATGGTGATTAAATACTGACTTGGGAGGGAAAATGACACTTAGACTGGAAACTCTTTAGGGCAGGGACTGTCTCTCTTTTTTTGGTCTGTGTTTGTACAGTGCCCAGCACACTGGGGGGCCTGGTCCATGACTGAGGCTTCAGGGCATTACCGTAATACACCTAATAAATACTGCACAGTGCTCCGAAGAGTGGGGACCTGACCCTAGGTGCTATGGTAATACGAACAATAAATACAAATTATTACACTGCGAGTCAGTGATCGAACCCAGGAATCCTGTCGCCCAGGTCCCTGATCTAACCAGTAGCCCTCACAGTCTCTCTAAAGGGCAATGAACTTTTCCTCCAGGAACCTGGGGCTCCTGCTAGATAACGAGCTGAGTCAACTGTTGGAAGCTAGCTCCTATTTTTGGAAGCTACAGCTTGTATCTTGACACTGTTCTCCCCCCCCTCCCCCACTTGCAGGTTTCCAGCAACTCTGGACAACGCAATCGCCTTCCTTTATAAACCCTGTGAGGTTCCTACCCAAGCTATTACAATATCTGAAACTGTTCCAACCCCGTCTATCACAAAGGGATCCCCAGGCATTACACCACTAAAGGGCCCCACCCTCTGGGGCGGGGTGCAGCAGCTGTTTGACAGCTGCCTAGCTGCACTGCACGAGAGTTTACGGTAGGAAGTGAAAAGGAATGCTGCATCCAACTGAAATTACAAGTCAGATTTCAGGGAAGCAGAATGTAAACGGCCCACCCGGACACTTGGCCAAGACGTTGGGGTGAATGAAATGGAAGTTGCAATGGCCAGAAGTAGCCCTGCCCATGGGTTTCTGAAGGAAGAGCTCAGTATTCTGACTCGCCTGTATCTTACAGTGAAATCTGCTGCATTGAATCAGAATTGTTTGCGACGGGAATGAATTGGTGCCTGTTCTCCCATGTTCCAGCCTTGTCTCCCAGGCATCTCCCTCCCCCAAAACTCGGCTCCTGGGCTCCTATTTCACTCAAATCCAAGACACAAACCAAATATCTGCTTTCAAGAGGTCCAAGAATTTCGGTGCCTGTGGCAGGGACTAGCCTAGGTGGGTAAGGAATGAGGGCAAAACGGGGATCCCTGATGTAATGTTACTGGCTTCAGCAGAAGGAAGTGGTCCGTGGTGTCCTAATGCAACGGGATGGGGATGCTGGGTGGTTCCAGCTCTGCTCTCTGGAAGGAGCAGGGAGGGCAGAGGCAACCATTCTTGGATCTCCCTGGGGAACCTCTCCATGACCTACTTTAAGAGCTGTAGCTGCTGTCCCAAACACTAGCACCTGAGGGACTCTCTGAATCTTGACTCTCTGGTCGGGACTGGCGTGATGAGAGGAGAGGAACGGCAGCTGCTCAATCACCACCTTTTGCTGCGGGAGGAGGAGGTGCTGAGGAAGCATTCGGACCAGTTCCACCCACTGCTCCGAAGTGGATTCTAGCGAGTGGAGGTAGTGGAGCCTGTGCTCTTGGCTGGCTAGACAGCAGCTGGCCAGCGGATGCGTCCCGCTACTACACTCTAAGGAGAGAGGATGCTGCACTGCCTGCGGCTGCTGCTGCTCACCGTTCCTAGCCGGACCAGGGAACTCACTGCCTGCGCTCTAAACAATAAACAGAAACACTGAGGAAATCGGAGCTTGCGTTGCGACCACGAGCTGTTCGACTGCTTCCCTGCTCATGGGGGAAGCTCCTGCTCAGAGTTAAACCCAGCTGCTACTTAATGCAGCACCTTGTACCACAAAAGTACTCTGCATTTACGTGGCGTCTTCCATCTGAGGACCTGACTGTGCTGAATAACGGCAGGTAAGGAAAAATTATTCCCATTATACAGATGGGAAAAGGGAGGCACTAGAGGTGAAGTGACTTGGGCCCGTATACTCAAAGGTATTTAGGCACCTAATTCCCATAGATTTCAATGGAAGTTAGGAACCTCAATACCTGTGAGGATCAGGGCCTTGGTTAAATTTACCCAGTGGATGATCTGGGAACAGAACCCAGGCGTCCTGACTCCCCAGCTCTAACCACTAGATCACATACTGGTTACTTGGGGGAGGGTGGGGTGAGGAGAGGAGGGAGACGCCCACAAGGTGACTGCTAGCCAGAGATGGGTTTGAGGAGCTTGCCACCTTATGACCCTGTAGTTTGAAGATTAGACTGTTCACTTCTGCAGCACTGGTTCTGTGCAGCATTGCTAGCAGATTCCCTCAGCGGGGGCGCTAATGAGATCAGTTAGACCACGCTGGCTATACAGAGGCAGGAGCTGGATTTAGTCCTAGAGCATCTTAAAACCAAACATCTAGCACCAAAGCCTGGGTGGTGGATTTCAGCGTTTCCAGAGCTTCCTTTGTCCTAGCGCTAGGTGTACCCGGTGGGGACAAACATGGGGGGGCAGAGCAACTCTTTAAGGGATGTGAAGGGTAATGGGAACACAAGACTGGCAGGGACCACCTGGGTCATCATGTCCAGGCCACCCCGTCACCTCATGCCATTCACACCCTGAGCAAACACCACCTTCAGAGGAGTTAGGTTGTTGTCCCCACTGCTCCTATTGGAGGCTGTCCCAGACCCTGCCTCCCGTGAAGGGCAGAAACCTGCTTCTCATAGCCAGCCTCAATCTATTCCTGGCCACTTTGTCCCCACTGGTTCTTATGCCAACTCTGTCCCTTACCACCCTCCCTGGGTCTACCCCCCAATACAAGTAATGGGATGAAAAGCACAGGCTGGAAGCTCCCTCGCTCAGAGAATGGAAAATGGCCTGGATGAACAGGGACCAATGGGGCATGGTCCGCCAAGGGAATGGGTTGGACGGGACGTATCGGGTCTCTTCCCTCTCTCTGAAATTGTGGCCAGCAAACCAGGAAGTGTGCTCAGTAGAGGAGTAACTGGCTGAAATTCCATGGCCTGTGTTATTTCTATGACCTCATCCAATCGGATCTCCTGTACGTCACAGGGCATTACATCACTCACACTCACACCTCTTCCCCCCCCCCCCCCCCCCATTCAGCCCAGTGACTTTTGTCAGACCAGGTGGTTCAGCCGTCAGAAACTGGGTGCCAGAGGCAGAGAATAGGAGGGAGCGAGACACCCCTGCAGTGGCCAGGGATTGATTTGGTGAGAGATGTTCCTCCAGGGGAGGTCAGCCCAGATGATCTAATGGTCCCTTCTGACCTTGAGCTCTCTGCCCATGCTGGGATCAGCTACTCTGCAAAGAGACGACTGTCGGTCTAGCTCAGGAGCACCACGGCCGAGGGCAGAGGATGTCTGCCTCAGAACTAGCCGAAGGGCACAGCCCCCAGGCCGCTCGCTACGTGACTGGAAAGCTCTACCTCTTGAGTGACGTGAACCTGCTGGAGTCCTTGCACTGTCAGCTGTTGCACTGTGCCCGCTTTCGGGGTCTGGGGGGTGGTCTGCACGACCGAGCGCTGTGGAGGCAAACACAGAGGCCATCAACAACCTCCCGGAGTGAAATCCGTGCTGGTGAAAGGTGCCACCTGACAGCCCCAGAGAGTCCAAGGCTGTTTATCGGAGATCACAATCAGGCAGGGCACGTGCCCTGGTGCATGCACACCGCCCTGCATCAGAGCGATCTCTGGGGTGAGAGGGGAGCTCCATTTCTCTGGCCTCAGTGCTAAGGCTGCCAACAAAGGGGTCTGTTAGTGCAAGGCAATGAACAGAGAGGCCCAGAAAGGCCGTCTTTGCTTTGATGGCACTCACTACCTGGGTCACTAATAGCCCAGCCCAACCTTGTAGTAACCGACAGCAGCTCCTACCTGATGGCTCCTGGGTGGAATGAGTTAGGAATATAGGAATGGCCAGGCTGGAGCCGAGCAGCCCAGCGTCCTGCCTCAGAGAGAGGCCAGCACCAGATGTGTCCGAGGGAGGCATAAGAACCCTCCAGAAGCAGATGTTGGACAATCTGCTCCACGTTCTATCTCAGTCTGGTCTCAAGAGTCTGTCTACACTGCAGTCGGGAGATGTGGGTTGGAGCGCGTGTAGATGTGCCCAGGCTAGCTCAAGTGCCAATAACAGCAACGTTGGGGCAGGATGGGCAGTGACACGGGCGAGTTCTGCCTCCCCAGGATCCTGGCTACGTGTTCGAGTGGCCATTGCCAGCCGTGCTGTGGCGTCACAGCTACTGTTGTTTTGATCTCGCTCGCTCGGGTTTGTCTATGCCGGCTGCAATCACACCTCCCGGCTGCAGTGTAGACAGACCATAGAGGCAGAGACTGGCTTAAACCCTGAGGCAGGAAATGTAACATCTCTTCCAAAATGGTTATTATAACAATCCTGGATATTCTTGTTATCCATAGGAGTGGCCAGTCCCTTTTTGAATCTTGCTAAGTTCTTAGCCTCAATGACTTCCTATGGCAGGGAGTTCCACAGTCTGATTCTGTGTTGTGGGAGAAAGTATTTCCTTTGATCAGTTTTCAAGTCACCACCATTTATACCCCCAAGTGTCCTCATCTAACTCAAACAGGCACCGCTAGAAGTGCTAATAGCCCTCCTGGAGGGCAGCCTCACCACCAAGGATGGAATAGACCCCGGAGACTGAATTCCCCCTCTCGCCCCACAGGGCAGGGCTGGGCACCCGGGCTGGGGCCAGTGAGTGGCCACATAACTCTGATGTTGCCCGGACTGTATCTGCACGCCAATAACAAAACTTTGCAAGGTTCATGTTTGTTTCTAGGTAGCAGAGATGGTCTGAGCTGCCGCCTCTTTGAAACCTCAACAGCTGTGAGTTGCTACTGGGGGGGAAAGATGCCAAAATTGTATTGGGCAGCTGTTGCAATGGGGACACTATAATAGAATCTAGATCTCAGATCTGCGATCCACGCTCACACCAATGGAGCTCCAAAGCCAAGCTCTTGAGAGCATTTACTACCATTATCCCCCAGTGGCTTTTCTTTCCCCACCAGACAGGGCTCGGGTGACCCCCCCAGGAGGGGGTTACTTTGGGATCTGCAACCATACAGCACCTCTTGTGAGACGGGCACTTGCTGGACTCCATGCACCTGAAGCTGCTGCACTTGTCCTGGTTTGGCAGTGGAGTTGTTGCTCTGGACAGGGGAGTGCTGGAAAAACAAGGAGGTGTGTTTTATCGGCTGCTTAGTGAGAAGGAGTAACACAGATTGTGTTCCCGTAACACATACCCCCTCCTTCCTGTTTCAGATCCCTCCTGGGAGCTCCTGGCTCTGCCAACCCCACCACCCGCAGCCGTGTGCTGTTCTGAGGGGTGACTTTGCTAGCTGCCAGATCTGGATGGTGCTTTGTGGAACAGATGAAAAGCATGCAGGTTAAGACAGGAACAACAGGAAGTGACAGCAACCCAGGAAGTGGGTAGATAAGAGCACTGATACTGTGATGCCACCCTTCCCCCCTCCCCCTGGGGAGACAATGTGAGGAATATAGGAATTGCTAGACTGGATCCACTACCCCATCTTCCATAGCAACCAGTCACAGCTGCTTCAAAGGGGACGTTTCTTCCTACCACCTCTCAGGCAGGGTTTGCGCCTAACCCCTTTGCCATTCGTTATTCAATCTAATGTAATTGTTCCTATTATTCATGTAAATGCCCCACCCTTTTGTGAATCCAGTTATGCTCTTGGTCCCAATAACATCCAGTGGCAGAGAGTTCCACAAGTTAATTCAGAATGTGTAACCAAAAGAGCGTTTCCTTTCTATATTGCTGTCATCCCCTGCATCGCCAAGAACATTCTTGCCTGATCTTTGCCTAGCTTTAAAAAGTGATGATAATAATAATTCCTAGCTCTTATCCAGCGCTTTACATCAGTAGATCTCAAAGCACTTTATAAAGGAGGTCAGTAGCATAACCCTATTTTACTGGTGGGGGAAACTGAGGCACAGAGCAATGAACTGACTTGCCAAAGGTCACCCAGCAGGCCAGCGACAGAGCTGGGAACGGACCCCATGTCTCTTGAGCCCAGTCCAAAGCTCTAACCACTAGGCCACACTCCTTGGGGCTGGGGCTGCGTTAGCTATTCTGTGTCCTGCAGCGGTGAGCACTCGGTTCACGCTTGATAATTTGCTCCCAACTGCGGTTTCCAAAGTAGGTCTTTGCCTCCTTTAGCACAACTGTACTGCAGCCTCCCTGCTCCTGGCCTGAACTCCTGCTCCCTTCATATGTCCCAGGCCAACAGGACTGGGTCTGAGTCACATGCTTCCATCATGTGACCCCATCCAATCACTCCCTTCGTGGCGGGAAGGGAAGGGAAGCTCACCCCTTGCCAGTTCTGCTAGCAAGCTCTTCCTTACAAATTTGCTGCACATCTATGGTGTGTAAAAACCAGGATGGGCAAAAGAGACATTGCCACGCTAAGAGATCACACGCTGCCAAAGGTCCTTCTCTGAGTTGTTAACACTGGTAAGAGTTTTGTAACATTTTGCCTCTTCCTACAAAGATTCCAGGACCAACCTTTCATCGGCCGGGCCCCTGAGAGTCCTTGGCACAGTGGGGACCTTCCAGAGAGCCCCAGGTTTGGTCCTGATGGAAGCTACGTCACTTTACTCACACACAAGGTCAGTAAATTGCAAAAAACACTTACCAGTCCCAGCTCCTGCCAGGTGCTCAGATGCCTAATGCCCACTGAAATCAATGGGCACCTAAAGACCTGGGAGGGTCTGGACCAAAGTCCCTGATTAATTAATCACTTTAGAACAGGAGCAGAAGCAGAACAGGAAACATCTTGGTCCGTCCCTACCCCCTCCCCAAAAAATTAAGGGCAAACCTCTGATTTCACTGGACCCCGCATTAGCGGGAGGGGAACAGTGCTAGTTAGAGCTGCTAGGAAGCAGGGCCAGATCCTCAAATGTCCTTCAGCTCCTAACCACCCTTGGGGACCAGCCCCTTAAGGGAGTGAATGGGGTGAAAGGGGCCCTTAGAGCTGCTGGGGAGCAGTCAATGAGAACGCAGGGGGCTGAGGGCTGTTGGGTTACAGCTGTTGTAGAAACTGCCCGCTCTGCTACACTCCCTTTCCCTCCAGGGCTGAGACCAGAACCCAGGAGTCCTGGCTCTCAGCCCCCTGCTCTGATCACTACACCCCGCTACGCTCCAGGGCTGATACCAGAAACCAGGAGTCTTGGCTCCCAGCCCCCTGCTCTGCTACACCCCACTCCCTTCCAGGGCTGAGAACAGAAACCAGGAGTCCTACTTTACTTTCATTATTTCGCTCAGCACAGCAAGTGAAAGCAGACTCTGTTTTGCCAGCTGCCCTTTCCGGCCACAAACCCCCACAAGGCTGGGGGTGCGAGGGAAGTTGTGCAAATATAACAGGGGAAGTTACTTACATTTATTAACAAACAGCTTTACGGTGAATCATTTATACACGTCATTAGGACATTCTGGCCTGCACTAAAATGTGCCAAAAGCAGATCCTGAGGGTCTGACCCTGCAGCCCTCACTCCCCACAAGGGTCCTGCTGAGTTCAACAGGACAGCCCCACAGAGCGCAGGGTCAGGTGCGGAGCATGACAAAGGCCCAGACCCTCAAAGGTGCGTAAGAGCCTCACTCTGACTGATTTCAATGGGGGTGAAGTGCCTACATTGTATGGAGGATCTGGGCCAATGTCCCTTTATGTCATGAGGATTGTGTATACCCCACGCTGGCAGTGACAGGGTTACAGGAAGACTGACAGCCCAATTAGCCCCTTCTGGGGCATCTGGAGGGCAATGAAGGATTAGCCCCAGCTGGGGAGAAACCGGCAGGGTGGGCCCTATAAAGGAAGGACTGCAGGGCCAATAGGAGAGACCCAGGAGACAGGAAGTTGGGATTTTCTGCTCTCTGAGAATGGAACTACAAAGGGATCTGCAGGGAGCAGCTTGTGCTCTGGGACCATCCCTGAAGGGAGAGGGCAACCAGAGATACATAAAGCAGGCCTGAGGGAAGAAGAAGTCTGAGGTTTAGTGGCTGGGCAGGAAACAGGCCTCCAGGGAGAAGGCCCAGGGGGCAGTACTCTGTCACAGAGTGCAGAAGAACTCTGCAGAGTGGCAAAGACTCTGGAGAGTGGGACCTGGGAAGGGGGGAAGTTTTTATTCTTTGAGCTGGGCCTTGGTTACCCCAGAAGGGCTGGGGCACTCAGTGTGAGCTGGCTGGAGGGCCAAGTCACTGCACAGACCCCTGAACTCCAGAGGAGCTGCAATGCCAGATCTTGCCACGAGGAGGTGATCCAGAATGGTGAGTCTATGCCAAGGACACATACAAAATATGGTGGCTTGATTCCCCTCCTCCGTGCCTCATGCACCCCGCACCAATCCCCTTCTTGTGTCAAAACCAAGATCAGCCTAGATCCCTAGGGGCTGTTAGCTCATCTAGCCAGACCTGTCGAACACAGGCCGGTTCCCCCTGCACTGAGCCCCGTCACTTGTAAACGAACACTTCAGCCCGAATGCTCAATGCTGCGCGATTGTGAGTGACCAAGAGCAGCTTTCCAGACCTGCCAGTTACTCAAGATGCAATGGGGATCATTAAACCATCAAACAAATATCCCTTCAACATGCCCCTGCCCTGGCTTGAGGTCTGGACAGGATCTGGGGCCAAACAAAACCCTGGTGTCAAACTCTGGGCCAGAGCTGGGGCCAAAACATAAACCCAGAGCTAAACACTTGCAAGGGGGGTGGCTGAATCATTCCCCAGGAAGAGGCTGATGTCTAGCTGTGAATGTGAAATGCTGCAGCGATGAGACAAGGATGCTGGTGGTGAACTGAAAGCGGGGTAAATAATGAGCGACAGAGCAATGCAAACAAATCATCCCGCTTGGTGGCTGTCTAGGCACCTGGTCATGCTTTTCCCCAGGTTAGGGAGGAACGAACATCCCGCCACCCACCTCAGGTGGAGAATGGACCTGCTGCTGAACACTGTGTACAGCCAACGAGACTTGGCTTCCTTTGCTAGCCTGGGAAGTACTTGGCACCACCAGCCGCTGCAAAGGGATGATACAAAAGAAGTCCTGGTTAATGACCACCTCGCAGTCAGAGCAATGCCAAGTTCTGCTGGCCGCTGGGGAGCAGGGCTGGTGATGGCCGGCGCTAGCCCAGAGTGTAAGTGAAGTTGCATTGGCTTTGGGTAACAATACTCGCCAGCACAGCCCAAGCCAGAGTGTCACTGGGAACAGGACTCGCAAGTACAGTCAATTTCCATTCAGCATGTTCAGTATTTATCTGGACTTGCCAACAGAACCGAGCCTAAACCAAAATGACTTCTTTGGTTCCCTGGGGAGCAGAAACCTTCATCTGCTTGCGTCTGGCCAATATCAAACAGGCTGTCCACTTGTGCCCCAAGGATGGGGGGGTGCCATTACTTGGGGATTTTAAACACTAGACAGACAAAGCAAAGTGAGAAATACACTGGCTGGGAAACGGGGTAGACTAAGGATCTAAGGGCTCTTCCATCTCTACCTTCTTTGAGTCAGTGAAAATGAAATGCAATGGGGCAAATTCAGTTGCGTTTCCTTTTTGTAGCTCTGAGGAATGGCTGCCTTCCATCATGCACGCTGGCCAAGGATTTTTTTTATTTCCCTTTCCAACTGCAACTGCAACCTGCCAAAACCTGGAGGCACGATGCAGCATTTGGGTCCCATTCTCTTCTCCTTGATCCACCTTCAGGAGATGCCAGCATGCAGAAAATCTTTGCAGCCAGTTGATAGGTGGTTTCTTCACCAGCCTGGCATGCAGACAACTGAGATGTGGTTTTAGGTTATCTGCAGTTCCTCTAGCACTGCACTGTCAAGGCAACTTCATTACCCAGGAGAAGGCTTTTCAGGTCATTCCTAAGTAGAATGTTAGCCGAAACAAACAAAGGTTAACCCAGGGTACTGTGAAGCAGGCGTGAAAGCTGGGCCAACTAGGAATAATGGGAAACTGTCTGGGACAGCATCTTGGCTTGGAGACCTGGCTGTGGAAGAGCCTCTCCAAAGGGAGGGGTGGGAGCCCCAACACTTGGGACTTTAAAATCTGACTGGATAAAACATTAGTGAATATACAAAGTTAAGCTCTAATAGAAGGGCTTGTGTCTCAGGCTCTCTTCCTACTACAGTGTTCATCATGCTAGTCCAAACAGATGGACCTCAACTGGCATGTCTGAAGAGCCCATCACTGAGGTTTTAGGCACTACACACGGATTTCAAATTCCAGTAAGATCTGTCCAGATCAGACAGCCAAGACTCTGTCCAAATCTTTGCGTGCGCAATTGGCTGTAGGGTTCTGATCTGTCTGGCGCTGTGGTGAGCGCTGACTCACCCTGACATCTCGCTATGGAGAAGGCTTTGTGATGGAGCAGGTCTGACCCATTAGGGTCACTGTAAATCAACATCAGAACCTCGTCATAGATCTAATAGGGAATAAAACCCAGCAGAAGCTGGGAAGCACAGATCTCCTCTGTAGCTTGTTCTGCTTAGGAGATGATTTCAGGCAGGCTTTTGACAGTCCCAAGTAACATTCTCATAAGAAAGCTAGGAAAATGTGGTCTAGATGAAATTACTGTAAAATGGGTACAAAACAGGTTTAAAGACCATCCTCAGTAGTCATCAACAGTTTGCTGTCAAACTGGGGGAACGTATCTACTAGGGTCTTGCAGGGGTCTGTCCTGAAACCGGTGCCATTCGGTGTTTTCATTAATGACTTGGATAATGGAATGGAGAGTATACTTATAAAATCTGAACACGACACCAAGTTGGGAGGGGTTGCAAACACTTTGGAGGACAGGGTTAGAATTCAAAACCACTTTGAAAAATTGGAGAACAGGTCTGAAATCAACAAGGTGAAATTCAGTAAAGACAAGTGCAAACTACCAGGCTTAAGAAGGAAAAATCAAATGCACAACTACAAAATGGGCAATAACTGGCCAAAGGGTAGCACTGCTGAAAAGGAGCTGGGCGTTGTAATGGATCACAAATGAAACATTTAATAGGAGCCAACAATGTGATGGATTTGTGAAAAAGGGTAATATCATTCTGGGGTGTATTTGCAGGAGTGTGGCATGTAAGACATTGGAGGTAACTGTCCAGCTCTGCTCAGCATGGGTTAGGCCATAGCTGGAGTCCTGGCTACAGGATGCCACACTTTAAGAAAGATGTGAACAAACTGGAGAGAGTCCACAGGAGAGCAACAAAAATGATGGAAGGTTTAGAAAATCTGACCTAAGAGGAAAGATTAAAAACCCTGGGCATGTTTAGTCTGGAGAAAAGCAGACTGGCGGGAAACCTGAGGCAAGTCTTCAAATATGCTAAGGGCTGTTACAAAGAGGACAATGATAAGCTGTTCTCCACATCCACTGAAGTAGGACAAGAAGGCATCATCTTAATCTGCAGCAAGGATTTATGTTAGATATTAGGAAAAACTTTCTAGCGAGGATAGTCAAGCTCTGGAACAGGCTTCCAAAGGAGGCTGGGGAACCCCCTCATTGGAGGTTTTTAAGAACAGGTTGGACAAACCACTGTCAGGGATGGTCTGGGTTAATTTGGTCCTGCCTCAGTGCTGGGGGCTGGACTAGATGACCTCTCGAGGTCCCTTCCAGCTGCACATTTCCATGACTCTGAGTCTCCATGCGATGTGCTAACTGCAACTTCCTTTTCCTCCTGTAAAGCACTGTAGCCATGCTCAGCAATGTCCACCATTGCTGCAAATGCTCCCACCATAAACCTGGCAGGTTCGGTATGAAGAATCATCACACAGGAGTCGCTCTCCTCAATATCAGCAGAGGCGACAGATTTGGGGTCTGAACATCAGACTAGAAATATCTCAGCAACCCAAATCCAGGGGTTGTTTAAATGTTAATCCTTCAGGGGCTTTTAGACGACATCTTTTAAACAGAGGTGCTGGGATAGGAAAGATCTCATGGTGTGTTTCTTTTCTAAAGGAGATCGTTTAATTCTGTCCTTGGCCAAAGTTTCCCACTGTACCATCTGGTTGTGAGCTATCTCCCAGAGGCAGCTGCATTTCAGTGCTACTGTGTGTAGTCTGTGAACTGCTTTAGGATATATTTTATTCATTTCATGAGGAGGAAGGAAGCTGCCAAATCAACCACGGACTGGAAACATGGGAATGTTGCTTCCTCTCCTTAATCTTGCCTAGTTCAGTGTCTGCAACCCCACTGCTTGTGCGTAGCTGTCAAATCCACATGAGTTTCAATCACTGATAAATTCAAGGCAAGACAACTTCTTGCCTGGCTTTTTTTTTTTTTTTTTTTTTAAACGTGAAAAGGAAAAGCCAGAGGCAGAGGGATCAGAGTTTGCACAGAACTGAGTTTCCCTTGTGCTGGGCATGCTCCAGTCTGTCCCAGACATGGATTAAATCATTGTTTAGATCATGATTAGTGCGTGATTAGTGCCCCGTCAGCTGTGCTAGAGGATAGAAACTCACAAACCTTCTTGCAGTCTCCAGATGCCTGTCCATACGACTACAGCTGCATCTTCATTACAAATGTAATGCTTTACAAAGATAGCACCTTCTGTCAGAGGGCATCCCCCATGCTATTCTGACTCATACTGCCTGCCCCAGGAGAAGTAGGTAAGAATTACCCCGGATTTGCAGATTGGGAAACTAAGTGGTAGGGAGAGTATGTGATTGGTTCAAAGTCACAAAGACAGTCAGGATGAGAATCCAGGAGTCCTGACTCCTAGCCCCCTGCTCTGACCACTCACCACTCCTTTCCCAGAGCTGGGAATAGAATTGAGGAGTCTTGCATGCCCTCAAAGTCCACCAGACAGACAGTCAGTGGGTGAACTGGGAATGGAACCCAGATCTTCTGACATCTGGGTGTTGATTCTGTGCTTTAATCACATGACCACCCTCCTTTCTTAAGAAACGGTCACTGTTTTTAGAAGGTCCCTTCCACAGGCCAAACAGCCCCACTCCCTCTTTGCCGGCACTGCAGGAGGAGCCTCTGCGTCTTCCGATGCCTGAGCCATCTTTGCTGCTGTGCATTCCAGTGAGAACAATGCTGGGAGCAGGTAACCCAAGCATTCCATAAAGGGTCTGATTAAATTCCCATTAAAGTAGGTGAAAAGGCTCCTATTGATGTCAATGAGAGTTGGATCTGGCCCTATATGACCAGGGATTAATTGAGCCCAATGGGTCCAGTTACCACTTAAATCCTAGGGCTACATTCAGACCTGGAATAAGATGGGGCAGTAAGGCCTCTGACCCAGAATCAGACAGGGCCATAAATAATGGCATCAGTTACGTGGGGTGCAAAGTGAGTGGAGAATCCGGTATAGATGCTATAAACCCCTCTGGCATTCAGTGGGCATGCAAAACATATGTCAATTACACACATCAGTGGGTGAGTCAGATTAGTACAAAGGAGGCAGAACTCACCCAGCAGCTGTGAGGCCCTGTGACATGTAGGAACAACAGAGGGTGCTGTGCAAAACGCATGACAATTACACAGCAGGGGGATGCAAAACGCATGACAATTACACGTCAAGGGGGTGGAAGGCCTGGGGAAGTAGCCGGAAAAGCAAATAACAGACAGGGAAGATAAATGAGTTGGCAGAGCTTCTTTTATTGTCCATCCTCCTGTGATTTGCTTTTCCTGTTTCATGCCCCCTGACACCAGCTAAGTAAAATCCTGCTCCCATGTAAGACAATCCACTGTTTACCCACTAACACAGAGATGCTGGTGCTGGGGGGGGCTCCCTCCCCCCCCTGGCTTTCAGCCATTTCCATCATATACAGGGTTTACAGTTTGGTTCAATGGCTCTCAGCACCCCCACTATACAAATTGTTCCAGCTCCCCTGCACTGATGTCAATGAGGCCTGGATCCAACCCACTTCCATCCAGTCTTCTGACCAGCATTGCACCCAACACGCAACCCCATTTAAGGCACCACTAAATCTGGACCCCAATCTCACTCAACAATAAGCTTCCCCTGCACAAGTTGGAGTAATTGATCTGAATGATTCTTGCCCACCTCTAACTTCTAATCTCCTAGCCGCTAACATGGCGTGTCGCAGAAGCCCTGTTATTTCCCTGGGTCAGCACAATCAGGTGCCCCTCATGCAGCCGGATTTTCCTCGGGCTTTTACAGCGGTGGAACTCCATCGTTCCCGAGGAGTTACTCCTGCTTTGCGCTGGTTGAAGGGAAAGGAGGGTCAGACCCTCAGGCTGCTAATTCTCGGTGTGCGAATGAACTCAGCGAGCAGTGAGGGAGCTGGGCCTACAACTATGTTCGGGGGGCAGTTTAACACGGGGATGCTGTGAGTTGCAAGAGTGCCAAGCACAGGGAGTTGCGGGGGGGAAGCGTGGAAAAGCACAAGGCCTGGGGCTTTCTGAAACATCACTTACCTGCTGGGGCACTTGCACACCTGTTAGCTGGAGGGGGGATACCGACGGTGGCTTAGCCTGCACGCTGGCTTGAACCAACAGCCTCTGTCAAACAAAACACCCAGAGTTCAAGGTGAATGGAGGAAGCAGGAGTGATTACAGCAACAGCACCCAGGCATTTGCCGGTTATCCTCAGGCCCCAGCATTTAACAAAGAACCTGGAAGCAGAGGGCATCAACACACTTCACAAAGGGGATGAAGTATCATCAGCCCTGTTTGGTCCTAGGGCACAGAGCGGGGAGCGACCTGCCCATATTCATACAGTAACTTAGTGACAGAGCTGGGAACAGAATCCAGGAGTCCTGATTTCTGGTCCTCCCCACCCTGTAACTTCGAGACACTCTCCCCTTCCAGAGCTGGGAATAGAACCTAGGAGTCCTGACTCCCAGCCCCCTGCTCTAACCACTAGCTCCCACTTCCCACCCCCAAGCTCGGAACAGAATTCAGACATACAGCCCCTCAGCCTCCCGTAGACCCCTAGAGCTGAAATGATTTCATGTTCACCAGGCCCAGAAGCAACAAACAAATCCAAGGAGCCCAATTCTAGCCTGATTTATTTCCCCTGCAACAAGTCTAACAGCACCAGCTGTCCCCCAGGACGATCGCCTGCTTGTCCACCTACCTGCTGCGTGGCCTGGACTTGCTGCACCACCTGTGTCGGCACCCCAGACTGTGTGGCCGTTGAGCCCGGGCTGGACTCGGAGACGGAGTCACTGGGCCTCATGGCACCTTCTGGATTTCGGAAGAGGAGAAGAAAAGGTCACATGAAAAGTCTGAGGAAGGTAATTCAGAAAAGGTGTCCAAATCCCTCCTGTATATTTCAAGGGAGTTGCAAAGTGGACTGAGCACAGGACTGGTGTTTGGACCTATGGGGGGTTCTAGTCACAGTGCTGGGACGGGAAAACAGCTCCCAGACTTGGGAATGGAACCCAGGAGTCCTGACTCCCAACCCCGTGGCTCAGTAGCTTCATGCCCACATGTAGAATGGAGCTCTCTGCCATCAGGCATAACTCCTCTGATTACTGTTCAGCACCCGGTGTGAATTTCAGCCTCTGCTTCTAACCGAAAGAAAAACCCAGCAACCGCCTCTACCAAAAACTAGTGAGAAAACAGGTGACTGAGGCCTCTGATACAGTCTGCTTGTTCGATGGACCCTTAACGCAAAGACATTCCCTGCAAAGCAAGCCAGGTACTTACGATCACAAGGAATTGTACAGAAACAATCGTAATACATGGTGCAGTGGGCACAGGGGTGTGCGTTTGTGTTTGCTCCCCTTCCTTGCGAGACAGGTAATAAAAGACCCAAGGCTTTTATAACTAGGAACCTTGGCCACCTAATCCCTGCCAGTTCTCACCAAAGCTCTAGTGAGGCTGGTTTAGAATAAACATCCCCATACTAGTAGGTGCAATCCCAACCCTCTGATCCTTCCAGGGAGGGGTAGGGGGAGCTCATCGGGGGCTGATTCTAATCGAGAAGCAGGAGATCACGTTTCATGGGTGTCTCGTTTGACATTATCAACAGAAGAGTAGGAAAAAAACAGCTCAGCGACCTTTCAGGATGGTGAATTAGTCTGTTTCCTTCAGGCGCTTGAACAAATCAAGGGTAACGATGGGTTTACCAGCTTGGGAACTCTGGGAGGCAGGACTGGCTAAGCGGGAAGCCCTTTTCCCACGTTAACAGCTATGATTCCATGGACCAGTGGAGATGGATTTTGAGGAAGCTTTTGCACGATGGGTCATATGGTATCTGGTGCTCTGGCATTTATTGAAAAATTGAGCGGGGCCCTAGCATTGGTAATGTGCAGAGTATCTGGCACTTGATAGTAATCATATTTGTGTTGTCTCCGATTCTGTGGTGTACAAAGTAACCATTAACGATAGAAAAAACGTCTTAGTGCAGCCAGGCCTGATTCCTGTAATCTACGTTTCACGCAGGCACCCCCAATGATTCTGATGCAGTTTCCAAAGCCTGAGGACCTCCTTCGACTGATCTGCCTGAACTCCCACGGACTTCAGTGAGCAGCCCTGGCCCCTTCTTTCCTAACCCAAACGTCGGGAGTTTGGACAGTGATCGGTTAGGTGAAACTTTGTCAAAAGCCTTCGGAAAATCCAATTCCACTGGCTCCCCCATGCCATCCAGCAGCACAGTGCCCCCTGTCATCACATTAGCTCGTTAAAAAGGAGGTGCCGTGGCCTACTGGACAGAGCACAGGACTGGGACATTTCCTAGCTCTGATACTGCTCTACAGAGCAACCTGGGGTGACTCACTTTGCCTCAGTCTCCCCATCTGTAAAATAGGGATGATGACAGTGAGCTGCTTTGTAAAATGCTATGCAATCTACTGGTGAAAAGCGCTAGATAAAAACAAGGGACGGTTCTTTTTATTTTGTGGAAGATGCTCTGTAAAGCGTTTTGACCAAAATTCCTGCCCTCGCCACTCGTCAATAAGTGGCTGCAACCCTCTGCCCCA
This sequence comes from Chelonia mydas, assembly GCF_015237465.2. NCBI lineage: Eukaryota > Metazoa > Chordata > Testudines > Cheloniidae > Chelonia > Chelonia mydas. The sequence goes on from NC_051260.2 coordinate 16,680,906, forward strand.
GAGGCAGGTGCGTTTCAGTGAGTCTGTGTGTGAGCGCGTAGGTCGGGATCAAAGACCTGAGAGAAACGTTACATTATTATCATATTCCTTCCCTTTAAATTCCAGCTCCTCCAATTTAGATGGGTATTTCTAATGTGCCTAAAACTGCAACAGCCATTGATCCGACCGCACTGTAAGTTTACAAAGCATGTTGGGACCTGAGTTAAGCCGCACAGCTACCCTGCAAGGTAGGCAACTATAAGTATTATTACCTCTGCTGTTCAGATGGGGAAATGAACGTCAAAGGTATTAAGATGCCTAACTCCCATTCAGATCCAGGTGCCTACATAACTTTTGCAAAGGAAAACCATCTCTTTGCGCCGTCTGCAAACATACTGATGCCCATTTCAATTAGATTAAGTGGGAGATGAATGCAGAAAGAAATCAGCCCCTACACAAGTTTCTAGGTGGTGAGATCTTTGCTCAGCTGTGCATCAAGCCACCCCCACCCCTCCTCCTTCACCTAAAGGCCAGATGGTAGGTAAACCTTTCATTATTATTGCTTTCCTTCTCTCTCTCTCTCGCTCCCTTTTTAAAGGCAGCAGAGCGTGGGTTCCTGGGATTACAAGGCATTTTGTGTTATTAGAACTGTTTCCACTGCTACACTGGTGGGGAGAGAGAGAGGCTTGTCTGATTGCACCAGGGTCAGTGTTATTGACTATGGACCAGATCCCGCCAGGTGCTAGAGGGCAGCAGTCAGTGGCCGCTGCAGAGGCTCAGCACCTCTTGGCAACTTCTCTCCCGATGGAGTTGAGCACCTCCTAGGTAGGGTCCCCCTCTGGGTACGGCGCTGTTCACTTTGCTTATAGGCGCTGGAGAAAGCTGCGCCTGGAGTGCCCTAATGGTGTCCCAGGAGCAAGAAGTGATGCCCGAGAGAGGCATGCTCACTTCCTTCACAGTGCAGCAAAGCAGGGAACTGGATGATTGCTCTCCCAAGACCAGCTTCAGGGGCTTTAATCGCCACAGCTCTGAGCTGGCCCAGTAGGAAATGATTTCTGGAAGAGTGAAGGAGACCGATATCTTCTAACTAACTACACCTCTACCCCGATATAACGCTGTCCTGGGGAGCCAAAAAATCTTACCGCGTTATAGGTGAAACCATGTTATATTGAACATGCTTTGATCCACTGGAGCGCGCAGCCCCGCCCCCCCGGAGTGCTGCTTTACCGTGTTGTACCCGAATTCGTGTTATATCGGGTTGCGTTATATCAGGGTAGAGGTGTAGGTGGCTATGCATCACCCCTCACACACCCCCTCTAGCCAGCCAGGTACTCGATATTGGGGCCTGATTTTCAGAGGTGCTGACACCCACAGTTCCAGCTGAAGTCAATGGAGCTGCATCAGTCTACACTTGGTGAGGATCTTAGCCTTTAGGCCAGGGAACTAGAAGGAATAAGACTCGTGTCAGATCTCTGGCCTGCATCACTCCAGGACGCGAACAGAAGGGTCAGTCTATTATGACAGGGTCTGCACGGTGGAAAATCTGCCTTAGCTCACACTCCCCTTTGAGAATTACAATGAATTTTCTCTGAATAAAATCCGAGCCAGATTTAAAACCTAGCGTCTGCAGATAGCCCTTAATGGAACTGAACTGGAGGGGAGGGAAGTGTTGGGGGAAGTCTGCCAAAAAGATAAACTCCAGCTTTGGTTATAGGTGGATGTCTTAAGACCTTACAGGGAGTGGCTTGGTAGCTAGAAACCCAGCACCTTCTCCAATTAAACTTTCCACTGCTAGGAAAATACAATCTTGTTAAAACTCCCAACCGAAACATGAATCAAAAGGCTCAAGAGATTTCTCAACAGCTTAGGTGGAGCCTGATTATTATCTCAGGCTATCCAGTTTCTTTGGATGATATTTCATGCAACTCTGCAACACACGACTGAAGTCAGCGAGAATATTATCCGGCTGTTTTCCTTGCCTGCCCTCAGCTATTTAGTAACAATCTTCCTTTCTATAGGAAACCGACTGCTCCTGATCTGGGGATGTTTAGATCTAGAAGGGATGGTTGGTTGGTTCTGATTCAGAGTTAACTGGAAATGTTCCGCCTATTAACCCATCTCTTTCTACTGCTTATTCAGACCCTGGCCTGAATCACAAGAACGTGCTACAGTAAGGGTTTCTTAGCATGATCTCACGGGACAAAGGGCCTTCACACACCTGCCTTCTGAGACAGAAACTAGAATATAACCCAGTACAAATTGTGGTATTTATGGATGGAGTTCAGTTCTTAATGCATCTTAACAAACTTGCAAGCACTCAAGCGGTTCTACTTACTCACCATTCATCTACTCCAGTGATGACTTAAAGGATTGGGAAACCTGCCTTACAGTGATAGACTCAAGGAGCTCAATCTAACCAAGAAAAGGCTAAGGGGTGACTTGATCACAGCCTGCAAGTACCTGCATGGGAAACAAAACTTTGATAATGGGCTCTTCAATCTGGCAGCCACAGGTCTAAGAAGCTCAGATGGCTGGAAGCTAGACAAATTCAGCCTAGACGTAAGGCGTACATTTTTAACAGTTAGGGTAATTAACCACTGGAAAAATTTAACAAGAGCTGTGCTGGATTCTCCATCACTAGCAATTTTTAAATCAAGACTAGATGTTTTTCTAAAAGATCTGCTCTCGTACACACAGGAATTAATTCAGGGAAGTCCTATGGCCTGTGTTATACAGGAGGTCAAACCAGAGGATCACAACAGTCTCTACTGGCTTTATAATCTATGAAACCTGGATAGATTGGCTCTAGACCAATAAATAATGTGGCTACAACAGTGCATAGCCATCGTAATAGACAGGTTCTACAGTGACTAACCTACGTTTTTATGACTTCTTGTTTCTGTTAGACCTGCAGAGGAAACCCAGTCCTGGGAGAATGAGCTGGATTCTATTCTAACTTGTACATCACCAACGGAATACACTAAATTCCAAATTCAAATCTGAATTGATGATGCGTAAGCTGGAAAGAACCTGGCTTGACTCCCTGACCTCAGGGGGAGTTTGCGGTCTGGTAGCATTACATTATTATCTTTTCACTTGAAAAGCGAGTAAATCTGTATCCGGAGTTGTCGAGAGGTGATAAAGGAGGAGCCTCGCGTAGACATTCTCAATAGCAGCAGTACATTGGAATAAGTCCATCTCTTGCTGAAAGTCTCTTGATGTATGGTTAGTTCTCAGTGGAGAGTCAGCTCTCCAGATCACTGTATAAAGGTGCCTCTGTTTACCTGAGCCTGTTCCACAGCTTGGATTTATTTTAAAGTGCGTGTTCTATTCTGAAGAGTGATCATTGCTCCTTCTTACCTCTCAGACATTCGCCCTGGCAGGATCTACCTGTAGAGGCAACAGTCAGATTTGGCTGCTTCTCACTCTGATTAGCCCTGTGGAGCCAAGAGAGCTCTGGGAGAGCAAGGTAGAGTCTCAGAGAATTACTGATTCAATTCTGAGGGGGTTACAAAGGCAATGGGGCTGCACAGCTGTTCCTGGGGACAGAGATTCCCTGCAGAGCCATATTACTGGTACTGACCCAGAGGACAGCAAGAGGCCAGTGTGACAGGGAAGATCAGGCAGAGAGGAAGGATGGTTCCAGTAGTTCAGGCACTGGCATGGGATTTGGGAGACCCAGTTCAGTTCCCTGCTCTGCCCACAAACTCCCTGTGTGAACTTCACCAGCTCACTTAGTCTCTCTGGGCCTCAGTTATTCATCTGTAAAATGGGGATAAAAATATTTCCCTGCTGCCCACAGGGGGCCTGAGGGTAAATACAACAGAGACTGTGAGGCGCTCAGATACTGTGGTGATCCAGGTTATAGAAGGACTTAAAACAGATAAGAAGGAGTTCATGCCCATCTATTGCAGGCAGAGGTGATCGATATTTGTTTCAATTATATACATGTACCCAGAGGCTGTGTCCATAGACAGATGATATAAACGTCTGGGCCTGATCCTGTTCTCACTGAAGTCAATGGTCTCCTGAGGGAGCAAGACTGGAATAAACATACATAATGTTCTGCTGAAAGGGGCTAGCAGTTAATCTTGTATCTAAAGACAATCCCAGATCTCACTAAAACTTATGTTTGTGGCAAGCATAGTTTTAGGCCCAAAAGAAGAAACAATCAAGACCCTTTAGGTAGCAGAGACAGCTGCGAACATGGAAGCTACCGCCCAAACCACTGGGTCACATGGTAGGTCAGAGCTAAGTTGTATGGGCCAAGTGGTTTTCATGGTTGCAAACACAGGGACTAGGCTGTCGGTTGCTGCCTGTGTGTGTTGGAAGAAACAGCCAGGAGTGTGAGTGTGACCTTGAGGTGAGGCAGAGTGTCTTGGGCACAGAGCTCACCGGAGGCTCAGGCATGGGAATTTCTGAGGGAGGAAATTGCCTGCTGCTGTTTGATTCTATGGTCAGAGAAAACAGCACTCTGGACATTTTTTTGGAAATAAACAAGATAAACCAAGAATATACCTGGCTCCTATAATCAATCCCTCAGCCTAAACAATTCTGAAAGGCCCCTGACACTAACTAACCACTCAGGCTGAAGGAGCAACCATAACATGTGAGAAGCGATGAGGTTTTCCCCCACCACTCTCCTCCCAGACTTACCGGACACTGTGACTATGATATACTGCTGCGGGGCTGGTGCTGGAGTTTGTTGGCCTGTGGCCTGAGCCTGTGGCTGCGGGGCCTGGATTTCCGAGACATACTGTTTCTGAGTGGCTGGTTGCTGCGGGCTTTGCAATTCCGCTACATACTGTTGCTGGGCTGCTGCTGGTGCCGCTGTTGTCGCCGTCGTCGCCGGCTGTTGCTGCGCCTGTTGCTGTTGTGACTGTTGCTGAGCTGCCTGTAATTCCGTAACGTACGCCTGTGTTGCCATACCAACAGTGGGGAAAATGATAATAAATAAGGCTTTTTTTTTTGCTTCCTTTTGTTGAGAAAAAAAGAGGAAAAAACAAAATAAAAAAAAGAAAGAAAAAAAAAACCAATTAATCAATTGTAAAGCGATCTGGGGATAGAAACAGCTCCCTGCTGTTCTATTCGTTAAGCAATAACTTAATTACACCCCATGGTTAATAACTAATTACAGTCAATTACAGCAGGAAAAAGCAGTAGCAGAGTTCATCTTTCTCTGCGGAAACAGGCCTGGAAAAGTAACGGTTCTGGAGAAACCTGTTCAGAACCAATCCCCACATTATGATTGGATGCAATTTACGAAGCTGCGTCAATTATCTCCCAGATCCCCATCACTACAACACACCCTTTTTAACTGTACTGAAATTAGAGATCAGCCTGCTTCTGCTCTCGCGTCCACTAAGGGAAATCTGCAGTAACTCCATCAAAGCCAATGGGCATGAGGGAGAGGAGAAGCAAGCCCTTAAGCTGGCATTTTTGGTAGTGGCCTCGGATTGTGGGTGCCCAACTTGAGGCGCCTTGGGCCCAGTTTCCAGAGGTGCTGAGTGCCTGCATCTCCAAATGAAGCTGGGAGTTTGGAAATTGCATTCATTTCCACATAACAAACGATCAAGCTTCCCCTTGATGGATCAACTTCAACCCCAGGGGCTACTCTCCTCTTACGCCATGGCTGGATTTGGCCCAGCACATGGGAAAGGATAGCTTTGTGCTCAGACGCAAAACCCACTAGACCAGATTCTGCAAATCAGTGCCACTGATGTAAATACACAGATTCACATCAATAGAGCAGAATTTTGTCTCCAGGCCTGCTGGAGGTTCTGACAGCATCACCAGCTCACCCCTTGTGAGGCTGAGTCCTGTGCAGTTCACTCTGTCGGAGATTCATGGATAAAATTTAACTAAAACAAGGTCCCGTCAGCTCCTACGGATATGGAAACATCCCAGGACACTTTTCAAAAGAGTCTCTCGTTCATGGCCAAAATTTCCCCTCTTTTTGCCGTTGTGCACCTGCTGATTGCCCCTCTAAGCCCCAGAAGTGGCTGCATTTCATTGGTGGTGTATGTTGAAGGGTTTACGAGAAGCTTTGCAGTGAAAAGTGCTATGCAAAAGTCAAATATTATTAGAAATCTGAAGGTCTGAAGCAGGCCCAATCATCAGAAGGGTGCCAGGCCTCAGATATATTAGAGAAGGAGAGCGCTCACTCTTACGCCTGACACACATCACACTTCCTGTTACTGAGCATGTTCATGTTACAAGCGAGCCCATGGTGGTAGATTCCAGTCTACAATAATCCCTTGACACTCCCAAGCACTCTTGGACTGAGGATCTTAAAGCAATTTACAAGCATTAGTTAATGAGGCATCTCAAAGCCTCTGGGAGATGCTAGTGACGTGGGTAAACTGAGGCATGGAGCGAGGAAGTGACTTTTCCCAAGCACACACAAATGAGTCAGTGGCAGAGTTAGGACCAGGTCTAGATTTCTTTCCAACTGGTCCCTTACTCTACCCACCAGACCACAATGCCTTCTAGCCTTGTATAACCTCACCACGCTGATTGTCAGCCTTAGTGTGATCTAAGGGTAAGAGCAGGAGCCTGGAAGTCAGATCTCCTGGGTCCCACTTTCCAATCCATCAATGGAGTCAACTGGAGGAGCTCAGCTGAGTCATTTTGCCCCTTGGTGCCTCAGTTTCCCCATCTGTAAAACAGGGATACCACTGATGATTGATTAATATTTGTAAAGCAAGTTGAGCTCCTCGGAGGGGAAGTGTTCTGAGGAAGGGCATGAAGACACTCCACTCAGCTTTGCACACCCCAGTCCATTTCCCGCTCTGCTAAAGATAAGGACAGAAGCTCAGACAGCAGCATTTCTGGCGTATGCGCTCCTACGCAAGGGTCTCTGAGGGAGAAGTCATAAGAATCACGCGCTGTAAGCAGCACACAAGGCCATCAGTTGCTTCTCAGAGACAACAGCCCAGGCTCCAGAGTTATGACTGCCTGAAGCTTTTCGAGAACAGTTTTCATTTGTCACTCTGATCTGCCAAAGCTCCCACCCCAGAGCCGTTCTAGGGCTGCCTGTTTGCCCTTAGTGTGCTTCCCAGCTCCATGCCTCCCAGCTGTCACTCGCATCACAGCTCTCCCTGTCCCTTCCACCTCGGTGGCTCTCGGAGCCCACAGAGCTACTTTAGCCTTTTATTTTACTCAGCACTAACACAAGGAATCTACAGGCCTGTACCCTGTAAGACACTGGCTAAAGCAGGTTAACATAAGTAAAGCAGGCCCATGACTCTTAGCACTGTTAAAATGTCCTGACAGTTACCCTAGATTTTGGGAAACTGGGAACAGCTTGCTCAAGAGAGGGAGCTGGTTCATAACGATACCAGGCAACCTCAGGAACACTGAGCAGAGCCTGGGCTTGGGTATTTTCGGATAGAATAGTTGGCAGATGTTTAACCACAAACTTGCTTTAGCAATAGGTAATGTCTATGATAATGAGCTAAAAAACATTAATATCTTAACCTACAGGATAAGGGCACCCTGATATTCTGAGGGGGAGGAAGCTGGATATGGACAGGGAAGGCTGGGCATCTGAATAAATATTCATGATAGGGCCAAGGCCCCATAATAGGCCAAGCCCCCATGTAGCAAGGGCTGGGTTTCCATCAGTGACCCTTCAGCTTTTCATTGTTATCTACCACCAACCTTTGGGTGTGGGGGTTCCGGACCATAGGACTCACTGGGCATGCCAGGGACAGGGCTGGTCCTTTGTCTCTCACCACCAGGTCCCCAAGGAAGGGTGTGAGTAGATACAAGTATCTGAGCATACACACACACATCCCTACCTCTAAAGGTCTTTTCACCCAGCAGCACTGCACACTTCTACCACAACTGCAGCTGGGAGAGACGGCTTAGAGTAGGGGTTCCCCCCGGCCCCATGCGATAAAAACTCCCCAGCCCACCTGTGCCACAATAACTAGTTTTCTGCATAGAAAATCCAGGGCCGGCGTTAGGGGGTAGCAAGCACGGTAGGTGTCTGGGACCCCATGCTGCAGGGGCCCCCGCAAAGCTACATTGTTCAGGCTTCAGTTTCAGCCCCAGATGGCAGGGCTCAGGGCCCTGGGCCTCAGCCCCATGCGGTGGGGCTTTGGCTTTCTACCCTGGGCAACAGCGAGTCTAATACTGGCCCTGCTTGGTGGCCCCCCTGAAACCTGCTCACGGCCTTCCGGGGGTCCCGGATCCCGGGTTGAGAACCACTGGCTTAGAGATCTAAGCATCAGGTAGGAAAGAACTAATGCCTAGAGCCTCTGGGAAGGAGAAGTTCTAGTTCTTAAAGCAGACCTTTGAGCTGGTTCTATTCCCCACTCTGAGAGGTATGTGTGATCTAAGAGTCAAGACACCTGGATTCTATGCCCATCTCTGTGACCTTGAGTGAGCCATCCCCCATGCCTCAGTTTTCCAATATGTAAAATGGGGATAAGGACGGTAACCTCCTGTGGAGACAGAGAGGATTACCTAGTTAATATCTGCAAATCTTACTGAAGATGTGAAGAGCTTCTGACCCAATGAAAAGATGTCTCTTTTCCAACATTACTAAGTGTCCCCTATGGATCATTTGCAGCCATGGGCACATGCGGCTAGCCAGGCATTTCCCACATGCCAACGGCACTGCGATAGTCAGGATTGCTTTCCAGCAGGCAGGGAGGCCACAGCATGTTCAAAGCTGCAGTGCTCAGCTTAAGGCACAAGGCAAAATCCACATTCCAAAGGTTCCTGTGCCCTTGGTCACTCCTTTAGGAACACGCCAAGCTTGGAAATAACCTGTCTGTTTTTAGATCCATGCCCCACCCCCGGGATGAATCACAGCAAACAAATACGGGTCCTGATTCTCCAAGATGCTGAAGAGCCTGCGTGGGTGTGCGGCCCCTTCAGAGGCAAGTTCCTGGCTCCAGCCACTTGCTGATTCTTCTAACGCTGCAGAGCAAGAGGGCCAATCTCTCAAATCAGGCACATAAAACCTTCTAAAAGGGCCTCCGGATTGCATTAAACTGTCCTCCTCCCCCAGAACAAAGGAACACTCCGGGCTACTGAATGCCCCAGTCAGAGGATACATCCCACAGGTCTTCACCAACAGAGGCTGCTACGATCTGTGGATGGTGCTTTTTTTAAAGCACACAGTAGTCTAACAATATGCTATGGAAGCTTCCTCTACACAAGATGAATGCAAATGGCAGACAGCTGGGAGACTCAGTGACCACTGCGAATGAGAGAGAGACATTCCAATCCAGCTGCAAGGTGCTGGGGGAACTGGCTGGTTCAGGGGTCACCTCTAGGCTGCTGGTCCCAGTCTACATTGGTAATTTGGTAGTGACCAAAAATTGCAGCTTCTACGGTTTCTTTAGTGACCCATGTGAAATGAGTTTGGAAGTGGTCACAGGCCAATTCCTAGTGACCACCTTAGGGGCTTGGCCACATTCTAGTTCCTACTGGGTTGCGATAACAGCACAGGACAGGTGGCTTTTTCAGGGTAGACAGGATTGGAGTGTGTTTAAACAATGATCCTGAATTATGCTGCACATAATGGTTTATTCTCATAGAATCACAAAAATGTCGGGCTGGCAGGAATCTCAAGAGGGTCATTAAATCCAGCCCCCGAGAATATCCCTGACAGGTGTCTGTCTAACCTATTCCTAAAAACCTCCAATGATGGGGATTCCACAACCTGCCTTGGAAGCCTGTTCCTGTCCTTCGCTATCCTTCTAGTTAGAAAGCTTTTCCTAACATCTGTCCTAAACCTCCTGTCCTGCGAATTAAGCCAATTCCTTCTAGTCCTACCTTCAGCGGCCATGGAGAATAAGTGATCAACATCCTCCTTGTATCAGCCCTGAACATATTTGAAACTGCTCTCAGGTCCCCCCTCAGTCGACCTTTCCAAGACTAAACATGTCCAGTTTTTTATTTTGTCCTGATAGTTCAGATTTTCTAAACCTTCCATAATTTTTGTTGCTCTCCTGGGGACTCTCTCCAGTTTGTCCACATCTTTCTTAAAGTGTGACTTCCAGAACTGGACTCAGAACTCCGGCTGAGGCCTCACCAGTGCCGTGCAGAGTGGGACAACTACCTCCTGTGTCTTATGTATGACACTTGTGTTAATACACCCCAAAATTATATTAACCTTTTTCGCAACTGCATCACATTGTTGACTCATATTTCAACTTGTGATCCACTATAACCCCCAGACCGTTTTCAGCTGTATTACCACCTAGCCATTTATTCCTCGTTTTATACTTGTGCATTTGATTTTTCCTTCCTAACTGCAGTATTGTGCACTTGTCTTTACTGAATTTCATCTTGTTGATTTCAGACCAATTCTCTAATTTGTCAAGGTCATTTTGAATTCTAATCCTATCCTCCCAAGTGCTTGCAATCTCTCCCAGTTTGGTGTCATCTGCAAATTTGATAAGCATACACACCACTCCATTACCCAGGTCATTAGTGAAAATATTGAATAGTACTGGACTCCTGACAGACCTGTGCCGGGTCCCACTAGATTCTTCATACCCATTTGACAACAAACCATTGATAGCTACTCTTTGAGTACAGTTTGTCAACCAGCTATGCACCCATTTTATGCTAATTTCATCTAGACCACTTTCTCCAGTTTGCTTATGAGACTGTCATGTGAGACTGTGTCAGAAGCCGTACTAAAATCCAGATATATCATGTCTACTGCATCCGCTAGCCCAGTAACGCTGCCACAGAAGGAAATTAGGTTGGTTTGGCATGATTTGTTCTTGACAAATACATGCTGACTATTACCTATAACTCTATTGTCCTCTAGGTGCTTACAAACTGATTATTAAATAATTTGTTCCACTATCTTCCCAAGTATCGAAGTTAGGCTGGCTGGTCTATAATTCCCCAGGTCGTCTTTGTCCTTTTTAAAGACAAGTATTATGATTGCCCTTCTCCACTCCTCTGGGACCTCACCCATCCTCCAGGAGTTATCGAAGATAATTGCTAACGGTTCCAAGATTGCTTCAGCTAGTTCCCTAAGCACCCTAGGATAAATTTAATCAGGCCCTGACGACTTGAATACTTCTAATTTATCTAAATATTCTCATCTACCCTGCAAGCCTGAACCAGGCTTCCATAGTATGAGGGGACAACGATGGTGTGAACAAGTTCCCTCAGCATGTTAGGATTTACAGTGGGACCTAGCTGACTGTCTTGGCTAATGGTTAAATGGGCCATACTTGCCTCTTACCCCAGAGTGGGTCCCTCCAAGGCTGGAGGTGGGAAGCTTGCACAGGGGAAGCTTGCCTTGTCATTGTTCTGCAGAGCGATCTCAATCCAACACCTTTCATCAGCAAGAAATTCACCAAGCTTTGAAGGTTAAAAACTCTTACAAAATGACAATAACTATCTCATGTTCCTGTAGAGCCTTTTCCTTCTAAAGAATTCCAGGGAGCTTATGAAACTGGCATGCATGTTACACATTGGCATTATCACTAAAATGCAGCCATCTCTGGGGGGGAATGTGGCAGCTGTTTAACAGCACACAGCAAGCATATAGTTTAGGAGAGGGAGTGAAGAAGAAGCCCATATCCAGCTGAAACTGCAGAGGCAAAATGGAATCACCTGAACTGGAATTTGGCCAGGAACCTCAATTTAACAGCCTGAGTCTTGTGATTAAATCTCTTATTTCATAATGTGCAGGACCCAGTCTGGAGGTGCTTTATATGGGAGTGTAAGCACACAAAGATGCTTGAGAAGACCCATGTCTGCTGCACAAAGGGGAGGAACCACAGCAACAAAGACCACAGTGGCTGCCAACTTTGCAGTTCTGAGCTACTGCATGAGAACCTGAAGGTGAAATTGGTGAGGAAATAAAAGTGAAACTAACCAGTCTGTTTTCACTGACCAAATTTAGCCCTAGACCCAACATAAATAGTGAGAAGTGAATCAGGTTTGTAAAATCTTTTCATTTTATAAATTGAAGGTGTCAGGAGTAACACAGCTAATGATAATTACTAATATTCTTTACTTCTCTAACACTGTCTATTGCAAACATTTATGAATTAAATTTCTTAATGCTTTTGGGAGGTGGGTATCATTATGTTCATCTTTCAGAGAGAGAAACTGAGGCACAGAGCGGTTAATGTGGTTTACCTGAAGTCAAAGAGGAAGCCTCTCGTATAGCTAGAAATGGAATCCAGAACTCCTAACTCCCAGTCCTTTATTCCCAGTACTTTAATCACAAAACTACCCTTCCTTTCCAAGAAAGGCAGGAACACTTTTAAAAAACATATGCTCTTTAACCTGAGCATGTCCCTGTACTGTATTTGTGTTGATTTTAGTGTTTAATAACACAAAGTATCCACTCACACCAGCTCCACTGGCCCTTTAAAACGACAGATTTGTCTTGCCAAGGATCAAAGCAACAGACTATTCTGCCTATCTTGTCTCTTTTTCTCATCTGACACAGCAGCATGGTTTGTTCTCCAGTTAGATCCTGTGAACAGCATCCTCCCCTCCACATGCATGAGACAAAGTGCTGGAATCTCTTCACAAAACATGTGATTTGCTTAAAACGGACCAGTTAACACTGGCTGGGGCAGACTGATACAAAAGGGCATGGATGACAGGAATGGATTAAAACTCTCCAGGCTTTTGGAATGACAAATTTACAGCCAAGATCCCTGATTAGAGGGTGTGATCCTGTAAGGTGCTGGGCACCCTCAACTCCCTCTGGCTTCAAGAGATGTTGAGGGCACTCAGCACCTCGCAAGTTTATATCCTATATCCCGACTTTTGCAACGTAAGAGCCTTCTCTTCCTTCTCACTCAACCTAAACTGATCAATGTCCATTCAACTCCTAGTAGCTACTCCCCCCAAGCCTCATCTCTCTATATAAAAACATCTCATTCCTCCCCATTTTACCTATCCCCTTGCAATTTATTTGTGAAATGCCCAGAAGGAGGTCAAGGGGAAAGTCACACAAAGGATCCACAGCCACAGACCAAGATAAACGCAGCATCATAATAAAGTTATTTAATAGTAATGCGAACCACAGGAAAATATACAGAAGGAGCAAATCCACCCCCTACTGAACTTTTAAAGCCAGGGAATGGGTAATTTAGAGCCAGGGAGAAGGTAATTTCCCTGGTGAATGGTCCCCATCCCTAATTTTCCTGAATTGCTCCAATTCTGTTGACAGGATTCAATTTACTGAGGACATTCATGGGTTTGGAAATTGTTTCCAGGGCCTAGGAAATGTGATCATGCTGTGTCTGCTCTGTGGTATTTTGATGCTATGTTGTCATCTCCCAGTGCCATAGTGTGACAACACAACAATGCTTTGACACACTGTCAAAATGACATTTTGCACAAGCATGAGCAGCGGCAGCTTTGATGCCATTTTGACACACAAGTGACATGTCACCCACAGCGTGAGGGTGTTTTGAGACGTCAGCGTGCTGCCTGGTGGAGTGATGACGTTTCAAAGGCACTGTCACCTCCTGTCACCTTGTGACTCCACATGACGGCCATCGGGTTAAGACATGAAGTTTTCAACATATCATCTTCACATCTTGTGGCACAACGCTGCTCGGAGGCAAGGCCCCCTTTTGCCAGGACGAGTTTGACATCATACGGTGATATTATAATGCACATCTATGCATGCAATGCTGATATTTTGACATCACCATCACTACATGGTGCAAAGAGGTTCTGATGCCACACTTGGTCATTTTGAAGCCTGTGGCATTGGAATAACATCTTGACTTTTTAATGCAGCCTTGCGCGTGGCCGAGACGAGGCTGTACCCTAATGACAGGTGAACGACCCATCACGGCGTGGGGGTGATGTCATTTTCACGCCTCGCTACGCTGACCTGGCAACGCCTCACAATGACGTCATCATAAAACATCTTGGGGGGCCGGCAGCGGGATCTTGCAGCCTCCCCCACGGATTGGGAGAGCCTGGCGTGGCCAGGGCGCGCGGGCACGGGAACACACCGTGATGACCCCCTGACAACCTCACCGCTTGGCCTTGTGATGTCACCGGATGACATCATGGGCCCTGACACTGCCACGTGCCTTATGACATCAAGGGGGGGGAACCCCGCCCCACTTTGGAAACCCATCCTAGTGCTGGGGGCAGGGGGCTCCCCGTTTTAGCCCCTCCCCCTCCCCCCATTGGTTGCCCCCGATGCCCCGCTTCTTTTCATTGGCCCGTCCGCCCACCAATCACCGGGGAGCGCTGTAAGCCCCGCCCACCGAGCCTGGGCCCTTCTTAATCCCGGGGCAACGGCCAGGCCCTCACTCGAGCGCGAGCAGCCTCCGAGTAATCGACTGTATCACCCCCCCGCCCCCGCGCGCGCCTTCCTCTCAGGGGCGCGGCCCCTCCGGCGCCCATCCCCCGCAGCCATTTTGTGTGGAGGGGGAATTAGAGTAGGACCCACCTGAACTGTCCCTCCCCGCGGCCCGGTCTCGGAGCCCCGCGGAGGCCGCTTCCCTTCAGGCTCCGACGCGCCGGGCTCGGGTGGAGCCGCCGGTCATCGGCCGCGGCGGTGCCGGATTTTTGGAGGGTATCGATTAGTCGGTGGGGGGAGGGGGGTCCGCTCGGGGCGGTTGTTGTTGTTGTTGCCGGGTTTCCTGGTCGCCACGACTACCGTGGCTATGGCGCCCTCCGTGTTCCCTCACCGGGGCAACTGTTGCTACCCACCTCGGCTGCGGGCGGGGCCGAAGGGGGAGAGAGGGAGGCCCCTGGGCTGATTGGACGGAGCTGACCGCTCCATTGGGTACCCCGGCTGTCAATCTTCGCACTTCTCGCTCTGATTGGCTGGAGGCCCTGCTACTCTTTGGACGTTGCTTTTCCAATGCTGGTTGTAATTGGTCTGATTCGCTTGGAGCGTGCTGATTGGCTTCTCTCCACGTCCGTCTCCACGTTGATTGGGCAGTTCCTCCGTCGGTTTCGGGGTGGAGCTGGGGGGGGGGGTTGAGGAGGCGGGTTGGGATTGGCCAGTCAGGGCGTTGGCTGGTTGCGATTGGCTAGAACCGCCTTCAGTCAGTTGGAGGGGAAGCGGCAGTTGGGCCCTGTAGAGCCGCGCCCCAGCGTGGGAGCAACGCGCAAGCGGGCTCTGCCCTGGGGGATGATGGGAAATGTAGTTCTTGGCTAGTAGAGGCCAGGGGTTGCCCCGCCAGTCTCTGCTGTGGCTGGAGGGGACAAGGAGCACCGCCGGTCTCAAACCTGTGACGTCACTGCTCGGGGTGTGACGTCACCCTGTGCCTGAGGCAGTGATGTCACGGGCGCAGCCCTGGGTGCTCCGGGGCACGGCACAAGCGGGCACCCGCCATAGCGCATTGGCACAGACACGCCTCAAAGCCACAGGGCCAGATCCTGACCTGCCTGGCCCCCGTGCCGTCACTCGTGCTGGTGCCTGGGGAACGTCTGGCGCTTCCTCTGCACCCGCACAAAGGACTGAATAAACGAACGCCGGAGGGTGGACGCTCCGCTTCTCCGCAGCCGTCGCCGTACCGTTTCCCTGTTCGGCTCTGTGCTGCCGCCCATCGCCATCGCCCGAGCGCCTGACCACAGTCCAGTGGTGTTTTCTCCGCGCTCATTTATTTTTTAAAAATCATGAGAACTGAGATCTTGGAGCATGAGATAGCAGCCTCCAGAAAGCATGACGGCGGGGGGGATGATCCAGCCCAGTTCCTCACCTGGGAATGGCAGGTCCTATGTGCCAATGTGCTTTAGCCAGGCCCAGAGGGACGCCTCTCTTGTCTTCACATAGATTTTTGTTTCTGAGCCTGTGCAATCCCCTGCCTGTTGGATGAAAGTGACAAAGAAAGAAACCTGTTTCTTAGATTCCCAAGATCCCTGAATTGATACTTTAGGTCTAGCATTCAGATAAAAATCTATCATAGTTACCAAATTCATGCAGCTTGGGTTGTGCTTTCCAAGGGCTCAGAGCACTCAAGCAGTAGGTGTGAAACTTCCTGCTATCACAGGTTCAAATCCCCATAGGGACAGCTCCAGCCTTCAATTTAAATTGAGTTGCTGGGTCAGACTTTCTCTGTTATGATGGTGTAAATCAGGATTATCATGCACATTGTAGGGAGAGTGGTCACTTTGGATGAGCTATTACCAGCAGGAGAGTGAGTTTGTGTGTGTGTGTTTTTTGAGAAAAAAGGTGGGGGGGTGAGAAAACCTGTATTTGTGCTGGAAATGGCCCACCTTGATTTTCATGCACGTTGTAAGGAGAGTGGTCACTTTAGATAGGCGATTACCAGCAGGAGAGTGAGTTTGTGTGTGTATGGGGATGGGGGGGGTGAGAAAACCTGGATTTGTGCTGGAAATGGCCCACCTTGATTACCATGCACATTGTAGGGAGAGTGGTCACTTTGGATGGGCTATTACCAGCAGGAGAGTGAGTTTGTGTGTGTGGTTTTTGGAGGGGGGTGAGGGGGTGAGAGAACCTGAATTTGTGCAGGAAATGGCCCACCTTGATTATCATACACATTGTGAAGAGAGTGGTCACTTTGGATGGGCTATTACCAGCAAGAGAGTGAGTTTGTGTGTGAGGGGGCGGAGGGTGAGAGAACCTGGATTTGTGCTGGAAATGGCCCAACTTGATGATCACTTTAGATAAGCTATTACCAGCAGGAGAGTGGGGTGGGAGGAGGTATTGTTTCATGGTCTCTGTGCATATAATGTCTTCTGCAGTTTCCACAGTATGCATCCGATGAAGTGAGCTGTAGCTCACGAAAGCTCATGCTCAAATAAATTGGTTAATCTCTAAGGTGCCACAAGTACTCCTTTTCTTTTTGCGAATACAGACTAACACGGCTGTTACTCTGAAATAAATCAGGAGTGACTTCTGTGAAGTTGATGCAGCTATGCTAGGATGAGGTCTGCACTTCTTGTGGAACACGCTTTTAAAAATAGGCTCCTCGGTGGATGTCAGAGGCCTGAGGGCACTTGCGGTAGGGTTTGGGGAGGGGGAGCGTTTGCCCCAAAGCTGTTGCTGTGCGAAATGCATATGAACCTGAGGGAAGGGAAGTGGCACTCATAGCTCTGTCTCATTTATCTCCAGAGAAGAATAAGAAACTTCAAAAGAGACATGGTGGCGCTGTTCCTCCCCAGCACAGGGAGCGTCCCCCCCAAGGAGAGCATGGACTGTGGCTGAGTTTGGAAATATGAGTTGTTATCTGGCAGAGCAGGAGGGGCTCCAGCCGGGGTTATCTCTGCGCCGCATGCTGGCATTTTCCGCACAGCCCGCGGCCTCTCACATCGGAGGAGGAAGGACATAATTGAAAGGAGATAAGCAAAGGTCACTGTTGCTCCTGCTGTCTGGGGTGATGCAAGAACGCTCTGCACTGGGTGATGAGCTTGTGGGGAAAGCTCTGAAGGAATGAGATTGCTGAGGAGAATCAGGGGAGAATCAGGAGAGCTGGGTGATGCTCGGACAGCTACGTGTGTTCCTGCCCCACTGCCTACAGTGCCCCCTGCTGGCGGAGGCTGGGATTGGAGTAGCTGTGAGCGCCTCACAACCAGCTTTCTTCCAGCTTTCCCTATAGGGAATGTAGTGTTTGCCATCCACAAAGTCTAGAGGAAAGGCTAGATCCCCATAACGACTCCAGGGATGGAGAGGGCAAAGCAGACAGACAAGACTCCTGGATCTGTCCCCAGCTCTACTGCTGACTGCCTATGACAGCTCAGGAGAGTCCCTGACCCTCTCTGTGCCTCAGTTTCTCCCCATGGCAAAGTGGGGGTAATGGTCCTCACAAGGGGTGGGAAAAGCCAGTCCAAGGGAGCGGGGCCCTCAGGAGCTTCCAACCTTCCCAGCACTGTCACATGGGCAGTTCTGACCCCTGGCCTTGTTGGCTGGGGGAACGACAGAGGGGTTTCAATGGATGCTCCATGCACGGAGAGGGTTTGCATTTGTGTGTGTGTGTGTGTGTGTGTGTGTGTGAGAGAGAGAGAGAAAACACACAGAGAGCCGGGGGGGCTGCCTCTGGCTCACGGCCGACGTCTGTCCTTCCGCCTTGGGCACAGCGATAACCAGCAAAAGGTTATCAGCGTCTCGCTCCCTGGCACCCAGGCCTGATGTCCCCAGCTCCAACGGAAAGGTCTCTGTGTGCCACTCGAGTGACTCGGCCAGTTAACTGGAGAGATAGCACCAGAGCTGATGGCCAAAGGCCACCCTTTGTGCGGTGTCTCCGAGGGGCTCCTCAGCAGGGAGGGGGCGGGATGGTATAAAGGGGGCCGCAGTGGGGCTCAGGAGGCAGCTGTGAGCTCTTCTGGCCTTGGCGTCCATCTCGCCGCCCCAAGCAGCCATGCAGAAGCTCCTCCTGGCTCTGGCTTTTGGGTCACTGTTCTCGGAGCTGAGGCTGGGGGCTGAGGGCCGGAACCCACCCTATGGCGTCAAGCTGTGTGGGAGGGAGTTCATCCGGGCCGTCATCTTCACCTGTGGGGGCTCCCGCTGGAGACGGACAGGTGAGAAGGGGGGTTGTGGGGGGGCGTGCATGGCTGCTGGGTACTCAATGGGAGCGGAGCGGGGTCTGCTGGTTGGAATGGGAGTGGGTGCTGAGGATCAGGACTCCTGGGTTCTATTCCTGGCTCTGGAAGAGAAGTGGTGTGCGTGAGGCGGGGGGGAATTGGGAGTCAGGACTCCTGGGTTCTATTCTTGGCTCTACCACTGACTTGCAGCATGACTTTTTGTCAGCTCACTCCCCCACTCTGTGCCTCAGTTTCCCAATGTGTAAAACAAGGATCAGTGTCCCTACCTTGCCTCCCCAGAGGTGGGGATTGTGAGGCTTAATTCAATGTTGGTGAAGTGTGCTGCGGCTCTGGAGGGGGGTTCCTCAGGCACAATCCAGGAGTGACTGAGTGTCTGCTCCCCCCAGGGTGGGGTGTGACTCGCTGCTCGGTTCTTAGGAGCAGCCCGGGGAGCCCGTGTCACCCAGAAGGGCAGATCTAGGGTCCCACATTTATCCCCCTCCAGCAGCTCCCAGAGCAGATTTGCTCCCATGACAAGTCAGAAGCCAATGGCAATTTCCCCCCTGGGAAATTTGCCGGCGCTTCCTGCCTCATCGCCCGCCAGCTGGGGGGAATCTGTGATAGGGCATACAAACCCCGTGCGGCCAGGAATAGGTTCCCACGCTGCATTGGCTCAGTCAGCCCTGCCCTGCTACACCCGCCGTGAGTGTCAGCCCTGGAGGGGAAGGGGCTAAAAGGGGGGAGCTTATCCCTACCACTTGCTCCTTGAAAGAAGCTGGGCTCAGGCCAGAGGTTGCAGCCTGCCAATGTCTAGTCCGGATGTGGGGTTAGTGTTGGATTTGCTACCCAGGACTTGTCTGTTGTTGCCACTGCAGATGCTAGACTGAGCCCTTGCTTTTATTCCCAGCTCGGCCACCCGCCCTGCTGGGGGACCTTGGGCATGTCTCTTCCCCTCACTGTGCCTCAGTTTCCCCATCTATAGAATGAGGCTTTGATCTGTTCAGAGAGCAAGATCTTCAGGGCAGGGACTGTCTCTCCCTTTGTGTCTGTGCAGCACCTGGCACAATGGGGACCCTGCTCTTGGCTGGGGAGGAGCCAGGGTTTTGTGCGGCATTTAGTGTGATGGGGGCCCCTGATCTCAGGTGTGGGGGGTGGTCTGTGCAGCTCCTGGTGCAGTGGAGACACTGACCTTGTTTGGGGGGAGGG
This sequence comes from Chelonia mydas, assembly GCF_015237465.2. Classification (NCBI taxonomy): domain Eukaryota; kingdom Metazoa; phylum Chordata; order Testudines; family Cheloniidae; genus Chelonia; species Chelonia mydas. The sequence continues at coordinate 16,700,556 of NC_051260.2, forward strand.
CGTATTGTCAGGGAAATGCCCACGATGGGGTGGGCATCACTCAGGAAGGGGTGTCTGTCCAGTCACTGTGGTGGGGGGCCCCGATCTCACTAAGGAGGGGTGTGTCTGTGAAGTGACTGGTGTGATGGGAGGCCCTGATGTCTGTGTCTGTGCCTGTGCCATGCTCGGATGTCTGTGTCTGTGCTGTGCTTGGCGTGATAAGGCATCTAGGTTTTACTTTTGCGCACCATACTGCTTAGGGAGTGACCTATTAGCAGGGTCTCTTGCCTCTTTAGGAGAGAGGCTTGCATGTCAGAATGAGAAGGCAGAGGGACCAGGATAATGTCAGATGGGAGCACTGTGTGGCCACCTCTGCAGGCTGGAATCAGAACAGCTCGTCTGTGTGTCATAGGCCCTATATTGCTAACAGCAAGAGGGAGATTTTCCCTTCAAGTCAAGTGGAGAGGTCAGTGCTCCTGGAGCAGGAGAAACTGAGTTCTAGCCTTGCTGTCGACAGGAAATTGTGACCTCTGTTCTCTATGCATTAACCCCTTCCCTCCCACTTCCCTGTCTCCTCCTCCGCTGCAGGTGACCTCGATATCCTGAGCAGCCCCCCTGCAGGGGAAGACTCCACAGAAGCCGCCTCCAGCGAGTGGGATGCCAGCCACCTGCCCGGGACGCTGCCCCACCAAGAGCTCTCCTCCGACTACCACGAGAGGTGGAGAGGCAAACCGGGCCGCGGCCTCGCCGAAGCAAGCTGGCCTCTGGAGCGCGTCGTCCGGGACGTCATGGCAGGGCTGAGCACCTCGTGCTGCAAGTGGGGATGCAGCAAGAGCGAGATCAGCTCCTTGTGCTAGAGGCGGGGGGCTGGGGCACGGGGGGAGGGGGCAGGATTCAGCACACGGCACCGCATGTTGGCACTAGGTCTTCAGCTGGCGTCAGGGCAGCTCTGATTAGCACCGGCGGAGGATCTGGCCCTGGGATCACGGCTGCAAGTAGAAACCCACAGTTAAGAGCCCTGCAGTTGCTCAGCTCCCTGGGACCTCTGCCTGAGTGAGGACTGCAGGGAATGGGCCGTGGAAATGTATGTGACTTCAGATGGGGTAATATAATGCTGGGGGTGGCCCCTGGAAGGGGGCAGTGGTGGACTCCAGGGTTCTGGGGCAAATGCAGATGGGCGGCTGAGTTTCGATTTGGACATGAATAAGGAACCAGATGACAAATCTCGCCCTGCCCTTCCCCTTCCAGTTGTGGTGTTCCCCCCCATGTTGCCTCTTCTTGCGCTGGTATTCAGGGTTAAATAAAAGATCAAAAGAAATTAACTGTGTGAGAGGGACTCTGGGATCAGGGGCATGGGGCTGCACATTCCTACACGCTGGAAAATCAGAGCGATTTAGCAGGGGCTGGACCTTCCCCAGAGCGCCTCCTGCTGGGGCTGGAGTAGCCAGGAGCTCCCCTCCAGTCGGCACATCTCCCCCGCTCCCTGTCCCGCCCCGTGTTGGGAGAAGCCAGGACTGCAATGGCTGTGAGCTACCCTCCCACAGCTGGCACATCTGCCCTGCTCCCTGCAGCGCCCCCTGCTGAGACTGGAGCTCCCCACTCAGCCAGCTCTCCTCCTCCAGTCCTGTAGGGCCTGCTGCTGGGAGAAGCCGGGCGTGGACTAGCTGGAGCCGCAGCTATGCCCCATAGCCCTTCCTGGGGAAGCCCCTGGGCTGAGAATTCCCGTCAGGTTCTGCCTTACTTCCCTGTGGTGTCATGTTTTGTGGTGAATTCCAGGAATGATTCTCCTCTTACCCCCGCTTCCAGTCCGTCCCCAGCGATCGATGCATAACAGCAACGGTTGGGCAAGCCTGGTAAACACCACTCGCAAGGGACACTCTTAAAACCCTGCATGTGTTCTCTGTTTGTCCAGCCCCTAACAGAGCAGGAAGAAAAGGAGTACTTGTGGCACCCTAGAGACTAACCAATTTATTCGAGCAAGAGCAGGGTCCTGGTCTGTGACAGGGGTGCCTAGGCCTGATACACCCCCTACATCCCCCAGGAGCCAAGTGACCATGGCCGGGCTCACAGAAAAGAGGTTTTCAAAGGGGTTCAAAAAACCCCTTTCAAAAGATGTTTAGCAAAGGGCTTTTCAAGAGGAGTCGACACAGCTCCAGGGGCAGGGCCCCATGGCTCTGATTCTCCGGCTGGTGGGCTGCAGGCTGGATAGTCAGCCTTCAACTCTGTGGGGCTGGTCAACTGTCACTCTGCAGCTGGTGGAGTCAGTTAGCTTAGTGCTAACTACTAGACCCCAATCCCCTCCCCGTGCTGGGAATAGAACCTAGGAAGGCTGGGGCCCGGCCCCCCTTCTCTAACCACTAGACCCCACTCTCCATCAGAGCTGGGAATAAAAACCATAAGTCATGACTCCCAGCCCTCCCCCTCCCCTGCTCTACCCACTTGACCCCACTCCCCTCCCAGAGCTGGGGATAAAACCCAGAAGTCCTGACTTTCTTCCTTTGCTTGCACATGTCTCCTTGCACTGGAATCTCCTTAATGAGGGATATTATTAGATGCACATTAGTACATTGTGTGGCACTGAACAAAGAATGTTACTTAGTGTTTGTGATGAAGTGGGACTGTTCTTAATGTTTCCTCTGAATAGTGTGGGGGTGCCTCAGTTTCCCCTAGGCAGTTCTTAAGTATCTAGGGGGTGGGGTAAGGGTGTATGATCATTGCAGAGCCCTAGAGGGCAGGTGTGTGCAGGGGTCTGGACACAGACAATGGCCAACACCCTGTTTCCTGGCAACTGATGGCCTGGGTCCTTCCCCCCTGCAAGGTGAGAGCTAAAGGGTTGGAGAACAAAGGAATCAGGTGACCTCCTGGCCCAGGAAAGGGACAAAGCCCAAGGGAGGAGGGGCTGGAGGGAGTTTCAGTTTTGGGGCTGGCTGGGCACATGGAGTGAAGGGCAGACGTGGTTGTCTGGCTCACTGCCCCCCAGAATGGACCCAGCTGAGGGGTCCTGTCCCCTGCACCTACAAGCTCTGTGTTAGACCATGTCCCTGTTGTCTAATAAACCTTCTGTGTTACTGGCTGGCTGAGAGTCACGCCTGACCGCGGAGTTGGGGGGCAGGGCCCTCTGGCTTCCCCAGGACCCCGCCTGGGCGGACTGGCTGTGGGAAGCGCACAGAGGGGCAGAGGAGGCTGAATGCTCCGAGGTCAGACCCAGGAAGGGGGAAGCTGTGTGAGCTGTGTGTCCTGCAGACAGGAAGGCGACTGCCCCAGAGTCCTGCCTGGCTTCATGGGGAGCAGTTCCAGAGCATCGCCCGGGGACCCGGTGACAGTGTTTGGTACAGGACACGAGTTCTGGAGCCAACAGTTCTCCGTGTTGCTGTGGGAGAGAGTATGGGCTTGTGGCTAGAGCAAGGGAGGCGTGGGTCCGGACCCCTGGGCGCTGGGAGAGGAGTGTGCTGCAGATTAAGAGGGGACAGGAAGCAGGACTCGTGGACTCTGTTCCTGGCTGTGAGAGGGGAATGTGAACTAGTGGTTAGAGCAGCGGCAGAGCGCCGAAAACCAGGACCCCTGGGCGTTATGCCTATTGCTGGGTGGGGAGCGAGGTCCGATGGTTAGAGCAGGGCTGGCTCCATGGTCCAGTGGCAAAGAACAGAAGTGGGTAAACTAAACTCCGTCAGCCCCAGCTCGGCAGTGGGTCAGCTCTGTCCGCCCCCTTTACTCTCCACGACGCTCCTGGGGCGACCGGGAGTTCGGGGCTCTCCTCCTCGCTCTGACCGGCACATGGTTAAAGCCACAGCCTGGGGATCCCCAGCGCCGCGGCGCGGTGGGCGGCGCTGGGCGTCTCCCCCCTGCCTGCGCCCCCCGCGCCCCACAGACACCAGCCGAGCAGCCCCCCCGCCTTCCGGCGCTAGCTCGGGGGGACGTGCGCCCCGAAGGTCCGCCCGGGCGACGCTGCAAACTTTCGGAAACTCTGACGGGGGGCTTGTTCCGGTGTCTCGGCAGCTGGCTGCGTGTGTGTGTGTGTGTCCGTGTCCTGTACGGCTTGCTCAGCGAGTGTGCAACCCAGCGCTTCCTGCTTCAGGCTCTTTCCTCTTCACTCGCCGCCGGCCGCTTTGTCCCACGGCGAGCGCCGGGCGGCCCCCCAGGCCCGTGGGAGCCCCTGGCGTGTGGCCTGATTTTGCAACCGCTTCCTTTCCCAGCTGTTTCTCTCTTCCTTTGTCCTCGGACCAGGGGAACTCGGCCAGAGACTCCAGCTTTAAGCCAAGTATGTGACGGGGGCTGCCAAGTACCTTGTGGAGGGGATTGTGGGACAGTGTTGGCTGACGAGTAAGGATGGAAGGGGGGGGGTTACTGGGCTAAGGTGATGGGGCCCAGCTGTTCCAGATGTGGAGGGGGGGGCTCTGCATTCCCCCCCCCCCCCCGGGCAGGGAGGGCTGCAGTGAAAGGGGAGTCTCAAAGGGTGGTCCGCGGAAGATCCCTGGATGTTCATTTGTTCAGGTCGTGCTATGGGGCGGGTGGAGAGGAGGTGAGCAGGGCAGAAGCACAAAGAAGCGCTTGACACAAGCCCCGCTGAGTCCAAGAGCCAGGACTCCTGGACTGAATTCCCAGCTCTGGGGGGGAGTTTGGGCTCATGGTTAGAGGAGCGGTGGCTGGGAGCCAAGGTGCTAGGTTTTACCCTGGCATGAGAAGGGGAGTCAGGTTTGCTGGTTTGGGGCCGGGCTGCTGGGAATCAGGTCTCCTGGGTTCTATTCCCCGCTCTGTGAGTCACAATTACTGGGTTCTATCCATGGAACAAGGGGGGAGTGGCATCTAGTGGTCAGAGCAAGCAGGGAGGGCTGGAAGTCAGAAGTCCGGTCCTATTCCCAGATCTCGGAGGGGAGTTGGAATTAGTGGTTCGAGGGGCAGCAGACTGAGAGTCAGAATTTCTGCGTTTTACCCCCAGCTCAAGGAGGGGAGTGGGATCTACTGGCTAGATCGGGGCAGGGCGGGGGGGCAGGCTGGAAATCAGGGTAATAAAGACAATGACAGTTGAAGTCAAGGTTAGTTTTTGGTATGAGACCAGACTGATCCAAAAGCTTAGCAGGATTCCAAACCATCGGCGTGGACATTTATATGGGTAAGGAGAGCATCCGAGAGGGAAATCCTGGCCCTAGAGGAGCCAATGGGCATTTTGCCCAAGAAATTTACAACCTTCTAGCTTCGGGGCTGGAGCCGATTAGGGGTCAGGAAGGACCTTTCCTATGGGCTGGTGATCCCCGCCCTGTGGGGTTCTGGGACAGCAGGTGCCAGGCACTGCTGGGTGGGCTAGATGGACCTTGGTGCTGATCCAGTCCGGCCTTTCCTATGTGCTGTCTGCGCGTGAGAGCGAACTGAGGCCATGAAGAGGTGCAAGTCAGAGCTCCAGTGCATCACCACATCACTGGTTTCCCATCAGTCTCCCCGCTTTCTCATTTTGTTTTGTTTTGTTTCGTTCTGCTCTTTTATTTACTATTTTTTTGCTTTTGACATTTAGATCTCACCTCCGTGTTAGAGCTTTATCCTGCCACCTGTCACTGTGGACTCTGGGCACCTCCTGTGTTAAACCCACGGCAATAGCATGGCCTGAGCGGATTTCATGGTGTCTCCGGCCCTTCCCCTTTTGGGGGGTCAAATTAATGCCTGGGGTGTAGTTTGTGGGCTCGATTTTTATTCATTTCCTTTAGTTGTTGGTGGCAGTTTTAGGATGCTTTGACTCCTCTGGTATTTCCTTCCCCACCTTCCTGTGAGAAGACTCTGTGGATAACAGGGAAGCTTTTGCCTCCTGAGATGCTTATGAACTGAGTGGGGAAAACACTGATTTGTTTATTTCATTGGTGCCTATTTAACTCAAATGTCCAAGGAGCGGTTAGGAGCAAAACTATCTGGGTTAAACCTTGCAATTAAACAATAACAATGACTAATAACTCCCTAGCTCTTATCTAGTGCTCTTCATCCCAATTAACATGGCACACATTAATGGATGAAAAGCGGGTTACGTGACAGTTCTCAAAGTGTAAGTGGAGATTCAGCATCAAGCAGGTCCGTTTCTAGTGGAGTCCAGCCGGGATCTGCTCTTGGCCCTGCTATGCTACTTAACATTGTTATTAACTATATGGAAGAAAAGAAAACAAAACCATCCCTGATAAAGTTTGACTGCCGCACAGAAATTGGGGGAATGGTAAATAACAGAGAGGATGGGGTCACTGCTTCAGGGCAGTCTGGATTGGTTGGTAAACCGAGGAAGCAAGCAATCTGCATTTTGAAATGGCCCAATGTAGCTGTTACATTTCAGAACAGAGAATGGCGGCCATGCTTACAGGATGGGGACTCTCTCCTGGGAAGCTGGGACTCTGGAAAGATTTGGGGGTCATGGCAGAAAACCAGCTGGACAGGAGCTCCCAGCGCAAAGCTGGGGCCAAAAGGGCTAGTGGGATCCAGGGATGTATAAACGGGAATCTGGATTCAAGAAGGATGTTGATAAATCAGAGAGGGGTCAGAGAAGAGCCACGAGAATGATTGAAGGGTTAGAAAACTTGCCTGATAGTGAGAGACTCAGGGAGCTCAATCTATTCAGCTCAACAAAGAGAAGGTTAAGGGGTGACTTGATCCCAATCTGTAAATACCTATAAATTTTTGATAACAGGCTCTTCTATCTAGCAGCCCAAGGTCTAACAAGAGCCAATGATGTTGAAGCTAGACCAATTCAGGCTGGCAGTAAGGCGTTGTTTTTTTTTAACAGCGAGGGGGATTGATCACTGGAACAACTTACCCAGAGTCGTGGTGGCTTCTCCATCGTGGACAAGTTTACAGTCAGGACTGGATGTGTTTCTAAAGGCTCTGCTCTGGGAATTATTGTGGGGGACATTCTCTGGCCTGTGTTAGCCAGGAGGCCAGACCAGATGACCACAACGGTCCCTTCTGGCCTTGTGATCTATGACTCAGGAGCTCTCCAAGCACTTCACACAGGATCACCAGCCCTCTTTTACAGATGGGGACATTGTAGATTAGAGGCGGAGGGAGCTCCCGGTCTGCATTTCTGAGACCTCCCAGGAGACTCCCGGCAAAACCATAGGGGCCCAGATCTGCTGCACTAAGGTGGTTACCAGCGTACACACCCTTGCTCCTTGCTTGCCAGGTTGCTGACAAGCTATCTCTGCTTCCCATGCGGGGCTGGCACCATGAGGAAGAGATGGAGGGGAGCGTGGCTCCTGCTGCTGGCACTGAAGACCTTTGGGTTTCAGGAAGGTGAGAGCTCAATTTCAATTTCCCAGGACACCCAAGTCCTGGTTCCGATTTCATTGACACTGGGGTAAATCAGGAGTGACTCCTAAAGAGTCTATTGCCACGCATGGATGGAAAGCCAGTCGGGGTGCCGTCAGAATCAGACCCCTGCTCTGTCTGAGGCTCAGTCCCCGGCCCCGTACTCACCAGGCTGCAACTGCCCCAATGGACCTCAACAGCCCCACCCCGGCTCCCTGCAGCACAGACCCCCCTCCTTGTCCCACGTTGGGCTCAGCACTGACTGAAGGGAGTGAGCCCCCCTGCTCTCTACAGCACAGGACCCCAGTCACCACACCCAGGTCAGCACTGTTGGAGGGGAGAGAGCCCCCCACTCCCTGCGGCACCCTGACTTTCCCATCCACCAGGCCTGGCTCTGCCCAGCGTGAGCGGATGGAAACCCAGTGAAAAAGGATCTAGGTTACCCCCACGGACAGACACCCTCTCCCCTCCCCCCTGGCCACCGACACTCGGATTGCTAGCGCCCTGCGGTTTATAACAGTTTGACTTGGTGGCACGTGTGCTGGGGGAGATAATGACAGAGGCTTCGGGCACGGAGATGCAGCTGCTGCAGACAGACAGAGGAAGGATCCGTCAGCCCCTCCCCCCCGGCCCCCCACCCCGCTAGAGGAGGACAGAGCCCTAGACCTGCTGCACTCAACAGGAAGCACTGAGCTAGGTTAAGGCAGGGGATGGGGCATCTTAATGGAGACCGAGTGACAGCACAGTCCTCTGCAAGTCCGTGCTCAGGAGAGGGGCTCAGGACTCCTGGGTTCTATTCCCAGCTCTGGGGGGAGAGCAGGAGTTAGTGGAGTAGAGCGGGGGGGCACTGGGAGTCAGGACTCCTGGGTTCTATTCCCAGCTCTGGGTGGGGGAGGAGAAGGGTCTAGGCCGCAGGCTGCTGGGTCTTAGGCCCAGGACCCCTGGTGCTTAGGCCCAGGACCCCTGGGGCTAGTCACGCTCAGGCTGGATAGAAGCGTCCAAGCCCCCGGCCTCCCCAGACAGCTGCAGGTTGATGTGTGCTTGGGTGCAGGTGACCCAGAGGAACCCACAGGGCTGGAGTGTTACCAGATGGGCCCCAGAGGGGGCATGAATTGCACATGGCCCAGCAGGACCGGCCCTGAGGCTACCACCACCTACACCCTCCACTACCAGAGCCTGAAGTTGTGAGTATAACCCCCTGCCTGGGGGAGGGAGCCCAGGATCCCACCCACTGCTCAGGTGCCCAGAACAGCTCCCCAGCTCTGGGAGGGGAGTGGGGTGCAGTGGCTAGAGCAGGGGTCGGCAACCTTTCAGAAGTGGTGTTCCGAATCTTCGTTCATTCACTCTAATTTAAGGTTTTGCGTGCCAATCATACATTTTAACGTTTTTAGAAGGTCTCTTTCTATAAGTCTATAATCGATAACTACACTATTGTTGTATGTAAAGTAAATAAGGTTTTTAAAAGGTTTAAGAAGATTCTTTTAAAATTACACTAAAATGCAGAGCCCCCCAGAGCGGTGGCCAGGACCCGGGCAGTGTGAGTGCCACTGAACATCAGCTCGCGGGCCTCCTTTGGCACCCTTGCCATAGGTTGCCTACCCCTGGGCTAGAGCATGAGCTGGGAGCCAGGACTCCTGGGTTCTATTCCCGGCTCTGGGAGGGCTGTGGGGTCTAGAGGTTAGAGTGGGGTTGGGGTTGGGAGCCAGGACTCCTGGGTTCTATTCCCGGCTCTGGGAGGGGTGTGGGGTCTAGAGGTTAGAGCGGAGTGGGAGGTCTGGGAGCCAGGACTCCTGGGTTCTATTCCCGGCTCTGGGAGGGCTGTGGGGTCTAGAGGTTAGAGTGCAGTGGGAGGTCTGGGAGCCAGCACTCCTGGATTCTATTCCCGGCTCTGGGAGGGGTGTGGGGTCTAGAGGTTAGAGCAGGGTGGGGGTTGGGAGCCAGGACTCCTGGGTTCTATTCCCAGCTCTGGGAGGGGTGTGGGGTCTAGAGGTTAGAGTGGAGTGGGAGGTCTGGGAGCCAGGACTCCTGGGTTCTATTCCCGGCTCTGGGAGGGGTGTGGGGTCTAGAGGTTAGAGCAGGGTGGGGGTTGGGAGCCAGGACTCCTGGATTCTATTCCCGGCTCTGGGAGGGCTGTGGGGTCTAGAGGTTAGAGTGGGGTTGGGGTTGGGAGCCAGGACTCCTGGGTTCTATTCCCGGCTCTGGGAGGGGTGTGGGGTCTAGAGGTTAGAGCGCAGTGGGAGGTCTGGGAGCCAGGACTCCTGGGTTCTATTCCCGGCTCTGGGAGGGGTGTGGGGTCTAGAGGTTAGAGCAGGGTGGGGGTTGGGAGCCAGGACTCCTGGGTTCTATTCCCGGCTCTGGGAGGGGTGTGGGGTCTAGAGGTGAGAGCAGTGGGAGGTCTGGGAACCAGGATTCCCGGGTTGTATTCCTATCTCTGCCCTGTCGTATGCTCCGACTCATCAGTTTCTTCCCTGGGTTCATCCGCCAGCAAACGCAACCAGACGCAGAGTTCCCAGGCCCCCGCCGGACAGAGCTGGGTGGTGATTGGAAGAAGCAACCTGACACGCAATGAGAACTATGCCGTCTGGGTGGAGGCTGGTGACGGGACCCAGATCACACCAAGGCTAACTCTGACCCTGCACGAGATAGGTGACCCAGCGCCAGGCAGCAGCCCAGCTCCTCCCCGGCCCTAGGAGTGAATGGTGGGGGTGGGGGGATTGGGAGATGGGGGCTAGGCTGTTGGGCCCCATTGGGAATATGTGTGGATTTCATCTTGAGGCTTTCCACTTAAAATCCTCTAGAACTGGGCCAGCTGTTTCATAGAAAGCCTGGGTACAGTGATTAGATTGGGTGTGGGTGAGGCTGGGAGCCAGGACTCCTGGGTTCTATCCCAGTTGTGGGAGGGGAGTGGGGTTCAGTGGTTAGGCCTGGGAGCCAGGACTTTTGGCTCCTACTTTCCCTTCATCCACTGTGTTGGTTCCAGTGAAGCCGGATCCCCCTGTACTGAGCCTAGAGGACGTGAACCCTGTGGTCACCGTGAGCTGGACAAACCCCCAGTGGCCTGAGCATTTCTCCCGGGATCTGGCCTGCCACCTTCGCTACCGGGTATCTGGGACCCCCAACTGGACCAGGGTGAGTCTGCGTGACAGGATTGCAAAATGTGCGTGGGGCGGGGAGGGGGGCGTTGAAAGACAGGGCTTCCTCTGGGATAGCAGCCTACTACTGCTGCTAGATAATAGAGCTCCTCCTTCAGCTCAAGTAATGGAGGACTGCATTCTGGTGCTACAGAGTCCTGGGTTCAAATCCTGCTCATAACAAATAGCAGGGCCTGTTACACCTTCTGCTGACTGGGGGCAGTTGTAGAATGAAAGATGCTGATTCCTAGTTACGCTCAGGCCCATCTACTCCTTAAATTGGGATGACCTGGCCACCACAGAATTCCTCCTACACCGGGGCCTTGCTGGCTAGGGTGGAGCCGGCATACAGGCCAAAGGTCACCGTGTCTTAATCATCTGGGCTGAACGGCTCAGGGGTCTACCAATGGAGTATTAGACCCCGCTCCGCTTCCAGAGCTGGGGACAGAACCCAGCAGTCCTGACTCCCAGCCCCTCTGCTCTAACCACTGGACCCCGCTCCCCTCCCAGCCCTCCCTCCTGCTAGATGGGTCCCCAGAGCCCTGTGGCCCCATCTCTCTCTGTGCCGTTCTCCCTGGCAGGTTCATGAGGGGGATGTTGAGCCCAACCACTACGAATTCTCCAGCCTGGAGCCTTTCACGGCCTACGAGGTGCAGGCCCGCTGCATCCCTGAGGACCGGAAGGGCTTCTGGAGCGACTGGAGCCCGTCCCAGACCTTTCAGACTCCCGAGGCTGGTACGCATGGGCCTGAGCTAGCCAGAGCAAAACGCCTGCCTTGCCGGGGAGGGTCACATGTGGTGTAGTCAGTTAAGGCGGCAACAGTCAGGACTCCTGGGTTCTATTCCCAGCTCTGGGGTGGAAGGGGGGGGTCAGGGGGCTGGAAGTCAGGACTCTGGGGTTCGGTTCCCAGCTCTGGGAGGGGAGTGGGGTCTAGTAATGGGGGAGAAGATGAAAAAACTGGGTGCCAGGATTCCTGGGTTCTATTCCCAGCCCTGGAAAAGGTCTCCCTGCAATGCTAAATGCAGAGGCCTGTCCTGCCCCGGGCAGTCAGGGGAACACCCCTCTTGGGAAAGGGGCCCAGTGCTTTCCTGGCTCCGGAGAGCTGCTGTGTGCCCTGTACACCCTCCCTGCCCTGGAGCGACCCCAGTTTCTTCTCTGATGCCACGGCCCCTCTCTGTTGCCCTTAGCCCCGCTGGGCCTGGTGGACGTGTGGCAAGTGGCCAGCCCTGCTGAGTCCGGAGAGCCCAGCCTGCTGCTGCTGTGGAAGGTGAGAGCCACCCGGGCCCATCATTGCAGGGTTGAGGTTCCCCGGTGCTGCCCCCCCGAGAGGCCCCCGTGCTTAGATCGCTGCAAACCAGGAAACAAAGGGGTACAATACAGCAGGAGTCTTCCCATCGGTGCCGCAGGTCCCAGCCGATTGGATAAGCTCCGCTGTCACATGACTAGGGGTGTGCACTCCGGTGCCCTGGCCAAATTCTGATTGGCTTTCCCTCCTGGACACGCCCGTAGCCTCCACTTCCTGTCCTAAACTGATGAGCAAAGTGTCCATGCAGCTGCTAAGCAGCGGCCACGTTCCACCCCAGAGGTGGTTGCATTGCAGGGGTGGCCCAGGTTATTCCCAGGCAACGGGGGCCTAGCGATGTCAAGCACAAGGGGCGGCCCCATCTGGAGGGCGGGGTGGGGCAGGGGGAGGGGATGGGATACTCATCCATTTGCGTTAACCCTTCGCTGGATTCCCTACCAGCCGCTCAATTCCGAAGGAGCCAGGGGAGTCATTCGCAGCTACAGCCTGGCCTTCCGGACGGGGAGCGACGGAGCCGAGAGCCCCCTGGAGTCCCCCTGCTGCAACGCGAGCCTCCCCTCCAGAACCACCCGCGTCTGGATCTCGGCAAACAACCACGTCGGGCGGACGCAGCCTGCCAACCTCAGCCTGGAGCGGCAGGGTACGACCCCGTGGGGGCCTGACCGCACTGGGCCCGTGTCCCATTCCCTACACTGAGCCAGACTCTCCCCTGCCGCAGGGTCAGATGGGAGCTGGCATCCCCTAGAGGGGAAAGGCCCTGTGCCCCATTCCCTGCTCCCCCTGCACCGAGCCAGCCAGTCCCACACCCTGGGGCCAGATGGGAGCCGGCGCTCCCTAGAGGGGAAAGCCCCCATTCCTTGCCCCCGCCCCAAGCCAGCCAGTCCCCCCACGCTGGGCTGGACCCGGGATGGCGCCCCCTAGAGGGGAAAGGCCCCAAGTTCCATTCCCTGCCCTCCCTGAGCTGGCCCCTCCCCTGCCATGGGGTAAGATGGGAGCTGGCGCCCCCTAGAGGGGAAAGACCCTGTGCCGCATTCCCTGCCCCCCCCCGCCTCCCCAAGCCAGCCAGTCCCCCCAAGCTGGGCTGGATCTGGGATGGTGCCCCCTAGAGGGGAAAGGCCCCGAGTCCCATTCCCTGCCCCCCCCCCCCCCCCGAGCCAGCCAGTCCCCCCACCTTGGGTTGAATCAGGGCCGGTGCCCCCTAGAAGGGAAAGGCCTCGAGTCCCATTCCTGCAGCATCCCTAAGCTGGTGCAGGGGGGACCCAGAGAACGACTACCCTAGGGGGAGCTGCGCCCAGTGATGGATCCTGTGGATTCTCCCAGATCTACCTGCCCCGGCGGGGGTCCAGGCTGTGGCCGTGCATGGGCAGGATCTCCGTGTTACCTGGGAGCCCAGCAAGGACCCACTGGAAGGGGAGCCCACGGAGTATCTGGTGGAGTGGGCCAAGGAGTGCAGCAGCTCAAAGGCGGCATCCCTGGGCTGGGTGCGCAGGGCGGCGGGCGTTCACAGTGCCCTGCTGACAGGTATGGGGGGAGCCTGGCCACGGAGGCCCCTGCATGCCACAGCATGGGGCCAGGGGGCTGCTTCGGCCTGTCCCACGCCTGACACTCTGCTGGGAAAACTCAGAGCCCGAGCAACAGTCAGGCCCTTTGCACGTGTGAGTGAGGTCTAGTGGTTAGAGCAGGGGGGGCTGGGAGTCAGGACTCCTGGGTTCTATCTCTGGCTGTGGGTGGGGAGTGGGGTCTAGTGGGTTAAAGGAGGGATAGGACAGGAGTCAAGGCTCCTGGGGTCTAGTCCCAGCTCTGGAAATGGGGAGTGGAGTCTAGTGGTTAGAGCGGGGGGGGGGGGGGGGCTGGGAGTCATAACACCTGGGCTCTATCCTGGGCCCTTGCACAAAATAGCTGGGTGCCTCAGTTTCCCCATTTGTAAGATGAGCCTTGGAGTCCTGCTGCACCGAGGACGGGGAGGGGAGGCCGGGGCTGTGGGGCTTGGTTGTGGCGTGTCCGAGAAGGGCAGGGAATTTCTACTTTGTGCTTCTAAGCCAGGACTCGGCAGCGACCGCTCAGATTGGCAGCTCCCCCTGGGAACTGACCCTGTCTCCCTTCGCTCCCCTGCCCCAGGTGACTTCAAGCCACGGGTGCCGTATCAGGTCCGCGTGTACGGGCTGTACCCCGGGGGCTTTGGTGCATCGGCCCCTGTCCGAGCCTACACCCAGGAAGGAGGTAGGTGTGCAGCCCCCGTCCCACCCTGATTGGCCCACGCTGGGAGCTAAGGAAGGTGGGATGGGTACTGCTGGCTTCACTCACAGCCCATCCCCTCTTCACTCTCCCCAGTGCCGTCGGCAGGGCCCCAGGGCCTGCAGGATCGTAGCATCTCCAAGGAGGCGTCTGTCATCTCCTGGGAGGCGATCCCCCTGGCGCAGTGCAATGGGCACATCACCCACTACACCCTCTACCTCGCCGCGCCCACGGGGAGCCCACAGACCTACCAGCCCAGTAAGTGCCACCCCGTGGGGCATGGGGTCCTCCCCACGGAGCCGGGGTGCTGTGGGAACAGGCATCACCCCAGCAGCATGGGCCTGGTGGGAGCTGAGCTGATATCTCAGGTGGGGCAGCAGCTGGAGTTGGACCTGGGGGTCTCCGAGCTAAAGGAGTCGCTCCCTCTGCCAGCCGCGGTAGTGAGACTTTTATCCTCTAGGTAGGCTGGCCACTAGAGGGGGTGCTAGTGGAGCAAGGAGCCGAGTCTTGGGAGTGGAGGAGGGGCACTAGCCTTGGACAGGAAGGGAAGCTGTCCCTTCCCCTGCTGTCCGACCCGGGAGGGGCGGGGATGGGGGCAATGGGAACACGGAGACCTCAGGCCTCCCAGCTCACGCATCTCTCGTCCCTTGTGCAGTCGCTGCTACAGAGACAAGCTACAACCTCTCCGGCCTGGAGCCTGGCACCTCCTACCAGCTCTGGATGACGGGCTCCACCTCGGCTGGGGAAGGAAACGCCAGCTCCATCCACCTCTTCCACACGCCAGGTGGGGGCTGCCAGCCGCTGGGGGCTTGTGGGCTCAGCAGGGTCCGGCGGGGTGGAGCTGGGACGGGAGACCCTAGAACTGCAAGGAGCGGGGTGCTTTCCCCCCACCGTGGGACGAGGGGGTGCTGTGCTGCAGGATGTGGGCTCAGCAGGGGGCGCTTTCCCCCCAAGACTCAGGGGATCAGCTATGGTGTCCCAATTTCAGTTCAGCCTCCCATGCAGTTGCAACCAGATGCGGGATTCTCCTTCACCTCCCGTGTGCAGCAAGGTGTGTAGCTGTTCCTCCCCTGCCACGCCTCACCCCAGAGGCAGGTGCATCTCAGCACCGGGCGAGGGATCCCTGTGTAAACAGCTGCCATGCCCCACCCCAGAGATGGCTGCATCGCAGTGCTGGCAGAGCAATCCCCATGCACTGGTGCTGTGTTCCACCCCAGAGGTGGCTGCCTTTCAGTGCAACCGCCCCCCTCCATACCTACCTCTTTGCTTAACGCTTTGGGATTGTCAGAGGAAAGGATCCAGGAGGTTACAGAAGCCTTGTCCTGCCCTGCTGGGCCTTCCTCTCACTCTCTGCCCCTGTAACGTGGCCGGGGGAGGGCACGGGTGTGCGTGGCACAGATCCTGTTGCAGAGTGGTGCCGCGTTAGGGCTGGGTGGGCCCTGCCCTCTCTGGGCCGCGTGGGGCTCTCCCCTCCAGCTGGGGGGGCATGTTGGGATTCAGGGACAGAGGCACTCAGGCTTTCTCCCAACCCTGCTCCCTCTCCCTGCAGATTCCCGCTGGGAGGCTGTCCTGGCTTCCCTCCTGGCGGTGGGATTCCTCCTTTTCCTGGCCTGCGTCCTGGGAGCTGTCCTGCATGTGCAGTAAGAATGCCAGGCAGTCGGTGGGGGCGGGGAGTGGGCCCCCACGCAGGGTCCTAGGTCATCCTGGACGGGGCTTTTAAGCCGTAGGGAGCCCTCGCCGTGTCGGGCTCAGTGGTGGCTGGGACACACAGACAGAGCCAGGCAACATCTTTCTGCGGAAACATTTTTGGTGAAAAACGGAGAGTCAGCAGCACCAGCATGTTGGGCAAATCCGGGTCTGGTTGCCAAGTTGCGCATCGGAAAAGCAACCCTCCCCCCCCGCCCCGCCCCCCAAATTCCATGTCGAAATAGTTCCATATTGTCCCGGCTCCGAGCAGCTTTGGGTTTGGAAACGTCCTGCCGCGTCGGTTTTCACAAACGGAGAAACGTTCCCAGGACGCGTGAAAGGCGAGCGCAAGGTGTCGATTCGCCCCGAATGAGGCTTTCCCACCCACAATGGTGGGGTCTGGCCTTCGCCATTCGCTGACACTGTTGAAAAACCTCAGGTCTGGCTTTCGGGGGGTTTTTTGGAATTGCCAGAGAGCCGAACACCCCAGGATTGGCTCAGCCCTGCACCCAGAGAGGTGGATACTCCTGCTCTAGCATTAGCTAGCAGAGCTGGTTCAGCTATAGACGCCCTCCAGCTTTTAGATCTAGTGGCTCTGGATTCAATCCCGAGTACCCACAACCCACCCCCCGTCCCCCCAGCGGTGGAAGGACACACTCCCAGCACCAAGGGGGGCTGGGGTCTTCCTTAACCCTCTCTGTTCTGTAGTATCTGAGTCCCTGGGATCGGACGAGTCAGAGCCACGGAACCGTGGGCTGAGAGCCACCAAACTCGTTTCACCCAACGGCCGTTGGGCGACACTGGCTCCAAACTAGTGTCCTAGAGGCCAAAGGCTGTACCTCTGGCTCCCAGTCTGGTGGTGGGAGGGGGGGGGGATGAGGAAGCTAGTTAGAGGGTGAGACAGCGGGGAAAATAAATTTAAATGGGGTGCCTGAGAGAGCGATGGGAGAAGGCATCTCCGGTGGATCTAATTTATGCAAACAAGGTAACGCATTGATCTAATTTATGCAAATGAGGCACAACATGGATCTCATTTATGCAAATGAGATGTTGCATATCTATCAAGTCTGCAGATCAAGGCGTGCCATGATTTGCATAACACCTCAAAGGGGCTGGCCCTCCACAGCCAGGCAGTCTCCCTACCCCTCACCCCAGGTGTTAAAAAAACCCCTTCCTCTCTCTCACCCACAGGCTGCTGGACCTGTGCCACAAGGTGCTGCCCAGCTGGTGCTGGGAGAAGGTCCCGGATGCCACCCACAGCAGGATTATGCTGCATGAGGTGAACAGGGTGAGATGGGGGGCTCGGGCTAGGATGCGTGACCCGCCCTTGTCCTCTGCAGTAGGGCCAAGGGCGGCAGATCAGAGGAGCCAGGCCTGGACAATCAGGGGTTTGGGAGTGGGGTCTAGTGGTTAGAGCAGGGGGGCCAGGCTGGGAGTCAGGACTCCTGGGTTCTATCCACAGCTCTGGGAGGGGAGTGGGGTCTAGTGGTTAGAGCGGGGGGGGGGGGCGGGGAGTCAGGACTCCTGGGTTCCACGCCCAGCTCTGGCAGGGAGCTCCTTGTCGCTAGGGAGTGAGATGGCTGCTCTCATGATCTGTTTCCTCCAGGATCCCCACAGCTACAGGGGGCCTTTGGTGTGGGACCTGGACACGGAGGAGCCCCCCATCACCGAGCTTGATATCAGGGAACCAGCAGAGCACATGAACCAGGGCTACTCAACTCTGCCCCAGCTGGAGTCTGCCCTGCCCCACAGCGGGGGGGCTGACGACTGGACCGGGAGCAAGCCCAGGACAGAGGAGCTGGTGCCAAGCAGCCCCACCCTGGAGGAGACGTGGGGAGACAAAGCCCCGGTCATTTCTGGCTACGAGAAACATTTCATGCCCACTCCGGAGGAGGTGCTGGGACTGGCCTGAGGGATGCGGCTGGGCGAGAACCACCAGCGCCACACAGCACTGCTCCAGGCACTGGGGAGACCCAGTCAGGAGTGCCTGGCTGGAGGGGCCAAAGACTGGGACATGGGGTCTTTCCCCTGTAGGGGGCGCCGGCTCCAAGCTCAGGTTGGGGCGCTCTTTGGGGCAGGGAATGGGTCACAGAGATTTTCCCCTGTTAGTGGTGCAGGCTCTGATCCAGCCTTAATTCTGCAGCCACCAAATTGCCCCTGCCTGGTGGACTGAGTTTGCTGGTATACTGCGTCCCTCCTAGACACCCTCCCCGACAGGCTGCCTTAGCAGACACGCCAAAGACCGAATGGCCCATGGAGACCGAGTTCCTCTCCGGACTCCCAGCCCCCTCTGCTCTAACCACTACGCACGCTACTCCTCTCCTGGAGCTGGGGATAGAACCCAGGAGTCCTGACTCCCAGCCAGGGGCGGCTCTAGCAAGTTCCCCCCCCACCCCCGAGCAGTCACCGCGGGACACGGACTGCCGCCCCATTCTAATTGCCGCCCTGAGCACCAGCTTCGAGAGCTGGTGCCTGGAGC